>NC_091286.1:264028334-264664584 GCF_032444005.1 Ranitomeya imitator
TGATAGAGAGATAGAGATAGTGATAGAGATAGAGATAGAGATAGTGATAGAGATAGAGATAGTGATAGTGATAGTGATAGAGATAGTGATAGAGATAGAGATAGTGATAGAGATAGAGATAGAGATAGTGATAGAGATAGAGATAGTGATAGAGATAGAGATAGAGATAGTGATAGAGATAGAGATAGTGATAGTGATAGTGATAGAGATAGTGATAGAGATAGAGATAGAGATAGTGATAGAGATAGAGATAGTGATAGTGATAGTGATAGAGATAGTGATAGAGATAGAGATAGTGATAGAGAGATAGTGATAGAGATAGAGATAGTGATAGAGATAGTGATAGAGATAGAGATAGTGATAGAGATAGAGATAGAGATAGTGATAGAGATAGAGGATAGTGAGATAGAGATAGAGATAGTGATAGAGATAGAGATAGTGATAGTGATAGAGATAGAGATAGTGATAGAGATAGAGATAGAGATAGTGATAGTGATAGAGATAGAGATAGTGATAGTGATAGAGATAGAGATAGTGATAGTGATAGAGATAGAGATAGTGATAGTGATAGAGATAGAGATAGTGATAGAGATAGAGATAGTGATAGTGATAGAGATAGAGATAGTGATAGAGATAGAGATAGAGATAGAGATAGTGATAGAGATAGAGATAGTGATAGAGATAGAGATAGAGATAGTGATAGAGATAGAGATAGTGATAGTGATAGTGATAGAGATAGTGATAGAGATAGAGATAGAGATAGTGATAGAGATAGAGATAGTGATAGTGATAGTGATAGAGATAGAGATAGTGATAGTGATAGAGATAGTGATAGAGATAGAGATAGTGATAGAGATAGAGATAGTGATAGAGATAGTGATAGAGATAGAGATAGTGATAGAGATAGAGATAGAGATAGTGATAGTGATAGAGATAGTGATAGTGATAGAGATAGAGATAGAGATAGTGATAGAGATAGAGATAGTGATAGAGATAGAGATAGTGATAGAGATAGAGATAGTGATAGTGATAGAGATAGTGATAGTGATAGAGATAGAGATAGTGATAGTGATAGAGATAGTGATAGTGATAGAGATAGAGATAGTGATAGTGATAGAGATAGAGATAGTGATAGTGATAGAGATAGAGATAGTGATAGAGATAGAGATAGAGATAGTGATAGTGATAGAGATAGAGATAGTGATAGAGATAGTGATAGTGATAGAGATAGAGATAGAGATAGTGATAGTGATAGTGATAGAGATAGAGATAGTGATAGTGATAGAGATAGTGATAGAGATAGAGATAGTGATAGTGATAGAGATAGTGATAGAGATAGTGATAGAGATAGAGATAGAGATAGTGATAGTGATAGAGATAGAGATAGTGATAGAGAAAGTGATAGTGATAGAGAAAGTGATAGTGATAGTGATAGAGATAGAGATAGAGATAGTGATAGTGATAGATATAGAGATAGTGATAGAGATAGAGATAGTGATAGTGATAGAGATAGAGATAGTGATAGTGATAGAGATAGTGATAGTGATAGAGATAGAGATAGTGATAGTGATAGAGATAGAGATAGTGATAGTGATAGAGATAGTGATAGTGATAGAGATAGAGATAGTGATAGAGATAGAGATAGTGATTGAGATAGTGATAGAGATAGTGATAGAGATAGTGATAGAGATAGTGATAGAGATAGAGATAGAGATAGTGATAGTGATAGAGATAGTGATAGAGATAGAGATAGTGATAGTGATAGAGATAGAGATAGAGATAGTGATAGTGATAGAGATAGTGATAGAGATAGAGATAGTGATAGAGATAGAGATAGAGAGTGATAGTGATAGAGATAGAGATAGTGATAGAGATAGTGATAGTGATAGAGATAGAGATAGTGATAGAGATAGGGATAGTGATAGAGATAGAGATAGTGATAGAGATAGGGATAGTGATAGAGATAGAGATAGAGATAGTGATAGAGATAGTCATAGAGACAGAGATAGTGATAGAGATAGAGATAGTGATAGAGATAGTGATAGAGATAGAGATAGAGATAGTGATAGTGATAGAGATAGTGATAGAGATAGAGATAGTGATAGTGATAGAGATAGAGATAGAGATAGTGATAGTGATAGAGATAGTGATAGAGATAGAGATAGTGATAGAGATAGAGATAGAGAGTGATAGTGATAGAGATAGAGATAGTGATAGAGATAGTGATAGTGATAGAGATAGAGATAGTGATAGAGATAGGGATAGTGATAGAGATAGAGATAGTGATAGAGATAGGGATAGTGATAGAGATAGAGATAGAGATAGTGATAGAGATAGTCATAGAGACAGAGATAGTGATAGAGATAGAGATAGTGATAGAGATAGTGATAGAGATAGAGATAGTGATAGAGATAGTGATAGAGATAGTGATAGAGATAGTGATAGAGATAGAGATAGTGATAGTGATAGAGATAGTGATAGAGATAGAGATAGTGATAGAGATAGAGATAGTGATAGTGATAGTGATAGTGATAGAGATAGTGATAGTGATAGAGATAGAGATAGAGATAGTGATAGAGATAGAGATAGTGATAGTGATAGAGATAGTGATAGAGATAGTGATAGAGATAGAGATAGTGATAGAGATAGAGATAGTGATAGAGATAGTGATAGTGATAGAGATAGAGATAGAGATAGTGATAGTGATAGAGATAGAGATAGTGATAGTGATAGAGATAGAGATAGAGATAGTGATAGAGATAGAGATAGTGATAGTGATAGAGATAGTGATAGAGATAGTGATAGTGATAGTGATAGAGATAGTGATAGAGATAGTGATAGAGATAGAGATAGTGATAGTGATAGAGATAGTGATAGTGATAGTGATAGAGATAGAGATAGAGATAGTGATAGAGATAGAGATAGTGATAGTGATAGAGATAGTGATAGAGATAGTGATAGAGATAGAGATAGAGATAGTGATAGTGATAGAGATAGAGATAGTGATAGTGATAGAGATAGTGATAGAGATAGTTATAGTGATAGTGATAGAGATAGTGATAGAGATAGTGATAGAGATAGAGATAGTGATAGTGATAGAGATAGTGATAGTGATAGTGATAGAGATAGAGATAGAGATAGTGATAGAGATAGAGATAGTGATAGTGATAGAGATAGTGATAGAGATAGTGATAGAGATAGAGATAGAGATAGTGATAGTGATAGAGATAGAGATAGTGATAGTGATAGAGATAGTGATAGAGATAGTTATAGTGATAGTGATAGAGATAGTGATAGAGATAGTGATAGAGATAGAGATAGTGATAGTGATAGAGATAGTGATAGAGATAGAGATAGAGATAGTGATAGAGATAGTGATAGTGATAGTGATAGAGATAGTGATAGAGATAGTGATAGAGATAGTGATAGAGATAGTGATAGTGATAGAGATAGAGATAGTGATAGAGATAGTGATAGTGATAGTGATAGACATAGTGATAGTGAGAGATAGTGATAGTGATAGAGGTAGTGATAGTGATATAGATAGTGATAGTGATAGAGATAGTGATAGAGAAAGTGATAAAGATAGTGATAGAGATAGAGAAAGTGATAGTGATAGTGATAGTGATAGAGATAGAGATAGTGATAGTGATAGAGATAGAGATAGAGATAGTGATAGTGATAGTAATAGAGATAGTGATAGAGATAGTGATAGTGATAGAGATAGTGATAAAGATAGTGATAGAGCTAGAGAAAGTGATAGTGATAGAGAAAGTGATAGTGATAGTGATAGAGATAGAGATAGAGATAGTGATAGTGATAGATATAGAGATAGTGATAGAGATAGAGATAGTGATTGAGATAGTGATAGAGATAGTGATAGAGATAGTGATAGAGATAGTGATAGAGATAGAGATAGTGATAGAGATAGAGATAGAGATAGTGATAGAGATAGAGATAGTGATAGAGATAGAGATAGTGATTGAGATAGTGATAGAGATAGTGATAGAGATAGTGATAGAGATAGTGATAGAGATAGAGATAGTGATAGAGATAGAGATAGAGATAGTGATAGAGATAGAGATAGTGATAGAGAAAGTGATAGTGATAGAGATAGAGATAGTGATAGAGATAGGGATAGTGATAGAGATAGTGATAGTGATAGAGATAGTGATAGAGATAGTGATAGTGATAGAGATAGAGATAGTGATAGAGATAGTGATAGAGATAGTGATAGATATAGTGATAGAGATAGTGATAGTGATAGAGATAGAGATAGTGATAGAGATAGTGATAGTGATAGAGATAGTGATAGTGAGAGATAGTGATAGTGATAGAGGTATTGATAGTGATATAGATAGTGATAGTGATAGAGATAGTGATAGAGATAGTGATAAAGATAGTGATAGAGATAGAGAAAGTGATAGTGATAGTGATAGAGATAGAGATAGTGATAGTGATAGAGATAGTGATAGAGATAGTGATAGTGATAGAGGTAGAGATAGTGATAGAGATAGTGATAGTGATAGTGATAGAGATAGTGATAGTGAGAGATAGTGATAGTGATAGAGGTAGTGATAGTGATATAGATAGTGATAGTGATAGAGATAGAGATAGATATAGTGATAGAGATAGTGATAAAGATAGTGATAGAGATAGAGAAAGTGATAGTGATAGAGATAGAGATAGTGATAGTGATAGAGATAGAGATAGTGATAGAGATAGTGATAGTGATAGAGATAGTGATAGAGATAGATAAAGTGATAGTGATAGAGATAGTGATAGAGATAGAGATAGGGATAGTGATAGAGATAGTGATAGTGATAGAGATAGAGATAGTGATAGTGATAGAGATAGTGATTAAGATAGTGATAGTGATAGAGGTAGAGATAGTGATAGAGATAGTGATTGAGATAGTGATAGAGATAGTGATAGTGATAGAGATAGTGATAGTGATAGAGATAGTGATAGTGATAGAGATAGAGATAGTGATAGAGATAGGGATAGTGATAGAGATAGAGATAGAGATAGTGATAGTGATAGAGATAGTGATTAAGATAGTGATAGTGATAGAGGTAGAGATAGTGATAGAGATAGTGATTGAGATAGTGATAGAGATAGTGATAGTGATAGAGATAGTGATAGTGATAGAGATAGTGATAGTGATAGAGATAGAGATAGTGATAGAGATAGGGATAGTGATAGAGATAGAGATAGAGATAGTGATAGAGATAGTCATAGAGACAGAGATAGTGATAGAGATAGAGATAGTGATAGAGATAGTGATAGAGATAGAGATAGGGATAGTGATAGAGATAGTGATAGAGATAGTGATAGTGATAGAGATAGAGATAGTGATAGAGATAGTGAAAGTGATAGAGATAGTGATAGTGATAGAGATAGTGATAGTGATAGAGGTAGAGATAGTGATAGAGATAGAGATAGTGATAGAGATAGTGATAGTGATAGTGATAGAGATAGTGATAGAGATAGTGATAGAGATAGTGATAGAGATAGTGATAGTGATAGAGATAGAGATAGTGATAGAGATAGTGATAGTGATAGTGATAGACATAGTGATAGTGAGAGATAGTGATAGTGATAGAGGTAGTGATAGTGATATAGATAGTGATAGTGATAGAGATAGTGATAGAGATAGTGATAAAGATAGTGATAGAGATAGAGAAAGTGATAGTGATAGTGATAGAGATAGAGATAGTGATAGTGATAGAGATAGTGATAGAGATAGTGATAGTGATAGAGGTAGAGATAGTGATAGAGATAGTGATAGTGATAGTGATAGAGATAGTGATAGTGAGAGATAGTGATAGTGATAGAGGTAGTGATAGTGATATAGATAGTGATAGTGATAGAGATAGAGATAGATATAGTGATAGAGATAGTGATAAAGATAGTGATAGAGATAGAGAAAGTGATAGTGATAGAGATAGAGATAGTGATAGTGATAGAGATAGAGATAGTGATAGAGATAGTGATAGTGATAGAGATAGTGATAGAGATAGATAAAGTGATAGTGATAGAGATAGTGATAGAGATAGAGATAGGGATAGTGATAGAGATAGTGATAGTGATAGAGATAGAGATAGTGATAGTGATAGAGATAGTGATTAAGATAGTGATAGTGATAGTGATTGAGATAGTGATTGAGATAGTGATAGAGATAGTGATAGAGATAGTGATAGAGATAGTGATAGTGATAGTGATAGTAATAGAGATAGAGATAGTGATTGAGATAGTGATAGAGATAGAGATAGAGATAGTGATAGAGATAGTGATAGTGATAGAGGTAGAGAAAGTGATAGAGATAGTGATAGTGATAGAGATAGTGATAGTGATAGTGATAGAGATACTGATAGTGATAGAGATAGTGATAGAGATAGTGATAAAGATAGTGATAGTGATAGAGATAGTGATAGAGAGAGATAGTTATAGAGATAGTGATAGAGATAGTGATAGTGATAGAGATAGTGATAGTGATAGAGATAGAGATAGAGATAGAGATAGTGATAGAGATAGTGATTGAGATAGAGATAGTGATAGAGATACAGATAGAGATAGTGATAGAGATAGTGATAGTGATAGAGATAGTGATAGTGATAGAGAGAGATAGTGATAGATATAGAGATAGTGATAGAGATAGAGATAGTGATTGAGATAGTGATAGAGATAGTGATAGAGATAGTGATAGAGATAGTGATAGTGATAGAGATAGAGATAGTGATTGAGATAGTGATAGAGATAGTGATAGAGATAGTGATAATGATAGTGAGAGATAGTGATAGTGATAGTGATAGAGATAGTGATAGTGATAGAGATAGAGATAGAGATAGTGATAGAGATAGTGAAAGAGATAGTGATAGAGATAGCGATAGTGATAGAGATAGTGACAGAGATAGGGATAGTGATAGAGATAGTGATAGTGATAGAGATAGTGATAGAGATAGAGATAGTGATAGAGATAGTGATAGTGATAGAGATAGAGATAGTGATAGCGATAGGGATAGTGATAGAGATAGTGATAGTGATAGAGATAGTGATAGAGATAGTGATAGTGATAGTGATAGAGATAGAGATAGAGAT
Source organism: Ranitomeya imitator (assembly GCF_032444005.1). Taxonomy (NCBI): domain Eukaryota; kingdom Metazoa; phylum Chordata; class Amphibia; order Anura; family Dendrobatidae; genus Ranitomeya; species Ranitomeya imitator. The sequence goes on from NC_091286.1 coordinate 264,035,436, forward strand.
AGTGATAGAGATAGAGATAGAGATAGTGATAGAGAGAGATAGAGATAGTGATAGAGAGAGATAGAGATAGTGATAGAGATAGTGATAGTGATAGTCATAGAGATAGAGATAGTGATAGAGATAGAGATAGAGATAGTGATAGAGATAGAGATAGAGATAGTGATAGAGATAGTCATAGAGACAGAGATAGTGATAGAGATAGAGATAGTGATAGAGATAGTGATAGAGATAGAGATAGGGATAGTGATAGAGATAGTGATAGAGATAGTGATAGTGATAGAGATAGAGATAGTGATAGAGATAGTGAAAGTGATAGAGATAGTGATAGTGATAGAGATAGTGATAGTGATAGAGGTAGAGATAGTGATAGAGATAGTGATTAAGATAGTGATAGTGATAGAGATAGAGATAGTGATAGAGATAGAGATAGTGATAGTGATAGTGATAGTGATAGAGATAGTGATAGAGAGAGAGATAGAGATAGAGATAGTGATAGAGATAGTGATAAAGAAAAGATAGTGATAGAGATAGAGAAAGTGATAGTGATAGATAGTGATAGAGATAGAGATAGAGATAGGGATAGTGATAGAGATAGTGATAGAGATAGAGATAGTGATAGAGATAGAGATAGAGATAGTGATAGAGATAGTCATTGAGACAGAGATAGTGATAGAGATAGAGATAGTGATAGAGATAGTGATAGAGATAGTGATAGAGATAGTGATAGAGATAGAGATAGTGATAGAGATAGTGATAGAGATAGTGATAGAGATAGTGATAGAGATAGAGATAGTGATAGAGATAGTGATAGTGATAGTGATAGAGATAGAGATAGTGATTGAGATAGTGATAGAGATAGTGATAGAGATAGTGATAGTGATAGTGAGAGATAGTGATAGTGATAGTGATAGAGATAGTGATAGTGATAGAGATAGAGATAGTGATAGAGATAGTGAAAGAGATAGTGATAGAGATAGTGATAGTGATAGTGATAGAGATAGTGATAGAGATAGAGATAGTGATAGAGATAGTGATAGTGATAGTGATAGAGATAGTGATAGAGATAGTGATAGTGATAGTGATAAAGATAGTGATAGAGATAGTGATAGAGATAGAGAAAGTGATAGTGATAGTGATAGAGATAGAAATAGTGATAGTGATAGAGATAGTGATAGAGAAAGTGATAGTGATAGAGATAGAGATAGTGATAGAGATAGTGATAGTGATAGAGATAGGGATAGTGATAGAGATAGTGATAGAGACAGAGATAGAGAAAGTGATAGTGATAGAGATAGTGATAGTGATAGAGATAGAGATAGAGATAGTGATAGAGATAGAGATAGTGATAGAGATAGAGATAGTGATAGAGAGATAGAGATAGTGATAGAGATAGTGATAGTGATAGTCATAGAGATAGAGATAGTGATAGAGACAGAGATAGAGATAGTGATAGAGATAGAGATAGAGATAGTGATAGTGATAGAGATAGTGATAGTGATAGAGATAGTGATTGAGATAGAGATAGTGATAGAGATAGTGATAGTGATAGTGATAGTGATAGAGATAGAGATAGAGATAGTGATAGTGATAGAGATAGAGATAGTGATTGAGATAGAGATAGTGATAGAGATAGTGATAGTGATAGTGATAGTGATAGAGATAGTGATAGAGATAGTGATAGTGATAGAGATAGAGATAGTGATAGAGATAGTGATAGTGATAGAGATAGGGATAGTGATAGAGATAGTGATAGAGATAGTGATAGTGATAGAGATAGAGAAAGTGATAGTGATAGTGATAGAGATAGAGATAGTGATAGAGATAGAGATAGAGATAGTGATAGAGATAGAGATAGTGATAGAGATAGTGATAGAGAGAGATAGAGATAGTGATAGAGATAGTGATAGTGATAGTCATAGAGATAGAGATAGTGATAGAGATAGAGATAGAGATAGAGATAGTGATAGAGATAGTGATAGAGATAGAGAAAGTGATAGTGATAGATAGTGATAGAGATAGTGATAGAGATAGTGATAAAGATAGTGATAGTGATAGAGATAGTGATAGAGATAGTGATAGTGATAGAGATAGTGATAGTGATAGTGATAGTGATAGTGATGGAGATAGTAATAGAGGTAGAGATAGTGATAGAGATAGTGATTAAGATATTGATAGTGATAGAGGTAGAGATAGTGATAGAGATAGTGATTGAGATAGTGATAGAGATAGTGATAGTGATAGAGATAGTGATAGTGATAGAGATAGAGATAGTGATAGTGAGAGATAGAGATAGTGATAGAGATAGGGATAGTGATAGAGATAGTGATAGAGATAGAGATAGAGATAGTAATAGAGATAGGGATAGTGATAGAGATAGTGATAGAGATAGAGATAGAGATAGTGATAGAGATAGAGATAGTGATAGAGAGAGATAGAGATAGTGATAGAGATAGTGATAGTGATAGTCATAGAGATAGAGATAGTGATAGAGATAGAGATAGAGATAGTTATAGAGATAGTGATAGTCATAGAGATAGAGATAGTAATAGAGATAGAGATAGTGATAGAGATAATGATAGTGATAAAGATAGTGATAGTGATAGAGATAGTGATAGAGATAGTGATAGTGATAGAGGTAGAGATAGTGATAGAGATAGTGATTAAGATAGTGATAGTGAAAGAGGTAGAGATAGTGATAGAGATAGTGATTGAGATAGTGATAGAGATAGTGATAGAGATAGAGATAGAGAAAGTGATAGAGATAGTGATAGTGATAGAGATAGTGATAGTGATAGAGATAGAGATAGTGATAGAGATAGGGATAGTGATAGAGATAGTGATAGTGATAGAGATAGTGATAGTGATAGAGATAGTGATAGAGATAGTGATAGTGATAGAGGTAGAGATAGTGATAGAGATAGTGATTAAGATAGTGATAGTGATAGAGATAGAGATAGTGATAGAGATAGGGATAGTGATAGAGATAGTGATAGTGATAGAGATAGTGATAGTGATAGAGATAGAGATAGAGATAGTGATTGAGATAGTGATAGAGATAGTGATAGAGATAGTGATAGTGATAGAGATAGTGATAGTGATAGAGATAGTGATAGTGATAGAGATAGTGATAGAGATAGTGATAGTGATAGTGAGAGATAGTGATAGTGATAGAGATAGTGATAGAGATAGTGATAGTGATAGAGATAGTGATAGTGATAGCGATAAAGATAGTGATAGTGATAGTGATAGAGATAGTGATAGTGATAGCGATAAAGATAGTGATAGTGATAGTGATAGAGATAGTGATAGAGATAGTGATAGTGATAGTGATAGAGATAGTGATAGTGATAGTGATAGTGAGAGATAGTGATAGAGATAGTGATAGTGATAGAGATAGAGATAGTGATAGAGATAGAGATAGTGATTGAGATAGTGATAGAGATAGTGATAGAGATAGTGATAGTGATAGTGATAGTGATAGAGATAGTGATAGTGATAGAGATAGTGATAGTGATAGAGATAGTGATAGTGATAGAGATAGTGATAAAGATAGTGATAGAGATAGTGATAGAGATAGTGATAGTGATAGTGATAGAGATAGAGATAGTGATAGAGATAGAGATAGTGATTGAGATAGTGATAGAGATAGTGATAGAGATAGTGATAGAGATAGTGATAGTGATAGTGATAGTGATAGAGATAGTGATAGTGATAGAGATAGTGATAGTGATAGAGATAGTGATAGTGATAGTGATAGAGATAGTGATAGTGATAGTGATAGAGATAGTGATAGTGATAGAGATAGTGATAAAGATAGTGATAGAGATAGTGATAGTGATAGAGATAGTGATAGTGATAGAGATAGTGATAGTGATAGTGATAGTGATAGAGATAGTGATAGTGATAGTGATAGAGATAGTGATAGTGATAGTGATAGTGATAGAGATAGTGATAGTGATAGAGATAGTGATAGTGATAGTGATAGTGATAGAGATAGTGATAGTGATAGTGATAGAGATAGTGATAGAGATAGTGATAGTGATAGAGGTAGAGATAGTGATAGAGATAGTGATTAAGATAGTGATAGTGATAGAGATAGAGATAGTGATAGAGATAGAGATAGTGATAGTGATAGAGATAGTGATAGAGATAGAGATAGAGATAGAGATAGTGATAGTGATAGAGATAGTGATAAAGATAGTGATAGAGATAGAGAAAGTGATAGTGATAGAGATAGAGATAGAGATAGAGATAAGGATAGTGATAGAGATAGAGATAGAGATAGTGATAGAGATAGTGATAGAGTGAATTTGAATTGAATTTGAATTTGAATTGAGATAGAGATAGGGATAGTGAGAGATATAGATAGTGATAGAGATAGAGATAGAGATAGAGATAAGGATAGTGATAGAGATAGAGATAGAGATAGTGATAGAGATAGTGATAGAGATAGAGATAGTGATAGTGAGAGATAGAGATAGTGATAGAGATAGTGATAGAGATAGTGATAGAGATAGAGATAGAGATAGTGATAGTGATAGTGAGAGATAGAGATAGAGATAGAGATAGAGATAGTGATAGTGATAGTGAGAGATAGAGATAGAGATAGAGATAGTGATAGAGATAGAGATAGGGATAGAGATAGTGATAGAGATAGTGATAGAGATAGAGATAGAGATAGTGATAGTGATAGTGATAGAGATAGAGATAGTGATAGAGATAGTGATAGTGATAGAGGTAGTGATAGTGATATAGATAGTGATAGTGAAAGAGATAGTGATAGAGATAGAGATAGTGATAGTGAGAGATAGAGATAGTGATAGAGATAGAGATAGAGATAGTGATAGAGTGAATTTGAATTGAATTTGAATTTGAATTGAGATAGAGATAAGGATAGTGAGAGATATAGATAGTGATAGAGATAGAGATAGAGATAGTGATAGAGATAGAGATAGTGATAGAGATAGTGATAGAGATAGAGATAGAGATAGAGATAGTGATAGAGATAGTGATAGTGATAGAGATAGTGATAGTGATAGAGATAGTGATAGAGATAGAGATAGAGATAAGGATAGTGATAGAGATAGTGATAGAGATAGTGATAGAGATAGAGATAGTGATAGTGAGAGATAGAGATAGTAATAGAGATAGTGATAGTGATAGAGATAGTGATAGTGATAGAGATAGTGATAGTGATAGTGATAGAGATAGTGATAGAGATAGTGATAGTGATAGAGATAGTGATAGAGATAGTGATAGTGATAGAGGTAGAGATAGTGATAGAGATAGAGATAGAGATAGTGATAGAGATAGTGATAGAGTGAATTTGAATTGAATTTGAATTTGAATTGAGATAGAGATAGGGATAGTGAGAGATATAGATAGTGATAGAGATAGAGATAGAGATAGTGATAGAGATAGAGATAGTGATAGTGATAGAGATAGTGATAGTGATAGTGATAGAGATAGTGATAGAGATAGTGATAGTGATAGAGATAGTGATAGAGATAGTGATAGTGATAGTGATGGAGATAGTAATAGAGGTAGAGATAGTGATAGAGATAGTGATAAAGATAGTGATAGTGATAGAGATAGAGATAGAGATAGTGATAGTGATAGAGATAGAGATAGTGATAGTGATAGAGATAGAGATAGTGATAGAGATAGAGATAGTGATAGTGATAGAGATAGTGATAGTGATAGTGATAGAGATAGTGATAGTGATAGTGATAGAGATAGAGATAGAGATAGTGATAGAGTGAATTTGAATTGAATTTGAATTTGAATTGAGATAGAGATAGGGATAGTGAGAGATATAGATAGTGATAGAGATAGAGATAGAGATAGTGATAGAGATAGAGATAGTGATAGAGATAGTGATAGAGATAGAGATAGAGATAGAGATAGTGATAGAGATAGTGATAGTGATAGAGATAGTGATAGAGATAGAGATAGAGATAAGGATAGTGATAGAGATAGTGATAGAGATAGTGATAGAGATAGAGATAGTGATAGTGAGAGATAGAGATAGTAATAGAGATAGTGATAGTGATAGAGATAGTGATAGTGATAGAGATAGTGATAGTGATAGAGATAGTGATAGTGATAGAGATAGTGATAGTGATAGTGATAGAGATAGAGATAGTGATAGTGATAGAGATCGTGATAGAGATAGTGATAGTGACAGAGAAAGAGATAGTCATAGAGATAGTGATAGTGATAGAGATAGTGATAGTGATAGAGGTAGTGATAGTGATATAGATAGTGATAGTGATAGGGATAGAGATAGTGATAGAGATAGTGATAGTGATAGTGATAGAGATAGTGATAGTGATAGAGATAGTGATAGTGATAGAGGTAGTTATAGTGATATAGATAGTGATAGTGATAGAGATAGTGATAGAGATAGTGATAAAGATAGTGATAGAGATAGAGAAAGTGATAGTGATAGAAAAAGAGATAGTGATAGTGATAGAGATAGTGATAGAGATAGTGATAGTGATAAAGATAGTGATAGTGATAGTGATAGAGATAGTGATAGAGATAGTGATAGTGATAGAGGTAGAGATAGTGATAGAGATAGAGATAGAGATAGTGATAGAGATAGTGATAGAGTGAATTTGAATTGAATTTGAATTTGAATTGAGATAGAGATAGGGATAGTGAGAGATATAGATAGTGATAGAGATAGAGATAGAGATAGTGATAGAGATAGAGATAGTGATAGTGATAGAGATAGTGATAGTGATAGTGATAGAGATAGTGATAGAGATAGTGATAGTGATAGAGATAGTGATAGAGATAGTGATAGTGATAGTGATGGAGATAGTAATAGAGGTAGAGATAGTGATAGAGATAGTGATAAAGATAGTGATAGTGATAGAGATAGAGATAGAGATAGTGATAGTGATAGAGATAGAGATAGTGATAGTGATAGAGATAGAGATAGTGATAGAGATAGAGATAGTGATAGTGATAGAGATAGTGATAGTGATAGTGATAGAGATAGAGATAGTGATAGTGAGAGATAGAGATAGTAATAGAGATAGTGATAGTGATAGAGATAGTGATAGTGATAGAGATAGTGATAGTGATAGAGATAGAGATAGTGATAGAGATAGTGATAGAGATAGTGATAGTGATAGAGATAGTGATAGAGATAGTGATAGTGATAGTGATAGAGATAGTGATAGTGATAGAGATAGTGATAGTGATAGAGATAGTGATAGAGATAGTGATAGTGATAGAGATAGTGATAGAGATAGTGATAGTGATAGTGATGGAGATAGTAATAGAGGTAGAGATAGTGATAGAGATAGTGATAAAGATAGTGATAGTGATAGAGATAGAGATAGAGATAGTGATAGTGATAGAGATAGAGATAGTGATAGTGATAGAGATAGAGATAGTGATAGAGATAGAGATAGTGATAGTGATAGAGATACTGATAGTGATAGTGATAGAGATAGTGATAGAGATAGTGATAGAGATAGAGATAGAGATAGTGATAGAGATAGAGATAGAGATAGTGATAGAGATAGAGATAGAGATAGTGATAGTGATAGAGGTAGTGATAGTGATAGTGATAGAGATAGAGATAGAGATAGTGATAGTGATAGAGATAGAGATAGTGATAGAGATAGAGATAGAGATAGTGATAGTGATAGAGGTAGTGATAGTGATAGAGATAGAGATAGAGATAGTGATAGAGATAGAGATAGAGATAGAGATAGTGATAGTGATAGAGGTAGTGATAGTGATATAGATAGTGATAGTGATAGACATAGAGATAGTGATAGAGATAGTTATAGTGATAGAGGTAGTGATAGTGATAGAGATAGTGATAGTGATAGAGGTAGTGATAGTGATATAGATAGTGATAGTGATAGAGATAGTGATAGAGATAGTGATAAAGATAGTGATAGAGATAGAGAAATTGATAGTGATAGTGATAGAGATAGAGATAGTGATAGTGATAGAGATAGTGATAGAGATAGCGATAGTGATAGAGATAGTGATAGTGATAAAGATAGTGATAGTGATAGTGATAGTGATAGAGATAGTGATAGAGATAGTGATAGTGATAGAGGTAGAGATAGTGATAGAGATAGTGATTAAGATATTGATAGAGATAGTGATAGTGATAGAGATAGTGATAGTGATAGTGATAGAGATAGTGATAGTGATAGAGATAGAGATAGTGATAGTGAGAGATAGAGATAGTGATAGAGATATGGATAGTGATAGAGATAGTGATAGAGATAGAGATAGAGATAGTGATAGAGATAGGGATAGTGATAGAGATAGTGATAGAGATAGAGATAGAGATAGTGATAGAGATAGAGATAGAGATAGTGATAGAGAGAGATAGAGATAGTGATAGAGATAGTGATAGTGATAGTCATAGAGATAGAGATAGTTATAGAGATAGTGATAGTGATAGTGATTGAGATAGTGATAGAGATAGTGATAGTGATAGAGGTAGAGATAGTGATAGAGATAGTGATTAAGATAGTGATAGTGATAGAGGTAGAGATAGTGATAGAGATAGTGATTGAGATAGTGATAGAGATAGTGATAGTGATAGAGATAGAGATAGTGATAGAGATAGGGATAGTGATAGAGATAGTGATAGTGATAGAGATAGTGATAGTGATAGAGATAGTGATAGTGATAGAGATAGAGATAGTGATAGAGATAGTGATAGTGATAGTGAGAGATAGTGATAGTGATAGAGATAGTGATAGAGATAGTGATAGTTATAGTGATAGAGATAGTGATAAAGATAGTGATAGTGATAGAGATAGTGATAGAGATAGAGATAGTTATAGAGACAGTGATTGAGATAGTGATAGAGATAGTGATAGTGATAGAGATAGTGATAGTGATAGAGATAGAGATAGAGATAGTGATAGAGATAGTGATTGAGATAGAGATAGTGATAGTGATAGAGATACAGATAGAGATAATGATAGAGATAGAGATAGTGATAGAGATAGTGATAGTGATAGAGATAGTGATAGTGATAGAGAGAGATAGTGATAGATATAGAGATAGAGATAGTGATTGAGATAGTGATAGAGATAGTGATAGAGATAGTGATAGAGATAGTGATAGTGATAGAGATAGTGATAGAGATAGAGATAGTGATTGAGATAGTGATAGAGATAGTGATAGAGATAGTGATAGTGATAGTGAGAGATAGTGATAGTGATAGTGATAAAGATAGTGATAGAGATAGTGATAAAGATAGTGATAGAGATAGAGAAAGTGATAGTGATAGTGATAGAGATAGAGATAGTGATAGAGATAGTGATAAAGATAGTGATAGAGATAGAGAAAGTGATAGTGATAGAGATAGTGATAGTGATAGAGATAGTGATAGAGTTAGTGATAGTGATAGAGATAGTGATAGTGATAGTGATAGAGATCGTGATAGAGATAGTGATAGTGACAGAGAAAGAGATAGTGATAGAGATAGTGATAGTGATAGAGATAGTGATAGTGATAGAGATAGAGGTAGTGATAGTGATATAGATAGTGATAGTGATAGGGATAGAGATAGTGATAGAGATAGTGATAGTGATAGTGATAGAGATAGTGATAGTGATAGAGATAGTGATAGTGATAAAGATAGTGATAGAGATAGAGAAAGTGATAGTGATAGTGATAGAGATAGAGATAGTGATAGTGATAGAGATAGTGATAGAGATAGTGATAGAGATAGTGATAGTGATAAAGATAGTGATAGTGATAGTGATAGAGATAGTGATAGAGATAGTGATAGTGATAAAGATAGTGATAGTGATAGTGATAGAGATAGTGATAGAGATAGTGATAGTGATAGAGGTAGAGATAGTGATAGAGATAGTGATTAAGATAGTGATAGTGATAGAGGTAGAGATAGTGATAGAGATAGTGATTGAGATAGTGATAGAGATAGTGATAGTGATAGAGATAGTGATAGAGATAGAGATAGTGATAGTGAGAGATAGAGATAGTGATAGTGATAGAGATAGTGATAGAGATAGAGATAGAGATAGTGATAGAGATAGAGATAGAGATAGTGATAGTGATAGTGATAGTGATAGTGATAGAGATAGTGATAGTGATAGAGATAGAGATAGTGATAGTGATAGTGATAGAGATAGTGATAGTGAGAGATAGTGATAGTGATAGAGGTAGTGATAGTGATAGAGGTAGTGATAGAGATAGAGATAGTGATAGAGATAGAGATAGTGATAGAGATAGAGATAGAGAAAGTGATAGAGATAGTGATAGTGATAGAGATAGAGATAGTGATTGAGATAGTGAAAGAGATAGTGATAGAGATAGTGATAGTGAGAGATAGTGATAGTGATAGAGATAGATATAGTGATAGAGATAGAGATAGTGATTGAGATAGTGAAAGAGATAGTGATAGAGATAGTGATAGTGATAGAGATAGTGATAGTGATAGTGATAGAGATAGAGATAGTGATAGATATAGTGATAGAGATAGTGATAGTGATAGTGATAGAGATAGTGATAGTGATAGAGGTAGTGATAGTGATAGTGAAAGAGATAGTGATAGAGATAGAGATAGTGATAGTGAGAGATAGAGATAGTGATAGAGATAGAGATAGTGATAGAGATAGTGATAGTGATAGAGATAGTGATAGTGATAGAGACAGAGATAGTGATAGAGATAGGGATAGTGATAGAGATAGTGATAGTGATAGAGATAGAGATAGAGATAGTGATTGAGATAGTGATAGAGATAGTGATAGAGATAGTGATAGAGATAGTGATAGTGATAGTGATAGTAATAGAGATAGAGATAGTGATTGAGATAGAGATAGTGATAGTGATAGAGATACAGATAGTGATAGAGATAGTGATAGTGATAGAGATAGTGATAGTGATAGAGAGAGATAGTGATAGATATAGAGATAGTGATAGAGATAGAGATAGTGATTGAGATAGTGATAGAGATAGTGATAGTGATAGAGATAGTGATAGAGATAGTGATAGTGATAGAGATAGAGATAGTGATAGTGATAGAGATAGTGATAGTGATAGAGATAGTGATAGAGATAGTGATAGTGATAGAGATAGAGCTAGTGATAGAGATAGTGATAGTGATAGAGATAGTGATAGTGATAGAGATAGTGATAGAGATAGTGATAGTGATAGAGATAGAGATAGTGATAGAGATAGTGATAGTGATAGAGATAGAGCTAGTGATAGAGATAGTGATAGTGATAGAGATAGTGATAGTGATAGAGATAGTGATAGAGATAGTGATAGTGATAGAGATAGAGATAGTGATAGAGATAGTGATAGTGATAGAGATAGAGATAGTGATAGAGATAGGGATAGTGATAGAAATAGTGATAGTGATAGAGATAGTGATAGAGATAGTGATAGTGATAGAGATAGAGATAGTGATAGAGATAGTGATAGTGATAGAGATAGTGATAGAGATAGTGATAGTGATAGAGATAGAGATAGTGATAGAGATAGTGATAGTGATAGAGATAGAGATAGTGATAGAGATAGGGATAGTGATAGAAATAGTGATAGTGATAGAGATAGTGATAGAGATAGTGATAGTGATAGAGATAGAGATAGTGATTGAGATAGTGAAAGAGATAGTGATAGAGATAGTGATAGTGAGAGATAGTGATAGTGATAGAGATAGATATAGTGATAGAGATAGAGATAGTGATTGAGATAGTGAAAGAGATAGTGATAGAGATAGTGATAGTGATAGAGATAGTGATAGTGATAGTGATAGAGATAGAGATAGTGATAGAGATAGTGATAGAGATAGAGATAGAGATAGTGATAGAGATAGAGATAGAGATAGTGATAGTGATAGTGATAGTGATAGAGATAGTGATAGTGATAGAGATAGTGATAGTGATAGAGATAGAGATAGTGATAGAGATAGTGATAAAGATAGTGATAGTGATAAAGATAGTGATAGTGATAGAGATAGTGATAGAGATAGTTAAAGAGATAGTGACTGAGATAGTGATAGAGATAGTGATAGTGATAGAGATAGTGATAGAGATAGTGATAGTGATAGAGATAGTGATAGAGATAGTGATAGAGATAGTGATAGTGATAGAGATAGATATAGTGATAGAGATAGTGATAGTGATAGTGATAGAGATAGTGATAGTGATAGAGGTAGTGATAGTGATAGTGAAAGAGATAGTGATAGAGATAGAGATAGTGATAGTGAGAGATAGAGATAGTGATAGAGATAGAGATAGTGATAGAGATAGTGATAGTGATAGAGATAGTGATAGTGATAGAGACAGAGATAGTGATAGAGATAGGGATAGTGATAGAGATAGTGATAGTGATAGAGATAGAGATAGAGATAGTGATTGAGATAGTGATAGAGATAGTGATAGAGATAGTGATAGAGATAGTGATAGTGATAGTGATAGTAATAGAGATAGAGATAGTGATTGAGATAGAGATAGTGATAGTGATAGAGATACAGATAGTGATAGAGATAGTGATAGTGATAGAGATAGTGATAGTGATAGAGAGAGATAGTGATAGATATAGAGATAGTGATAGAGATAGAGATAGTGATTGAGATAGTGATAGAGATAGTGATAGAGATAGAGATAGTGATAGAGATAGAGATAGAGAAAGTGATAGAGATAGTGATAGTGATAGAGATAGAGATAGTGATTGAGATAGTGAAAGAGATAGTGATAGAGATAGTGATAGTGAGAGATAGTGATAGTGATAGAGATAGATATAGTGATAGAGATAGAGATAGTGATTGAGATAGTGAAAGAGATAGTGATAGAGATAGTGATAGTGATAGAGATAGTGATAGTGATAGTGATAGAGATAGAGATAGTGATAGTGATAGAGATAGTGATAGTGATAGAGATAGTGATAGAGATAGTGATAGTGATAGAGATAGAGATAGTGATAGTGATAGAGATAGTGATAGTGATAGAGATAGTGATAGAGATAGTGATAGTGATAGAGATAGAGCTAGTGATAGAGATAGTGATAGTGATAGAGATAGTGATAGTGATAGAGATAGTGATAGAGATAGTGATAGTGATAGAGATAGAGATAGTGATAGAGATAGTGATAGTGATAGAGATAGAGATAGTGATTGAGATAGTGAAAGAGATAGTGATAGAGATAGTGATAGTGATAGTGATAGAGATAGTGATAGAGATAGTGATAGTGATAGTGATAGTAATAGAGATAGAGATAGTGATTGAGATAGTGATAGAGATAGTGATAGAGATAGTGATAGTGATAGTGATAGTAATAGAGATAGAGATAGTGATTGAGATAGTGATAGAGATAGAGATAGTGATAGATATAGAGATAGTGATAGAGATAGAGATAGTGATTGAGATAGTGATAGAGATAGTGATAGAGATAGTGATAGAGATAGTGATAGTGATAGAGATAGAGATAGTGATAGAGATAGAGATAGTGATTGAGAAAGTGATAGAGATAGTGATAGAGATAGTGATAGTGATAGTGAGAGATAGTGATAGTGATAGAGATAATGATAGTGATAGAGATAGAGATAGCGATTGAGATAGTGAAAGAGATAGTGATAGAGATAGTGATAGTGATAGTGAGAGATAGTGATAGTGATAGAGATAGAGATAGTGATAGAGATAGAGATAGTGATTGAGATAGTGAAAGAGATAGTGATAGAGATAGTGATAGTGATAGAGATAGAAATAGTGATAGAGATAGTGATAGTGATAGAAATAGTGATAGTGATAAAGATAGTGATAGAGATAGAGAAAGTGATAGTGATAGTGATAGAGATAGAGATAGTGATAGTGATGGAGATAGAGATAGTGATAGTGATAGTAATAGAGATAGTGATAGAGATAGTGATAGTGATAGAGATAGTGATAAAGATAGTGATAGAGATAGAGAAAGTGATAGTGATAGAGATAGAGATAGTGATAGAGATAGTGATAAAGATAGTGATAGAGATAGAGAAAGTGATAGTGATAGAGAAAGTGATAGTGATAGTGATAGAGATAGAGATAGTGATAGTGATAGATATAGAGATAGTGATAGAGATAGAGATAGTGATTGAGATAGTGATAGAGATAGTGATAGAGATAGTGATAGAGATAGTGATAGAGATAGAGATAGTGATAGAGATAGAGATAGAGATAGTGATAGAGATAGAGATAGTGATAGAGATAGTGATAGTGATAGAGATAGAGATAGTGATAGAGATAGGGATAGTGATAGAGATAGTGATAGTGATAGAGATAGAGAAAGTGATAGTGATAGAGAAAGTGATAGTGATAGTGATAGAGATAGAGATAGTGATAGTGATAGATATAGAGATAGTGATAGAGATAGAGATAGTGATTGAGATAGTGATAGAGATAGTGATAGAGATAGTGATAGAGATAGTGATAGAGATAGAGATAGTGATTGAGATAGTGATAGAGATAGTGATAGAGATAGTGATAGAGATAGTGATAGAGATAGAGATAGTGATAGAGATAGAGATAGAGATAGTGATAGAGATAGAGATAGTGATAGAGATAGTGATAGTGATAGAGATAGAGATAGTGATAGAGATAGGGATAGTGATAGAGATAGTGATAGTGATAGAGATAGTGATAGAGATAGTGATAGTGATAGAGATAGAGATAGTGATAGATATAGTGATAGAGATAGTGATAGTGATAGAGATAGAGATAGTGATAGAGATAGTGATAGTGATAGAGATAGTGATAGTGAGAGATAGTGATAGTGATAGAGGTATTGATAGTGATATAGATAGTGATAGTGATAGAGATAGTGATAGAGATAGTGATAATGATAGTGATAGAGATAGAGAAAGTGATAGTGATAGTGATAGAGATAGAGATAGTGATAGTGATAGAGATAGTGATAGAGATAGTGATAGTGATAGAGGTAGAGATAGTGATAGAGATAGTGATAGTGATAGTGATAGAGATAGTGATAGTGAGAGATAGTGATAGTGATAGAGGTAGTGATAGTGATATAGATAGTGATAGTGATAGAGATAGTGATAGAGATAGTGATAAAGATAGTGATAGAGATAGAGAAAGTGATAGTGATAGTGATAGAGATAGAGATAGAGATAGTGATAGTGATAGAGATAGAGATAGTGATAGAGATAGTGATAGTGATAGTAATAGAGATAGTGATAGAGATAGTGATAGTGATAAAGATAGTGATAGAGATAGAGAAAGTGATAGTGATAGTGATAGAGATAGAGATAGATATAGTGATAGAGATAGTGATAAAGATAGTGATAGTGATAAAGATAGTGATAGTGATAGTGATAGAGATAGTGATAGAGATAGTGATAGTGAAAGAGATAGTGATTAAGATAGTGATAGTGATAGAGGTAGAGATAGTGATAGAGATAGTGATTGAGATAGTGATAGAGATAGAGATAGTGATTGAGATAGTGATAGAGATAGTGATAGAGATAGTGATAGTGATAGTGATAGTGATAGTAATAGAGATAGAGATAGTGATTGAGATAGAGATAGTGATAGTGATAGAGATTGAGGTAGTGATAGAGATAGTGATAGTGATAGAGATAGTGATAGTGATAGAGAGAGATAGTGATAGATATAGAGATAGTGATAGAGATAGAGATAGAGATAGTGATTGAGATAGTGATAGAGATAGTGATAGAGATAGTGATAGAGATAGTGATAGAGATAGTGATAGAGATAGAGATAGTGATAGAGATAGAGATAGTGATTGAGATAGTGATAGAGATAGTGATAGAGATAGTGATAGAGATAGTGATAGAGATAGTGATAGAGATAGAGATAGTGATAGAGATAGAGATAGTGATAGAGATAGAGATAGTGATTGAGATAGTGATAGAGATAGTGATAGAGATAGTGATAGAGATAGTGATAGAGATAGTGATAGAGATAGAGATAGTGATAGAGATAGAGATAGTGATTGAGATAGTGATAGAGATAGTGATAGTGATAGTGAGAGATAGTGATAGTGATAGTGATAGAGATAGTGATAGTGATAGAGATAGAGATAGTGATTGAGATAGTGATTGAGATAGTGATAGAGATAGTGATAGTGATAGTGATAGTGATAGAGATAGTGATAGTGATAGAGATAGAGATAGTGATTGAGATAGTGAAAGAGATAGTGATAGAGATAGTGATAGTGATAGTGATAGAGATAGAGATAGTGATTGAGATAGTGAAAGAGATAGTGATAGAGATAGTGATAGTGATAGAGATAGTGATAGTGATAGAGATAGTGATAGAGATAGAGATAGTGATAGTGAGAGATAGAGATAGTGATAGAGATAGGGATAGTGATAGAGATAGTGATAGAGATAGAGATAGAGATAGTGATAGAGATAGAGATAGTGATAGTGAGAGATAGAGATAGTGATAGAGATAGGGATAGTGATAGAGATAGTGATAGAGATAGAGATAGAGATAGTGATAGAGATAGAGATAGTGATAGAGATAGAGATAGAGATAGTGATAGAGATAGTGATAGAGATAGTGATAGTGATAGAGATAGTGATAGTGATAGAGATAGTGATAGTGATAGAGATAGAGATAGTGATAGAGATAGTGATAGTGATAGAGATAGTGATAGTGATAGAGATAGTGATAGTGATAGAGATAGAGATAGTGATAGAGATAGTGATAGTGATAGAGATAGAGATAGTGATAGAGATAGGGATAGTGATAGTGATAGTGATAGAGATAGTGATAGAGATAGTGATAGTGATAGAGATAGAGATAGTGATAGAGATAGTGATAGAGATAGTGATAGTGATAGAGATAGTGATAGAGATAGTGATAGATATAGTGATAGAGATAGTGATAGTGATAGAGATAGAGATAGTGATAGAGATAGTGATAGTGATAGAGATAGAGATAGTGATAGAAATAGTGATAAAGATAGTGATAGAGATAGAGAAAGTGATAGTGATAGTGACAGAGATAGAGATAGTGATAGTGATAGAGATAGTGATAGAGATAGTGATAGTGATAGAGGTAGAGATAGTGATAGAGATAGTGATAGTGATAGAGATAGTGATGGTGAGAGATAGTGATAGTGATAGAGGTAGTGATAGTGATATAGATAGTGATAGTGATAGAGATAGTGATAGAGATAGTGATAAAGATAGTGATAGAGATAGAGAAAGTGATAGTGATAGTGATAGAGATAGAGATAGAGATAGTGATAGTGATAGAGATAGAGATAGTGATAGAGATAGTGTTAGTGATAGTGATAGTAATAGAGATAGTGATAGTGATAGAGATAGTGATAGAGATAGAGATAGTGATAGTGAGAGATAGAGATAGTGATAGAGATAGGGATAGTGATAGAGATAGTGATAGAGATAGTGATAGAGATAGTGATAGAGATAGAGATAGTGATAGAGATAGTGATAGTGATAGAGGTAGAGATAGTGATAGAGATAGTGATAGAGATAGAGATAGTGATAGAGATAGTGATAGTGATAGAGATAGTGATAGTGATAGTGATAGGGATAGTGATAGTGATAGAGATAGTGATAGAGATAGTGATAGTGATAGTGATAGAGATAGTGATAGTGATAGAGATAGTGATAGTGATAGAGATAGTGATAGAGATAGTGATAGTGATAGAGATAGAGATAGTGATAGTGATAGAGATAGTGATAGTGATAGAGATAGAGATAGAGATAGTGATAGAGATAGTGATTGAGATAGAGATAGTGATAGTGATAGAGATACAGATAGAGATAGTGATAGAGATAGTGATAGTGATAGAGATAGAGATAGTGATTGAGATAGTGATAGATATAGAGATAGTGATAGAGATAGAGATAGTGATTGAGATAGTGATAGAGATAGTGATAGTGATAGAGATAGAGATAGTGATAGATATAGAGATAGTGATAGAGATAGAGATAGTGATTGAGATAGTGATAGAGATAGTGATAGAGATAGTGATAGAGATAGTGATAGTGATAGAGATAGTGATAGTGATAGAGATAGAGATAGTGATTGAGATAGTGAAAGAGATAGTGATAGAGAAAGAGATAGTGATAGTGAGAGATAGTGATAGTGATAGAGATAGAGATAGTGATAGAGATAGAGATAGTGATTGAGATAGTGAAAGAGATAGTGATAGAGATAGTGATAGTGATAGAGATAGTGATAGTGATAGTGATAGAGATAGTGATAGTGATAGAGATAGTGATAGAGATAGTGATAGTGATAGTGATAGAGATAGTGATAGTGATAGAGATAGTGATAGTGATAGAGATAGTGATAGAGATAGTGATAGTGATAGAGATAGAGATAGTGATAGTGATAGAGATAGTGATAGTGATAGAGATAGTGATAGAGATAGTGATAGAGATAGTGATAGAGATAGAGATAGTGATAGAGATAGAGATAGTGATAGAGGTAGTGATAGTGATATAGATAGTGATAGTGATAGAGATAGTGATAGAGATAGTGATAAAGATAGTGATAGAGATAGAGAAAGTGATAGTGATAGTGATAGAGATAGAGATAGAGATAGTGATAGTGATAGAGATAGAGATAGTGATAGTGATAGAGATAGTGATAGTGATAGTAATAGAGATAGTGATAGAGATAGTGATAGTGATAAAGATAGTGATAGAGATAGAGAAAGTGATAGTGATAGTGATAGAGATAGAGATAGATATAGTGATAGAGATAGTGATAAAGATAGTGATAGTGATAAAGATAGTGATAGTGATAGTGATAGAGATAGTGATAGAGATAGTGATAGTGAAAGAGATAGTGATTAAGATAGTGATAGTGATAGAGGTAGAGATAGTGATAGAGATAGTGATTGAGATAGTGATAGAGATAGAGATAGTGATTGAGATAGTGATAGAGATAGTGATAGAGATAGTGATAGTGATAGTGATAGTGATAGTAATAGAGATAGAGATAGTGATTGAGATAGAGATAGTGATAGTGATAGAGATTGAGGTAGTGATAGAGATAGTGATAGTGATAGAGATAGTGATAGTGATAGAGAGAGATAGTGATAGATATAGAGATAGTGATAGAGATAGAGATAGAGATAGTGATTGAGATAGTGATAGAGATAGTGATAGAGATAGTGATAGAGATAGTGATAGAGATAGTGATAGAGATAGAGATAGTGATAGAGATAGAGATAGTGATTGAGATAGTGATAGAGATAGTGATAGAGATAGTGATAGAGATAGTGATAGAGATAGTGATAGAGATAGAGATAGTGATAGAGATAGAGATAGTGATAGAGATAGAGATAGTGATTGAGATAGTGATAGAGATAGTGATAGAGATAGTGATAGAGATAGTGATAGAGATAGTGATAGAGATAGAGATAGTGATAGAGATAGAGATAGTGATTGAGATAGTGATAGAGATAGTGATAGTGATAGTGAGAGATAGTGATAGTGATAGTGATAGAGATAGTGATAGTGATAGAGATAGAGATAGTGATTGAGATAGTGATTGAGATAGTGATAGAGATAGTGATAGTGATAGTGATAGTGATAGAGATAGTGATAGTGATAGAGATAGAGATAGTGATTGAGATAGTGAAAGAGATAGTGATAGAGATAGTGATAGTGATAGTGATAGAGATAGAGATAGAGATAGTGATAGATATAGAGATAGTGATAGAGATAGAGATAGTGATTGAGATAGTGATAGAGATAGTGATAGAGATAGTGATAGAGATAGTGATGGTGAGAGATAGTGATAGTGATAGAGGTAGTGATAGTGATATAGATAGTGATAGTGATAGAGATAGTGATAGAGATAGTGATAAAGATAGTGATAGAGATAGAGAAAGTGATAGTGATAGTGATAGAGATAGAGATAGAGATAGTGATAGTGATAGAGATAGAGATAGTGATAGAGATAGTGTTAGTGATAGTGATAGTAATAGAGATAGTGATAGTGATAGAGATAGTGATAGAGATAGAGATAGTGATAGTGAGAGATAGAGATAGTGATAGAGATAGGGATAGTGATAGAGATAGTGATAGAGATAGAGATAGAGATAGTGATAGAGATAGAGATAGTGATAGAGATAGAGATAGAGATAGTGATAGAGATAGGGATAGTGATAGAGATAGTGATAGAGATAGAGATAGAGATAGTGATAGAGATAGAGACAGAGATAGAGATAGAGATAGAGATAGTGATAGAGATAGTGATAGAGATAGTGATAGAGATAGTGATAGAGATAGTGATAGTGATAGAGAAAGAGATAGTGATAGAGATAGTGATAGTGATAGTGAGAGATAGTGATAGTGATAGAGATAGTGATAGTGATAGAGAAAGTGATAGTGATAGTGATAGAGATAGTGATAGAGATAGTGATAAAGATAGTGATAGTGATAGAGATAGTGATAGAGATAGAGATAGTTATAGAGATAGTGATTGAGATAGTGATAGAGATAGTGATAGAGATAGTGATAGTGATAGAGATAGAGATAGAGATAGTGATAGAGATAGTGATTGAGATAGAGATAGTGATAGTGATAGAGATAGAGATAGAGATAGTGATAGAGATAGTGATTGAGATAGAGATAGTGATAGTGATAGAGATACAGATAGAGATAGTGATAGAGATAGTGATAGTGATAGAGATAGAGATAGTGATTGAGATAGTGATAGATATAGAGATAGTGATAGAGATAGAGATAGTGATTGAGATAGTGATAGAGATAGTGATAGTGATAGAGATAGAGATAGTGATAGATATAGAGATAGTGATAGAGATAGAGATAGTGATTGAGATAGTGATAGAGATAGTGATAGAGATAGTGATAGAGATAGTGATAGTGATAGAGATAGTGATAGTGATAGAGATAGAGATAGTGATTGAGATAGTGAAAGAGATAGTGATAGAGAAAGAGATAGTGATAGTGAGAGATAGTGATAGTGATAGAGATAGAGATAGTGATAGAGATAGAGATAGTGATTGAGATAGTGAAAGAGATAGTGATAGAGATAGTGATAGTGATAGAGATAGTGATAGTGATAGTGATAGAGATAGTGATAGTGATAGAGATAGTGATAGAGATAGTGATAGTGATAGTGATAGAGATAGTGATAGTGATAGAGATAGTGATAGTGATAGAGATAGAGAAAGTGATAGAGATAGTGATAGAGATAGTGATAGTGATAGAGATAGAGATAGTGATAGTGATAGAGATAGTGATAGTGATAGAGATAGTGATAGAGATAGTGATAGTGATAGAGATAGAGATAGTGATAGTGATAGAGATAGTGATAGTGATAGAGATAGTGATAGTGATAGAGATAGTGATAGAGATAGAGATAGTGATAGATATAGAGATAGTGATAGAGATAGAGATAGTGATTGAGATAGTGATAGAGATAGTGATAGAGATAGTGATAGAGATAGTGATAGTGATAGTGATAGAGATAGTGATAGTGATAGAGATAGTGATAGTGATAGAGATAGAGAAAGTGATAGAGATAGTGATAGAGATAGTGATAGTGATAGAGATAGAGATAGTGATAGTGATAGAGATAGTGATAGTGATAGAGATAGTGATAGAGATAGTGATAGTGATAGAGATAGAGATAGTGATAGTGATAGAGATAGTGATAGTGATAGAGATAGTGATAGAGATAGTGATAGTGATAGTGATAGAGATAGTGATAGTGATAGTGATAAAGATAGTGATTGAGATAGTGATAGAGATAGTGATAGAGATAGTGATAGAGATAGAGATAGTGATAGATATAGAGATAGTGATAGAGATAGAGATAGTGATAGATATAGAGATAGTGATAGAGATAGAGATAGTGATTGAGATAGTGATAGAGATAGTGATAGAGATAGTGATAGAGATAGTGATAGAGATAGTGATAGAGATAGAGATAGTGATAGAGATAGAGAAAGTGATAGAGATAGAGATAGTGATAGAGATAGTGATAGAGATAGTGATAGAGATAGTGATAGAGATAGCGATAGTGATAGAGATAGTGATACTGATAGAGATAGAGATAGTGATAGAGATAGGGATAGTGATAGAGATAGTGATAGAGATAGTGATAGAGATAGTGATAGTGATAGAGATAGAGATAGTGATAGAGATAGTGATAGTGATAGTGATAGAGATAGTGATAGAGATAGTGATAGTGATAGAGATAGTGATAGAGATAGTGATAGAGATAGTGATAGTGATAGTGATAGAGATAGTGATAGTGATAGAGATAGTGATAGTGATAGAGATAGTGATAGAGATAGTGATAGTGATAGAGATAGAGATAGTGATAGTGATAGAGATAGTGATAGTGATAGAGATAGTGATAGAGATAGTGATAGTGATAGTGATAGAGATAGTGATAGTGATAGTGATAGAGATAGTGATAGAGATAGTGATAGAGATAGTGATAGAGATAGTGATAGTGATAGAGATAGAGATAGTGATAGAGATAGTGATAGTGATAGAGATAGAGATAGTGATAGAGATAGGGATAGTGATAGAGATAGTGATAGTGATAGAGATAGAGATAGTGATAGAGATAGTGATAGTGATAGTGATAGAGATAGTGATAGTGATAGAGAAAGAGATAGTGATAGAGATAGTGATAGTGATAGTGATAGAGATAGTGATAGAGATAGTGATAGTGATAGAGATAGTGAAAGAGATAGTGATAGAGATAGTGATAGAGATAGAGAAAGTGATAGTGATAGTGATAGAGATAGAGATAGTGATAGTGATAGAGATAGAGATAGAGATAGTGATAGAGATAGTGATAGTGATAGTGATAGTAATAGAGATAGTGATAGAGATAGTGATAGTGATAAAGATAGTGATAGAGATAGTGATAAAGATAGTGATAGAGATAGAGAAAGTGATAGTGATAGAGATAGAGATAGTGATAGAGATAGTGATAAAGATAGTGATAGAGATAGAGAAAGTGATAGTGATAGAGAAAGTGATAGTGATAGTGATAGAGATAGAGATAGTGATAGAGATAGTGATAGAGATAGAGATAGTGATAGATATAGAGATAGTGATAGAGATAGAGATAGTGATTGAGATAGTGATAGAGATAGTGATAGAGATAGTGATAGAGATAGTGATAGAGATAGAGATAGTGATAGAGATAGAGATAGTGATAGAGATAGAGATAGTGATAGAGATAGAGATAGTGATAGAGATAGAGATAGTGATAGTGAGAGATAGAGATAGTGATAGAGATAGGGATAATGATAGAGATAGTGATAGAGATAGAGATAGTGATAGAGATAGAGATAGTGATAGAGATAGAGATAGTGATAGTGAGAGATAGAGATAGTGATAGAGATAGGGATAATGATAGAGATAGTGATAGAGATAGAGATAGAGATAGTGATAGAGATAGAGATAGTGATAGAGATAGAGATAGAGATAGTGATAGAGATAGTGATAGAGATAGTGATAGAGATAGAGATAGAGATAGAGATAGTGATAGAGATAGTGATAGAGATAGTGATTGAGATAGTGATAGAGATAGAGATAGTGATAGAGATAGAGAAAGTGATAGAGATAGTGATAGAGATAGTGATAGTGATAGAGATAGAGATAGTGATAGTGATAGAGATAGTGATAGTGATAGAGATAGTGATAGAAATAGTGATAGTGATAGAGATAGAGATAGTGATAGAGATAGTGATAGTGATAGAGATAGTGATAGTGATAGAGATAGTGATAGAGATAGTGATAGTGATAGAGATAGAGATAGTGATAGAGATAGTGATAGTGATAGAGATAGTGATAGAGATAGGGATAGTGATAGTGATAGTGATAGAGATAGTGATAGAGATAGTGATAGTGATAGAGATAGAGATAGTGATAGAGATAGTGATAGTGATAGAGATAGTGATAGAGATAGTGATAGATATAGTGATAGAGATAGTGATAGTGATAGAGATAGAGATAATGATAGAGATAGTGATAGTGATAGTGATAGAGATAGTGATAGAGATAGTGATAGATATAGTGATAGAGATAGTGATAGTGATAGAGATAGAGATAATGATAGAGATAGTGATAGTGATATAGATAGTGATAGTGATAGTGATAGAGATAGAGATAGTGATAGTGATAGAGATAGTGATAGAGATAGTGATAGTGATAGAGATAGTGATAGTGATAGAGATAGAGATAGTGATAGAGATAGAGATAGTGATTGAGATAGTGATAGAGATAGTGATAGAGATAGTGATAGTGATAGAGATAGTGATAGTGAGAGATAGTGATAGTGATAGAGATAGAGATAGAGATAGTGATAAAGATAGGGATAGTGATAGAGATAGTGATAGTGAGAGATAGAGATAGTGATAGAGATAGGGATAGTGATAGAGATAGTGATAGAGATAGAGATAGAGATAGAGATAGTGATAGAGATAGAGATAGTGATAGAGATAGAGATAGTGATAGAGATAGGGATAGTGATAGAGATAGTGATAGAGATAGAGATAGTGATAGAGATAGGGATAGTGATAGAGATAGTGATAGAGATAGAGATAGAGATAGAGATAGTGATAGAGATAGAGACAGAGATAGAGATAGAGATAGTGATAGAGATAGTGATAGAGATAGTGATTGAGATAGTGATAGAGATAGTGATAGTGATAGAGATAGTGATAGTGATAGAGATAGTGATAGAGATAGTGATAGTGATAGTCATAGAGATAGAGATAGTGATAGAGATAGTGATAGTGATAAAGATAGTGATAGTGATAGTGATAGAGATAGTGATAGAGATAGTGATAGTGATAGAGATAGTGATAGAGATAGTGATAGTGATAGTCATAGAGATAGAGATAGTGATAGAGATAGTGATAGTGATAAAGATAGTGATAGTGATAGTGATAGAGATAGTGATAGAGATAGTGATAGTGATAGAGATAGTGATAGTGATAGTCATAGAGATAGAGATAGTGATAGAGATAGTGATAGTGATAAAGATAGTGATAGTGATAGTGATAGAGATAGTGATAGAGATAGTGATAGAGATAGTGATAGTGATAGAGATAGTGATAGAGATAGTGATAGAGATAGTGATAGTGATAGAGATAGTGATTAAGATAGTGATAGTGATAGAGGTAGAGATAGTGATAGAGATAGTGATTGAGATAGTGATAGAGATAGTGATAGAGATAGTGATAGTGATAGAGATAGTGATAGTGATAGAGATAGAGATAGTGATAGAGATAGGGATAGTGATAGAGATAGAGATAGAGATAGAGATAGAGATAGTGATTGAGATAGTGATAGAGATAGTGATAGAGATAGAGATAGTGATAGAGATAGGGATAGTGATAGTGATAGTGATAGAGATAGTGATAGTGATAGAGATAGAGATAGTGATAGAGATAGTGATAGAGATAGAGATAGAGATAGTGATAGTGATAGTAATAGAGATAGAGATAGTGATTGAGATAGTGATAGAGATAGTGATTGAGATAGTGATAGAGATAGTGATAGAGATAGGGATAGTGATAGAGATAGTGATAGAGATAGTGATAGTGATAGAGATAGAGATAGTGATAGAGATAGTGATTAAGATAGTGATAGAGATAGTGATAGTGATAGAGGTAGAGATAGTGATAGAGATAGTGATTAAGATAGTGATAGTGATAGAGGTAGAGATAGTGATAGAGATAGAGATAGTGATAGTGATAGTAATAGAGATAGAGATAGTGATTGAGATAGTGATAGAGATAGTGATTGAGATAGTGATAGAGATAGTGATAGTGATTGAGATAGTGATAGAGATAGTGATAGAGATAGGGATAGTGATAGAGATAGAGATAGTGATAGTGATAGAGATAGAGATAGTGATAGAGATAGGGATAGTGATAGAGATAGTGATAGAGATAGTGATAGTGATAGTGATAAAGATAGTGATAGAGATAGAGAAAGTGATAGTGATAGTGATAGAGATAGAGATAGTGATAGTGATAGAGATAGAGATAGTGATAGAGATAGAGAAAGTGATAGAGATAGAGATAGTGATAGTGATAGAGATAGAGATAGTGATAGAGATAGGGATAGTGATAGAGATAGTGATAGAGATAGTGATAGTGATAGAGATAGAGATAGTGATAGAGATAGTGATAGTGATAGAGATAGAGATAGTGATAGAGATAGGGATAGTGATAGAGATAGTGATAGAGATAGTGATAGTGATAGAGATAGAGATAGTGATAGAGATAGTGATAAAGATAGTGATAGAGATAGAGAAAGTGATAGTGATAGTGATAGAGATAGAGATAGTGATAGTGATAGAGATAGTGATAGAGATAGAGAAAGTGATAGTGATAGTGATAGAGATAGTGATAGAGATAGAGAAAGTGATAGTGATAGTGATAGAGATAGAGATAGTGATAGTGATAGAGATAGTGATAGAGATAGTGATAGTGATAGAGATAGAGATAGTGATAGAGATAGAGATAGTGATAGAGATAGAGAAAGTGATAGTGATAGTGATAGAGATAGAGATAGTGATAGAGATAGAGAAAGTGATAGAGATAGAGATAGTGATAGAGATAGTGATAAAGATAGTGATAGAGATAGAGAAAGTGATAGTGATAGTGATAGAGATAGAGATAGTGATAGTGATAGAGATAGAGATAGTGATAGAGATAGAGAAAGTGATAGTGATAGTGATAGAGATAGAGATAGTGATAGTGATAGAGATAGTGATAGAGATAGTGATAGTGATAGAGATAGAGATAGTGATAGAGATAGAGATAGTGATAGAGATAGAGAAAGTGATAGTGATAGTGATAGAGATAGTGATAGAGATAGAGAAAGTGATAGAGATAGAGATAGTGATAGAGATAGTGATAGTGATAGTCATAGAGATAGAGATAGTGATAGAGATAGAGATAGAGATAGTGATAGAGATAGTGATAGTGATAGTCATAGAGATAGAGATAGTGATAGAGATAGTGATAGAGAAAGTGATAGAGATAGTGATAGTGATAAAGATAGTGATAGTGATAGTGATAGTGATAGAGATAGTGATAGTGATAGAGGTAGAGATAGTGATAGAGATAGTGATTAAGATAGTGATAGTGATAGAGGTAGAGATAGTGATAGAGATAGTGATTGAGATAGTGATAGAGATAGTGATAGTGATAGAGATAGTGATAGTGATAGAGATAGAGATAGTGATAGAGATAGGGATAGTGATAGAGATAGTGATAGTGATAGAGATAGAGATAGTGATAGAGATAGAGATAGTGATTGAGATAGTGATAGAGATAGTGATAGAGATAGTGATAGAGATAGTGATAGTGATAGAGATAGTGATAGAGATAGTGATAGTGATAGAGAAAGAGATAGTGATAGAGATAGTGATAGTGATAGTGAGAGATAGTGATAGTGATAGAGATAGTGATAGTGATAGAGAAAGTGATAGTGATAGAGATAGTGATAGAGATAGTGATAGTGATAGAGAAAGTGATAGTGATAGAGATAGTGATAGAGATAGTGATAGAGATAGAGATAGTGATTGAGATAGTGATAGAGATAGTGATAGAGATAGTGATAGAGATAGTGATAGTGATAGAGATAGTGATAGAGATAGTGATAGTGATAGAGAAAGAGATAGTGATAGAGATAGTGATAGTGATAGTGAGAGATAGTGATAGTGATAGAGATAGTGATAGTGATAGAGAAAGTGATAGTGATAGAGATAGAGATAGTGATAGAGATAGAGAAAGTGATAGTGATAGAGATAGTGATAGAGATAGAGAAAGAGATAGTGATAGAGATAGTGATAGTGATAGTGAGAGATAGTGATAGTGATAGAGATAGTGATAGTGATAGAGAAAGTGATAGTGATAGTGATAGAGATAGTGATAGAGATAGTGATAGAGATAGAGATAGTTATAGAGATAGTGATTGAGATAGTGATAGAGTTAGTGATAGTGATAGAGATAGTGATAGTGATAGAGATAGAGATAGAGATAGTGATAGAGATAGTGATTGAGATAGTGATAGAGATAGAGAAAGTGATAGTGATAGTGATAGAGATAGAGATAGAGATAGTGATAGAGATAGAGAAAGTGATAGAGATAGGGATAGTGATAGAGAAAGTGATAGTGATAGTGATAGAGATAGAGATAGAGATAGTGATAGAGATAGAGAAAGTGATAGAGATAGGGATAGTGATAGAGATAGTGATAGAGATAGTGATAGTGATAGAGATAGAGATAGTGATAGTGATAGAGATAGAGATAGTGATAGAGATAGGGATAGTGATAGAGATAGTGATAGAGATAGTGATAGTGATAGAGATAGAGATAGTGATAGAGATAGTGATAAAGATAGTGATAGAGATAGAGAAAGTGATAGTGATAGTGATAGAGATAGAGATAGTGATAGTGATAGAGATAGTGAAAGAGATAGAGAAAGTGATAGTGATAGAGATAGAGATAGTGATAGTGATAGAGATAGTGATAGAGATAGTGATGGTGATAGAGATAGTGATAGAGATAGAGAAAGTGATAGTGATAGAGATAGTGATAGAGATAGAGATAGAGATAGGGATAGTGATAGAGATAGTGATAGTGATAGAGATAGAGATAGAGATAGTGATAGAGATAGTGATAGAGATAGAGATAGTGATAGTGAGAGATAGAGATAGTGATAGAGATAGGGATAGTGATAGAGATAGTGATAGAGATAGAGATAGAGATAGAGATAGTGATAGAGATAGAGATAGAGATAGTGATAGAGATAGTGATAGAGATAGTGATAGAGATAGTGATAGTGATAGAGAAAGAGATAGTGATAGAGATAGTGATAGTGATAGTGAGAGATAGTGATAGTGATAGAGATAGTGATAGTGATAGAGATAGTGATAGTGATAGAGAAAGTGATAGTGATAGTGATAGAGATAGTGATAGAGATAGTGATAAAGATAGTGATAGAGAAAGTGATAGTGATAGTGATAGTGATAGTGATAGAGATAGTGATAGAGATAGAGATAGAGATAGAGATAGTGATAGTGATAGAGATAGAGATAGTTATAGAGATAGTGATTGAGATAGTGATAGAGATAGTGATAGAGATAGTGATTGAGATAGAGATAGTGATAGTGATAGAGATACAGATAGAGATAGTGATAGAGATAGTGATAGTGATAGAGATAGTGATAGTGATAGAGAGAGATAGTGATAGATATAGAGATAGCGATAGAGATAGAGATAGTGATTGAGATAGTGATAGAGATAGTGATAGAGATAGTGATAGTGATAGAGATAGAGATAGAGATAGTGATAGAGATAGTGATTGAGATAGAGATAGTGATAGTGATAGAGATACAGATAGAGATAGTGATAGAGATAGTGATAGTGATAGAGATAGTGATAGTGATAGAGAGAGATAGTGATAGATATAGAGATAGTGATAGAGATAGAGATAGTGATTGAGATAGTGATAGAGATAGTGATAGAGATAGAGATAGTGATAGAGATAGTGATAGAGATAGTGATAGAGATAGTGATAGTGATAGTGATAGAGATAGTGATAGTGATAGAGATAGTGATAGTGATAGAGATAGTGATAGAGATAGTGATAGTGATAGAGATAGAGATAGTGATAGTGATAGAGATAGTGATAGTGATAGAGATAGTGATAGAGATAGTGATAGTGATAGTGATAGAGATAGTGATAGTGATAGTGATAGAGATAGTGATAGAGATAGTGATAGTGATAAAGATAGTGATAGTGATAGTGATAGAGATAGTGATAGAGATAGTGATAGAGATAGTGATAGTGATAGAGATAGTGATAGTGATAGTCATAGAGATAGAGATAGTGATAGTGATAGTGATAGAGATAGTGATAGAGATAGTGATAGAGATAGAGATAGTGATAGAGATAGTGATAGTGATAGTCATAGAGATAGAGATAGTGATAGAGATAGTGATAGAGATAGTGATAGAGATAGTGATAGTGATAGTGATAGAGATAGTGATAGAGATAGTGATAGTGATAGAGATAGAGATAGTGATAGAGATAGTGATAGTGATAGAGAAAGTGATAGTGATAGAGATAGAGATAGTGATAGAGATAGTGATAAAGATAGTGATAGAGATAGAGAAAGTGATAGTGATAGAGAAAGTGATAGTGATAGTGATAGAGATAGAGATAGTGATAGAGATAGTGATAGAGATAGAGATAGTGATAGATATAGAGATAGTGATAGAGATAGAGATAGTGATTGAGATAATGATAGAGATAGTGATAGAGATAGTGATAGAGATAGAGATAGTGATAGAGATAGAGATAGTGATAGAGATAGTGATAGAGATAGAGATAGTGATAGTGAGAGATAGAGATAGTGATAGAGATAGAGATAGTGATAGAGATAGGGATAGTGATAGAGATAGTGATAGTGATAGAGATAGGGATAGTGATAGAGATAGTGATAGAGATAGTGATAGTGATAGAGTTAGGGATAGTGATAGAGATAGTGATAGAGATAGAGATAGTGATAGAGATAGAGATAGTGATAGAGATAGAGATAGTGATAGAGATAGAGATAGTGATAGAGATAGAGATAGTGATAGTGAGAGATAGAGATAGTGATAGAGATAGGGATAATGATAGAGATAGTGATAGAGATAGAGATAGAGATAGTGATAGAGATAGAGATAGTGATAGAGATAGTGATAGAGATAGAGATAGTGATAGAGATAGAGATAGAGATAGAGATAGTGATAGAGATAGTGATAGAGATAGAGATAGAGATAGAGATAGAGATAGTGATAGAGATAGAGATAGAGATAGTGATAGAGATAGAGATAGAGATAGTGATAGTGATAGAGATAGAGATAGTGATAGTGATAGAGATAGAGATAGTGATAGAGATAGAGAAAGTGATAGAGATAGAGAAAGTGATAGTGATTGAGATAGTGATAGAGATAGTGATAGTGATAGAGATAGAGATAGTGATAGAGATAGTGATAGAGATAGAGATAGTGATAGATATAGAGATAGTGATAGAGATAGAGATAGTGATTGAGATAGTGATAGAGATAGTGATAGAGATAGTGATAGAGATAGTGATAGAGATAGAGATAGTGATAGAGATAGAGATAGTGATAGAGATAGAGATAGTGATAGAGATAGAGATAGTGATAGAGATAGAGATAGTGATAGTGAGAGATAGAGATAGAGATAGTGATAGAGGTAGTGATAGAGATAGAGATAGTGATAGAGATAGAGATAGTGATAGTGAGAGATAGAGATAGAGATAGTGATAGAGATAGTGATAGAGATAGAGATAGAGATAGAGATAGTGATAGAGATAGAGATAGAGATAGAGATAGTGATAGTGATAGAGATAGAGATAGAGATAGAGATAGTGATAGAGATAGAGATAGAGATAGAGATAGTGATAGAGATAGAGATAGAGATAGTGATAGTGATAGAGATAGAGATAGTGATAGAGATAGAGAAAGTGATAGTGATTGAGATAGTGATAGAGATAGTGATAGTGATAGAGATAGTGATAGTGATAGAGATAGTGATAGAGATAGTGATAGTGATAGTGATAGAGATAGTGATAGAGATAGTGATAGTGATAGAGATAGTGATAGAGATAGTGATAGTGATAGAGATAGTGATAGAAATAGTGATAGTGATAGAGATAGAGATAGTGATAGAGATAGTGATAGTGATAGAGATAGTGATAGTGATAGAGATAGTGATAGAGATAGTGATAGTGATAGAGATAGAGATAGTGATAGAGATAGTGATAGTGATAGAGATAGTGATAGAGATAGGGATAGTGATAGTGATAGTGATAGAGATAGTGATAGAGATAGTGATAGTGATAGAGATAGAGATAGTGATAGAGATAGTGATAGTGATAGAGATAGTGATAGAGATAGTGATAGATATAGTGATAGAGATAGGGATAGTGATAGTGATAGAGATAGTGATAGAGATAGTGATAGTGATAGAGATAGGGATAGTGATAGAGATAGTGATAGTGATAGAGATAGTGATAGTGATAGAGATAGTGATAGTGATAGAGATAGTGATAGAGATAGTGATAGAGATAGGGATAGTGATAGTGATAGAGATAGTGATAGAGATAGTGATAGTGATAGAGATAGGGATAGTGATAGAGATAGTGATAGTGATAGAGATAGTGATAGTGATAGAGATAGTGATAGAGATAGTGATAGTGATAGAGTTAGGGATAGTGATAGAGATAGTGATAGTGAGAGATAGAGATAGTGATAGAGATAGGGATAGTGATAGAGATAGTGATAGAGATAGAGATAGAGATAGTGATAGAGATAGTGATAGAGATAGAGATAGAGATAGTGATAGAGATAGAGATAGTGATAGAGATAGAGATAGTGATAGAGATAGGGATAGTGATAGAGATAGTGATAGAGATAGTGATAGAGATAGAGATAGTGATAGTGATAGAGATAGTGATAGAGATAGAGATAGAGATAGAGATAGTGATAGTGATAGAGATAGGGATAGTGATAGAGATAGTGATAGAGATAGAGATAGAGATAGTGATAGAGATAGTGATAGAGATAGTGATTGAGATAGTGATAGAGATAGTGATAGTGATAGAGATAGTGATAGTGATAGAGATAGTGATAGAGATAGTGATAGTGATAGTCATAGAGATAGAGATAGTGATAGAGATAGTGATAGAGATAGTGATAGAGATAGAGATAGTGATAGAGATAGGGATAGTGATAGTGATAGTGATAGAGATAGTGATAGTGATAGAGATAGTGATAGTGATAGAGATAGTGATAGAGATAGTGATAGTGATAGAGATAGAGATAGTGATAGTGATAGAGATAGTGATAGTGATAGTGATAGAGATAGTGATAGTGATAGAGATAGTGATAGAGATAGTGATAGTGATAGAGATAGTGATAGAGATAGTGATAGTGATAGAGATAGTGATAGTGATAGAGATAGTGATTAAGATAGTGATAGTGATAGAGGTAGAGATAGTGATAGAGATAGTGATTGAGATAGTGATAGAGATAGTGATAGTGATAGAGATAGAGATAGTGATAGAGATAGTGATAGTGATAGAGATAGAGATAGTGATAGAGATAGGGATAGTGATAGAGATAGTGATAGTGATAGAGATAGAGATAGAGATAGTGATTGAGATAGTGATAGAGATAGTGATAGAGATAGTGATAGAGATAGTGATAGAGATAGTGATAGAGATAGTGATAGAGATAGTGATAGAGATAGTGATAGTGATAGAGATAGAGATAGTGATAGAGATAGGGATAGTGATAGAGATAGTGATAGAGATAGAGATAGTGATAGTGATAGTCATAGAGATAGAGATAGTGATAGTGATAGTGATAGAGATAGTGATAGAGATAGTGATAGTGATAGTGATAGAGATAGTGATAGAGATAGTGATAGAGATAGTGATAGAGATAGAGATAGTGATAGAGATAGGGATAGTGATAGAGATAGTGATAGAGATAGTGATAGTGATAGAGATAGTGATTAAGATAGTGATAGTGATAGAGGTAGAGATAGTGATAGAGATAGTGATTGAGATAGTGATAGAGATAGTGATAGTGATAGAGATAGTGATAGTGATAGAGATAGTGATAGTGATAGTGAGAGATAGTGATAGTGATAGAGATAGATATAGTGATAGAGATAGAGATAGTGATTGAGATAGTGAAAGAGATAGTGATAGAGATAGTGATAGAGATAGAGATAGAGATAGGGATAGTGATAGAGATAGTGATAGTGATAGAGATAGTGATAGAGATAGAGATAGTGATAGTGATAGAGATAGTGATAGAGATAGAGATAGAGATAGAGATAGTGATAGTGATAGAGATAGGGATAGTGATAGAGATAGTGATAGAGATAGAGATAGAGATAGTGATAGAGATAGTGATAGAGATAGTGATTGAGATAGTGATAGAGATAGTGATAGAGATAGGGATAGTGATAGAGATAGTGATAGTGATAGAGATAGTGATAGAGATAGAGATAGTGATAGTGATAGAGATAGTGATAGAGATAGAGATAGAGATAGAGATAGTGATAGTGATAGAGATAGGGATAGTGATAGAGATAGTGATAGAGATAGAGATAGAGATAGTGATAGAGATAGTGATAGAGATAGTGATTGAGATAGTGATAGAGATAGTGATAGTGATAGAGATAGTGATAGTGATAGAGATAGTGATAGAGATAGTGATAGTGATAGTCATAGAGATAGAGATAGTGATAGAGATAGTGATAGAGATAGTGATAGAGATAGAGATAGTGATAGAGATAGGGATAGTGATAGTGATAGTGATAGAGATAGTGATAGTGATAGAGATAGTGATAGTGATAGAGATAGTGATAGAGATAGTGATAGTGATAGAGATAGAGATAGTGATAGTGATAGAGATAGTGATAGTGATAGTGATAGAGATAGTGATAGTGATAGAGATAGTGATAGAGATAGTGATAGTGATAGAGATAGTGATAGAGATAGTGATAGTGATAGAGATAGTGATAGTGATAGAGATAGTGATTAAGATAGTGATAGTGATAGAGGTAGAGATAGTGATAGAGATAGTGATTGAGATAGTGATAGAGATAGTGATAGTGATAGAGATAGAGATAGTGATAGAGATAGTGATAGTGATAGAGATAGAGATAGTGATAGAGATAGGGATAGTGATAGAGATAGTGATAGTGATAGAGATAGAGATAGAGATAGTGATTGAGATAGTGATAGAGATAGTGATAGAGATAGTGATAGAGATAGTGATAGAGATAGTGATAGAGATAGTGATAGAGATAGTGATAGTGATAGAGATAGAGATAGTGATAGAGATAGGGATAGTGATAGAGATAGTGATAGAGATAGAGATAGTGATAGTGATAGTCATAGAGATAGAGATAGTGATAGTGATAGTGATAGAGATAGTGATAGAGATAGTGATAGTGATAGTCATAGAGATAGAGATAGTGATAGAGATAGTGATAGTGATAAAGATAGTGATAGTGATAGAGATAGTGATAGAGATAGTGATAGTGATAGAGATAGTGATTAAGATAGTGATAGTGATAGAGGTAGAGATAGTGATAGAGATAGTGATTGAGATAGTGATAGAGATAGTGATAGTGATAGAGATAGTGATAGTGATAGAGATAGTGATAGTGATAGTGAGAGATAGTGATAGTGATAGAGATAGATATAGTGATAGAGATAGAGATAGTGATTGAGATAGTGAAAGAGATAGTGATAGAGATAGTGATAGAGATAGAGATAGAGATAGGGATAGTGATAGAGATAGTGATAGTGATAGAGATTGAGATAGTGATAGAGATAGTGATAGAGATAGAGATAGTGATAGAGATAGAGATAGGGATAGTGATAGAGATAGTGATAGTGATAGAGATTGAGATAGAGATAGAGATAGTGATAGAGATAGTGATAGAGATAGTGATAGTGATAGTGATAGAGATAGAGATAGAGATAGTGTTAGAGATAGTGATAGTGATAGTGATAGTAATAGAGATAGTGATAGAGATAGTGATAGTGATAAAGATAGTGATAGTGATAGTGATAGAGATAGTGATAGAGATAGTGATAGTGATAGAGATAGTGATAGAGATAGTGATAGTGATAGTCATAGAGATAGAGATAGTGATAGAGATAGAGATAGTGATAGAGATAGTGATAGTGATAGTGATAGTAATAGAGATAGAGATAGTGATTGAGATAGTGATAGAGATAGTGATTGAGATAGTGATAGAGATAGTGATAGTGATAGAGATAGTGATAGAGATAGAGATAGTGATAGAGATAGGGATAGTGATAGAGATAGTGATAGAGATAGTGATAGTGATAGAGATAGAGATAGAGATAGTGATAGAGATAGTGATAGAGATAGAGATAGTGATAGAGATAGGGATAGTGATAGAGATAGTGATAGAGATAGTGATAGTGATAGAGATAGAGATAGTGATAGTGATAGAGATAGTGATAGAGATAGAGATAGTGATAGAGATAGGGATAGTGATAGAGATAGTGATAGAGATAGTGATAGTGATAGAGATAGAGATAGTGATAGAGATAGAGATAGTGATAGAGATAGGGATAGTGATAGAGATAGAGATAGAGATAGAGATAGTGATTGAGATAGTGATAGAGATAGTGATAGAGATAGAGATAGAGATAGTGATAGTGATAGTGATAGTGATAGTGATAGAGATAGTGATAGAGATAGAGATAGAGATAGAGATAGTGATAGTGATAGAGATAGTGATAGTGATAGAGATAGTGATAGAGATAGTGATAGTGATAGAGATAGAGATAGAGATAGTGATAGAGATAGTGATAGAGATAGAGATAGTGATAGAGATAGGGATAGTGATAGAGATAGTGATAGAGATAGTGATAGTGATAGAGATAGAGATAGTGATAGTGATAGAGATAGTGATAGAGATAGAGATAGTGATAGAGATAGGGATAGTGATAGAGATAGTGATAGAGATAGTGATAGTGATAGAGATAGAGATAGTGATAGAGATAGAGATAGTGATAGAGATAGGGATAGTGATAGAGATAGAGATAGAGATAGAGATAGTGATTGAGATAGTGATAGAGATAGTGATAGAGATAGAGATAGAGATAGAGATAGTGATAGTGATAGTGATAGTGATAGTGATAGAGATAGTGATAGAGATAGAGATAGAGATAGAGATAGTGATAGTGATAGAGATAGTGATAGTGATAGAGATAGTGATAGAGATAGTGATAGTGATAGTCATAGAGATAGAGATAGTGATAGAGATAGTGATAGTGATAGAGATAGTGATTAAGATAGTGATAGTGATAGAGATAGAGATAGTGATAGTGATAGAGATAGTGATTAAGATAGTGATAGTGAGAGATAGTGATAGTGATAGTGATAGAGATAGTGATAGTGATAGAGATAGAGATAGTGATAGTGATAGAGATAGTGATAGAGATAGTGATAGTGATAGAGATAGAGATAGTGATAGTGATTGAGATAGTGATAGAGATAGTGATAGAGATAGTGATAGAGATAGTGATAGTGATAGTGATAGTAATAGAGATAGAGATAGTGATTGAGATAGTGATAGAGATAGTGATTGAGATAGTGATAGAGATAGTGATAGTGATAGAGATAGTGATAGAGATAGAGATAGTGATAGAGATAGGGATAGTGATAGAGATAGTGATAGAGATAGTGATAGTGATAGAGATAGAGATAGTGATAGAGATAGTGATAAAGATAGTGATAGAGATAGAGAAAGTGATAGTGATAGTGATAGAGATAGAGATAGTGATAGTGATAGAGATAGTGATAGAGATAGTGATAGTGATAGAGATAGTGATAGAGATAGTGATAGTGATAGGGATAGTGATAGAGATAGTGATAGAGATAGTGATAGTGATAGAGATAGAGATAGTGATAGAGATAGTGATAGAGATAGTGATAGTGATAGTGATAGTGATAGAGATACAGATAGTGATAGAGATAGATAGTGATAGAGATAGTGATAGTGATAGAGAGAGATAGTGATAGATATAGAGATAGTGATAGAGATAGAGATAGTGATTGAGATAGAGATAGTGATAGTGATAGTGATAGAGATAGTGATAGTGATAGAGATAGAGATAGTGATTGAGATAGTGATAGAGATAGTGATAGTGATAGTGAGAGATAGTGATAGTGATAGTGATAGAGATAGTGATAGTGATAGAGATAGAGATAGTGATTGAGATAGTGATAGAGATAGTGATAGTGATAGTGAGAGATAGTGATAGTGATAGTGATAGAGATAGTGATAGTGATAGAGATAGAGATAGTGATTGAGATAGTGATAGAGATAGTGATAGTGATAGAGATAGAGATAGTGATAGTGATAGAGATAGTGATAGAGATAGTGATAGTGATAGAGGTAGTGAAAGAGATAGTGATAGAGATAGTGATAGTGATAGATAGTGATAGTGATAGAGATAGAGATAGTGATAGAGATAGTGATAGTAATAGTGATAGAGATAGTGATAGAGATAGTGATAGTGATAGAGATAGAGATAGTGATAGAGATAGTGATAGTGATAGAGATAGAGATAGTGATAGTGATAGAGATAGTGATAGTGATAGAGATAGTGATAGAGATAGTGATAGTGATAGAGATAGAGATAGTGATAGAGATAGTGATAGTGATAGTGATAGAGATAGTGATAGTGATAGAGATAGTGATAGAGATAGTGATAGAGATAGAGATAGTGATAGAGATAGTGATAGAGATAGAGATAGTGATAGAGATAGAGATAGTGATAGAGATAGTGATAGTGATAGAGATAGAGATAGAGATAGTGATAGAGATAGTGATAGAGATAGTGATAGTGATAAAGATAGTGATAGTGATAGTGATAGAGATAGTGATAGAGATAGTGATAGAGATAGAGATAGTGATAGAGATAGTGATAGTGATAGTCATAGAGATAGAGATAGTGATAGAGATAGTGATAGAGATAGTGATAGAGATAGTGATAGAGATAGTGATAGAGATAGTGATAGAGATAGTGATAGAGATAGTGATAGAGATAGAGATAGTGATAGAGATAGAGATAGTGATAGAGATAGAGATAGTGATTGAGATAGTGATAGAGATAGTGATAGTGATAGTGATAGAGATAGTGATAGAGATAGTGATAGAGATAGTGATAGAGATAGTGATAGAGATAGAGATAGTGATAGAGATAGAGATAGTGATTGAGATAGTGATAGAGATAGTGATAGAGATAGTGATAGTGATAGTGATAGAGATAGTGATAGAGATAGTGATAGAGATAGAGATAGTGATAGAGATAGTGATAGTGATAGTCATAGAGATAGAGATAGTGATAGAGATAGTGATAGTGATAAAGATAGTGATAGTGATAGTGATAGAGATAGTGATAGAGATAGTGATAGAGATAGTGATAGAGATAGTGATAGTGATAGAGACAGAGATAGAGATAGAGATAGTGATAGTGATAGTGATAGAGATAGTGATTGAGATAGTGATTGAGATAGTGATAGAGATAGTGATAGTGATAGAGATAGAGATAGAGATAGTGATAGAGATAGTGATTGAGATAGTGATAGAGATAGTGATAGTGATAGAGATAGTGATAGTGATAGAGATAGTGATAGTGATAGTGATAGAGAGAGATAGTGATAGAGATAGAGATAGTGATAGAGATAGAGATAGTGATTGAGATAGTGATAGAGATAGTGATAGTGATAGTGAGAGATAGTGATAGTGATAGTGATAGAGATAGTGATAGTGATAGTGATAGAGATAGTGATAAAGATAGTGATAGAGATAGAGAAAGTGATAGTGATAGTGATAGAGATAGAGATAGTGATAGTGATAGAGATAGTGATAGAGATAGTGATAGTGATAGTGATAGAGATAGAGATAGTGATAGTGATAGAGATAGTGATAGAGATAGTGATAGTGATAGAGGTAGAGATAGTGATAGAGATAGTGATAGTGATAGTGATAGAGATAGTGATAGTGATAGTGATAGAGATAGTGATAGTGATAGAGGTAGAGATAGTGATAGAGATAGTGATAGTGATAGTGATAGTGATAGTGATAGAGATAGTGATAGTGAGAGATAGTGATAGTGATAGAGGTAGTGATAGTGATATAGATAGTGATAGTGATAGAGATAGAGATAGTGATAGTGATAGAGATAGTGATAGTGATAGTGATAGAGATAGTGATAGTGATAGAGATAGTGATAGAGATAGTGATAGAGATAGAGATAGTGATAGAGATAGTGATAGAGATAGAGATAGTGATAGAGATAGTGATAGAGATAGAGATAGTGATAGAGATAGAGATAGAGATAGAGATAGTGATAGAGATAGTGATAGTGATAGTGATAGTCATAGAGATAGAGATAGTGATAGAGATAGTGATAGTGATAAAGATAGTGATAGTGATAGTGATAGAGATAGAGATAGAGATAGTGATAGAGATAGTGATAGTGATATTGATAGTAATAGAGATAGTGATAGAGATAGTGATAGTGATAAAGATAGTGATAAAGATAGTGATAGTGATAGAGATAGTGATTGAGATAGTGATTGAGATAGTGATAGAGATAGTGATAGTGATAGAGATAGTGATAGTGATAGAGATAGTGATAGAGATAGTGATAGTGATAGTCATAGAGATAGAGATAGTGATAGAGATAGTGATAGTGATAAAGATAGTGATAGTGATAAAGATAGTGATAGAGATAGTGATAGAGATAGAGACAGAGATAGAGATAGTGATAGTGATAGAGATAGTGATAGTGATAGTGATAGAGATAGTGATAGTGATAGAGATAGAGATAGTGATAGTGATAGAGATAGTGATAGAGATAGTGATAGAGATAGTGATAGTGATAGAGATAGAGATGGTGATAGAGATAGTGATAGTGATAGTGATAGAGATAGTGATAGAGATAGTGATAGAGATAGTGATAGTGATAGAGATAGAGATAGTGATAGAGATAGTGATAGAGATAGTGATAGAGATAGAGATAGTGATAGAGATAGGGATAGTGATAGAGATAGTGATAGTGATAGAGATAGTGATAGAGATAGTGATAGTGATAGAGATAGAGATAGTGATAAAGATAGTGATAGTGATAGAGATAGTGATAGAGATAGTGATAGAGATAGTGATAAAGATAGTGATAGAGATAGAGAAAGTGATAGAGATAGTGATAGAGATAGTGATAGTGATAGAGATAGAGATAGTGATAGAGATAGTGATAGTGATAGTGATAGAGATAGTGATAGTGAGAGATAGTGATAGTGATAGAGGTAGTGATAGTGATATAGATAGTGATAGTGATAGAGATAGTGATAGAGATAGTGATAAAGATAGTGATAGAGATAGAGAAAGTGATAGAGATAGTGATAGAGATAGTGATAGTGATAGAGATAGAGATAGAGATAGTGATAGAGATAGTGATAGTGATAGTAATAGAGATAGTGATAGAGATAGTGATAGTGATAAAGATAGTGATAGAGATAGTGATAGATATAGTGATAGAGATAGTGATAGTGATAGTGATAGTAATAGAGATAGTGATAGAGATAGTGATAGTGATAGAGATAGTGATAGAGATAGTGATAGATATAGTGATAGAGATAGTGATAGTGATAGAGATAGAGATAGAGATAGTGATAGAGATAGTGATAGTGATAGTGATAGAGATAGTGATAGTGAGAGATAGTGATAGTGATAGAGGTAGTAATAGTGATATAGATAGTGATAGTGATAGAGATAGTGATAGAGATAGTGATAAAGATAGTGATAGAGATAGAGAAAGTGATAGTGATAGAGATAGAGATAGAGATAGTGATAGTGATAGAGATAGAGATAGAGATAGTGATAGAGATAGTGATAGTGATAGTGATAGTAATAGAGATAGTGATAGTGATAAAGATAGTGATAAAGATAGTGATAGAGATAGAGAAAGTGATAGTGATAGTGATAGTGATAGAGATAGAGATAGATATAGTGATAGAGATAGTGATAAAGATAGTGATAGAGATAGAGAAAGTGTTAGTGATAGAGATAGAGATAGTGATAGTGATAGAGATAGAGATAGTGATAGAGATAGTGATAGTGATAGAGATAGTGATAGAGATAGAGAAAGTGATAGTGATAGAGATAGTGATAGAGATAGAGATAGAGATAGGGATAGTGATAGAGATAGTGATAGTGATAGAGATAGAGATAGTGATAGAGATAGAGATAGTGATAGAGATAGAGATAGTGATAGAGATAGAGATAGTGATAGTGATAGAGATAGTGATAGTGATAGAGATAGTGATAGTGATAGAGATAGTGATAGAGATAGAGATAGTGATAGAGATAGGGATAGTGATAGAGATAGTGATAGTGATAGTGATAGAGATAGAGATAGTGATAGTGATAGAGATAGAGATAGTGATAGAGATAGGGATAGTGATAGAGATAGTGATAGAGATAGTGATAGTGATAGAGATAGAGATAGTGATAGAGATAGTGATAAAGATAGTGATAGAGATAGAGAAAGTGATAGTGATAGAGATAGAGATAGTGATAGTGATAGAGATAGAGATAGTGATAGAGATAGAGATAGTGATAGAGATAGAGAAAGTGATAGAGATAGAGAAAGTGATAGTGATAGTGATAGAGATAGAGATAGTGATAGAGATAGTGATAAAGATAGTGATAGAGATAGAGAAAGTGATAGTGATAGAGATAGAGATAGTGATAGTGATAGAGATAGAGATAGTGATAGAGATAGAGATAGTGATAGAGATAGAGAAAGTGATAGTGATAGTGATAGAGATAGAGATAGTGATAGTGATAGAGATAGAGATAGTGATAGAGATAGAGATAGTGATAGAGATAGAGAAAGTGATAGTGATAGAGATAGAGATAGTGATAGTGATAGAGATAGAGATAGAGATAGTGATAGAGATAGAGATAGTGATAGAGATAGAGAAAGTGATAGTGATAGAGATAGAGATAGTGATAGTGATAGTGATAAAGATAGTGATAGTGATAGTGATAGAGATAGAGATAGTGATAGTGATAGTGATAAAGATAGTGATAGTGATAGAGATAGTGATAGAGATAGTGATAGAGGTAGAGATAGTGATAGAGATAGTGATTAACCCCTTCACCCCAAAGCCTGTTTTCACCTAAGTGACAGGGCCAATTTTTACAATTCTGACCACTGTCACTTTATGAGGTCATAACTCTGAAACGCTTCAACGGATCCTGGTGATTCTGACACTGTTTTCTCGTGACATATTGTACTTCATGATAGTGGTAAAACTTCTTCGATATGACTTGCATTTATTTGTGAAAAAAACAAAAAATTGTCGGAAATTATGAAAATTTAGCAATTTTCAAACTCTTAGTTTTTATGCCCTTAAATTAGAGAGTTATATCACATAATATAGTTAATAAACAACATTTCCCACATGCCTGCTTTACATCAGCACAATTTTGGAAACATAACTTTTTTTTGTTAGGACGTTATAAGGGTTAAAAGTTGACCAGCGATTTCTCATTTTTGCAACAAAATTTGCAAAACCATTTTTTTACGGACCACCTCACACTTGAAGTGACTTTGAGGGGTCTATATGACAGAAAATGCCCAAAAGTGACACCATTCTAAAAACTGCACCCCTCAAGGTACTCAAAACCACATTCAAAAAGTTTATTAACCCTTCAGGTGCTTCACAGGAATTTTTTGAATGTTTAAAAAAATTGAACATTTAACTTTTTTTTCACAAAATTTTTATTTCAGGTCCAATTTGTTTCATTTTACCAAGGGTAACAGGAGAAATTGGACAACAAAATTCGTTGTACAATTTGTCCTGAGTACGCCGATACCCCATATGTGGGGGTAAACCACT
Source organism: Ranitomeya imitator (assembly GCF_032444005.1). Taxonomy (NCBI): domain Eukaryota; kingdom Metazoa; phylum Chordata; class Amphibia; order Anura; family Dendrobatidae; genus Ranitomeya; species Ranitomeya imitator. The sequence continues at coordinate 264,078,978 of NC_091286.1, forward strand.
GTTTGGGCACATGGCAGAGCTCGGAAGGGAAGGAGCGCCATTTGACTTTTCAATGCAAGATTTGCTGGAATTGAGATCGGAGCCCATGTCACGATTGGAGAGCCCCTGATGTGCCTAAACAGTGGAAACCCCCACAAGTGACACCATTTTGGAAAGTAGACCCCCTAAGGAACTAATCTAGATGTGTGGTGAGCACTTTGAACCTCCAAGTGCTTCACAGAAGTTTATAATGTAGAGCCGTAAAAAAAAAAATTTTATTAATTTTCACAAAAAATGATCTTTTTGCCCCAAATGTTTTATTTTCCCAAGGGTAAAAGGATAAATTGGACCCCAAAAGTTGTTGTGCAATTTGTCCTGAGTACGTCGATACTTCATATATGGGGATAAACCACTGTTTGAGCGCATGGCAGAGCTCGGAAGGGAAGGAGTGCCATTTGACTTTTCAATGCAAAATTGGCTGGAATTGAGATCGGACGCCATGTCGCATTTGGAGAGCCCCTGACGTGCCTTAACAGTGGAAACCCCCCACAAGTGACCCCATTTTGGAAAGAAGACCCCCTACTAGGAACTTATCTAGATGTGTGGTGAGCACTTTTAACCCCCAATTGTTTCACTAAAGTTTAGAATGTAGCATTGTGAAAATTAAAAAATCATTATTTCTTTCCACAAAATGATGTTTTAGCCCGCAATTTTTTTTTTCCCAAGGGTAACAGGAGAAATTGGACCCCAAAAGTTGTTGTCCAACTTGTCCTGAGAACGCTGATACCCCATATGTTGGGGGAAACCACTGTTTGGGTGCACGGCAGAGCTCGGAAGGGAAGGAGCGCCATTTGAAATGCAGACTTAGATGGATTGGTCTGTAGGCGTCATGTTGCATTTGCAGAGCCCCTGATGTACCTAAACAGTAGAAACCCCCCACAAGTGACCCCATATTGGAAACTAGACCCCCCAAGGAACTTATCTAGATGTGTTGTGAGAGCTTTGAACCAACAAGTGTTTCACTACAGTTTATAACGCAGAGCCGTGAAAATAAAAAAATTTTTTTTTTCCACGAAAATGATATTTTATCCCCTATGTTTTTATTTTCCCAAGGGTAACAGGACAAATTGGACCCCAAAAGTTGTTGTCCAACTTGTCCTGAGAACGCTGATACCCCATATGTTGGGGGGAACCACTGTTTGGGCACACAGGAGAACTCGGAAGGGAAGGAGCCCTGTTTTACTTTTTCAAAGCAGAATTGGCTGGAATTGAGATCGGACGCCATGTCGCGTTTGGAGAGCCCCTGATGTGCCTAAACAGTGGAAACCCCCAATTATAACTGAAACCCTAACCCCAACCCTAACCCTAGCCCTAACCCTAACCCTAGCCCTAGCCCTAACCCTAGCCCTAACCCTAGCCCTAGCCCTAACCCTAGCCCTAACCCTAGCACTAATGGGAAAATGGAAATAAATACATTTTTTTACATTTTATTATTTTTCCCTAACTAAGGGGGTGATGAAGGGGGGTTTGATTTACTTTTATAGCGTTTTTTTGGCGGATTTTTATGATTGGCAGCTGTCACACACTAAAAGACGCTTTTTATTGCAAAAAATAGTTTTTGCATCACCACATTTTGAGAGCTATAATTTATCCATATTTTGGCCCACAGAGTCATATGAGGTCTTGTTTTTTGCGGGACGAGTTGTCGTTTTTATTGGTAACATTTTCGGGCAGATGACATTTTTTGATCGCTTTTTATTCCGATTTTTGGGAGGCGGAATGAACAAAAACCAGCAATTCCTGAATTTCTTTTAGGGGGGGCGTTTATACCGTTCCACGTGTGGTAAAATGGATAAAGCAGTTTTATTCTTCGGGTCAGTACGATTACAGCGATACCTCATTTATGTAATTTTTTTTATGTTTTGGCGCTTTTACACAATAAAAACTATTTTATATAAAAAAATAATTGTTTTTGCATCGCATTATTCTGAGAGCTATAACTTTTTTATTTTTCTGCTGATGATGCTGTATGGCGGCTTTTTTTTTGCGGGACAAGATGACGTTTTCAGCGGTACCATGATTATTTATATCCGTTGTTTTGATCGCGTGTTATTCCTCTTTTTGTTCGCCTGTATGATAATAAAGCGTTGTTTTTTGCCTTGTTTTTTTTTTTTTTTTTTTGCGGTGTTCACTGAAGGGGTTAACTAGTGGGACAGTTTTATAGAGCGGGTCGTTACGGACGCGGCGATACCAAATATGTGTACATTTATTGTTTTTTTTTTTTTTTACATAAATAAATGGATTTATTGGGAAATGTTTTTTTTTTTTGGGGGGGGATTTTTTTTTATTTTCTTTTACACATTCTATTTTTTTTTTTTTTACTTTCTAACATTGTCCCGGGGGGGACATCTCTGTATTAGATCAGATCGTTGATCTGACACTGTGCATAGCACACTGTCAGATCAACGATCTGACATGCAGTTTAGCTGGCTTTCCAGCGCCTGCTCTCAGCAGGCGCCGGCTAGCCAGGTCACTTCATGACCCGGAAGGAGTCCGGCGGCCATCTTGGATCTGGGGACTCCTTTCGGGTCACCGGAGCAACGCGATCTCATTGCGTTGCTCCGGTGGGAGAGCGCAGGGAGCCCCCGTCCCTGCGCGATCCCCCTCTATGCCGCTGTCACTACTGACAGCGGCATCAGAGGGGTTAAATGCCCGCGATTGGCGATAGCGCCGATCGTGGGCATTGCTGCGGGGTGTCAGCTGTCATATACAGCTGACCCCCGCACCCGATCACCGCGGCGCTCAGCGCGAGACCGCGGTGATCGGTGCGCCGTACTAGTACTGCTGCTGGCACTAATGCAGTGCCGGCAGCGCAGTACTAGTACGGCGCATGTCGCGAAGGGGTTAAGATAGTGATAGTGATAGAGGTAGAGATAGTGATAGAGATAGTGATTGAGATAGTGATAGAGATAGTGATAGTGATAGAGATAGTGATAGTGATAGTGATAGAGATAGAGATAGTGATAGAGATAGAGATAGTGATTGAGATAGTGATAGAGATAGTGATAGAGATAGTGATAGAGATAGTGATAGAGATAGTGATAGAGATAGAGATAGAGATAGAGATAGAGATAGAGATAGAGATAGTGATAGAGATAGTGATACTGATAGTGATAGAGATAGAGATAGTGATAGAGATAGTGATAGTGATAGTGATAGAGATAGTGATAGAGATAGTGATAGTGATAGTGATAGAGATAGTGATAGAGATAGTGATAAAGATAGTGATAGTGATAGTGATAGAGATAGTGATAGAGATAGTGATAGTGATAGAGATAGTGATTAAGATAGTGATAGTGATAGAGGTAGAGATAGTGATAGAGATAGTGATAGTGATAGTGATAGTAATAGAGATAGAGATAGTGATTGAGATAGAGATAGTGATAGAGATAGAGATAGTGATTGAGATAGTGATAGAGATAGTGATAGAGATAGTGATAGAGATAGTGATAGAGATAGTGATAGTGATAGAGATAGAGATAGAGATAGAGATAGAGATAGTGATAGAGATAGTGATACTGATAGTGATAGAGATAGAGATAGTGATAGAGATAGTGATAGTGATAGTGATAGAGATAGTGATAGAGATAGTGATAGTGATAGTGATAGAGATAGTGATAGAGATAGTGATAAAGATAGTGATAGTGATAGTGATAGAGATAGTGATAGAGATAGTGATAGTGATAGAGATAGTGATTAAGATAGTGATAGTGATAGAGGTAGAGATAGTGATAGAGATAGTGATAGTGATAGTGATAGTAATAGAGATAGAGATAGTGATTGAGATAGAGATAGTGATAGTGATAGAGATACAGATAGTGATAGAGATAGTGATAGTGATAGAGATAGTGATAGTGATAGAGAGAGATAGTGATAGATATAGAGATAGTGATAGAGATAGTGATAGTGATAGTGATAGAGATAGAGATAGTGATAGTGATAGAGATAGTGATAGTGATAGAGAGAGATAGTGATAGATATAGAGATAGTGATAGAGATAGAGATAGTGATAGAGATAGGGATAGTGATAGTGATAGTGATAGAGATAGTGATAGAGATAGAGATAGTGATAGAGATAGTGATAGAGATAGAGATAGTGATAGAGATAGTGATAGTGATAGTGATAGAGATAGTGATAGTGATAGAGATAGTGATAGTGATAGAGATAGAGATAGTGATAGAGATAGTGATAGTGATAGAGATAGAGATAGTGATAGAGATAGGGATAGTGATAGAGATAGTGATAGTGATAGAGATAGTGATAGAGATAGTGATAGTGATAGTGATAGAGATAGTGATAGAGATAGTGATAGATATAGTGATAGAGATAGTGATAGTGATAGAGATAGAGATAGTGATAGAGATAGTGATAGTGATAGTGATAGAGATAGTGATAGTGAGAGATAGTGATAGTGATAGAGGTAGTGATAGTGATATAGATAGTGATAGTGATAGAGATAATGATAGAGATAGTGATAGAGATAGTGATAAAGATAGTGATAGAGATAGAGAAAGTGATAGTGATAGAGATAGTGATAGAGATAGTGATAGAGATAGTGATAGTGATAGAGATAGAGATAGTGATAGAGATAGTGATAGTGATAGTGATAGAGATAGTGATAGTGAGAGATAGTGATAGTGATAGAGGTAGTGATAGTGATATAGATAGTGATAGTGATAGAGATAATGATAGAGATAGTGATAGAGATAGTGATAAAGATAGTGATAGAGATAGAGAAAGTGATAGTGATAGAGATAGTGATAGAGATAGTGATAGAGATAGTGATAGTGATAGAGGTAGAGATAGTGATAGAGATAGTGATAGTTATAGTGATAGAGATAGTGATAGTGAGAGATAGTGATAGTGATAGAGGTAGTGATAGTGATATAGATAGTGATAGTGATAGAGATAGTGATAGTGATAGAGATAGTGATAGTGATAGAGATAGAGATAGTGATAGAGATAGGGATAGTGATAGAGATAGAGATAGAGATAGAGATAGTGATTGAGATAGTGATAGAGATAGTGATAGTGATAGTGATAGTAATAGAGATAGTGATAGTGATAGAGATAGTGATAGAGATAGTGATAGAGATAGTGATAGTGATAGTAATAGAGATAGTGATAGTGATAGAGATAGTGATAGAGATAGTGATAGTGATAGTGATAGTAATAGAGATAGTGATAGTGATAGAGATAGTGATAGAGATAGTGATAGAGATAGTGATAGTGATAGTAATAGAGATAGTGATAGTGATAGAGATAGTGATAGAGATAGTGATAGTGATAGTGATAGAGATAGTGATAGAGATAGTGATAGTGATAGAGATAGTGATAGTGATAGAGATAGTGATAGAGATAGTGATAGTGATAGTGATAGAGATAGAGATAGTGATAGAGATAGTGATAGAGATAGTGATAGAGATAGTGATAGTGATAGAGATAGTGATAGAGATAGTGATAGTGATAGAGATAGAGATAGTGATAGAGATAGTGATAGTGATAGTGATAGAGATAGTGATAGTGATAGAGATAGTGATAGTGATAGAGGTAGTGATAGTGATATAGATAGTGATAGTGATAGAGATAGTGATAGAGAAAGTGATAAAGATAGTGATAGAGATAGAGAAAGTGATAGTGATAGTGATAGTGATAGAGATAGAGATAGAGATAGTGATAGAGATAGAGATAGAGATAGAGATAGTGATAGAGATAGAGATAGTGATAGTGATAGTGATAGTAATAGAGATAGTGATAGAGATAGTGATAGTGATAAAGATAGTGATAGAGATAAAGATAAAGATAGTGATAGAGATAGAGAAAGTGATAGAGATAGAGATAGAGATAGAGATAGTGATAGAGATAGTGATAAAGATAGTGATAGAGATAGTGATAGTGATAGAGATAGAGATAGAGATAGTGATAGAGATAGTGATAGTGATAGTGATAGAGATAGTGATAGTAATAGAGATAGTGATAGAGATAGTGATAGTGATAGAGATAGTGATAGAGATAGTGATAGAGATAGTGATAAAGATAGTGATAGAGATAGAGAAAGTGATAGTGATAGAGATAGAGATAGTGATAGAGATAGAGATAGTGATAGTGATAGAGATAGTGATAGTGATAGTGATAGAGATAGTGATAGTAATAGAGATAGTGATAGAGATAGTGATAGAGATAGAGATAGAGATAGTGATAGAGATAGTGATAGAGATAGTGATAGAGATAGTGATAGTGATAGAGGTAGAGATAGTGATAGTGATAGAGATAGTGATAGAGATAGTGATAGTGATAGAGATAGTGATAAAGATAGTGATAGTGATAGTGACAGACCTACCACCGAACCTCGCAAGTGTTACCACTGCAATCAGACTGGTCATATCAGTACCTACTGCCCAGCCAAGCAGAAGAACACCCCAGCCAAGGCCCCAGGGCCTAATGCAGCAGTTCTTTTGGTGGGTGGTGTGGTTGGGAGGGTGTGTGACAACGTACAGCACGTCACTGTGGGAGGCCATGTTGCTACAGGCCTCAAGGACGCCAGGGCTGAACGAACCCTCATCCGACCCGAACTGGCGGCCCCTGAAGAAATCATTCCGGGGAAAACCCTAACTGTCACTGGGATTGGGGGCATCAGCTGTCCCTTACCGATGGCCCGGGTTTTTATTGATTGGGGTGCCGGGAGCGGGGTGAAAGAAGTGGGGCTGTCTGATAATTTGCCCACTGATGTTTTGTTGGGGACTGATTTGGGGAGGTTGGTTGCATACTACGTCCCTGACACCCCTCCCCAATCTACTAATAAGGGTAACGTTAACCCTGATGATGATGATGATGATGATGATGATGATGGGAAATCGCATGTGTTACCTGACCATGCTTTATCTTGTAATGATGCATCTAATAACCATTTTTTCCTAGGATTGATGGTGAAAATGTTGTACCTGTGCCAACAGAACCTGATAATGATTTTTCTGTGAAGGTTAATGTGTCCATAGGTACAGGCGTGCCCAGCCACGTCGCTCTGCGGAGTGAGACGGCTGAGGTTCACCTTCCAGTAAAGACAATGATCCAAAGCATACTGCTTAATCAACACTCGAGTGGTTTAAGGGGAAATGTGTAAATGTTTTGGAATGGCTTAGTCAAAGCCCAGACCTTAATCCAATTGAGAATCTGTGGTCATACTTGAAGATTACTGTTCACCAGAGGAAACCATCTAACTTGAAGGAGCTGGAGTAGTTTTGCCTTGAGGAATGGACAAATATCTCAGTGACAAGATATGGATAGCGCATAGAGACTTATCCAAAGTGACTTGCAGCTGTAATTGCAGCAAAAGGAGGCTCTAAAAAGTACTGACTTTATGGGGATGAATAGTTATGCACACTGAAGTTTTCAGTTATTTTGTCCTATTTGTTGGTTGCTTCACAATTAAAAGAAAACCAAATGTTCACAGTTGAAGGCATGTTGATTACATGAACTGATGCAAACCCTCAACAACAACAAAAATTAAATTGCAGGTTGTAAGGTAGTTAAACAAGAAAATATCAAGGGGGTGAATACTTTGACAAGCCCCTGTAAACAAAATACTACAGATACTGTGAATTACACCCAATATACAGGACAGGAACAGTGGTACTGTGCAGTGTATACAGTATGCAGGCAGGACAGCACGGGAGCATAAATTATTCTTTCTTTGAGGTAAAACATTGCTTACAAACATGCAGTGAAATGTTTTACCTCACAAAAAGAATCAGCTGTGATCCCCTGCTGTAATTTCTGTATACTCTCTTTTGCATCCTCCCATGCCCAGGAGATGTGGTATGATGAAACCATATTTCTGTATGTTCAGACACAGTCAATACACAGTACACACAGCAGGGGCACATTTATTAGATTATCTCAGCACAGTAACATTATTTTTAACACGTCCAATTGTGGAACTTATTATTATTTCAAGATTTAATAATTAAAATATACTTTGTGGAAATCCCTCTTAATGGATTTATTGTACTTGTTACACATCAAATCTATAGATGCGCTCATTGGATGTGAGAGTTTTTAGGGGGACAGATGACTGTCTACAAACAGATTTGTATCGAAAATCCACAGCTGTTAATTCCTTTCTACACGCCTCCTCCTCGCACCCGCCAGCCGTGATAAGATCCATCCCCATTGGCCAATTTTTGTGTTTACGTAGAATTTGTCCTACAGACGAGAACTTTGAAAAACAGGCAGCAGACCTTAGGCTGAGATTCTTGGACAGAGGATATAGCCGCCGTTCTATCAAAAAGGCATACAATCGTGCCAAAAACACCACAAGGCACCAAGTACTATATTCTTCTAAGCCGAAGATGTCCAATCAACAGGTGAGATATATAACACAATATACTGGACAGACCACCCTGATGCGATACTATTTGGAAAAATCTTGGCCTATTCTCCAAGCGGACCCCGTCATTTCTCAATATATCAGTGGAAAACCTAGTCTAACATTCAGAAGGCCAAAAAATCTGAGAGACCAAATGGTCAAGAGCCATTATGTTGAAGAGGTCAGATCATCGTTCCTTTCTGTCTCTAAACCGACTGTTGGCTGCCGTCCTTGTGGCAGATGTGTGGCGTGCCCTAATCTTGAGAGAGCTCAGACCTTCACAAGTTCAGATGGCTTGAAGACTTTTAAAATCAATCATGCTATAACTTGTACCACCAAGGCAGTGGTGTACTACGCTACCTGCCCATGTTCTCTAATATATGTTGGTCTGACCACCCGCCAATTAAAAGTTCATATCCGCGAACATGTTTTGGGGATCTTGGCTGCTAAAGAGACTAAGGATATATCTGTACTTAAGATTCTTCCAAAACATTTTAGGACCTGCCATGATTCAGGTGCGTCGCTGTTACGAGTTATCGGGATTGATACAATTAAACCCACCATTAGAGGTGGTAAGATCAGTATACCATTGGCAAGATTGGAATCCAAATGGATCTGGACCCTCAAAACAGTTTCACCCCTAGGGCTAAATGAAAATTTTAGCTTTGCTTCTTTTTGTGCACCTCTTCTTTTAAATTGTATCGGTACGGTTTTTATTCTTTTATTTCTTTACACATATTTTTAGTGATTTATCTAGATATATATGTGTTGTTCTTATATATGCAGTTTCTTTTTTATATTCCAACTTTTGGAACATGCTTCCTTTATACATATATATATATATATATATATATATATATATATATATATATATATGTGCAATTTCCCGGTGGCCCTTGGTTGTTGTGGATAATTCCTTTTATATTCCAGCCCTTATAATATGCTTCTTTTATATTTATATATATATATACTATATGCAATTTCCCGGTGGCCCTTGGTTATTGTGCATAATTTATAATTTTTTCTGAATTTTTTAATATATATTTTTTTTATTTAAGTGTGCTTTATATTAATTATCCTTTTATTTATCTATTTAGTTTACCTTTGGAATTGTTTCTTTTCCTATGTGTACGGATTGATGTGAGAAGATTCTTGATGGATGGATCTTACTGCTGCTTCCATTTCTTCCACTTCCTAGTGATACCTGAATATATTTCCAAATTATACCACATGTACAGACAAAACAAAATCCTCTAAACTGCATGCTCGCAAACGCCAGAAGCCTGACAAACAAGATGGAAGAACTAGAAGCAGAAATATCTACAGGTAACTTTGACATAGTGGGAATAACCGAGACATGGTTAGATGAAAGCTATGACTGGGCAGTTAACTTACAGGGTTACAGTCTGTTTAGAAAGGATCGTAAAAATCGGAGAGGAGGAGGGGTTTGTCTCTATGTAAAGTCTTGTCTAAAGTCCACTTTAAGGGAGGATATTAGCGAAGGGAATGAGGATGTCGAGTCCATATGGGTTGAAATTCATGGAGGGAAAAATGGTAACAAAATTCTCATTGGGGTCTGTTACAAACCCCCAAATATAACAGAAAGCATGGAAAGTCTACTTCTAAAGCAGATAGATGAAGCTGCAACCCATAATGAGGTCCTGGTTATGGGGGACTTTAACTACCCGGATATTAACTGGGAAACAGAAACCTGTGAAACCCATAAAGGCAACAGGTTTCTGCTAATAACCAAGAAAAATTATCTTTCACAATTGGTGCAGAATCCAACCAGAGGAGCAGCACTTTTAGACCTAATACTATCTAATAGACCTGACAGAATAACAAATCTGCAGGTGGTTGGGCATTTAGGAAATAGCGACCACAATATTGTGCAGTTTCACCTGTCTTTCACTAGGGGGACTTGTCAGGGAGTCACAAAAACATTGAACTTTAGGAAGGCAAAGTTTGAACAGCTTAGAGATGCCCTTAATCTGGTAGACTGGGACAATATCCTCAGAAATGAGAATACAGATAATAAATGGGAAATGTTTAAGAACATCCTAAATAGGCAGTGTAAGCGGTTTATACCTTGTGGGAATAAAAGGACTAGAAATAGGAAAAACCCAATGTGGCTAAACAAAGAAGTAAGACAGGCAATTAACAGTAAAAAGAAAGCATTTGCACTACTAAAGCAGGATGGCACCATTGAAGCTCTAAAAAACTATAGGGAGAAAAATACTTTATCTAAAAAACTAATTAAAGCTGCCAAAAAGGAAACAGAGAAGCACATTGCTAAGGAGAGTAAAACTAATCCCAAACTGTTCTTCAACTATATCAATAGTAAAAGAATAAAAACTGAAAATGTAGGCCCCTTAAAAAATAGTGAGGAAAGAATGGTTGTAGATGACGAGGAAAAAGCTAACATATTAAACACCTTCTTCTCCACGGTATTCACGGTGGAAAATGAAATGCTAGGTGAAATCCCAAGAAACAATGAAAACCCTATATTAAGGGTCACCAATCTAACCCAAGAAGAGGTGCGAAACCGGCTAAATAAGATTAAAATAGATAAATCTCCGGGTCCGGATGGCATACACCCACGAGTACTAAGAGAACTAAGTAATGTAATAGATAAACCATTATTTCTTATTTTTAGTGACTCTATAGCGACAGGGTCTGTTCCGCAGGACTGGCGCATAGCAAATGTGGTGCCAATATTCAAAAAGGGCTCTAAAAGTGAACCTGGAAATTATAGGCCAGTAAGTCTAACCTCTATTGTTGGTAAAATATTTGAAGGGTTTCTGAGGGATGTTATTCTGGATTATCTCAATGAGAATAACTGTTTAACTCCATATCAGCATGGGTTTATGAGAAATCGCTCCTGTCAAACCAATCTAATCAGTTTTTATGAAGAGGTAAGCTATAGACTGGACCACGGTGAGTCATTGGACGTGGTATATCTCGATTTTTCCAAAGCGTTTGATACCGTGCCGCACAAGAGGTTGGTACACAAAATGAGAATGCTTGGTCTGGGGGAAAATGTGTGTAAATGGGTTAGTAACTGGCTTAGTGATAGAAAGCAGAGGGTGGTTATAAATGGTATAGTCTCTAACTGGGTCGCTGTGACCAGTGGGGTACCGCAGGGGTCAGTATTGGGACCTGTTCTCTTCAACATATTCATTAATGATCTGGTAGAAGGTTTACACAGTAAAATATCGATATTTGCAGATGATACAAAACTATGTAAAGCAGTTAATACAAGAGAAGATAGTATTCTGCTACAGATGGATCTGGATAAGTTGGAAACTTGGGCTGAAAGGTGGCAGATGAGGTTTAACAATGATAAATGTAAGGTTATACACATGGGAAGAGGGAATCAATATCACCATTACACACTGAACGGGAAACCACTGGGTAAATCTGACAGGGAGAAGGACTTGGGGATCCTAGTTAATGATAAACTTAACTGGAGCAGCCAGTGCCAGGCAGCAGCTGCCAAGGCAAACAGGATCATGGGGTGCATTAAAAGAGGTCTGGATACACATGATGAGAGCATTATACTGCCTCTGTACAAATCCCTAGTTAGACCGCACATGGAGTACTGTGTCCAGTTTTGGGCACCGGTGCTCAGGAAGGATATAATGGAACTAGAGAGAGTACAAAGGAGGGCAACAAAATTAATAAAGGGGATGGGAGAACTACAATACCCAGATAGATTAGCGAAATTAGGATTATTTAGTCTAGAAAAAAGACGACTGAGGGGCGATCTAATAACCATGTATAAGTATATAAGGGGACAATACAAATATCTCGCTGAGGATCTGTTTATACCAAGGAAGGTGACGGGCACAAGGGGGCATTCTTTGCGTCTGGAGGAGAGAAGGTTTTTCCACCAACATAGAAGAGGATTCTTTACTGTTAGGGCAGTGAGAATCTGGAATTGCTTGCCTGAGGAGGTGGTGATGGCGAACTCAGTCGAGGGGTTCAAGAGAGGCCTGGATGTCTTCCTGGAGCAGAACAATATTGTATCATACAATTATTAGGTTCTGTAGAAGGACGTAGATCTGTGTACTTATTATGATGGAATATAGGCTGAACTGGATGGACAAATGTCTTTTTTCGGCCTTACTAACTATGTTACTATGTTACTATGTTACTATGTTACAGTCTGATGTTGGAGGATCTTTGATGGACGAACTTCTTCTTTATATATTTTTTGGATATATTTTCCAATTACACTATATATTTTCTTCATTATTATGTATCTTACATCGCATAATATATATGTTTTTGTAGTTGAATGTCTTATATGTAACCACTCACTTGATATTCCTCATATTATATCACATGTATTTTCTCAAACTTTTTCACACTAATTAATTTATCATATTGTTCTCATTTTTTATTTATATTTACATATATATATATATTTTTAACTATTATTTATTATTTATATTCTTTTACATTCTAAAGGTTGTCTTCATCTATTTTATTTATTTCTATTACATATTTAGTATCTTTATATTTATTATTAATTTATTTTTTATTTTTTTATTTAATTAATTATTACTTATTACCGTATTTTTTACTATTTTTCTTAATGTTTTTTTTATTTTTATTTTTTTTATTTATTTTTTATTATTTATTCATTATTATTTATTTTTTATTTATTTACCGCTATTTCTTCTTTTCTTTTGCTGCACACTATTTACGCGTTGTACTTGAGGGATGGACGCTATCAGTTATTAGGTATTTTACCGTTCATTACTCCGTACTATATATGGTTTGTTGTTTTTAGGACAGCGGCATATTATCCTTATTATTGGCCCACAGCTTCTTACTTTACAGCCCCCACCCTTCCTTCAGTTTCATTTACACTCCGTAAGTGGCATATTGCCTTTATTATCAGCCCACACTTTTCCCTTCATATCTACCCACACACTGGTGGTATACATTCGACTTCCCTTCATATCCACTCACACACTGGTGGTATACATTCGTTTTTACATTCTTGCATTATTTTTAATTCCCCCCCCCCACGTTCTATTGCCTCAAAATATTATATATGTGGGGTATTAATTACTTACACATATATGCTTAACCTCTAGTTTTTGGCTACCTCACTGCTATTTGTTATTAATTGTTATTTGGCATTTATATAAGCACATTTGCACCTATTTACATTATTTACATAGTGTTGGTATTATATACTTATTGCATTGCACAATAGTACACTTTTTTACTCTTATGGCTGTGTATTTATGAGGTATTACTACATACAGTGGGGCAAAAAAGTATTTAGTCAGTCAGCAATAGTGCAAGTTCCACCACTTAAAAAGATGAGAGGCGTCTGTAATTTACATCATAGGTAGACCTCAACTATGGGAGACAAACTGAGAAAAAAAAATCCAGAAAATCACATTGTCTGTTTTTTTAACATTTTATTTGCATATTATGGTGGAAAATAAGTATTTGGTCAGAAACAAACAATCAAGATTTCTGGCTCTCACAGACCTGTAACTTCTTCTTTAAGAGTCTCCTCTTTCCTCCACTCATTACCTGTAGTAATGGCACCTGTTTAAACTCGTTATCAGTATAAAAAGACACCTGTGCACACCCTCAAACAGTCTGACTCCAAACTCCACTATGGTGAAGAGACCAAAGAGCTATCAAAGGACACCAGAAACAAAATTGTAGCCCTGCACCAGGCTGGGAAGACTGAATCTGCAATAGCCAACCAGCTTGGAGTGAAAAAATCAACAGTGGGAGCAATAATTAGAAAATGGAAGACATACAAGACCACTGATAATCTCCCTCGATCTGGGGCTCCACGCAAAATCCCACCCCGTGGGGTCAGAATGATTACAAGAACGGTGAGCAAAAATCCCAGAACCACGTGGGGGGACCTAGTGAATGAACTGCAGAGAGCTGGGACCAATGTAACAAGGCCTACCATAAGTAACACACTATGCCACCATGGACTCAGATCCTGCAGTGCCAGACGTGTCCCACTGCTTAAGCCAGTACATGTCCGGGCCCGTCTGAAGTTTGCTAGAGAGCATTTGGATGATCCAGAGTAGTTTTGGGAGAATGTCCTATGGTCTGATGAAACCAAACTGGAACTGTTTGGTAGAAAAACAACTTGTCGTGTTTGGAGGAAAAAGAATACTGAGTTGCATCCATCAAACACCATACCTACTGTAAAGCATGGTGGTGGAAACATCATGCTTTGGGGCTGTTTCTCTGCAAAGGGGCCAGGACGACTGATCCGGGTACATGAAAGAATGAATGGGGCCATGTATCGTGAGATTTTGAGTGCAAACCTCCTTCCATCAGCAAAGGCATTGAAGATGAAACGTGGCTGGGTCTTTCAAAATGACAATGATCCAAAGCACACCGCCAGGGCAACGAAGGAGTGGCTTCGTAAGAAGCATTTCAAGGTCCTGGAGTGGCCTAGCCAGTCTCCAGATCTCAACCCTATAGAAAAACCTTTGGAGGGAGTTGAAAGTCCGTGTTGCCAAGCGAAAAGCCAAAAACATCACTGCTCTAGAGGAGATCTGCATGGAGGAATGGGCCAACATACCAACAACAGTGTGTGGCAACCTTGTGAAGACTTACAGAAAACGTTTGACCTCTGTCATTTCCAACAAAGGATATATTACAAAGTATTGAGATGAAATTTTGTTTCTGACCAAATACTTATTTTCCACCATAATATGCAAATAAAATGTTAAAAAAACAGACAATGTGATTTTCTGGATTTTTTTTTCTCAGTTTGTCTCCCATAGTTGAGGTCTACCTATGATGTAAATTACAGACGCCTCTCATCTTTTTAAGTGGTGGAACTTGCACTATTGCTGACTGACTAAATACTTTTTTGCCCCACTGTATACGGTATATATATATATATATATATATATATATATAATATCTCTATTTGTGGGTTTTACAACCCGTGTCCTAACACCGATCTATATGTACTGTTGTCCGTCTTGATATTTATTACGTTTTAATCTAATTTCTTCAAGTACAGGCACATGTGATAGTGCCAGTTGCCAAATTCCAAATAAAGACTTTTTTAATATTATATGCTCTTTGGCTTTTATATATTTTATTACTATTCTTATCCCGATTTTTTTTTTGTTGCTTTCTAGTACCCCGAGTGGTTTAGCCACTCACCCTTTGCGTATCAGTAATCCCGCCCACTTGTATATGTATATTTATTTTACTATTTGCGTGAATGGAGTAACAAATTCTGGTGGGTCCGTCTTTTACTGTGTACATATTTCTCAAGCCAGGATTCTTTGCAGAATTTTCCTGAACAAAACTGGACTTTTTCTGCATTAAATCCGCTCGTGCTTTTATCGCGTTTTTTTTTGCGTATTTTTCACATTTAATTCACGTTTTTTATGTGGATTTTTCCAGAGCTATCCACTACTATATCATAAAGTGGCAAATCTGGAGATTTTCTGCAAAATTAATGAATATGCTGTGTTTTTTTCCGTAATGCGTTTTTTGCGGAAAAAACTCAACATGTGCACAAAAATTGCGGTTTGCATTCTAATAAATAGGATGCTTAATGTAAGCTTTTTTAGTGTTTTTACAGCAAAAAAATGCTAAAAAACACAAAAAGATCTGAACGTGTGCACATAGCCTTAATACTGAGTTAACAGTAAGTGCTGTGGCTTAGCAACTGCATATGATTGGTCAGCTGGAATGTGTGGGAAAAAGCAAATATATAAGGATCGGTCTCACTGTGAGTGGTCAGTACCCGCTCAGTCAGGAGAAGAAGATGGAAGCCCTGCTGTCCCAACTTCTAGCTAGAGTGAGGGAGGACGGAGGGCAAGGTTTATGGGTGTCAGTTGCCGCTTGACGAATAATTTATCGTCGGTTTAGCTGTTTGGTAAGGAAGTCAGGGAGCACATTGCTGAGGAGTTGTTGTTTTACCCCTTAATGACCGCCAATACGTCTTTTAACTGACCTGAGATATAAGAGACTAGTCTCTCCATACATGTGACAATACAGCAGTTATCAGCTGTACACTACAGCTGACAACTTGCTGCATCAGCCACAATCAGTGTTTGCACTGTCCACATCTGTTTAACAGCTTAGATGCTGCTGTCAATAGTGACTACATCATATAAATGCTTAACAGAGTGTGGAGACTTCCTATTTATCCCAATTTGTGCCCTCCCATCGTGATTGTGTGCTCCTGATGTTTGCCATGGCAATTTATGACCCTTAGTGTCTGACGGCTGTTGTAACCTGTTCAGAAGTTAGAGGCATTTAGGTGGTAAAAATACACATTTTCATTTCTGTCATGCCACTTTTGCATTAATTCCTGAAAAGCACCTGAAGGGTCAATAAACTACCTGACAGCAGTTTTCAATACATCAAGCGGTGCTGTTTTTAAAATGGGGGTTTCCCAATATATGGGACCGCTAAAGGCACTTCAAACCAGGATAAGTCCCTAAAAATAATACATTTTGTAAATTTCCTTGAAAAATAATGAAAAATTGCTGCGACATTTTTAAACCTCTTAAAATGCTGCCAAAATAATAGAACATTTTACAAATGATGCTGATGTAAAGCAGACATGAGGGAAATGTTATTTATTAATGTTTTGCTATGGGATGACTATCTGGATTAGGCTACATTCACATTTGCGTTGTGCGGTGCTACGTCGGCGACGCAACGCACAACGCATGCAAAAACACATGCAAAACGCAGCTTTTTGTGACGCATGCGTTCATTTTTTCATGATTTTTGGCGCAGAAAAAACTGCATCATGCAGTGTTTTCTGTTGTGCCAAAAAGACGCATGCGTCACAAAACGCAAGACAACGCATGCCCATGCGCCCCCATGTTAAATATAGGGGCGCATGACGCATGCGTCGCCGCAGCTGCACCCAATGCAGCCCCGCACAACGCTAATGTGAACGTAGCCTATAAGGGACAATCATTCAAAGTTGGAAAATTGCTAATTTTTTTACATTTTTCTCAAATTTCTGATATTTTTTATAAATAAACACAAAACATATCGACCTAAATTTACCATTATAATAAAGTATAATGTCTCACGAAAAAACGATCTCAAAATCACTGGGATTTGTTGAAGCATTCCAGAGTTATTACGACATAAAGTGACACTGGTCAGATTTCAAAAATTTGGCTCCGTCACTAAGGGGCTAATAGGATTGCGGGTCCGTTTTTGTCTCTACCGTTTACTAATTTTAGACTCTCCCCTTTGGGCATTGTCCCTAAAAAGGATTTGAAGTCAGTTAGGATAAGTCATCACCTCTCCTATCCAAAAGAAGCATCTCTGAATGATGAGGTGTACCCTCCTGCTTGTTCGGTTTCTTACACTTCCTTTGATGTGGCAGTGTCCATGTTGCGCAGTTGTGGTAGAAATTTGCTTCTGGCCAAGGCTAACATAAAGGCTGCGTTTAGGTTGCTACCAGTTTACCTTAGCGGATTTAACTCTTTGGGTTTTTCATTCGAAAATCGTTTTTATTTTGACATATGTCTCCCCATGGGGTTTTCCCTTTCGATCTTTTACTTTGAATCTTTTTCCTCATTTTTAGAATGGGCGACGACTGTTACAGAGGCTTCTGTTGGTACTGCTTTGCACTACCTGGATGACTTCTTGTTTTTGTGAGCCGCGGCACGGATGATTGTCACAAGTTGTTGGACACCTTTGTTCAGCTGATGGATTTTTTCGGAGTCCCACCTGCAATGGATAAAACTGTGCAACCTTGCATTTGTCTTGAGTTCTTAAGCGTGGTTTTGTACACCAACACCATGGATCTACGGTTACCTCAGGCAAAAGTGCTGAAATTGCTAGGTCTGATAAATGCGATGTTGTCAAAGCCGAAGCCTATCCTTAGGGAAATTGAATCTTATTTGGGCAGTTTGAATTTTGCTTGCGGATTTTGCTGATGGCTCGCGCTTTTTCCCCGACGATTGTATGAAGGGATTAAGGGAGTACATTCAGCGAGGGATCATATTAGGATTTCTTCGCCCATAAAAGCTGACCTGGGCGATTTTTACTGTCGTTTAATGTCTTTGTACTATTCAAGATGAGTTTGTTAGCTCTGTTAGCTTGGAATTGTTAGTGGGATCAATTTCCCCACACGGCTGTTCAGTGTTTTTCCATTTGTCATGGTCAGCGGTTATTTGGCCGCTATCCTGGGTAGATTGTGAGTTGATAACCAGACCAGTTCTTTGCAAGCTTTTTTTAGTGTTGGTCGCTATTCATTTATGGGGCAATGCCTTGGCAAATAGGAGAATTATCTTGCATTTGGATCATAACGGGGCAGTGGCAGTGTATGCTATCAACATGCTGTCTTCTAAGTGTAGCTTTGTCTCAACAGTTTTAAGTGAGTTGGTTCTTCTATGCCTGTCATATAATATTTGGTTGAAAGCGTCTTTTGTTCAGAAACGATGTAATTCTGCTGATTTTATTTCACAACAACGCTGGGGAGAGTTTCGCCACCATTTTCCAGATATGTCGCAATATGGAATTCCATGCCTGCAAGACCTGTGGGGGGTGATGGGGATTTGATCCCGTCACTGATCAGAAATTCGCTGTCTCCCACTGCATGGGCCTCTTATGTGGCTGCATGGGAAGAATGGAAAAGATTTTGTGCGGTAAGACGTTGTCATATTTTGGCTTTTGATTCTCCATTAACTTTGGAGCTTTTGCAGGAGAAGGTCCTCTCGGGGCCAAGTTTTCCAGCCTTAATAAAGTTTTGGCTGGTATTTTGTACTTCCTAAAATTGTATGGTCGGAGGCCAATGATCGATCTTTTTCCGGTGCAACAATTCCTGAAGGGTTTCAAGAAGGTTTAGTTCCGGCCTGACAATAGACGGCCGATTTCTACTGCTCTGCTGTACAAGCTATGGGACGCGCTTCCTCAGGTTTGCCTTAATAAATTTGAGACATGTTTATTCCAAGCTTGTTTTGTAGTCGCCTTTTTTGGAGCGTTTAGGATTGTGGAGCTGGTCGCATATAGTAAGCTTAAGGTTTCGGGGTTAATGCTATCTGATGTATTTGTATGTGCCTCGCATTTGCTCATCCATATTGGGAGATACAAAACGGATCAGTTGAGCAAAATGTTTCTGTTAAACTAGGTGCCATTCCTGGCTCTCACCTTTGCTTGTGCGCCAATATGCTGAAATGGTTGTCTATTCGGCCCTTTGTAGATGGGCCGCTATTTATTCATGTTTTTTTGGAGCCAGTGACCAGATTTCAGTTCAGTGTGTGATTTATGAAATGTTTAGGCAAATTGGTTTTAAGTAATTTAAAACTGACCATTCACTCGTTTCGGATTGGCGCGGCCACTGAGACGGCACGTCTGGGTTTCACAGGTGATAATATTAAAAGATTGGGCCGATGGGAATCTGATAGGATGAATATTTATATTAGTCCGGACATCTTGTCTAATTTTTAATCTTTCGTTTCAGTAGCAAAAATTGTCTAGGTAATAGGACACTTCTATGTGCACCGGGCAAGGAGGAGAGCAGCAGTACGATCCTATTCCGAGAATCTCTCCTTTGACAGTTCCAGTGTTCTTATCTTTTGGCATGGGTATAGAGGCATGCGGTGGGAGAATTTGTGTCTTTACTTAAAAAAGCTTTCATCTTCTTGCCCCCTTCCTGATCTTATAGTGTTCCATCTTGCGGGGAACAACCTTGGCAGGATCTGTACTTTGGATATGCTTTGGATGATGAAACGGGACGTGAATATTTGTTCCTTGTCTTTTCGGAGGTTGTCCCCCGCATGATTTGGAGTTAGGATCACCTGCGTTTTATGGATGGGATCAGGATACTTAATGTCTTCCTGTTTGGGCAAGATTGCTCGTCATGAGCGAATCAAGGTTTTTATGTTATAAGAGATTGGTTGATATTTATTAGTTATTTATTAAAGAAGTTTTATTATATGGTATTTATTATGAATGTAAATAAATAAATAAAGTAACCCTTAATAAAGCTCCATAGCCATTTGCTTTCACAAACGTCTGAGTGTAGGCTATTGGCTTCTATGTTGCTACGTTAAATCACCGGACCCTTCGTCTGGGGGTTTCATGGCCACATGGCCCCACTAATAGGATGATTTTGTAAGACTTATTGTGCTGTCTGAGTTTTATTCTATCAGTTATCTTAATACTGAGTTAACCGCTCGTTTGGCTGTGTGTGGAGATGATGAGAACATATTAACATGATTACGGAGCAGACTGGAGATGTTTGTACCTGCTGCTGTGGCTTTGCAATTGAATACGATTGGTCAGCTGCAATGTGCGGGAAAAAGCAAAAATATAAGGATCGGTCTCACTGGGAGTGGTCAGTATCTGCTCATTCAGAAGAAGAAGATGCCCACCCGCCCTCCCCCTTTTTTTATTCCTGTTTCCTTCTTGTATTCTATGTTTTTCCTGTCATGAATCTTTATTAGCGAGGGCAAAATTGCTCTTATCATGAGCAAATCAAGGGTTTTATGTTATAAGAGATTGGTTGGTATTTATTAGTTATTTATTAAAGAAGTTTTATTACGTAGTTTTTATTATGAATGTAAAATAAAGTAACCCTTAATAAAGCTCCATGGCCATTTGATTCCACAAATGTCTGATTGTCTTATTTATTTAATATATAGCGTAAAATCAAAATCAAATTTTAAATATTCTTCATTGAAAAAGATTTATTATGGTCCATGGCAGAATCATGTTTCGAAGGCAGATCTTCAGTGAAACATCTATGGGGGCATATCTCCCTACTTAGGATCTGTTTATATATTTCTCTTTTTTCTTTCTTTTTGCACTGATTCTAATGATGTATGATTGTAATGATTGTATTGCATATTTGTATTTTGATGCTATGCACTATATCATAGCACATTATTTATATCACTCTTTATCTTTATTACTGTTGTCGCATTATATGATATATGAATTCTTGCATTTGGGGTTACAATATGTATCATTAACTAAATTAATTTATTCACCATATGCACCTACACTTTATGAGTGTTCTCTATACTTCTTTTCCCAAGGAATTGGGTAATTAGAGACTATGGACATATTTGCCCTTTAACAACATGTGTTGCTTGACTCAGTGCGTATGTCTCCGGCACTGGATGGACCGCGACATCACTTCCGGCATCTATTCATGACGTATGCAGCTCACGACTACCTTGAGTAATAGTCCTGGCTTGGGGCCAGCTTCATATGGTCCAAGGCTACCAGTTCAAGTGGCTGCTTGGTGATGATCGTTATGGTCTTTCCTGCACAGGTTGCATGAGCCACATTCTCTGCACCACCTCTCAATGGCTTTCCTCATGCCAATCCAGTAGAATCTCTCACGAAGTAAGACCTCCAGCTTCTTCCACCCGAAGTGTCCTGCTCCATCGTGATATGCCTCTAAGACCATTGGCGCATCCCGCTTCTGGACTACCAGCTGCCAGACCAATTCGTGTGTGCGAGAGTTGATGTTCCTCCGACACAGCTTACCCTCATAGATGAACAGCTTGCCCTTCTCCTTCCACAACTGTTGCATTTCCTGTGGAGCATCTGGGCCAGGGTGTGAGTCACCTTGTGCAAGCAACTCCTTTACTAGGCGGACTACCGGGTCGCTGTCCTGCGCCTCTGCCCATCCATGGTGGGGCAATGGGTTAAACGTGGCCTCTTGCATGACATAGCGCTTGTTCCTCACACAATGGGAGCACTATGCCGCCTCAGGGCAGTGGAAGGCTGGTAACTCGATTTCTACTAGCTCTTCCGGGTCTTCTCCCTTGTCTGGTAAATTGGGCATCCTGGACAGCACTCGGCATTAGCGTTCTTATGCCCCGCTCGGTACTTGATGGTAAACTCGTAGTTGGACAGCCGGGCCATCCATCACTGTTCCAATGCACCTAACCTTGCGGTTTCCAACTGAGTCAGCGGATTATTGTCTGAGAAGACGGTAAACTTTGCTGAAGCCAGGTAGTGTTTGAATCGCTCGGTCACAGCCCAGACTATGGTGAAAAACTCCAAATTGAAGGAACTATAGTTGTCAGGGTTCCTTTCAGTGGGACGAAGCTTCCTGTTAGGTGTCCATCTTCTCGATTGGGTGTAATGGAAGACCTTTCGGTCCCTATTATACTATTTCTGCGGTGAAATTGATGCCACTTTGGTGGTGTCTGCCAATAATTCTTGTAAATGTGAACACTCCTGGTTGGGTTTTAGTAAGAACCAGGACTTGTGTCTGTTCAGGAAGTGTTGAGAGGGACTTGTGTGAGGGTGAAACAGGCAGGACAATAAGTGTGTCCTGACACTGAGAGACTGGTAAATTAATGGGAGAAAATCGATCCTACGATAACTGAGAACTATCAAGGTGGTTCTACCCAAGCACCTGTAACCTAAGAGAGAAAACAACGCTGTGGTACCAGTAATCCCTCAACATTGAAAATGGGAACGGGACTAACCTGGAAATATGATGGATCCATTAACCTGAATGAAGAGCTCTACACAACAAACTCAGTCGCACTACTTCAGGACCAAGCAGAAGCTATCAGATTTTCTCCTAAGCACAACAGAACTATGAGTGTGACACTGAGGTTCAACTGTGTTTGGGTGCAAAGCAGGGTTCTTTAGCTAGGGCTATGTAGCAGCGCTGCCCGATTATCAGATGGAGCAGGGGAGAAGGGATGACAGCTGGCTTCTGCACCACGCAGGGGAACAGCGCTTACTGCAGCGCTGCTTCCCCCGAACCATCCGTGTGGTACTGATGCGGTATGCGGTTGCCACACGTATGCCGCATGTAATACACACACACACACACGCGGACACGTATATCTCCGGTACCGTGTTTACCGGTACCGGAAATATCAGGACGTGTGAAACCGGCCTAAAGGACAGTTACTTTCAGGGCTTCCTACCTCAGCAATGTTCCTATTACACACACAACCCAGGATTGTGACACCCCTCTTCCTCTCAGAACTACTCACTGAATATTGTAACTAGTAAATCAATCTTTCTTTACTCCCAAATACTCCTCCCATCTGCAGGGCTGGCTATCTGTTAACTCCTCTGTTCCCTGCATCTACTCGGTCACTTTCCAAACACAAGTGCATAGAGGAGCATTAATACACATTAAACGATTGCATCAAACATCAGCATAAAGACAATGCACCATTATAACAATTATAACACTTACCAACACTATAAGGTATTCAGGAAAATATTTATTTTGTTTTGTTTTCCTTACAGACATATAACCATGAACTTGGATGTAGTAAATAAATGGAGGATATGCTGTTGAGCTTGTTAGAGTCAAGGAACTTTTTGAGAGTGCAGCAATATTTTTTATTATTTTAGTACTATTAAGTGAGTGTATATAAGGACATTTGGCAGTCATAGTCATTACTAAGGCTTTCGAATTATTTCACATTACACAATCTATGATATACTCAAAAAAATGATAAAAAATAATATTTGAACAGTTATTTAGCTACATTGTTAAATCAAATTGTTTTTAGTATTTGATTATCTTACTATATGGTATAGCCTAAGGATGCTTTGAGCAAAACTAATCTGGAATTATAGACAGAGAAAAATGAGTAGTTTGTCCAGCATTCAATCTCCAGATAAATTAGACATTAAACATTTTTACAAGTGCGGTAAACCAAGTGTCGTTTGTCTTAATTTATCAACAAAACCAAAACAATTTGGCTACATATAATAGTAAAATTTTCAATATTAAATATTTCCTTAATTGTAGTTCCACACATGTTGTTAATATCAAACAGTATGAACAATGTCATATGTAATATGCAGGAACTTTGAGGCAACGGTTAAGCAGACATTTGAGGAATATTTTAACCCCTTCACGATATGCGCCGTATGTGTACGGCGCATGTCATATCCCTCCCTTTAATGTGGTCTCCAGTGCTGATCCTACTTCTTTCCTGGCACAGGTCAGCTGGTTTGAACCTCAATTCACCCGCAGCGGTTAACACGTTAAATGCCACTATCAAACTCTGACAGCAGCATTTAATATGATTGCGCCGGAAGCGCGTCACTAATCCGCTCATCGGTGCCAGTGTCACATGACCTTGGGTTGTCGATGGGCATGACAACCTGGGGACTGCAGTAAACAAGCATGGTTGTCATTGCCGGATTGCTATGAGCGCCGCCCAGCGGTCGGCTATCATAGCAAGTGAGCATTTCTGCTACACAGGCGATCTGTTCATGGAGACTATTGAAGCATGCAAAAAGTAAAAAAAAATGTTGTTTTCAAAAATATTGAAAAAATTTAAATATAAAAGTTCAAATCACTAGGGTTGAGCGAAACGGGTCGGTAACATTCAGAAGTCGCCGACTTTTGGCAAGGTCGGGTTTCATGAAACCCGACCCCACCGTTTACCAGCGATCGCAAAAAAAAATAAAATCCGGATTTGCGTTGTGTTTCTCTCCCTTCTAATGTGATCGGACATTAGAGGGGAGAGAAATAGGGTCCCCCGAGCCCCCCATGGTACCTTATGTACCGGAGAAGGTGCCCCCCCGGTCCCCGACCCTCCTCGTTCTTCTCCCGGCTCCAAAATGGCGGGCGCATGTGCAGATGCGCCCGCCAAACCTAGCTTCCCCCGGTGTATTGGGGTCAGTTTTTACCGACCCCTGGAGCGATCGCAATCCCGGGGGTCTTTACAGACCCCCTGGGTTACGATCACTGCAAATAGTTTGTAAAAAAAAAAAAAAAAAATGCTTTGCATTTCTCTCCCCTCTGATGTGATCGCACATCAGAAGGGAGAGAAATAGAGCTCCCGAGCCCCCCACCATACCTCTTGTAGTCCTGCATGCCCCGGTCCCCGGTCCCCAGCCCACGGCTCCTGGCCCCCCTTCTTCTTCTCTGCTGGAAGAAAATGGCGGGCGCATGCGCAGTGCGCCTGCCATGATCTGCCAGCAGAGACCCAGCAACCTATGAGAATTTTCTCATTCGCTGCTGGGTTTTGATTACTGTAATATGACCTATTACAGTGATCAAAACCCCTAATATTTAATAAATATGGCAGCACTTGGGCTGTACCTCTCTCTTCTCTCTTTGTAGTTGTTCTAGGAGAGAAGAGAGACTACAGTTCAAGTGCTGCCCTGTCAGTTACAAAAAAAACACTTTTCTATATTCGCCAGCATCCAATTTACCCACTCTCCATAATCCCTGCATCATCAGCAGAGGATTATAAAAAAAAAGAAAAAAAAATTATAATTTTTAAAAAAAAATTTTTTAGGGTTAGGGGAGGAATTAGATAAAATGGCCCGCAGAACTTTCATCGCCGAGCAAGCTTACAGCCTGCTTTGCTCCGGCAGCGAAACAGATGACTCTTCCTCCACGGGATCCCCCAGCCCGGTGGTAGCGGAGTCTGTCGTCACTGCTGAAGCTTCAGAGGCAGGACCAAGTACCGCAGTCCCCCCACTGCTGTGGTATAATGACACCTCATTTTCCCCACAAATTCCCCCTTTTTCTGCAGTCCCTGGAATAAAAGTAGATGTCGCCAATTTTACCATTGATTTTTTTGAAATTTTCATTAGCCCCGAAGTCCTGCAATTAATTGTCCACCAAACAAACCTATATGCCCGGCAATATATTTCCCGAAAACCCACTGCCTTTCATTCCCGTTCCTGGATCCCCACAAATGTCCCCGAAATAAAAAAATTCTTAGGCCTCACCCTGACTATGGGTTTAGTAAAAAAACCCACTCTCCGCTCTTACTGGGCAACAAAAGCTGTCCACTGCACCCCTGTATTTGCAGCTATCATGACCCGAGCCCGTTACGAAGCCCTGATGAGATTCCTCCACTTCAGTGACAATTCCCAAGCTCTCCCACGAACTGACCCCAACTACGATCGGCTAAATAAATTAAGACCCCTAATTTCCCTCCTAAAAACTTCCTTTTTAAATTCCTATACCCCAGAGCAAAATGTGGCAGTCGACGAGTCCTTGATGAGCTACAAGGGCCGTCTGTTATTCCGCCAATTTATTCCCTCCAAGAGAGCCAAATACGGCGTAAAATTATATAAAACTTGCGAGAGCTCATCAGGGTACACGTCCACCTTCCTAATTTATGAAAGTAGAGACCGCCAAATAAACCCCCCAAACTGCCCCCAGACAATTGGTATCCCAGGCAAAATTGTCTGGGAGCTAATGACGCCCTTTCTCAATCAAGGGTACCACGTGTATACCGACAACTATTACACGAGCATCCCCCTATACAAATCCCTCCATGCTGCAAATACAGGGGCCTGTGGGACAGTGAGGAAAAACAGAGTGGGGTTTCCGTCACAGTTGGTATACAGACGTTTGGAGAGGGGGGCGTCATTTTCACTTGCAAGCGACCAACTTCTTGCAGTGAAGTGGAAAGACAGGAAGGACGTCTACATGCTTTCCACACTGCATACGGACACCACTGTGACGGTCAGAGAGAGGGGTGCCACCATGGACAAAGAAAAACCTGTCTGCGTCACAGACTATAACAGACATATGGGTGGCGTAGACCTGTCAGACCAGGTTCTGCAACCATACCTGGTCAAGAGGAAGACCAGGGCGTGGTATAAAAAGGTGGCAATCTATCTAATTCAAACTGCCAAATATAACAGTTTTGTCCTATATAAAAAATCTCAAGGACCACTTACTTTCCTGCACTTTCAGGAAAAAGTAGTAGAGAGCCTCATATTTGAGTCCATGGCACCGGGGGAAGCCTTCGACTCTGAGGATTCCCGGAGACTTTCAGAACGCCATTTTCCTCACCCTGTCCCTGTCACTCCCACCCAAAGGTATCCTCAAAAAAGGTGCCGAGTTTGCAGAAAGCATGGCAGACGGAGTGATTCCCGATTCTATTGCCCCACATGCCCATCCCAACCAGGCCTTTGTATCTCCCCCTGTTTTGAAACCTACCACACCACCTACAATTATTAGTTTGTTTTTTTTCAATAATTTTTATTTTCTGCTTAGTGGCCCCAGTAGTACAATTTGGAACAATTGATAAATAATATTTTAATTAGTAGATCCCATTTTACCCCATTTCACAATTAATTCCAGAACTTGATCAATCTCATACCAAACTACTATCCCAACAAATTCTCATCCACGTACCCACGTCTGTACGCTCTAGAGTGTGGACCCCACAAATGTTCTTGCAAAGTCAGGTCATCTGAAAATTCTACGACTCGATCAATCCCATACCAAACTACTATTCCAACAAATTCTCGTCCACGTACCTATGTCAATAAGCGTTAGAATGTGGACCCCAGAAATGATAAATGAATTCTAGGACTTGATTACTCACAAACATTTTTGACCATTTATCTAACTTTGACTGTTTTATGACTGTCTTGCTACACAAAACTTTGGCTTCCATTTATATTACTTATATTTATGTTGATGATACGGGCATGATCATTTTATTGTAGGATTTCTAAAAAAATTAGGAAGTTCCGTACTTATACACTATGGGCTTTACTTTATGGTTCTTGCCGAACCTCTGGTACCAGACAATACTTTCTATAGAGAACTGGTTGTTTTGTGCATATAGCGGTTCTGACCTTGGCGGGTGGGAGCTTGCTATGGTGTACCACGTCTATTGGCACATTCGTCTCTCATATAGGGATTGATGGAGCTAAAAGGACGTTGTACGACCAGTCTCTGAAAGTGTCTGCCATTCTAGCCCTGATGGTGTTCTTTCATCTTTGGAACAAACTCCGCTTTGCCACATAGTTGGCTGCATTTTCCTACACATTTTGCCCTTCATTCCAGTACAGTTTTTAATCTTCCTGCTACAATATACGCAAATGTGGGACAACTGTTTTGTTAGCAAGACCAATTTTATAGTCAGCCAATGTGTTTTAGGAGCATGCCTCCCTCTGTGAGTAATAATTCCTGGAAGGATTTTCTTTTTTGCTCAATGTCTCTAGAAGCATTGAATGGGTCCTGGATCTTCAATTTCAAATAAAGCCAAATTTGTCACATTGTGCCCCTTTCTGTCCAAGCCCTGCCATTTGTCCAAACAGAACTTTTTGACTACATATGGGATATCGCTGCGCTCATAATAAAGTGGGTAACGAATTGTGGGGTCCACTTTTTGATGTTATTTCTGGAAAAGTGAGACATTCAGGTCTAAAACAAGATTCTCGTGGAAAAAAAATGAATTTTTTCAATATGACGACCTAATGTTATCAAACTCTGTGTCATACATGTGGGTTCAAATTGCTCAATATACCCCTGATTAAAATCTTTGAGGGGTGTAGTTTCCAAAATGGGGTCAGTTGTGGGGGGTTTCTGCTGTTAGGCACATCTACAAACCCAAAATGGCGTCCGCTCTCACAATTAAGAGATTAAAAAGTCAAACGGCGCTCCTTCCCTTCCAAGCTCCGCAGTGCGCCCAAACAAAGGTTTACCCCCACATACGGGGTATCGACATACTCAGGACAAATTGCTCAACAACTTTTGGGAACCAATTTGTCTTGCTACCCTTGGGAAAATAAAAAATTGGGGGTGAAAAGATAATTTTTGTGAAAAAAAATGATTTTTAATTTTTTCGGCTCTACGTTATAAACTTGTGTGAAGCACATGGGGGTTCAAAGTGTTGACCACACACCTAGATAAATTCCTTAGGGGGTCTAGTTTCCAAAATGGTGTCACTTGTGGGGGGTTTCCACTGTTTAGGCACATCAGCGGCTCTCCAAACGCGACATGGTGTCCGATCTCAATTCCAGAGAATTCTATGTTGAAAAAGTCAAATGGCGCTCCATCCCTTCTGAGCTCTACTGTGCACCCAAACAGAGGTTTACCCCCACATACAAGGTATCGACATACTCAGGACAAATTGTACAACAACTTTTGGGGTCCAGTTTGTCTTGCTACCCTTGGGAAAATAAAAAATTGGGGGTGAAAAGATCATTTTTGTGAAAAAAAAATGATTTTTAATTTTTTCGGCTCTACGTTATAAACTTGTGTGAAGCACTTGGGGGTTCAAAGTGTTGACCACACACCTAGATAAGTTCCTTAGGGGGTCTAGTTTCCAAAATGGTGTCACTTGTGGGGGGTTTCCACTGTTTAGGCACATCAGCAGCTCTCCAAACGCGACATGGTGTCCGATCTCATTTCCAGGGAATTCTATGTTGAAAAAGCCAAATGGCGCTCCTTCCCTTCTGAGCTCTACTGTGCACCCAAACAGTGGTCCCTCCCCACATATGGGGTATCGGCATTCTCCGGACAAATTGCACAACAAATTATGTGGTTCATTTTCTTTTTTTACACTTGTGAAAATAAAAAAATTTGGTTCTGAAGTAAAATGTTTGTGAAAAAAAGTAAAATGTTCATTTTTTCCTTCCACATTGCTTCAGTTCCTGGGCAGCACCTGAAGTGTTAATAAACTTCTTGAATGTGGTTTTGCGCACCTTGAGGGGTGCAGTTTTTAGATTGGTGTCAATTTTGGGCATTTTCTGCCACATAGACCCCTCAAACTGACTTCAAATGTGAGGTGGTCCCTAAAAAAAATGGTTTTGTAAATTTTGCTGTAAAAATAAGAAATTGCTGGTCAAATTTTAACCCTTATAACTCCCTAATAAAAAAAAAAAATTTCCAAAATTGTGCTGATATAAAGTAGACATATGGGAAATGTTATTTATTGACCATTTTGTGTGACAT
The DNA here is from genome assembly GCF_032444005.1 of Ranitomeya imitator. Classification (NCBI taxonomy): domain Eukaryota; kingdom Metazoa; phylum Chordata; class Amphibia; order Anura; family Dendrobatidae; genus Ranitomeya; species Ranitomeya imitator. The sequence continues at coordinate 264,109,050 of NC_091286.1, forward strand.
ATCTCTTTGATGTAAGGGAATAAAAATTCAAATTTTGAAAATTGCTAAATTTTAAAAATTTTCGCCATATTTCCGTTTTTTTAATAAATAAAAGCAAGTAATATCAAATAAATGTTACCACTAACATTAAGTACAATATGTCACGAAAAAACAGTCTCAGAATCAGCGGGATCTGTTGAAGCGTTCCAGAGTTATAACCTCATAAAGTGACAGTGGTCAGAATTGTAAAAATTGGCTCGGTCATTAAGTACCAAATTGGCTCTGTCACTAAGGGGTTAAATAAAAAACAACCTATACATGTTTGGTATATATGAATGCTTAATGACCTGGAGAATCATAATGGCAGGTCAGCTTTAGCATTTGGTGAACATGGTAAAAAAAATCCAAAAAACTGTTGTTGAATTGCACTTTTTTTGCAATTTCACCGCACTTGGATTTTTTTTCCCCGTTTTCGAGTACATTACATGGTAAAAACCAATGGTGTTGTTCAGAAGTACAACTTGTCCCGTAAAAACATGGCCTCACATGGCCATATTGACAGAAAAATAAAAAAGGTTTTTATTGAGTACCAAAGTTTTTTGTATTTACTTATGTTGTTTATGTCTCCACTCCTTGGTAAACTTCAGAAACTGCATCTCATTAGCTGCAAAGTTAGTTTGCTACAGTTTGCCCAAGATGGCTGCGAGGCACAACATGGCTATTTAGCATATTATGGCTGACCATCAGTAGCATACTGCCAATGGTGGCAGGCCACGCGACTGCTATGGGGCCCCGAGGGGTGAGGGGGCTCACCGGAGCCGCCATCAGGGGCCTGATGACCAGAATGGGTCTGCATCGGGCCCCGTCTCTTCTGGTCATCGGGCCCCAGCAGCAGGATTCTGATGGTGCAGAAACTGAACTTGTGTCCGAGATGCAGGTTCAGTTAAACTACAGTATACTGCCGTGTGGGCCCAGGCCCGAACGGCAATAGTGAAAAGCCACCAGCCAATCGGAGGCTGGCAGCGGACATCAGCACGCATGTCTTCAGCGTATGTCATCATTGCCGGTGAGTGCGCGCTTGAACTGTGTGGAGGGAACTTCGCCGCAGGAGCGTGGCAAGGTAAGGAGAAAGGTTTTTTTTTTTTTATTGAATGCGGCATGGGGGTATCTGTTCCTTGACTGTATGTGCTGTTATTTGGTCACTATGTGGTGGTAATATGTGGTCTGGTCATGGTGTGGTGGTATTTGTTCCTTGTATGTGCTATTATTTGGTCACAATGGGGTAGTAATATGTGGTCCGGACATGGTGTGGCGGTATTTGTTCCTTGTATGTGGTATTATAGGTCACTATGTGGTGGTAATATGGGCCTGGTCATGGTGCGGTGGTATTTGTCCCTTGTATGTGATATTATTGGTCATTTTAAAAATTGAAAAATAAATAAAAATATACCAAAATTGTATTGGATATTTTAACAAATTATTAATAGGATAGAGTAGAGTAGGGCTCGGCCAAAAGAGTCTACCTTGTCGTGGTGGCGGCTTAAAAAATCTTTTGGCTAAAACAAAAGCTGCTGGCTATATGTGTGACCTGGTGATGGGAACTGGTAATGTGTGATTGGTGAGAAGTGAAGTTTTTTCAAGAGAGAGCAGTAGGGCTGTGGACAGTTCAAGGGGTTGAGCTTGGGCGGAGTCTCAAAGGGGCCCCGAAAATTTTGCCAGTATGGGGCCTTGAAATTCCTAGTGGCAGCCCTGCATGTGCCTTTAATTAAATGTGCGCGCCGCCGTCACTCTGTACCTGGCTTTCTAGTCCTACACTGCTCCCGGGTGAACTCTCTGTCTGGATTTGCATAAGGATGCCATGCCTCCTGGCTGACATAGCTTTCCAGCCAGAGAGCAGTGTATGCTGGGCCCGGACAGAAGTAGTTGCACATGTGAGGGCGACTACCGGCTGTTGGACGTGGAGCATGAGGAGCTGAGGCTGTATGGAGATGCAAGACGGTGAGCTGGGCCCAGCGGTAATTTTTTTTTTTTTTTTATAAATTATTTATTTATAAGTAAAACAATAAAACAGTAAACGTTACAAAAATAAGGTAAATTTTCTTTTGTCCATTGTTCATACAGTAACGGCCTTATCAGGCGCAAGAAATGATTGGTTGGGGAAAGTTGGGTAGGGGAACGTAGAAACAGGGCAGGGGAAAAGGGAGAGGAAGGGTCAAGGGAAGGGGGCAGGAAAAAAGGGGGATCAACATGTAAAAAACACAAACAAAATATAATCATTGGTTGGTTACATACAATTTGAGATAGGTATAGTTAAGTCGCGTGTGTGACTTTCTAGTAAAGTAAGATGTCAAAGGCAGTTAAGAACGTTTAAGGGTGACGGCCTCTCGAAGTTTTTTCCAAGGGGCCCACGTAGACAGATATGAATCATGGCCAGAGACCTCCCAACTCGATAGTTCCTCAAGTCGTCATATTTGGTCTACTTTGGTATACCATTCCGACACAGTGGGGGGAGATGTGTCCCTCCAATGTAACGCAATTAGGTGCTTAGCGACGCCCACCAGGAGAGGAAGTAGGCCATGCTTCCTTGGCAAGAAATTAACTGACGGGAAGGAGAGGAGAGCCTCCGCTGCCCAAAGGCTTGATTTGATTAAATCTAATTTTTTAAGGATAGAGCCAACTTCCTCCCAGAAGATTCTTATTTTGGGGCAGTCCCAGAAGATATGTGTGTGGTGACCCAGCGCATTTAGGCATCTCCAGCAGGTCCCATTGTTAGCGAGTCCTCTCTGGAGTTTTGCTGGGGTCAAGTGCCATCTAGTTAGGATTTTGTATGCATTCTCCTGCAGAAGTATACACCTAGAGAAGCCTCTAGCATTAGATAATATCCTAGAGATTTGATCCTGCGAGAAAGAGATCCCCAGTTCCAGCTCCCATGAGTATATGAATGAGGGTTTGTTTGGTGAGGGAGGGGCGGAGAGGTGAGAATATATGCGAAATATAATGTTAAGTCTTGGAAGCGGGAATTTGGTTAGTACATCCAACCAAGACCAATTTGACCTGGACGGGTATTTCTGTATAAATTGCAGGACGGTACATTTGATATGGAGTTTCTGGAGGAAATTTTTGGGTTGGGCCGGTGTGTCTGGGGGCCATGTCCCTCCCTGGAGGATTTTATTATTGTAAAATCCATTTAGAGTTTCATTGGGTAAATTTGTCCAAAGTTTATATGGATCTCTAAACGTTGGGTCAATCAAGAATGGTATAGCACTGGGTGTCAGTGTGGAGGGAAAGGTGTCTAGTGTGAGCTCCTTATTCAGAAGTCTTTTTACTTTCAATGTTGTTAGTGTCTCCTCGTCCAGTCCAGTGACGGTTAATGGTTTGGCTCCGGACCAAAGATAGGGGATGCCGCGAGGGCCCAACAGGGCCAGATTAATGCTGTCTCCATTTCCCCTCTCCCAACATGATATCACCTTCAGCCATCTGCTAAGATGTATAGCTCTATAGTAGAGATATGGATCAGGGACTCCCAGTCCCCCCGAGGAGATGGGATAAGATATTGATTTATAGGGTAATCTGGCTGGTTTCGACTTCCAAATGAATTTGGAAATAGTTGTTTTTAGTCTCTTAAAGAAGGTCAAAGGTATCCGGATAGGGACCATATTCATAGCATACAGTATTAATGGCATAATATATGCCTTGAATACATTAATGCGTCCCATCCAAGATAGTGTGGGCAATCCATAGGACTTCATTAAGGTCTCGACTTTTTTTAGTAATGGTGGATAGTTAGCTTGGAAGAGGTCTAGAGGGTTACCGGTTATTGAGATTCCTAAGTATTTAATAGAGGACTTGGCCCATGAAAAAGGAGTCTGGGTGCTGAGAGAAGTTATTTGGGATCTTGGGAGAGTGATGTTCAGGGCTTCGGATTTCCCCGTATTAATTTTAAAATTTGATAGAAGGCAAAATTGACGGAATGTCTTGAGAATGATCGGGAAGGCCTGTAGTGGGTTAGAGATGAGGAAGAGCAAGTCGTCAGCAAAAGCTAGCGTTTTAAGTTTCATGGAACCAATTTTCAGACCCTCTATCCCTTCTTCTTGTCTAATGCTCTGTATCAACGTCTCTATTACCAATATGAACAGTGACGGGGACAACGGGCAGTCCTGTCTAGTCCCATTGTTGATGTTAAAACTATCAGACAGGGTGCCATTGATTCGAACTCTAGCTGTAGGTTGGGAGTAGAGGGAAAGAATTGCTGAGATGTATTGCTCTGGCAGGCCAAATTTAGACAAAACCTTTTCCATATAGCTCCAGCTCACCCTGTCAAACGCTTTCTCGGCGTCTGTTGACAGGAGAACCAAGGGAACACTACGGCTCCTAGCAAACATCGTAGCCTGTATGATCTTAGTCGAATTATCCTTGCCCTCTCTACCCTTAACAAAACCTGTCTGGTCTGAGTGGATTAGCTTAGGAAGGATGTTGCAAAGTCTTCCCGCTAAGATTTTTGCCCACAGTTTTATGTCCACGTTAAGTAACGATATTGGCCTATAACTGGAACATAGGTTAGGGTCTTTTCCCTCCTTCAGTAGGACAGTAATAAAGGCTTCTAGAGATTGCTTAGGTATAGGTTGGCCTTGAAGGTAGGAATTGAATAAGGTGACCAAATGGGGCAATAGAGGTTGTATTAGTTTTTTATAGTAGATGATTGAGAGACCATCTGGGCCCAGGGCCTTACCATTAGGAATAGTAGAGAGGGTGTCTAAAATCTCCTTGGAGGTAACGGGGCATGTCAGTAGGGATTGGCCTTCTTTGGTTAGTTTGGGAAGTTTTAGAGGGGCTAGGAACTCATTGATTTTCTGAATAGCTGGCACAGGATCCTGGAAAAGGTCTGGTGGGCTTAAATTGTAGAGGTTATCATAGAAGGTCCTAAACTCCCTGGCAATTTCAGCAGTTTCTGTCAATAAAGAGCCATTCTCGGTTTTGAGCTGAGTGATGAATGTCTTATCTTTACGTTTCTTGAGCAAAGAAGACATGAGCTTGCTGCTTCTGTTGCCATGGAGATCGAACCTCTGTTTGTTCCTCATATAAATTTTGGCTGATTGAATGTTCAATAAGTTTTTTAAATCATTCCTAAGAGTTATTAATTCTTCTTGCATCCCTTTTGCCTGTGACCTTTTGTGTATCTTTTTGAGGGAATTAATCTGATGTAAGATAGATAATGTCTTTTTCAGCCTCTCTCTTTAGATGTGAGCGTAGTGCAATGAGCTCTCCTCTTATCACCGTTTTGTGTGCCTCCCATACCATGGGCATGGGTGGGCCTGAATGTATATTTTCTTGGAAGTAAAGGTTAAGGGTATCTGTTAACTTTGTGAGCTTGAAGCTAGAGTCGAGTAACGTCTCATTTAGTGTCCAAGACCTAGCGGGTAACGGTAATGTCGAGATGGACAGCTCAAGGAAGTTTGGGGCATGATCCGATAGGGAGATGATATCGATCTCTGAAGATTTTACCAATGGTAAGTTTGGTGACTGTATTAGTAGATAATCAATCCTATGGTAGCTATTGTGTGGATGGGAGAAAAAAGTATAATCTTTACGGGAAGGGAAAAGAGATCTCCAGAGATCTATAAGATTTAGAGCTTGAAGGGAGAGATGTAGTTTTTTTCAGGGTTTTTGGGGAGATAGCAGACTTGCCAGAGGATGTGTCCAAGAATGGGTTAAGGGACACATTGAATTCCCCTCCCACTATTAAACATAGTATCGGATCTCGGTATCGGAATTCCGATACCGCAAGTATCGGCCGATACCCGATACTTGCGGTATCGGAATGCTCAACACTATTTATCACTATTGTATGAATACGTTACGGAGACCTTTGAACTATATATACCGGTCCACTGGATGGAGCATCTGTGAAATAGGCCACCAAAAAACCTTAAACTACATATACCGGTTTACTGGATGGAGTATGTACAAAATGGGCCACCATAAAAACCTCTGTTATCCATTCTGATTTATTAGTATGGACATTTGCTAGCACCTTATGAACTGTATATATCTGCACGGAGGTCTTTTCGTATGCGACTCCGATATATGATTGTGACAGACAGTTTCCTCTTTTTGTTATGTGTTTTTTATGTATAGTATAACTTGTTTCCTTTTATGTTTTATTTCATTCATTTTTTCTTTATTATCTATGTGTTCACACCAGGGCTTTATATATACGCCATTTGAGGGATCTTTAATAGATCGTCCATGATTGGGATAGTACACCTATATACATGTGGGCCACTTGATTATCTAGGTGATTGTAGCGCTATTTTACCCTATTTGGGTGCACTAATCAGTGCATAGATGTATATGGGTTTATGAGATTACTCTTTTAAAACTATAGCGTATGTTACTTTATGTCTCGTATGAGTATGGAAATGATAGTTTCCCCTGTCTATGTTTGTACCTTTGAGAGCAGTTTGGTCCCCTGTATAATGGCCACGCTGTGCACTTCCCCATGGCCTCCTCTATAATGGCCGCTTTATGAGATCTGCGCATGCGCGGACATTCTGCAGCAGTCTAACCCGGAAGTGAGGCTTCTGCCCGGGGCGATGTGGCGCCATCGCTGCGGTGAGCGCATGGGGCCCCGTGCGACTCCTGCTGCGTGGCGTCCGGGCGCTCTGTGAGTGGATTCACCTGGGACCTCATTAGTATTAGGTACTGTGCTGCTATTGGCTATATAATTATGGCTTGCTCTATCACGGTATGTTCCTTTCCCTTATATACCGCACCCAGCCTGTCACTGGTGTACCCCTTGAGAAAGGCAGTAGCCGAAACGCGCGTCGGGGGGGTCAGGTGTGCGGTGCCTTTGGACACGTGTTATCTGTGTACTCTGCCCGGTATGTATACATGATACTATGCATTGTCGCCATTTCCTGTACCTTATGGGTCGCTATACATGTAATCATATGCGGTGACTTGTGCATAGCTTATAACGTTTAGTGTACTGTATCCACAGGGTAGTTTGTACAATATTACTGGCACCTATCACCTGCCCATAGTATGTGTGCATGCTACGTGTAGTACGGGGATTGTTTTATCTCTCCGTTATTTTTTACCTGTTCTTATGATCAATAAAGTTTGTTGTAATTTTTGCATTATTTTGGACTGGTTGCTGCTTCTGTTTCCGTTTTTGGTTTTGGTTATTAATATGCAGTGTGTCCACTATGGTCCGATTTAGGGTCCCACTATACTATATTATATTATATATAGATATACCCTATATGGGTTTTTGAAATAATGTTGGTTACCTTTCGCTTATCCACTTTGTATATTTATCTGTTCCTGTTGCCAATTTGCAGAAATAACTGGCATGAGAGCAGATTTACTACAATCAGTGGTTTCATGGCTTGGGTTAAAGATTTCTTCAGGAAAGATCTAGAGAGTTTCCCCGAGTCGGATTGGGCTAGGTCACTACCTGAGGCCCCGTCGCTCGAGTCATAATCATCATCACGCTCCTCTGTGCCTGTGCCTGTGCGAGAATTTTTTGGGGTGGCCCGGGTCGATGCAGATTTTTGTTTCAAAAACTTGTCCATCTCGCTCTGTTTGCCTTGGTAAAGGACTGCGTCTAGGCTTTTAACACGCTCTTTACTTGTGTTAACCATTGTGTATAATTATAGCATGTGTTAATGAGATCACCACTCGTGCATATAAGAAGAGAAGAGCTAGGTGAGCATATTAATATTGGGAGCCACCACCAAATGGCATTTTGGCAGAGTAAGGTCTATAAAAACTGAATAGAATTATGGAAAGAAAAAGAAAAGAAAATGAGTAAAAATAAACTAAAAAGGGATGAGATCTGGAAGAGTACTTCTGCTGTGCCGCCAATAGGTGGCAGTGAAGTACTGTATAATGGCTTCTTTTGTTTCAGACCCAATCCACAGAGGGATTTTTATCCTCAGTGTTAAGTGAGACAGTTTATTGCAATATAAGGAGTATATGGCATCACAGCAAGCAGTCCCAGATCGCGCAAAAGGAAGGTGGGATGTCTACCACTGTGTGGGACAGCAGGGGACACAGATCAGGACCAGCTGCGTGTGATGGGTCACTGGAGTGTTGAGTGCTGTGTAACCCCCACAAGAGGTCTCACCTCTCACAGAAAATGGACGGTGTGCTTATTGTTGTTAATGGGTATGGGGCAGCAGTAGGTACATACTCGGTCCAGGAGCCGAGAGGGTTTTAGTGGGGAGGAACAAGTCTCTCCTGTAGGTTGCACACAAGCACCCATGGGTATTCAGGTCCAAGATGGCGGCGTATGGCTGGAAGGGAGAAGGGACCCTTAAGTCTCTGCAAAGTTGCCCCCAGCCGGGACCCAGCGCCGGATCTAAGGAGGGGGTGCGCTCCGCAACAGGCAAGCTCCGGGGTCTACACCCCAGTCACCCGCGAGCCACTAGAACCGCCAGCACAGGAAGATTGAGGCGAGCGGTGAGCGATAGGGGAGACCGCAAGAGAGGCAGCGGACGTACCCGCAGGGTCCGGATGCGGGATCTCACGTCACGGGTTCAGGCATTGACGCGTCTCAAGCTGGAATGGAGGGAGCGGGGACGGCGCACCGAGTCCGTATCCGCACGCAGCGGCCCTCTCACAGCGCAGCAGGTACAAGACGGCGCCCCCTCTCTTCGCCTACCTCACACACCGGCCGAGGCGCGGGAGAAAACAGTCCTCTCAGACACCGCAGCTCCCGCCCAACAGACCTCGGGGCACCGATCCCTCTGCGGCGTCCACGGCGGTGATCCAGGCGGCTGGAGGGGAAGCACTTCAGCTCCGGTGTGCCCCGCAAACAGGTGAGCAGGCACCCGGCGGAGCGCGGCAGAGCCCAACCTCCGGGGCGAACGTGGCAGGGCCGCAGTGGTCTCGGCAGGAGTAGGGGCCGGCGGGAGGCACCGCCAGAGAGGCCGCAAGGCGCACATCCTCCACAGGTCCTCTCACCTCTCCTCGGCATCACAGCACAGTCTCCCAGGCTCCACAGGACGTTCTGAACAGCCAGCCAGGACTCCAGATGCAAGGGTGTTGGGGGATTCCACTATAAGTTAGTCTGGCAGGTTCTCCAAACTTGGCTCTGCAGGTAGTCCACAACTGGCGGGAAGAGTACTTCTCCAGTAGGCCCCAAGTCCACGTGTAGGCCTCTGGTTGAAATTGTATTTAAGCACCGATTTGTGGGTCAGATGAGACGGAAAAGTCCTCTGGGCCCGCAGGGAGGTGAATAAAGGCCTCTAATCTGGTGGATGGTCTATCCAAGCTGTAGATTCAATTGGATTATTGCAGCCAGCAGAGGAGCTCAATGGAGACACGTCCTGCTCCTTCAGCTGCTAGCCACGCCCCCGATTTTATTTTTTTAATTGTCTTCTATTTCAAGGTAATCTCTTTCTTAGACAATGTTTGGCCTGTATCTATAACATTTATGCTTTGAGTTAAGAGCACCTGTTGATTTTTTTTTGGGGGGGCCCATTCAGACCTTTGCTATGGGGCCCCATGATTTCTATGTACGCCCCTGCTGACCATTCTCTTATAAACTCCCTCTCTGTGATGATTAACTTGAGATCGGAGATTATATAATCCCTCAAAATTGGTAAGGTATTTTCTGAACAACCTCGGTTTACACAGAGGGCACATGCAAAAAAAAACCAAACACAATTCTTCAAGTGATGAACTCCCAGAGTAACTGATCCACAAAGAAAAAGTTTACTGCACTGTGGAGGGGCAAAAATCCCTAAAAAAAAGCACAAAACCTAATAAATCATCAAATTATTTGTACCAAAATAATTAGTCCCATAATAGTTAAGTTTTTTGATCCATGTCCTCTATTTTTCTTTTTTTTTTTTTCTTTGGTCTCCGAAATTTTGGGGTCTTCTCCCCCTCTCACACTATCAGATTCCCACTGTATAGTGTGAAACAACATCTCCAAATCGTCAACGCTACAAAGTGAGAAGCTGAGGGAGTGCACATATTTACAAGTCTCAAGTCCAGGGCCGGGATAAAAGTTTAGGCAGGGTAGGCACCTGCTTAGAGTGCTACCTCTTGCCTACCCAAAGGGGGCACATTTTGAAAAAAGAAAGCTGAATGCCTGTGGTCACCCGATGCCTTCTTCCAGCTGCAGGAATGCAACACAGTGACTGCTGGGGCACAGGCACTCATGGGAGCAGTGTCAGTAACTGACATCACTCACCCCTCTCTCTGCCTGCTACCCGGCCATCGCTCCTTCCCTGTACTCAATTATATTTGCATCTGTCTGATGCAAATATAAAACTGAAGTCAGCACGTCCAGGACAGGAGCAAAGGAGCTGTCAACAGCCTCCTACTCTTTCGTAAACTCCAGCAAGACACAGGCTGGTCTAATCTGCATTTTGCTAGAGAAGGTGTGCGCAGCAGATGTCGGATGGCACAATGCAGTGACATCATTTTGCCGCCAAGCACCCACTTCTGTGCTTCATAGAAAAGGATGGATGCGGAGTCTGGATTATTTGAGTCAAAGCTTTTTTTTTCTTTTTTAATTCTTATATTATTTGATCATGAAATGAGGGGCTGTGTTGGGAGGGAGGCATAAAATGAGGGGCTATGCCACCATTACCACTCTATTCTACAAGACTACAAGGACGTTTTTTTCCCTCTGCTCCGATATCAACAAGTCAAATGCAACTTAATGGGAATCTGTCACCCCATTTTTCACCTATAAGATGCGGCCACCGACATCAGGGGCTTATCTACAGTATTCTGTAATGCTGTAGATAAGCCCCCGATGTAACCTGAAAGATAAGAAAAACAAGTTAGATTATACTCACCCAGGGGCGGTCCCGCTGCGGTCCTGTCCCATGGGCATCACGGTCCGGGTCCTCCCATCTTCATGCAATGACGTCCTCTTGCTTCCTGTCGCGGCTCCTGCGCAGGCGTACTTTATCTGGGAAAGGTCAGAGAGGCCCGGCGCCTGCGCACTGCAGTACTTTACGCTGCCCTCAACAGGGCAGATAAAGTACACCTGCGCAGGAGCCGCGACAGGAAGCAAGGAAGAGGACGTCATCGCATGAAGATGGGAGACGCCGAACCTGGACCGCGACACCCATCGTACCGGACCGCATCGGGACTGCCCCTGGGTGAGTATAATCTAACTTGTTATCTTTCTGGTTACATCAGGGGCTTATCTGCAGGATTACAGAATGCTGTAGATAAGCCCCTAATGGCAGTGGCCGCAGCTTATAGGCGAAAAAGTAGGTGACAGATTCCCTAAAAATCTCTACGGGGGACAGGTGTCAGCTTGAATCAACTAAAAGAGGTGTGGTTGCGCGCCAGCCTCTTTTGCTACGCTTGCCAGGCATCTCCATTCCGTCTTTTAAAGCTTCTTTGCTACTATATTTTTATAGTCCTTATTTTTTAGTATCTTTCTTATAAAAAAAATTGGGCAGACTAGAAGGCACTCGCAAGTGATTCTCTTTCCATCTGGATTCCGTTGAACGACTTCCACATGACACTATGCTTTTTCCATCCATTCTCTAGCTCTAACCTACAGATTCCTCTGAGGTTCTGCTGGAGGACCCTCCTGGGCTTCTCCTAGCTGCAGCTAACCAGCTCTAAGAAAGTCTGTGAGAGCTTTGTAAAGTCTGAGATGACTATGGAGTAGTGATGAGCGAGTACACTCGTTGCTCGGGTTTTCCCGAGCACATTCGGGTGGTCTCTGAGTATTTGTGAGTGCTCGGAGATTTAGTTTTTGTCAAAGCAGCTGCATGATTTATGGCTGCTAATGAGCCTGAGTACATGTGGGGGTTGCCTGGCTGCTAGGGAATACCCACATGTATTCAAGCTGTCTAGCAGCTGCAAATCATGCAGCAGCTTCGGCAAAAACTATATTTCTGTGCACTCACAAATGCTCAGAGACCACCAGAGCATGCTTGGGAAAACCCAAGCAATGAGTATACCCGCTCATCACTACTCTAGAGACAATCCTTCTGGAAACAGGGACTGAGGTTTATTAGAGAAGGGCAACAGAGCAGACACAGAAGACAGGATAGCTGATGCAAGAGGACACACACAGAAGTCCAGACAAGAAAGCGGCAGCCCGGAACTAGGGCGCAGGGTTTTTTTTTTATATATGGTTAGACAAAGGAAACTACATACTGCAGAGAAAGGAGTATACATTATAGAACAAAGCATGCAATGATACAACATACAATATTTACGAGCATTGTAGCAAAACTCATAATCCTATAGCCCTACATGTTCCTTCTAACTAATTCAATACTGTTGTTATCACTGACATATTTGGTCTTTTAAGGCACCTCAACTGACATAACTCTTCAAATACTGACAGCTCTTTTGACAACTAAGTTTCTATATCAATTCAACATGTTCACTATTAATTACCAAATATCACCACTTACCAACCACCATGGGCCACTACACCTATTCCAGTTAACCTTTTTTGGACTTCTTCTATATTTAATAGTGACACTAGTGTTATTTATGTCTTGTGACAGGGTAATGGCATGGTATGTGAAGGGAGATATGTGTCACGGAGATTTCTTTCCCTGTGATCTAGAAACCCATAATTTTCAGCATGATATGTGCTGAAGGAGTTAAGCAGTCATGTTATGGGCAGGTTTTTAGGAGAGTAGGTAAGAGATAGGCGGGACACCTACTCATCATATCTCCACCTCAAGGGTGTGGTTGGGGAAATAAATGTCCAGCCAGTTTTTTTTTTCTTTGTCTATGTTGTGTAGAGGCAAGGAAGCCTCTAGGCTGATGCTTCTGTGATACCTGCCATATGTGCTGGTCAAGAAGTACTGGGCAGAACTTTTTATTTCCTTTTGAGCCAGAAAGGCTGTTTTTCTGTTACCATTTTGGGTTTATGATACAATAAACCACCCAGAGGCTTTAACCCACATGTGCATGTATATACCTCGAGGAGCAGCTAAGTGAGGCAACCTTCCACAGTCTCCACACTGGGGACAACTTCAGAAACTGCATCTTATCAGCTGCAAAGTTAGTTTGCTAGAGTTTGCCCAAGATGGCTGCTCGGCACAACATGCCTGTTCAGCATATTTTTGCTGACCATTCTCTTACAGATTTCATAGTGATTGGCGTGGAAATTGTTACGAAACCTATTAGAGAGGGAGATTTGCAAAAGAAAGCTTATAACAGAAAGGCATTTTGGATACTGGCATTAGATGAAAGATACCCCTCCAGCTTGAAGCTATATTCTATTCATTATATTTTCCAATTTTTTTTATTTATGTCCACCTATATAGTGGGATTGTAGCAGACTTTTCTGAATTTACTCCATATTTGCTTCTTCATTAATTTAACCCAGCTTGGGCTGAGTTTCCCAGCTAATTTACTGAATACAGACACATATATAAAACAGGGAGTTGACTAACATTTATGCCATGATTAAGAACTACTTACATATCTAAGTTAGAAATGTGTATGTGCTCATGAGTAGGGTTGAGCGAAACGGGTCGAACATTTTCAAAAGTCGCCGACTTTTGGCTAAGTCGGGGTTTCATGAAACCCGATCCGACCCCTGTGCGGGGTCGGCCATGCGGTACGCGACTTTCGCGCCAAAGTCGCGTTTCAATGACGCGAAAAGCGCCATTTCTCAGCCAATGAAGGTAAACGCAGAGTGTGGGCAGCGTGATGACATAGGTCCTGGTCCCCACCATCTTAGAGAAGGGCATTGCAGTGATTGGCTTGCTGTCTGCGACGTCACAGGGGCTATAAAGAGGCGTTCCCGCCGACCGCCATCTTACTGCTGCTGATCTGAGCTTAGGGAGAGGTTGCTGCCGCTTTGTCAGAAGCAGGGATAGCGTTAGGCAGGGTCCATTAACCACAAAACCGCTTGTGCTGCAGCGATTTGCACTGTCCAACACCACCCTCGGTGTGCAGGGACAGTGGAAGTTTTTTTTTTTTTTTTTTCCCCTCAGCGCTGTAGCTCATTGGGCTGCCCTAGAAGGCTCCCTGATAGCTGCATTGCTGTGTGTACGCCGCTGTGCAAACCAACTGCTTTTTTCAAAGCACAAATCCTCTTGTTCCTTCCTTTCTGCACAGCTATCTTTTTTGTTTGTCCACACTTTTTATTTCATTTGTGCATCAGTCCACTCCTTATTGCTGCCTGCCATACCTGGCTGAGATTACTGCAGGCAGGGAGATAGTAGCTGCCTGCCATACCTGGCTGAGATTACTGCAGGCAGGGAGATAGTAATTGTAGGACATTCCCTGTTTTTTTTTTTTTTTTTTTTTTGGTGGGAGATTAAGATTGGCAATTTGGCATTTCTGCTAGAGTGCCATCCCTGTGTGTGCCATCTCTCTCACATAGTGGGCCATAGAAAGCCTTTTCATTTTTCTGTATTTTTTTTTGTGGGGTGTATAAATTCTCCCTGATAAAAATACAGTGGGAGATTAATATTGGCCTTTGGGCTTGTGTGCCAGTCCTGAGTGTGCCATCTCTCTCACAAATAGTGGGCCATAGAAAGCCTATTTTTTTTTTTTTGGGGTTTTATAAATTCTCCCTGAAAAAAAGGGAGATTAATATTGGCCTCTGGGCTTGTGTGCCAGTCCTGAGCGTGCCATCTGTGCCAGCCCTGAGCGTGCCATCTCTCTCACAAATAGTGGGCCATAGAAAGCCTATTTATTTTTTTTTTTTGTTTTATAAATTTTCCCTGAAAAAAGGGAGATTAATATTGGCCTCTGGGCTTGTGTGCCAGTTGTGAGCGTGCCATCTGTGCCAGTCCTGAACGTGCCATCTCTCTCACAAATAGTGGGCCATAGAAAGCCTATTTAAATATTTTTTTGGTTTTATAAATTCTCCCAGAAAAAAAGGGAGATTAATATTGGCCTCTGGGCTTCTGTGCCAGTCCTGAGCGTGCCATCTGTGCCAGTCCTGAGCGTCCCATCTCTCTCACAAATAGTGGGCCATAGAAAGCCTATTTTATTTTTTTTTTGGGTTTTAGAAATTCTCCCTGGAAAAAAAAAGGGAGATTAATATTGCCCTTTGGGCTTGTGTGCCAGTACTAAGCGTTCCATCTCTCTCTCTCTCTCTCTCAGTCAGTGGGCCATAGAACGCCTATTTTTGGTTTTATTTGTTTTATAAATTCTCCCTGAAAAAATCATTTTATTTTATTTGGTTTCTAAATTCTTCCTGATAAAATCTTTTTTTTTTTATTATTTTTTTTTCTAAAGTCTCCCTGAAAAAAAAAAAAAAAAACAGTGGGAGATTAATATTGGCCTTTCTGCTTGTGTGCCAGTCTTGACTCCTGGGTGTGCCATCTCTCTCTCTCTCTCTCTCTCTCTCTCTCTCTCTCTCTCTCCAATTGTGGTCCATAGAAAGCCTATATTTTTTTTCCTTGATTTGGGTTCTAAAATCTACCAGAGAAAATAACTACGTCATCAATCATTGGTAGAAAAATATTGGCCTCTGGGTTTGTGTGCCACTCCTGACTCCTGTGTGCGTCATCTCTCAGTCAGTGGGCCATAGAACGCCTATTTTTGGTTTTATTTGTTTTCTAAATTCTCCCTGAAAAAATCATTTTATTTTATTTGGTTTCTAAATTCTTCCTGATAAAATCACATTTTTTTTATTATTTTTTTTTCTAAAGTCTCCCTGAAAAAAAAAAAAAAAAACAGTGGGAGATTAATATTGGCCTTTCTGCTTGTGTGCCAGTCTTGACTCCTGGGTGCGTCATCTCTCAGTCAGTGGGCCATAGAACGCCTATTTTTGGTTTTATTTGTTTTATAAATTCTCCCTGAAAAAATCATTTTATTTTATTTGGTTTCTAAATTCTTCCTGATAAAATCATATTTTTTTTATTATGTTTTTTTTCTAAAGTCTCCCTGAAAAAAAAAAAAAAAAAAAAAAAAAACAGTGGGAGATTAATATTGGCCTTTCTGCTTGTGTGCCAGTCTTGACTCCTGGGTGTGCCATCTCTCTCTCTCTCTCTCTCTCTCTCCAATTGTGGTCCATAGAAAGCCTACATTTTTTTTCCTTGATTTGGGTTCCAAAATCTACCAGAGAAA
The DNA here is from genome assembly GCF_032444005.1 of Ranitomeya imitator. NCBI lineage: Eukaryota > Metazoa > Chordata > Amphibia > Anura > Dendrobatidae > Ranitomeya > Ranitomeya imitator. The sequence continues at coordinate 264,125,070 of NC_091286.1, forward strand.
ATAACTCCATCAATCATTGGTAGAAAAATATTGGCCTCTGGGCTTGTGTGCCACTCCTGATTCCTGTGTGCGTCATCTCTCACTCAGTGGCCCATAGAAAGCATATAGTTTGTTACATTTGTTTTCTAAATTCTCCCTGCAAAAATCTTTTTTTTTTTTTTTGGGGGGTTTCTAAAGTGTTCCTGAAAAAAATAAAAATAAAAAAAAAATAATAGTGTGACATTAATATTAACATTTGTGCTTCAGTGACAGTCCTGCGTGTGGGGCATCTCTCTAATTTGCAGCCACCAAAAAAAGAGTGTGTAACATTGGGCCTGATTTTCGCTGTGGTCTCACCAACCTGTAAAGGGGTAGCTAAATCATACTGAAGTTATAGCTCACCGTGTAAGTTGTGTGACTGCAACAAATAAAGTTAGTTTGGTTACGTTTTTAAAACAATGAGGAAGTCTAGTGGAAGAGGTCGTGGCCGGGGGCGTTCATTGTCAGCTGGTAATGACGGTAGTGGTAGTGGTGGAGCATCAGGTGGTCGTGGGGGAAAAAATATTGCACCTAAGTCTGGAGCTGTGGAGCCAGGTTCGTCGTCCGGCTACACAAGGCCTCGAACGCTCCCTTTTCTGGGATTAGGAAAACCGCTTTTAAAGCCGGAGCAGCAAGAGCAAGTTTTGGCTTATCTTGCTGACTCAGCCTCTAGCTCTTTTGCCTCATCTCGTGAAACTGGTAAAAGTAAAAGCAGCGCGTCGTTAGTGGATGTTCACGGTCAGGGACAAGTCACTTCCTTGTCCTCTTCAGCAAAAACAACAACAGAGAAGAATGCAGCAGGCGACACAACGGGTTACTCCATGGAGCTCTTTACACATACCGTCCCTGGCTTAGAAAGTGAAGCAGTTAACAGTCCATGCCCATTACAAATTGAATCTGACATGGAGTGCACTGACGCACAGCCACAGCCAGACTACTATGCTGGTCCTTTGACTCAGACCACAACATTGCCCTCGCAGGGTGCTGATCAAGAATCAGACCCTGATGAGACTATGTTGCCCCATCACGAACGCTATACCACCGAACGACACGGTGACACAGACGAAGTTGCGCAGGAGGTACAAGAAGAGTTATTAGATGACCCAGTTCTTGACTCCGATTGGCAGCCATTGGGGGAACAGGGTGCAGGCGGCAGCAGTTCTGAAGCAGAGGAGGAGGAGGGGCCGCAGCAGGCATCAACATCGCCACAGGTTCCATCTGCCGGGCCCGTATCTTGCCCAAAACGCGTGGCAAAGCCAAAACCTGGTGGAGGACAGCGTGGCCATCCGGTTAAAGCTCAGTCTGCAATGCCTGAAAAGGTATCCGATGCTAGAAAGAGTGCAGTCTGGCATTTTTTTAAACAACATCCAATTGATCAGCGCAAAGTCATCTGTCAAAAATGTTCTACTTCCTTAAGCAGAGGTCAGAATCTGAAAAGTCTCAATACTAGTTGCATGCATAGACATTTAACCACCATGCATTTGAAAGCTTGGACTAACTACCAAACGTCCCTTAAGGTTGTTGCACCCTCGGCCAATGAAGCTAGTCATCAACGCAACATCCCTTCCGGCAGTGTAGGACCACCATTTAGCGCACCACCTGCTGTATCTGTGCAGGTATCTTTGCCAGGCCAAAGCAGTCAGGGTCAGGGAATCACCAGTTTCGTAGTAGGAAACACTGCATCTAGGGCACCGGCGGCAACAATACCATCTCCCACCGTCTCTCAGTCTGCCATGTCCACCGGCACCCCCGCTAGTTCCACGATCTCCAGCTCTCCAGTCCAGCTCACCCTACATGAGACTATGGTTAGAAAAAGGAAATACTTAGCCTCGCATCCGCGTACACAGGGTTTGAACGCCCACATAGCTAGACTAATCTCGTTAGAGATGATGCCCTACCGGTTAGTTGAAAGCGAAGCTTTCAAAGACCTGATGGACTACGCTGTACCACGCTACGAGCTACCCAGTCGACACTTTTTTTCCAGAAAAGCCATCCCAGCCCTCCACCAGCATGTTAAAGAGCGCATCGTCCATGCACTCAGGCAATCTGTGAGCACAAAGGTGCACCTGACAACAGATGCATGGACCAGTAGGCATGGCCAGGGACGTTACGTGTCCATCACGGCACACTGGGTAAATGTGGTGGATTCAGGGTCCACAGGGGACAGCAAGTTTGGGACAGTTCTGCCTAGCCCACGGTCTAGTAAACAGTTGTCTGTAGCCGTTCGCACCCCCTCCTCCTCCTCCTCCTCCTCCTCGTCCTCCTGCAGAAGCAAGAGCTCGTCCACAGACCGCAGTCGCACAAACACTCCATCCGCACCTGCCACTGTTGCACACCAGGTCTCCCATTATGGGGCAGCTACTGGCATACGTCAGCAGGCTGTATTGGCTATGAAGTGTTTGGGCGACAATAGACACACCGCGGAAGTTCTGTCCGAGTTCTTGCAGCAAGAAACGCAGTCGTGGCTGGGCACTGTAGATCTTGAGGCAGGCAAGGTAGTGAGTGATAACGGAAGGAATTTCATGGCTGCCATCTCCCTTTCCCAACTGAAACACATTCCTTGCCTGGCTCACACCTTAAACCTGGTGGTGCAGTGCTTCCTGAAAAGTTATCCGGGGTTATCCGACCTGCTCCTCAAAGTGCGTGGACTTTGCGCACATATCCGCCGTTCGCCTGTACACTCCAGCCGTATGCAGACCTATCAGCGTTCTTTGAACCTTCCCCAGCATCGCCTAATCATAGACGTTGCAACAAGGTGGAACTCAACACTGCACATGCTTCAGAGACTGTGCGAACAGAGGCGGGCTGTTATGTTTTTGTGGGAGGATACACATACACGGGCAGGCAGTAGGATGGCAGACATGGAGTTGTCAGGTGTGCAGTGGTCGAAGATTCAAGACATGTGTCAAGTCCTTCAGTGTTTTGAGGAATGCACACGGCTGGTTAGTGCAGACAACGCCATAATAAGCATGAGCATCCCCCTAATGCGTCTGCTGATGCAAAGTTTGACGCACATAAAGGATCAGGCGTCTGCACCAGAGGAAGAGGAAAGCCTTGATGACAGTCAGCGATTGTCTGGTCAGGGCAGTGTACATGACGAGGTACCGGGCGAAGAGGAGGTGGAGGATGAGGAGGATGATGGGGATGAGTATATTTTTAATGAGGAAGCTTTCCCGGGGGCACGGGAAATTGGTGGCGTGGCAAGGCCGGGTTCTGGTTTTTTGAGGGACACAAGTGACGTAGATTTGCCTGCAACTGCCCCTCAACCAAGCACAACCGCAGATTTGACAACGGGAACTTTGGCCCACATGGCGGATTATGCCTTGCGTATCCTCAAAAGGGACACACGCATTACAAAAATGATGAACGATGACGATTACTGGTTGGCCTGCCTCCTTGATCCTCGCTATAAAGGCAAATTGCAAAATATTATGCCACATGAGAACTTGGAACTAATATTAGCAACAAAACAATCAACTCTTGTTGACCGTTTGCTTCTGGCATTCCCTGCACACAGCGCCCGTGATCGTTCTCACACGAGCTCCAGGGGCCAGCAGACCAGAGGTGTTAGAGGGGCAGAAATCAGAAGTGGCGTTGGCCAGAGGGGTTTTCTGACCAGGTTGTGGAGTGATTTTTCTATGACCGCAGACAGGACAGGTACTGCAGCATCAATTCAAAGTGACAGGAGACAACATTTGTCCAGTATGGTTACAAACTATTTTTCATCCCTTATCGACGTTCTCCCTCAACCGTCATTCCCATTTGATTACTGGGCATCCAAATTAGACACCTGGCCAGAATTGGCAGAATATGCATTGCAGGAGCTTGCTTGCCCGGCAGCTAGTGTCCTATCAGAAAGAGTATTCAGTGCTGCAGGTTCAATACTAACAGAAAAAAGGACTCGTCTGGCTACCCAAAATGTAGATGATCTAACCTTCATTAAAATGAACCACAACTGGATTTCAAAATCTTTTGCCCCACCCTGCCCGGCTGACACCTAGCTTTCCTATGAAAAGGTCTTGCCTGTGGACTATTCTGAATGACTTTTCCAATCTCGTAATTTTCTTCACCTGATTGTCCAGCATACGACATGTTTCCACCTCACGAAATGGCCAAACTCCCCACACGGGGCCGTGCTATCGCCACTTTGCGCTTGGACCCTTGAGAGTGCTGTTTGTCTGAAGAGGTGGGTGTGGCCGCTTTTGGTCGACGGCACTGCCACTGGGTCCATCATAGTACAATAAAGTGTCTCTGGCGGTGGTGGTGCGCACCCAACGTCAGACACACCGTTGTAATATGAGGGGCCCTGTGCCTGTAACGCCGGCCACAAGACAGTTCCCCCCCCCAGCTCAAACAGTGCTCTACCACTAGCAAAATTATCTCTCACAGCTTCACCAATGTGTAGTCTAGGCGCTGACATCCTTCAATGCCTGGCACTGACAATACCATTGTTTTGACATTTTTGTTATGTTAGGCCTTCGAAGCCTGTCTGCGGTCCCTTCTTTCTACAACTACTACACTGACCAGGCCACTGCTGGCCGTGTTACCCTGGAACCAATTTAAAAGTGCCTACAGTCAGCCCAATTTTGTTATGTTAGGCCTTCGAAGACTGTCTGCCGTCACTCCTTCCACTAGACTTCCACTGACCATACACTGCTGCCCATGTACCCCTGGAACCAATTTAAAGTGCCTACAGCCAGCCCAATTTTGTTATGTTAGGCCTTCGAAGCCTGTCTGCGGTCACTCCTTCCACTAGACTTCCACTGACCAGACCACTGCTGCCCGTGTACCCCTGGAACCAATTTAAAAGTGCCTACAGCCAGCCCAAGTTTGTTATGTTAGGCCTTGGAAGCCTGTCTGCGGTCACTCCTTCCACTAGACTTCCACTGACCAGACCACTGCTGCCCGTGTACCCCTGGAACCAATTTAAAAGTGCCTACAGCCAGCCCAAGTTTGTTATGTTAGGCCTTGGAAGCCTGTCTGCGGTCACTCCTTCCACTAGACTTCCACTGACCAGACCACTGCTGCCCGTGTACCCCTGGAACCAATTTAAAAGTGCCTACAGCCAGCCCAAGTTTGTTATGTTAGGCCTTCGAAGCCTGTCTGCGGTCCATTCTTTCAACTACTACTACACTGACCAGGTCACTGCTGCCCGTGTACCCCTGGAACCAATTTAAAAGTGCCTACAGCCAGCCCAAGTTTGTTATGTTAGGCCTTGGAAGCCTGTCTGCGGTCACTCCTTCCACTAGGCCTCCACTGACCACACCACTGCTGTCCGTGTACCCCTGGAACCAATTTAAAATTGCCTACAGCCAGCCCAATTTTTTTATTTTAGGCCTTCGATGCCTGTCTGCGGTCCATTCTTTCAACTACTACTACACTGACCAGGTCACTGCTGCCCGTGTACCCCTGGAACCAATTTAAAATTGCCTACAGCCAGCCCAATTTTTTTATTTTAGGCCTTCGATGCCTGTCTGCGGTCCATTCTTTCAACTACTACTACACTGACCAGGTCACTGCTGCCCGTCTACCCCTGGAACCAATTTAAAATTGCCTACAGCCATGTGTTATTATTTTAGGCCTTCGATGCCTGTCTGCGGTCACTCCTTCCACTAGGCCTCCACTGACCACACCACTGCTGTCCGTGTACCCCTGGAACCAATTTAAAATTGCCTACAGCCATGTGTTATTATTTTAGGCCTTCGATGCCTGTCTGCGGTCACTCCTTCCACTAGGCCTCCACTGACCACACCACTGCTGTCCGTGTACCCCTGGAACCAATTTAAAATTGCCTACAGCCAGCCCAATTTTTTTATTTTAGGCCTTCGATGCCTGTCTGCGGTCCATTCTTTCAACTACTACTACACTGACCAGGTCACTGCTGCCCGTGTACCCCTGGAACCAATTTAAAATTGCCTACAGCCATGTGTTATTATTTTAGGCCTTCGATGCCTGTCTGCGGTCACTCCTTCCACTAGGCCTCCACTGACCACACCACTGCTGCCCGTGTACCCCTGGAACCAATTTAAAATTGCCTACAGCCAGCCCAATTTTTTTATTTTAGGCCTTCGATGCCTGTCTGCGGTCCATTCTTTCAACTACTACTACACTGACCAGGTCACTGCTGCCCGTGTACCCCTGGAACCAATTTAAAATTGCCTACAGCCAGCCCAATTTTTTTATTTTAGGCCTTCGATGCCTGTCTGCGGTCCATTCTTTCAACTACTACTACACTGACCAGGTCACTGCTGCCCGTGTACCCCTGGAACCAATTTAAAATTGCCTACAGCCAGCCCAATTTTTTTATTTTAGGCCTTCGATGCCTGTCTGCGGTCCATTCTTTCAACTACTACTACACTGACCAGGTCACTGCTGCCCGTGTACCCCTGGAACCAATTTAAAATTGCCTACAGCCAGCCCAATTTTTTTATTTTAGGCCTTCGATGCCTGTCTGCGGTCCATTCTTTCAACTACTACTACACTGACCAGGTCACTGCTGCCCGTGTACCCCTGGAACCAATTTAAAATTGCCTACAGCCATGTGTTATTATTTTAGGCCTTCGATGCCTGTCTGCGGTCACTCCTTCCACTAGGCCTCCACTGACCACACCACTGCTGCCCGTGTACCCCTGGAACCAATTTAAAATTGCCTACAGCCAGCCCAATTTTTTTATTTTAGGCCTTCGATGCCTGTCTGCGGTCCATTCTTTCAACTACTACTACACTGACCAGGTCACTGCTGCCCGTGTACCCCTGGAACCAATTTAAAATTGCCTACAGCCAGCCCAATTTTTTTATTTTAGGCCTTCGATGCCTGTCTGCGGTCCATTCTATCAACTACTACTACACTGACCAGGTCACTGCTGCCCGTCTACCCCTGGAACCAATTTAAAATTGCCTACAGCCATGTGTTATTATTTTAGGCCTTCGATGCCTGTCTGCGGTCACTCCTTCCACTAGGCCTCCACTGACCACACCACTGCTGTCCGTGTACCCCTGGAACCAATTTAAAATTGCCTACAGCCATGTGTTATTATTTTAGGCCTTCGATGCCTGTCTGCGGTCACTCCTTCCACTAGGCCTCCACTGACCACACCACTGCTGTCCGTGTACCCCTGGAACCAATTTAAAATTGCCTACAGCCAGCCCAATTTTTTTATTTTAGGCCTTCGATGCCTGTCTGCGGTCCATTCTTTCAACTACTACTACACTGACCAGGTCACTGCTGCCCGTGTACCCCTGGAACCAATTTAAAATTGCCTACAGCCATGTGTTATTATTTTAGGCCTTCGATGCCTGTCTGCGGTCACTCCTTCCACTAGGCCTCCACTGACCACACCACTGCTGTCCGTGTACCCCTGGAACCAATTTAAAATTGCCTACAGCCATGTGTTTTTATTTTAGGCCTTCGATGCCTGTCTGCGGTCCATTCTTTCAACTACTACTACACTGACCAGGGCACTGCTGGCCGTGTACCCCTGGAACCAACATCAGAAAATATAAAAATAAGTATTTTGCTTATAAAAAAGAAAATACTGGTGAGATATCAAATGCAGACATTTTAACATTAAAAACAAACACACAACTAAAATCTGGTACAGTACTAAAAATGGCCACCAGCTACAATTACTTTCTCCTGCAAGTAGTTAACTGAAAGTTTTTTTAAATTGAAAACACACATATGGCATCCACCGAGTGTTGTCCTGTCGCGTCTTCTTTATATTATTGCCGAGAAGATGCAAAATAATGAAAATAATAAAATCATTAATTACCAAAATAATAGAGAAAGTCAACACCACATTGCAAATAAACATTCATTCCAAATAAAGAAGCAAGGCGCGTCCGAGGGTGAGTATATACCTAATAAGAATCTAATCACCCTCGGACGCGCAATGCTTATTTCCAACAGCCTTCCTTCCTAAGAATCATCCCTTCCGTGGTGTAGAGAGACGTTGTGTTACACTCCAAGGTGTTCCCCAGGTTGCCTTTCCTGAGCTTCGATCTACCGGCTCTCGTTTAGTAGTTGTTGGAAACTACGCTGCATTAGGCCTTCAAATTGGGTATGGGGTGTAGAGAGATGGTGTGTTCCACTCCAAGGTGTTCCCCAGGTTGCCTTTCCTGAGCTTCGATCTTCCGGCTCTCGTTTAGTAGTTCTTGGAAACTACACTGCATTAGGCCTTCAAATTGGGTATGGGGTGTAGAGAGAGGGTGTGTTACACTCCAAGGTGTTCCCCAGGTTGCCTTTCCTGAGCTTCGATATTCCGGCTCTCGTTTAGTAGTTGTCGGAAACTACGCTGCATTAGGCCTACAAATTGGGTATGGGGTGTAGAGAGAGGGTGTGTTACACTCCAAGGTGTTCCCCAGGTTGCCTTTCCTGAGCTTCGATCTTCATGCTCTCGTTTAGTAGTTGTCGGAAACTACGCTGCATTAGGCCTACAAATTGGGTATGGGGTGTAGAGAGAGGGTTTGTTACACTCCAAGGTGTTCCCCAGGTTGCCTTTCCTGAGCTTCGATCTTCCGGCTCTCGTTTAGTAGTTGTTGGAAACTACGCTGCATTAGGCCTTCAAATTGGGTATGGGGTGTAGCGAGAGGGTGTGTTACACTCCAAGGTGTTCCCCAGGTTGCCTTTCCTGAGCTTCGATCTTCCGGCTCTCGTTTAGTAGTTCTTGGAAACTACACTGCATTAGACCTTCAAATTGGGTATGGGGTGTAGAGAGAGGGTGTGTTACACTCTAAGGTGTTCCCCAGGTTTCCTTGCCATTGCTTCGGTCTTCCGACTCTCGTTTAGTAGTTGTAGAAAAGTACACTGCATTAGGCCATACAAAATGGGTATGGGGTGGAGAGAGATGGTGTGTTACACTCCAAGGTGTTCCCCAGGTTGCCTTTCCTGAGCTTCTATCTTCAGGCTCTCATTAAATTGTGGTTAAATGGAACAACTGCATTTGGCGTACTAGTTGGTTTGGGGCCTACTATCGGTGTCTGCCACTCCTTGCTGTTCTCCTCCACTGAACAAAGCTGTGCCGCCTGTTTACTACGGTTGCCAATTTTGAACTGCATTTCGACTACTTACTGATTTGGCCCTACTCTCTGTGTCAGCCTCTCATTCCAGTTGTCCTCCACTGCAATGCCCCCTGGTTATTCCTGTGTTACCAATTTTGAACTGCATTTAGCCCACTTTCTTCTTTGGGCCTATATCTGTGTTTCCACTTCATCGTGCCCATTGCCCAGCCAGTGATAGATGAGTCTGCTGGTACATTGACCCATAACGCAACATTCCCCGTGCACGCTACACAACAACATTGTGACCCTGCTGAAAGTCAGGTTGCTCTTCCCGCATACCATACCACCTTACACGGGGACAAAGAGGAAGGTGCAGATGAAAGTGCAGGTTCCTTCATCAGGTGGGGGGAGGAATACTAGTTGGCGACGTCACTGGCACAGGGCCTCTCATAGTACGCAAAAGTGTTGCTGCCGGTGGGAGGCGCCCCCGCCGTGCAAACACACCGCTGTACTTTGAGGGGCCCTGTGCCAGTGCCAATGCCAACGAGTGGGCCCCCCCTGCTTGCTCAGGTTCACAGCACTTGCAAAGTTGAAATACTTACCTCTCCCTGCTCCACTGCCGTGACGTGGTCCAGATTTCCTGGGCCCACTAATTACTTGAACCAGCCCTACCCCCCACAACTTTAGCCAAATGACCCCCAATTTCAAATGCCTTCCAATTATTATAAGGTAAATTACGCTTGACAAGCTTCATTAAGAAGAATGGATGGTTTTGACATTAAAATGGGCACTCTAGGTGTTTTCCTGGCCCCCACTCACTGCCGACTATGCTGCCCCATTGACTTGCATTGGGTTTCGTGTTTCGGTCGATCCCGACTTTACGTCATAATCGGCCGATTTCACTCGACCCGACTTTGGACATAGTCGGGTTTCGCAAAACCCGGCTCGACTCTAAAAAGGTCAAGGTCGCTCAACTCTACTCATGAGTTTTTTCATGAGGTCTTGTTTGAAACTTGTGCTTTGTTTTGTTTTTTTAAACAAATAAAATTTCTATTGCTTTATATGGAGAATGAGTACTGAACAAACTACCAATTTTTCACAGACTTTTCACAGACTTCATAACCATCCTCCCCAACCAGGAATCATTGTTCGCACGCATCTTCTAAGTTCTTCTTTTTTCAATATTTTCATACATGAAGTGAGCTGAACAAACCCCCTTTTTTTCGTCTGTGATTAATCATAGACTGAGCCTTTTCTACAGACATTTCAGGTCACACTATAAAATACGTATGTGCTAAAGCAAATGACCTCCACTGTCTAATTTACACACCTAACAGAATGGTCAACAAGCTATACATTGATAACTTGTACTTGTTCAAAATATTCATTAACTTATCTTAATTCTACCAATCAATGCCATTATATAAACAAAACAGTTAACAGCAAGATTAATTTAAATCAAATTGAAAAACTAAAAATGTTTGCCTACATAGTAGCAGCTTGAATGTCATTGTGATTCAGAGTTGACTAGTCCATTAGTTCAAGCAAAAATAAAATGATCCCATAATCAGTTACAGCTATAAAATAACTATCAAGAGTATAAATCAAGTGTTAAGGTATGAGCTTGCCCTGATATGGTATTGGGGTGAGAGACGTTAAAGGCTATGGACACCTCTGACATGGAAAACTATATTTTTGTATGCATTTATGCATACATTTAGCTAAAGAAAAAAGTAACTACAATCTTCATTCCTTCATTCATTCTCAACCCAGCCAACACTAGTTTACAACCTGCTCGAAGTTTATCTTGTGGGAGATTCCATTCCAGTAATAAATGCTGGATATGAACTCTGTGTATATAGTTTAAGTATCAGCAATCAGCATAGCTCTTAAACTGAACTTCTTTCATTTTTTTGTGCTTTTCCCTTTGTTTTGTCTTTTCTTTCCACTCCAACTGCACCATCCCCGAGACCACAGATACTTTCTTTTCTCTCTACAGCAGTGGAAATATGAGTATAATAACCTCGCCTACCCAGCTGATATCAGGCCAGTTTCACATATTTGACATATGGATCACAATGTCTGGACTGGCAGCAGATTACTTGACCGAAATTCAACAGCCTCACAGGTATATATGTATGAATGAGTTGAAGGAAATGGGAGGGAGAGTGGCACTTCCAGCAGCTCATAAATCTATTAGTTGAGTTTGGGTCAGGCGGCTGGTGTAGATTTTACAGTCCGTACTTGGACAGTGAATGTAAGGGTATGTTTCCAATGTCCAGATTGGCAGCGCTTTGGACGCAGCTCCGTCCAAAGCACTGCCGGCTTTTGTACGCGCGGTGATTCTGCATATGTTCATTGAATCATGCGGAATCACAACATCCTACACATAGGACGTTGATATTTATCTTGCGGAGACTGAGCATCTCCGCAAGATAAAGTGACATACTGCAGTCTAGAAAGACACGCCGCATGTTCAGTTACACAGGGAAGTCGAAGGCATCCCTGCATGCATAGTGGAGATGGGATTTCATAAAATCCCATCCTCTATGCTGTAACATCTGGACGCTGCAGATTGGACGCTGCGGCTGTATGCAGTGTCCAATCTGCAGGAAATACTGACCGTGAAAACATACCCTTGGACTGTGAAACTAGTCTTACACTTTGATAAGGGAGGGGTAGAACAGAGAGAGCCATCACAACTAGGTGAGGTGCAAAAGCTTGGATTTGAATTAGTTTTGAAAAGCAGGCAGCTATTTAAAGGACTTGCAGACACTGCACCAGCAAAATGCTAAAAAATAATGAAGACTAGTTGGAAAGTTGCTTAAATTTTCATTTAGGAAGCAAATGAATAATACAAAAATTCTACTGGACAGTGTTCATAGCCTTTAACCGTTTTTTGTTTGCAGATTGCCAAAATTCAAAAACTGCAATGACTTGAGTTGTCTCACAGAAGTTGCTGTTTGTGACTTAGATTTTCTATGCTATATGGGAACTTTCAGTCTGTCCTGCAAACTTTTTACACCATACAAAAAAAGATAATTGGTTTTCAAGAGGATTATTGTGTATGTGAGAATGTATATGACATGGTAAGAAGCTTTACAATCTGTGCATCAAAGATCCATCAGAGATATCTGCACCAGAAGATTCTAGTTTTTCCATCACAACGCCATTAGGTTCCAGTAAAGTTTTCCTTTTGCTTTCTTCCATTTTCTGTAATTCTGTAGCTTCTTCCATAGTGTTCACAAGTGGTTTTCCAAGTGTTTCCGGAAGCATAAGTGTTAAAATACCAGTAACTAAAGCCATGATGCCTACAAGTAGCTGAGAAAATAGAAATTAAATATGTTACTTTTGTTACTAATATAGTATGGAAAGCCACTATAAAGTTACAAGGGCACATTTATTAAGCCTGCCATCTCATGTGCCAGTCTTAAGTTACACTTCACTGGATTATAACACTGGTCAACACAAAAAAGCATCAGCAAAGGTAATATGTCTGTTTTATGGAGTTTGATGTGCTGATTCCAAAAATATGCTTAGTTTTGCTCTATCACAATGTTTCTGCTATAGTTTTTTTGTCATTACGTTATTTCTGCATTTTCAATGTATGTCTTTTTTCCTATGTTATTCCCATTTCTTTGCTTGTCTTACTTAATTGTGAATTTTCTTACAGGGACAACATCAGTAAAGGTTTTAGCGGGTTTTATGGGAAGGAGTATTGACAGTGCAGTCAACCAATGACTGCTTCTCAGAAAGTCACATGTTATGGGGAGGAGCTAACTGTTATGAGGCGTTAAAATTTGAGTCAGTCAGAAACGGATGGTGATGGCAGCAAGGACTGGTATGTGAGACTGACAGGAGACAGGCCTCCAAAGGGATCTGAGCCCTGCCACAGGGAGATAGAAGGGAAGGCAGCGGACAGCCACCTTCTGGGCAGTACTGGGCAGAACTTTTTATTTCCTTTTGAGCCAGAAAGGCTGTTTTTCTGTTACCATTTTGGGTTTATGATACAATAAACCACCCAGAGGCTTTAACCCACATGTGCATGTATATACTTCGAGGAGCAGCTAAGTGAGGCAACCTTCCACAGTCTCCACACTGGGGACAACTTCAGAAACTGCATCTTATCAGCTGCAAAGTTAGTTTGCTAGAGTTTGCCCAAGATGGCTGCTCGGCACAACATGCCTGTTCAGCATATTTTTGCTGACCATTCTCTTACAGATTTCATAGTGATTGGCGTGGAAATTGTTACGAAACCTATTAGAGAGGGAGATTTGCAAAAGAAAGCTTATAACAGAAAGGCATTTTGGATACTGGCATTAGATGAAAGATACCCCTCTATCTGCTACAGGGAGATAGAAGGGAAGGCAGCGGACAGCCACCATTGTGAGAGGATTTTCACTGCATTTCTGGGAGGGCAAGTCACCTCAGAGGGAAGAAAACAGCTCAGCCATTGAGGTGTATCTGAGTGAGGGTCTCCACAGAGAGAAAACCTGAAAGAAGCCAGTATCACACGAAGAAACTGCCTGTCTGAAAATGTTCATCTGTAAGGAATAGGCTGACCCGTTTACCTCACAACTGTATATAGTTATCTACCAGATTACCTCCAGTAAAATCAATCCTAAATACAAGCTGCCTCTGTCATCTCTGGGGAAATATCTACATATAGTTCACTGGCTCTTCGCATTTCTTTTTTAGTTTGTCACCACCATTGAACTGAACTTACTTTACTGTTGATCTGATTTGAAGTAGAAAAATGCCTGACAGAGAATCAATCATCTGAACAGATTCTGCTATGTGTGTGGTTCTTTTACATCAAAATGCCAATTACGTTCAATTATTATTATTATTATTTATATAGCACCATTAATTCCATGGTGCTGTACATGAGAAGAGGTTACATCAAAATACAAATATCACTTACAGTAAACAAAACTAACAATGACAGACTGGTACAGAGGGAAGAGGACCCTGCCCATGAGGGCTTACATTCTACAGGATTATGGGGAAGGAGACAGTAGGTCGAGGGTTGCAGTAGCTCCAATGGTGTTGAGGTGGCCGTGTGGTCTTTACAGGCTGTAAGCTTCTTTGAAGAAGTGGGTTTTCAGGTTTCTTTTAAAGGATCCAAAAGTAGTGGATAACCGGATGTGTTGGGGCTCTGAATTCCAGAGGACGGGTGATATTCGGGAGAAGTCTTGGAGGCGATTGGGTGAGGAGCGAATAAGTGTGGAGGAGAGGAGGAGGTCTTGGGAGGACCGGAGATTACGTGAGGGAAGATATTGAGAGATAAGTGTGGAAATATACGGAGGAGAAAGGTTATTGATGGCTTTGTAGGTCAGTGTTAGTAATTTAAACTGGATACGCTGGGAAATTGGGAGCCAGTGAAGGGATTTGCAAAGAGGTGAAGCAGGAGTGTAGTGAGGAGAGAGATTAATTAGTCGGGCAGCAGAGTTAAGGATGGACTGGAGGGGTGTGAGAGTGTTAGAAGGTAGGCCACAGAGGAGTATGTTGCAGTAGTCGAGGCGGGAGATGATTAGGACATGCACGAGCATTTTGGTAGAGTGTGGGTTGAGGAAAGGACGGATTCTGGAAATATTTTTGAGCTGGAGGCAACAAGAGGTGGCGAGAGCTTGGATGTGCGGTTTGAAGGACAGGGCAGAGTCAAAGGTTACTCCAAGGCAGGGGATTTTGGGGACAGGGGAAAGTGTGATTTCATTTATTTTGATAGATAGATCAGGTAGAGAAGATATGCGCGATTGAGGAAAGATAATGAGTTCAGATTTGTCCACATTGAGCTTGAAGAAGCGAGAGGAGAAGAAGGAGGGTATGGCTGATAGACACTCTGGGATTCTGGAGAGCAGAGAGGTGACATCTGGGCCAGAGAGGTAGATCTGAGTGTTATCGGCATATAGATGGTACTGGAAGCCATAGGAACTTATGAGTTGTCCCAGGCCGATTGTATAGATTGAGAAGAGTAAGGGTCCTAGGACAGAGCCTTTGGGGACTCCAACAGAGAGGGGGCGAGATGAAGAGGTAGTATGGGAGTAGGAAACGCTAAATGTGCGGTTGGCAAGGTATGAGGAGATCCAGGATAGGGCAAAGTCTTTGACCCCAAAGAAAGAGAGGATCTGTAGTAGGAGGCAGTGGTCAACTCTGTCGAAGGCAGAGGACAGGTCTAGGAGGAGGAGTATGTTAGCTTTAACTGTAAGTAAGTCGTTAGTAATTTTGGTCAGGGCAGTCTCAGTGAAATGGTGGGGACGTAAGCCAGATTGTAGGTTGTCAAAGAGAGAGTTACAGTGGGGCAAAAAAGTATTTAGTCAGTCAGCAATAGTGCAAGTTCCACCACTTAAAAAGATGAGAGGCGTCTGTAATTTACATCATAGGTAGACCTCAACTATGGGAGACAAACTGAGAAAAAAAAACCCAGAAAATCACATTGTCTTTTTTTAACATTTTATTTGCATAATATGGTGGAAAATAAGTATTTGGTCAGAAACAAAATTTCATCTCAATACTTTGTAATATATCCTTTGTTGGCAATGACAGAGGTCAAATGTTTTCTGTAAGTCTTCACAAGGTTGCCACACACTGGTGTTGGTATGTTGGCCCATTCCTCCATGCAGATCTCCTCTAGAGCAGTGATGTTTTTGGCTTTTCGCTTGGCAACACAGACTTTCAACTCCCTCCAAAGGTTTTCTATAGGGTTGAGATCTGGAGACTGGCTAGGCCACTCCAGGACCTTGAAATGCTTCTTACGAAGCCACTCCTTCGTTGCCCTGGCGGTGAGCTTTGGATCATTGTCATGTTGAAAGACCCAGCCACGTTTCATCTTCAATGCCCTTGCTGATGGAAGGAGGTTTGCACTCAAAATCTCACGATACATGGCCCCATTCATTCTTTCATGTACCCGGATCAGTCGTCCTGGCCCCTTTGCAGAGAAACAACCCCAAAGCATGATGTTTCCACCACCATGCTTTACAGTAGGTATGGTGTTTGATGGATGCAACTCAGTATTCTTTTTCCTCCAAACACGACAAGTTGTGTTTCTACCAAACAGTTCCAGTTTGGTTTTATCAGACCATAGGACATTCTCCCAAAACTCCTCTGGATCATCCAAATGCTCTCTAGCAAACTTCAGATGGGCCCGGACATGTACTGGCTTAAGCAGTGGGACACGTCTGGCACTGCAGTATCTGAGTCCATGGTGGCGTAGTGTGTTACTTATGGTAGGCCTTGTTACATTGGTCCCAGCTCTCTGCAGTTCATTCACTAGGTCCCCCTGCGTGGTTCTGGGATTTTTGCTCACCGTTCTTGTGATCATTCTGACCCCACGGGTTGGGATTTTGCGTGGAGCCCCAGATCGAGGGAGATTATCAGTGGTCTTGTATGTCTTCCATTTTCTAATTATTGCTCCCACTGTTGATTTCTTCACTCCAAGCTGGTTGGCTATTGCAGATTCAGTCTTCCCAGCCTGGTGCAGGGCTACAATTTTGTTTCTGGTTTCCTTTGACAGCTCTTTGGTCTTCACCATAGTGGAGTTTGGAGTCAGACTGTTTGAGAGTGTGCACAGGTGTCTTTTTATACTGATAACAAGTTTAAACAGGTGCCATTACTACAGGTAATGAGTGGAGGAAAGAGAAGACCCTTAAAGAAGAAGTTACAGGTCTGTGAGAGCCTGAAATCTTGATTGTTTGTTTCTGACCAAATACTTATTTTCCACCATAATATGCAAATAAAATGTTAAAAAAACAGACAATGTGATTTTCTAGATTTTTTTTTCTCAGTTTGCCTCCCATAGTTGAGGTCTACCTATGATGTAAATTACAGACGCCTCTCATCTTTTTAAGTGGTGGAACTTACACTATTGCAGACTGACTAAATACTTTTTTGCCCCACTGTAGATGCAAAGTGAGAGGAAAGTTCAGCATGGACATGCTGCTCAAGGAGTTTGGAAGCAAATAGGAGCAAAGATATGGGGTGATAGCTGGACATAGCGATCGGGTCAAGGGAAGGCTTTTTGAGGGTAGGTGTGATAGTGGCATGTTTGAAGGCAGAGGGGAAGGTACCAGAAGCTAGTGAAAGGTTGAAGAGATGGGTTAGGGATGGGATTAGTGTGGTGGTGAGGTTGGAGAGGAGGTGGGATGGGATGGGGTCAAGTGCACAAGTGGTGAGGTGCGATTTGGAGAGAAGATGAGCAAGCTCCCCTTCAGAGATTTTGGAGAGTGAAGTTATGGGGTTTGGGCATTGGTCTCTCATACAAAGGGGTTGTGGTGGTTGGACAACAAAGACTTGCCTTGTTTGGTCTATCTTATTCTTGAAGTGTGTGGCAAAGTCCTCGGCAACGATTAGGGAACTCGGAGGGGGCAGTGGTGGGCGGAGGATAGAGTTAAAAGTGTTGAACAAGTGTTTGGGGTTGTGGGATAAGGTAGATGCGGGGGTCAAGTAGGCCTGTTTAGCAGAGGTGAGAGCTGATTTGAATGCCAGTGTTGCTTGTTTGAGTGCAGTGAAATCATCTTGTGAATGCGTTTTCTTCCAACGCCGTTCTGCAATTCTGGACACTTGCCAAAGGTTTTTAGTGATGTTATTGTGCCAGGGTTGTCTATTGGTTCGTCGCACTCTGCTATGCTAGGGGCGACCGTGTCAATAGCTGATGCAAGAGTGGCATTGTAGAAAGCAGTGGCAGTGTCTGTGTCGTGGAGTGAGGATATAGAGGACAGTGGTAGGATAGAGTCAGAGAGTGTGTTGGTGTCTAGGTGTGCGAGGTTCCTGCATGGGTGCGCATGGTGCTGGACATGGGTGACAGGTGAGGAGGACAGGGATGAGAAAGTGAGTAGATGGTGGTCTGATAGAGGGAGAGGGGAGGTTGTGAAGTTAGATAGGGGGCATAAACAGGTGAAGACCAGGTCTAATGTGTGTCCGTCTGTGTGGGTGGCTGAGGAGGACCACTGAGTAAGTCCAAAGGATGAAGTAAGGGACAGGAGTTTTGAGGCTGCTGACTGGTGGGTGTCAATGGGGATGTTGAAGTCACCCATGATGATGGTGGGAATGTCAGCAGACAGAAAGTGAAGGAGCCAGGTGGAGAATTGGTCAATAAAGGCAGTGGTCGGGCCCTCAATCACTCATGATATTAAAAAGATGTACTAGATGTACTTTAAGTGTTCACTTGGTGTTCAAGACAAAAGCTGGGCCCCTCACGTGATATGCTTAAGTTGTTTAAATGGTCTTTGTGACTGGTTGAATATGAGGAAAGTGGCTATACCATTTGCTGTTCTCATTATTTGGACAGAACCCAAAAATCATATTAATGCTACTTTTGTTATGTCAAACTGAAGGGTTTTTCTACAAAGAACAAACATAAGATTAATTACCCTGAACTTTAATCTGCGATTAGGCCAGTTCCACATGATGGTACCTTGCCAGTTCCTGTACCACCATTGTCTGGATTGGATGAAAATAAAGTAGAATATGAAGACTATGGAGATGAAGCTACTGGCGAAGACATGGAGACCTTAAGTCAAGATGAGTATGTACCTGATGGAGCAGCTGAGCAGCCAGAACGCTTTACTCAACATGAATTAACTGATCTCATCAGAGACTTTTCATTGTCAAAACATAAAGCTGAACTTCTAGCATCTAGATTGAAACAGAACAATCTTCTTCATGATGATGTCAAAGTGTGTTATTACCGAAACAGAAGTAACACTTTAAACACAATTTTTCACAGTTGATGGACCAATGGTGTACTGTAACAATGTGAATGGCCTCTTTGAAGGACTGAATCAAGAGTATTTTGTTACAGATTGGCGATTGTTTATTGACTCATCCCAGAGAAGTTTGAAACCAGTGTTGCTTCACAATGGAATATGAAACCATCAATCCCTGTTGCTCACTCATGTCATCTAAAGGAAAGTTATGAAAATCTGTCAGTTGTTTTGGATGCTATACAATATAAGCATAATCAATGGGATATCTGTGGAGATTTGAAAGGTCTGCTAATGGGAATGCAAGGAGGTTTCCCAAATATTGTTGCTTCTTGTGTTTATGGGACAGTAGAAGTACAGTAGAGCATTATGTTCATCGTGATTGGGGACAGAGAAACATCTATGCTCCAGGTAGAGTCAATGTTCAGCATAATCCTTTAGTTGCTTCAACAAAAATCTTTCTTCCTCCAATACTTATAAAGTTGGGATTGATTAAAAACTTTGTGAAAGCCATGGCAAAGACAAATTCACAAGGGTTCCAGTACATTTCACAGAAATTCTCCAGCATTTAACCAGCAAAACAGAAGGAAGGGGTATTTGTTGGTCCTCAGATCAGAGAGCTTATGAGAGATGATGTGTTTGAAGGAACTCTAAATGATAAGGAATTTTGATCCTGGAAAAGCTTCAAGTGGATCTGTGAAAACTTCTTAGGAAAACAAAAATCTCCAAAATATGTTGAAGGTGTTGAGGAACTGCTAAATGCATACCAGTGTCTTGAATGCTGCATGTCTCTGAAAATGCACTTTTAGATTCATTCCCTCAAAACCTTGGGGATGTAAGCGATGAACAAGGCAAGCGGTTTTACCAGGACATTAAAGAAAGGGAACACCGCTACCAGAGTTTTTGGAATGGCTCAATGATGGCAGATTGTTGTTGGATATTATATAGGGACAACCCTGAAAAAAAATCGTATCAACGACAGTCCAATGTCAAGCATTTTTAATTTCTGCTCATATTTTGGTTTCTATTTTGCATGTGAAATTATTTTGGTTCAATAAAAACTGTTTTATAAGGTAAAACATTTTTTTCTGATATGTAGATTACGGTTTTCTTAATGTCGCCAGTATATTTCCTATACCTTATAATAATGATGCTGCTCCATGGAAACTATACATGCTACAGAAAAACTATATACATTTTTTAAATCAGGACAAAAAGATTATTCAGAAAAGTACAAAGTCACCTGCGATGATTACAAAAAATATTTTTTGTAGACCCGTGTAATGTACCAAATGTATTAAGAGGTATACATCTTGAGCTAATAAGACAAAAAATGAAATCTACGGCTATGAAAACCAGAAACACTTTTAACCATTTTGGCAAGCACAGCACAAACAAATTTGGCACAACTCACAATTTTCATAAAATTTTTGCTCAGTTTAAACTAAAAGTGGACACATTGATTTATGACTTCCTCCCATAAAAGAAAAATGAGACTGTCAAAAAAATGTTTAAACCATAGAACTATGTAAGCGTGAATTCATAAGTTATCACATACATATGCCAATAAGGTTAGAGAAGTCTAAAAGCCAGTACCTGTGGCATGAATATCCATACTTCTGTCAGGTAAACGCAAAATGGAGCAACCACACTTCCAATCCGACACATCATGCTCCCACTACCAACAGCCAAGGATCTAGAATTGCAAGAAAAAGAACTGCTTAAAATGACGCCTGATAAATTTTGTAAATAACATCTTAAAAGTTAATCTGTCACCCTCAAAAATGCCTTTTTGACTAACTATACAGTGATATGGATGACTTCACCCCTACAACAATCAAACTGTGGAGATTTGAAAGGTCTGCTAATGGGAATGCAAGGAGGTTTCCCAAATATTGTTGCTTCTTGTGTTTATGGGACAGTAGAAGCACTGTAGAAGTACCACAACCACAACTACCTGTTCCTGGTACAGTGCTTCTTAAAATAACTTTTAATCCACAGGCAAATAATGGGGCTTCGGTGCATCAATGGAGTGGCCATAACCTGGGTGCATTGTAACTCCTTCTCAATTGACATCTTGAGGACTGCTCTTGCTTGTAATGGAGAGCGCTCACTCCTAGACCAAACGCTGCCCTCCTTGTATGGGCACTGATGCTGGCTGTACAAGCCGTGAGTGGATGGTCGCATTTCCTTTCTGGCTCCTTACATCAGGAAGTATAGGAAATAGAGTCCACAGAGAGCATGGCAGAAGAACGTGCCGAGCCACTTTGTATGCGCCGCTGGCAGAGCCAGCATCATAGTCTCACTGCGCATGTGCAATTACTCTGGGCAGTATTCGCTCTAGGAGTGAGAGTTGTCTTTCACTAGTTATGGCAGTCCCCAAGAAGCCAAATAAGGGGTTATAACAATACATCCAGCTCCTGGACATGGCATGAGTTGACCGTAGCCCTCTCCTTTGCATATGGGTTAAAAGCTATTTGCACAAGCTCTATAGCTTTAACAAGTACAATGCTAGTATGATATTTATAGGGGGAAAGTCCACTATATCACTGTACAGTTACTCTAAAAGGTATATGGAGGGTGATAGACTCCACTTAAAGCAAACTGGACACCAGGTTTGGCCAATGTGAAGTAAGGTTACCAATTTTCAGGGCTGCAGTGTGCTAGCGAAGTTATTGACACCAGTTTGCTGGTAAAAAAATTTACCTACATACCAGATGTTCAAAACTGTGGTTTGTTCGTCACACGGATCACATATAATTGCGCTCAAAATTCTGCCTTTTCTGGCCTCCATTTAAATTTTATTGCAGTATGCTAGCGAAGTTATTGCTGGTAAAAATTGTTACCTACAGGCCAGCTATTTAAAACTGTGGATTGTCAGTCACATGGATCACATATATTTGCGCTCAAAATTCTGCCACTTCTGGCCTCCATTTAAATTTTGTTGCAGTGTGTTAGCGAAGTTATTGACACCAGTTTGCTGGTAAAAATAGTTACCTACAGGCCAACTATTTAAAACTGTGGTTTGTCTGTCACACGGGTCACATATTCAGCCATTTGGAGTGAACGTGGAAAATAATTTCCTCCATTTAAAATGGGCAAGGCGAATGGCAAGGGACGAGGAAGTGGATGTGATGGTGGTGGAGCTTGCAGAGGCCGAGGCCGCGGGCAAGCTGAAATTGTGCCACAACAAACACCCACATCTTCTCGCCCGACCTTCCTGTCTCAATTACTAGGGAACAGCAACACACCACTATTGAACCCAGAGCAGTGTCAAAAGGTTGTTGGTTGGATAGCGGATAATGCTTCCACTCACTTTGCCACCACCACCCTGTCTTCCACACGGTCAAGTCTCAGTAGCCGTGAGTCTGGACCACATATTCCTCACGCTGATCCTCCTTCTTACCACCATGCCGAGTGCCCGGAGACAACTGATCCCACACTTGGACACTATGAAGAGCTGTTCACTTTTCCATTTACAGATTCAGGCCTTTCACCCCATTCACACAAAGGCGACATTGGGAAAGTGTCACAATAAGTGGATGATGATGAGACAATTGCCAGAAAGGAGGAGAAGCAGGGTGTGAAAGTGGAAGACGAGGTAGTGAATGATATAGTAACTGACCCAACCTGGCAGGAGGACATTCAAAGTGAGGACAGCATCACACAGGTGGAGGGAGGCGTAGCACCCCAACAGGCAAGAAGAAGCAGTGTGGTGGCCACAGACAGAAGGCGGGCAACCATTCCCTGTAACACCAACATGACGGAAGTTGCCAGTCCAAATGTTAGGTCTTCCCGAGTCTGGTTGTATTTTAAAGACTCTGGCAATAACCCCAAAAGGCCATTTGCAACACCTGCCAGGCCAGCATCAGCAAGGGTAGCAAAACTACCAGCCTGACCACCACCAGCATGATCAGGAACATGGCAGCAAAGCACCTGACTTTGCGGGCCGAACCCCAGGGTCCAGGAACAGTGTCTGCGGGTGACACCATTGCTTCTTTCGCTGTTGTGCGCGCAAGCCAATTCCTCTGTCCATGGTGCATGTGAAGATGCCTCCTGCCCTGCACCTGTCATTGCACACACTCAGCTAGCACCATCAGCAAGCACATCCACGTCCTTGTCCCGGCACAGCGTTCAGTTGTCCATACCCCAGTCCTTGCCAACGCCCAACAGGCCACATGACTAAATTCACACATTTCGTGACTCCTTGCGCTCGAAATATTGCCTTTTAGGCTTGTGTAGACAGAACCTTTCTGCAAGCTGATGGCGGCCATCCCAAGGTACTCGATCCCCAGCCACCACTGTTTCTCCCGATGTACCACTTCCGCCTTTTACAAGCACGTGTCCCACAACATTAGCTGTGCCCTCAGCAATGCAATAACTGGGAAAGTCCACCTAACCAAAGACACGTGAAGTGTTTGTGGGCAGGGACGGTACATCTCTCTGCTAACAATCAAAGAGGATGCATTGCAGGTGGAGCATGATAAGATGGAGCAAGGAACCATACAGGGTAATTACACACAGCCCAGCTTCATCTCATCCCAACATTGATTGGGTGACAATGTGGAAGAGGAGGAGGAGGAAGAACAGGAACTAGTTTCATGTGCTATAGACGGTACTACCTGCACAACTGACATACTCTCTATTCAGCGTGGATGGCCTGAGGGCAGGGAGGAGGAGGAGGAAAGCATGGTCAGTCATCCTCTTGGTGAGGACATGGAAGTCTAGCCTGTTAGCCATCTGGCACACATGGCTGACTTTATGCTATGCTGCCTTTCCCGTGACCCTCACGTTTTCCAAATTTTGAGTGACAGTCTTTACTATTTGGTGACACTTCTAGACCCACGCTACAAGGAGAACTTTCTATCTCTTATTCCTGAGGCAGACAGGTCTACTAAAATGGGAAAGTACCAAAAGGCACTTATTGCAGAATTATAAAAAAAAATTCCCATCTGAAAACGCTGGCGGCAGAGGTCACAGTTCGTTGGACAACCAAGGAGTATAGGTGAGAGAGACACCTCCAATCCAGCAAAGGCAGGGAAACAATGACAAAGTTCTGGGAGAGTTTTCTCAGACCCTCTTATTGCACAGGCCCTGAGGCACGGGGTACTCTCACAAGGAAGATGTTGAGGGAGTACCTTGCTGACTGTACCAATATCCTCCATGATTCCTCTGTGCCTTATAATTATTGGGTATCCAAGCTGTACACATGGCATGAATTGGCTTTCTATCCTTGGAGGTCCTGGCCTGCCCTGCCGCTAGCATTTTGTCAGAGCATGTTTTTAGTGCCGCTGGTGGAATTATAACTGATAAGCACATCCGCCTGTCAACTGAAAATGCTGACAGGCTGACTTTTATAAAAATAAACAAGGGCTGGATTGGGCCAGATTTCTCAACACCACCAAATGATAGCAGCGTAACAAACTCATATCCAGTGTCTTTTTTGGGAGGCCTGTTCCCATGCACCTCTTCATACCCACACATGGGTATACGCTTCCTGATTTGGGCTATTTGTTGTTGTCCTCCTCCTTCTCCTCCTCCACCATATCACCAGGGTGACCATGGTCTGTGATGCAACACCCACATAATTTTTTTAAAACCGTGTTGATAATGACCATAAAAAAATTGTTATACAGTATGTTCTTATATACCCCCCAGGGGTAAATGTTTGTCAGCCCATACACTTAGTGCATGGGTATTACAAGTATAGGAGACCCACTCCTTTCTAATGGGAACATTTTTTATGAGGCCCTCCTCCACGACTCTTCCAAGGGGCATTGGAGTGCCTCCAAATTGTTGGCACCCCTTGCATTCACTGCATAGGCAAACACCATGGGAGACCATTCCTAATAATAGGAACATTGTTTTCAGGAGGCCCTCCTGAATGTCTCTTCAAAGGGGTATTGGGGTGCATCCAATAACAGTATAGGAGACCCACTGTTTAATAATGGGAACAGCAAAGCATAGCCGGCTGATGGCTCTCTAAGAATAGTGAGGGCCAACTGCTGGCCCTCTAAGAATAGTAAAGGCCGCCTGACTACCCTATAAAAATAGGCTTTGTGACTTTCAGAGTCCCTCCTGCATAAATAAAACAGGATGTGTCTGATGATGTGTCACAAACCACATGGCCAGATAAGGCTGTAAAATGTTAAAGTGACATTTCCCAGTAAATGCATTTGTCTTGGTTGAAAGCAATGCTAAAGTTCAAAAACGTTATATGTGAACATAGCCCAAGGTGTGGAGGAGCATTTTTGTGTTTGGTTATTTATTTTGCCTTATATACAAGTCATTACCCTGGAAAGGATGTTCCTTAACATATTTCCCAGGAAAATCCATTTTGGTTTCATTTTTGTATGTTTTATTGTGAGTCTGTAAAAGTGGTGTAAGACTCTGACAACATTGTTAACAGCAGTGACCTTGGAGTCAGAAATGCTTCCAGGGGTCTTCTCCATGATGTTCCCATGTCATTTGAGCACTGTTCCCATCGATTTCCACAATTTATAGTCCCTCTGCAGACCGCCAGGGGAGGGGGGCGCTGGAAAAATGCTTGAGTTTCCCATAGACTTAAATTAGGGTCGTTGCTCGGGTCAAACACCCAAGCATTCCAATTTGCTAAACTCAAGCAACGAGCACCCAAGCATTTTAGTGCTCGCCCATCTCTAGAAGGGACGTGTCATCCACATGAAGCAAGCAGGAGGACGACAATTGTAAAAAGATGGGTTGCGCAGGACCAAGACCAGGGACACCCCTCGGACCGTACCGCTCCGCAGGTGAGTATGTAAGGGGGTGGATGAGACAGCGGGTACCTGCGTGCTGGGTCCGGAACTAGAGAGGCTGCATCCACTGCTTCCGGGGGGAAGCCTGAGGGAGACTGACCTCCCCATGTGGCCTGAGGGAAGCTCTAGGGAGGAGGGGCTTCCTGCTGTAAGAAGGGGATGGAGAAAGAAAAAGGGTAAGCACGCGAAGGAAGGCAGTTTAGCACTGAGTAGCGCGTAGTCAGGCGGGCCATGTGCCCTGTTCCCCTTCCCACCAGAGAGTACAGGGCCATTGACAGGCCGTGTTCCAGCGGATCAGGAACATAGGAGCTGCTGCGCTGAGAGACTTGGTGTGCCCAGCAGCAATACTGAGAGTGGTACCGCTGCCAGCAGAGCAGAGCCATTTAGCGCAGAGCCGAGTAGAGGTGAGCTGTGCAGCGCAGAGCCGAGCAGAAGTGAGCCATGCAGCGCAGAGCCGTGCAGTGCAGAGCAGAGCCAAGTCGGGTGCTGCAGCAGACAAAGAGGAGTGCTCTGTCTGGGGAGCACCTACGTCACACAGACCAGCGACCGCCGTCGCCCGCTGCCGCCAGCAGGGACAAGAGTTAAGGAGATGTACAGTTCTTGTCCAGTGATCGCCATAAAGTCAGGTGCCAGACACCCCGGGAAAGTGAGTACCGCGAGCGTGCTGCTTGAAAAGAGACCGGGAGCCTAAACTTCAGCTATCCCTGACTGTGTTCGTTAATAGCGGCCCAAACACGCGTGACCTGACTTCGCCAGGCATTATAGTTTTAGAGCTTCTGGTCCATATACCTGCACACGCCCCAGAGCAGAGCTACTTGCCGGTGACTCCCCACACTAGACTCAGTACCATGCTAGACACCTCCAAGCACGGTAAATCTATCCGCTTCCCAGAGACTGTGACGAGGCGTCACGTACCGTTGTTGTCCGTGCCACCGTTGGATCCCCATTTGTTACAAACTTCATCAAGACAGCACATGCCGCAGTTGTCGGTGCCACCGTTGGACCCCTGAGGCACCGAACACAAGAAGACTACAGTCTGATACTTTTTCTCTATCCAATACTAAACTTTCATTCGTCCCTGACCTACCCCGACATTCTCCCAGTTCTTCCCCATTACCCTGCAACTCACTACTCCCTCTGTGGAGTGCGCTTATTGTTAATAAACCTGTTAACCCTTGCTCTGCCTCCCGTCCATCACTGCATCCCGCGTTCCTGTTAGAAACCTTCAAGTATAATAAAAGTTATATTTCTTCTCTAAGGGTATGTGCACATGTTGTGGATTTTCTGTGGATCCGCAGCGTTTTGAAACGCTGCAGATCCACAATTGATTTACAGTAGAATGTAAATCAGTGAGAAAAAAAAAAAGCTGTGCACATGTTGCGGAAAATCCGCTGTGGAAATGCTGCGGTTTAAAAGAAGTAGCATGTCACTTCTTTTTTGAGAATCTGCAGCGTTTTTGTACCCATTCCATTATAGAAATCCGCAGGGGTAAAAAATGCAGCAAATCCGCAAAAAAAAAACGCAGCAAAAACGCACAAAAAACACTGCGACAAATCCGCAGCTGCGTTTTCTGCCAGGAGAGGCAGAATCCGCACCAGAAATTCCTAAGGCTAATCCGCAACGTGTGCACATACCCTTACAGGTTGTGTTGAGGGCAGATATACAGCATCATAGAATGCTGTATATCAGCCCCGAAATGTAACATAGTAACATAGTTATTAAGGTTGAAGGAAGACTATAAGTCCATCTAGTTCAACCCATAGCCTAACCTAACATGCTCTAACATGTTGATCCAGAGCAAGGCAAAAAAAAACCATGTGGCAAATAGTAAGCTCCACTTTGGGGAAAAAAATTCCTTCCCGACTCCACATAAGGCAATCAGACTAGTTCCCTGGATCAACGCCCTATCAAGGAATCTAGTATATATACCCTGCAACATTATACTTTTCAAGAAAAGTATTCAATCCCCTCTTAAATTTAGGAATGAATCACTCATTACAACATCATACGGCAGAGAGTTCCATAGTCTCACTGCTCTAACAGTAAAGAACCCGTGTCTGTTATTATGCCTAAACCTTCTTTCCTCCAGATGTAGAGGAAGCCCCCTTGTCCCTGTCTTAGGTCTATGATTAAAAAGATCATCAGAAAGGTCTTTGTACTGTCCCCTCATATATTTATACATTAAAATAAGATCACCCCTTAGTCTTCGTTTTTCCAAACTAAATAGCCCCAAGTGTAATAACCTACCTTGGTATTGCAGACCCCCTAGCCCTCTAATAAACTTGGTTGCTCTTCTCTGCACCCCCTCTAGTTCAGCTATGTCTTTCTTATACACCGGAGACCAGAACTGTGCACAGTATTCTAAGTGTGGTCGAACTAGTGACTTGTATAGAGGTAAAATTATGTTCTCCTCATGTGCATCTATGCCTCTTTTAATGCATCCCATTATTTTATTTGCCTTTGTAGCAGCTGCCTGACACTGGCCACTGAACATGAGTTTGTCATCCACCCATACTCCCAGGTCTTTTTCATTGACGGTTTTGCCCAGAGTTTTAGAATTAAGCGCATAGTTATACATCTTATTACTTCTACCCAAGTGCAAGACCTTACATTTATCCTCATTAAAGCTCATTTGCCATTTATCAGCCCAAGCTTCTAGTTTACATAAATCATCTTGTAATATAAAATTGTCCTCCTCTGTATGGATTACCCTGCAGAGTTTAGGGTCATCTGCAAATATTGAAATTCTGCTCTGAATGCCCCCTACGAGGTCAGTAATAAATATGTTAAAAAGAAGAGGGCCCAATACTAACCCCCGTGGTACCCCACTGCTAACCGGAACTTACCTCTTCACAGAAGCTGATCAGATTAGTCTGACATGAACGGTCCCTAGTAAACCCGTGTTGATACTGGGTCATGAGGTTATTCCTCTTCAGATACTCCAGTATAGCATCCCTTAGAATGCCCTCCAGTATTTTACCCACAGAAGAGGTTAAGCTTACTGGCCTATAATTACAGAGTTCAGTTTTTGTCCCCTTTTTGAATATTTGCACCACATTTGCTATACGCCAGTCCTGTGGTACAGACCCTGTTATTATGGAGTCTTTAAAGATTAAAAATAATGGTCTATCAATGACTGTTCTTAATTCCTGCAGTACTCAGGGGTGTATCCCATCCGGGCCCGGAGATTTGTCAATTTTAGTGATTTTTAGACGCAGACGTACTTCCTGCTGGGTTAAGCAGGTGACATTCAATGGGGAATTTTTATCACTAGTCATTTTGTCTGCCATGGGATTTTCTTGTGTAAATACTGATGAAAAAAAGTCATTTAGCATATTGGCTTTTTCCTCATCCTCATCCACCATTTCACCCAGACTAATTTTAAGGGGGCCAACACGATCATTTTTTAGTTTCTTACCATTTACGTAGTTAAAGAATATTTTGGGATTATTTTTACTCTCTCTGGCAATGAGTCTCTCTGTCTCAATCTTTGCTGCCTTGATTTTCTTTTTACAGAATTTATTTAATTTTTTGTATTTATTTAATGCTTCATCACTACCTACTTCCTTTAACCCCTTAATCCCATATGACATACTATCCCGTCGAGGTGCTCTGGGACTTAATTCCCAGTGACGGGATAGTACGTCATATGCGATCGGCCGCGCTCACGGGGGGAGCGCGGCCGATCGCGGCCAGGTGTCAGCTGCCTATCGCAGCTGACATTCGGCACTATGTGCCAGGAGCGGTCACGGACCGCTCCCGGCACATTAACCCCCGGCACACCGCGATCAAACATGATCGCGATGTGCCGGCGGTATAGGGAAGCTTCCCGCAGGGAGAGGGGCTCCCTGCGGGCTTCCCTGAGCCCCCCGCAGCAACGCGATGTGATCGCGTTGCTGCGAGGGTCTTAACTCCCTCCCTGCCTGCTCCAGACCCGGATCCAATATGGCCGCGGCATCCGGGTCCTGCAGGGAGGGAGGTGGCTTCACAGAAGCCTGCTCAGAGCAGGCACTGTGAAGCAGCCTAGACTTCTCTTAGATCGGTGATCTGACAGAGTGCTGTGCACACTGTCAGATCACCGATCTGTGATGTCCCCCCCTGGGACAAAGTAAAAAAGTTAAAAAAAAAATTTCCAAATGTGTAAAAAAAAAAAAAAAAAAAAATATTCCAAAATAATGAAAAAAAAAAAAAATATTATTCCCATAAATACATTTCTTTATCTAAATAAAAAAACAAAAACAATAAAAGTACATATATTTAGTATCGCTGCGTCTGTAACGACCCCACCTATAAAACTGGCCCACTAGTTAACCCCTTCAGTAAACACCGTAAGAAAAAAAACAAAAAACGAGGCAAAAAACAACGCTTTATTATCATACCGCCGAACAAAAAGTGGAATAACACGCGATCAAAAAAAAGGATATAAATAACCATGGTACCGCTGAAACAGTTATCTTGTCCCGCAAAAAACGAGCTGCCACACAGCATGATCAGCAAAAAAATAAAAAAGTTATAGTCATCAGAATAAAGCGATGCAAAAATAATAATTTTTTCTATAAAATAGTTTTTATCGTATAAAAGCGCCAAAAAATAAAAAAATAATATAAATGAGGTATCGCTGTAATCGTACTGACCCGAAGAATAAAACTGCTTTATCAATTTTACCAAACGCGGAACGGTATAAACGCCTCCCCCAAAAGAAATTCATGAATAGCTGGTTTTTGGTCATTCTGCCTCACAAAAATCGGAATAAAAAGCGATCAAAAAATGTGACGTGCCGAAAAATGTTACCAATAAAAACGTCAACTCGTCCCGCAAAAAACAAGACCTCACATGACTCTGTGGACCAAAATATGGAAAATTTATAGCTCTCAAAATGTGGTAACGCAAAAAATATTTTTTGCAATAAAAAGCGTCTTTCAGTGTGTGACGGCTGCCAATCATAAAAATCCGCTAAAAAACTCGCTATAAAAGTAAATCAAACCCCCCTTCATCACCCCCTTAGTTAGGGAAAAATAAAAAAAATGTATTTATTTCCATTTTCCCATTAGGGCTAGGGTTAGGGCTAGGGTTAGGGTTAGGGCTAGGGTTAGGGCTAGGGTTAGGGTTGGGGCTAGGGTTAGGGCTAGGGTTAGGGCTAGGGTTAGGGTTAGGGTTAGGGCTAGGGCTAGGGTTAAGGCTAGGGTTAAGGCTACAGATAGGGTTGGGGCTAAAGTTAGGGTTAGGGTTTAGATTACATTTACGGTTGGGAATAGGGTTGGGATTGGGGTTAGGGGTGTGTCAGGGTTAGAGGTGTGGTTAGGGTTACTGTTGGGATTAGGGTTAGGGGTTTCAGTTATAATTGGGGGGTTTCCACTGTTTAGGCACATCAGGGGCTCTCCAAACGCGACATGGCGTCCGATCTCAATTCCAGCCAATTCTGCGTTGAAAAAGTAAAACAGTGCTCCTTCCCTTCCGAGCTCTCCCGTGTGCCCAAACAGGGGTTTACCCCAACATATGGGGTATTAGCGTACTCAGGACAAATAGGACAACAACCTTTGGGGTCCAATTTCTCCTGTTACCCTTGGGAAAATACAAAACTGGGGGCTAAAAAATAATTTTTGTGGGAAAAATTTTTTTTTTTTATTTTCACGGCTCTGCGTTATAAACTAGTGAAACACTTGGGGGTTCAAAGTTCTTACAACACATCTAGATAAGTTCCTTGGGGGGTCTAGTTTCCAATATGGGGTCACTTGTGGGGGGTTTCTACTGTATAGGTACATTAGGGGCTCTGCAAACGCAATGTGATGCCTGCAGACCATTCCATCTAAGTCTGCATTCCAAATGGCGCTCCTTCCCTTCCGAGGCCTTCCATGCGTCCAAACGGTGGTTCCCCCCCACATATGGGGTATCAGCGCACTCAGGACAAATTGGCCAATAACTTTTGGGGTCCAATTTCTCCTGTTACCCTCGGAAAAATACAAAACCGGTGGCTGAAAAATAATTTTTGTGGGAAAAAATTTTTGTTTTATTTTTACGGCTCTGCATTATAAACTTCTGTGAAGCCCTTGGTGGGTCAAAGCGCTCACCACACATCTAGATAAGTTCCTTAGGGGGTCTACTTTCCAACATGGTGTCACTTGTGGGGGGTTTCTACTGTTTAGGTACATTAGGGGCTCTGCAAACGCAATGTGACGCCTGCAGACCATTCCATCTAAGTCTGCATTCCAAATGGCGCTCCTTCCCTTCCGAGGCCTTCCATGCGTCCAAACGGTGGTTCCCCCCCACATATGGGGTATCAGCGCACTCAGGACAAATTGGACAACAACTTTTGGGGTCCAATTTCTCCTGCTACCCTCGGGAAAATACAAAACTGGGGGCTAAAAAAATAATTTTTGTGGGAAAAAATTTTTGTTTTATTTTTACGGCTCTGCATTATAAACTTCTGTGAAGCCCTTGGTGGGTCAAAGTGCTCAAAACACATCTAGATAAGTTCCTTAGGGGGTCTACTTTCCAAAATGGTGTCACTTGTGGGGGGTTTCAATGTTTAGGCACATCAGTAGCTCTCCAAACGCAACATGGGGTCCCATCTCAATTCCTGTCAATTTTGCATTGAAAAGTCAAACGGCGCTACTTCCCTTCCGAGCTCTCCCATGCGCCCAAACAGTGGTTTACCCCCACATATGGGGTATCAGCGTACTCAGGACAAATTGTACAACAACTTTTGGGGTCCAATTTCTTCTCTTACCCTTGGGAAAATAAAAAATTGGGGGTGAAAAGATAATTTTTGTGAAAAAATATGATTTTTTATTTTTACGGTTCTGCATTATAAACTTCTGTGAAGCACTTGGTGGGTCAAAGTGCTCACCACACCTCTAGATAAGTTCCTTAGGGGGTCTACTTTCCAATATGGTGTCACTTGTGGGGGGTTTCAATGTTTAGGCACATCAGGGGCTCCCCAAACGCAACATGGCGTCCCATCTCAATTCCAGTCAATTTTGCATTGAAAAGTCAAATGGCGCTCCTTCGCTTCCGAGCTCTGTCATGCGCCGAAACAGTAGT
Organism: Ranitomeya imitator; assembly: GCF_032444005.1. Classification (NCBI taxonomy): domain Eukaryota; kingdom Metazoa; phylum Chordata; class Amphibia; order Anura; family Dendrobatidae; genus Ranitomeya; species Ranitomeya imitator. The sequence continues at coordinate 264,157,606 of NC_091286.1, forward strand.
TTACCCCCACATATGGGGTATCGGCGTACTCAGGACAAATTGTACAACAACTTTTGGGGTCCATTTTCTCCTGTTACCCTTGGTAAAATAAAACAAATTGGAGGTGAAGTAAATTTTTTGTGAAAAAAAGTGAAATGTTCATTTTTATTTAAACATTCCAAAAATTCCTGTGAAGCACCAGAAGGGTTAATAAACTTCTTGAATATGGTTTTGAGCACCTTGAGGGGTGCAGTTTTTAGAATGGTGTGACACTTGGGTATTTTCTATCATATAGACCCCTCAAAATGACTTCAAATGAGATGTGGTCGCTAAAAAAAATTTGTGTTGTAAAAATGAGAAATTGCTGGTCAACTTTTAACCCTTATAACTCCCTAACAAAAAAAAATTTTGGTTCCAAAATTGTGCTGATGTAAAGTAGACATGTGGGAAATGTTACTTATTAAGTATTTTGTGTGACATATCTCTGTGATTTAATTGCATAAAAATTCAAAGTTGGAAAATTGCGAAATTTTCAAAATTTTCGCCAAATTTCCGTTTTTTTCACAAATAAACACAGGTAATATCAAATAAATTTTACCACTATTATGAAGTACAATATATCTTGAGAAAACAGTGCCAGAATCACTGGGATCCGTTGAAGCGTTCCAGAGTTATAACCTCATAAAGGGACAGTGGTCAGAATTGTAAAAATTGGCCCGGTCATTAACGTGCAAACCACCCTTGGGGCTTAAGGGGTTAATTCTCTAAATGCTTTCTTTTGTCACTTATTGCGCCCCTTACAGCTCTATTTAACCATATTGGTTTCCTCCTATTTCTAGTATGTTTATTCCCATACGGTGTATACTGTGCACAGGTCCTATCCAGGATGCTAATAAATGTCTTCCATTTTCTTTGTGTATTTTTAGGTCTCAGGATATCGTCCCAGTTAATTGCACCAAGATCCTCTCTCATCTGTTGGAAATTTGCCCTCCTGAAGTTTAGTGTCCTTGTAACCCCTCTACTACACATCTTATTAAAGGATACATGAAAATTTATTATTTTGTGATCACTAGGGTTGAGCGAAATGGATCGGTCATTTTCATAAGTCGCCGACTTTTGGCAAAGTCGGGTTTCATGAAACCTGACCCGATCCCTGTGTGGGGTCGGCCACGCGGTCGGCAACCTTCGCGCCAAAGTCGCGTTTCCTATGACGCGTTCAGTGACATTTCTCAGCCAATGAAGGTGGACGCAGAGTGTGGGCAGCGTGATGACATAGGTCCTGGTCCCCACCATCTTAGAGAAGGGCATGGCATTGATTGGCTTGCTTTCTGCGGCGTCACAGGGGCTATAAAGGGGCGTGCATGCTGACCGCCATCTTACTGCTGCCGATCTGAGTATAGGGAGAGGTTGCTGCCGCTTCGTCAGAAGCAGGGATAGCATTAGGCAGGGTACATTAACCCCCAAACCGCTTGTGCTGTAGCGTTTTCCACTGTCCAACACCACCTTTTCTTTGCAGGGACAGTGGAGGCTAGATTTTTCTTCCTCAGCTCTGTAGCTTATTGGGCTGCCCTAGAAGGCTCCCTGATAGCTGCATTGCTGTTTGTACGCCGCTGTGCAAACCAACTGCTTTTTTCAAAGCACAAATCCTGTAGCTCCTTCCTCTCTGCACAGCTATAATGTTTGTTTGTCCACACTTTTGTGTGCAGCAGTCCTTTTTATTGCTGCCTGCCATACTTTTCAGAGATTACTGTAGAGAGATAGTAATTGTAGCACAGTCCCTTTTTTTTTAATATATATATATATATCTTCAAGTCACTTTCTGCCACAGAAACTATACTGTAATATAGTGGGCCTGATTTATTCACTGGTCTCCCATATCAAAAAAAAAAAGAGAGGGGGAGATTAATATTGGCAAATCTGCATCTGTGCCAGTCCTGTCTGTGGTATCTGTCACTCATTTTCTGCCACAGAAAATATACTGTATTACAGTGGGCCTGATTTATTCACTAGTCTCCCAGAAAAAATAAAAAAGGGGGAGATTAAGATTGGCAAATCTGCATCTGTGCCATTCCTGTCTGTGGTATCTGTCACTCATTTTCTGCCACAGAAAATATACTGTATTACAGTGGGCCTGATTTATTCACTAGTCTTCCATAAAAAAAAGGGGAAGATTTTAATTGGCAGTGTGCATCTGCGTCAGTCCTGTTAGTGGCATATCTGTCTGCCACTTAAGCTGTGTACTGTTCTACAGTGGGCCTAATTTTCCCTGCAGTCTCACCCACCTATAAAGGGAGATTTAAATTCACTACAAGTTTGCGTACACCTTGTAACTGATTTTACAGTACCAAATACCGTTTGTTTGGTTACATTTTTCAAAGAATAAGGAAGTCTGGTGGAAGAGGTCGTGGCCGTGGGCGGTCATTGCCAACTGGTAATGATGGTAGTGGTGGTGGAGCATCAGGTGGTCATGGGAAAAGCAATATTGCACCTAAGTCTCGAGTTGTTGAGCCAGCGTCATCGTCTGGCTACACCAGGCCTCGAACGTTCCCTTTTCTGGGAGTAGGAAAACCGCTTTTAAAGCCGAAGCAGCAGGAACAAGTTTTGGCTTTTCTTGCTGACTCTGCCTCTAGCTCTTTTGCCTCCTCTTCGGAAAGTGCAAAATGTAAAAGTAGCGCGTCGTCAGTGGATGTTCCTGGTCAGGGACAAGTCGCTTCCTTGTGTTCTTCACCCAGAACAACAGAGAAGGATGCGTCAGACGACACAACGGGTTACTCCATGGAGCTCTTTACACATACCCTTCCTGGGTTAGAAAGGGAAATTGTTAACAGGCCATGCCCATTACAAGATGAATCGGACATGGAGTGCACAGATGCATAGCCACAGCCAGATTATTATGATGTTCCTTTGACTCAGATCAGAACATTGCCCTCACAGTGTACTGATCCAGAATCTGACCCTGATGAGACTATGGAGTCCCGTCACGAACGCTATAGCACCGGCTTACATGATGACGCAGAGGAAGGTGCACAGGACATAGAAGAGGAGGTCATAGATGACCCAGTTGTTGAACCCAATTGGCAGCCATTGGGGGAACAGGGTGCAGGCGGCAGTAGCTCTGAAGCGGAGGAGGAGGAGCCGCAGCAGGCATCAACAACGCAAGAGGTTCCATTTGGCAGGCCCGTATCTGGCAAAAAACATGTGGCAAAACCAAAACCAGTTGTAGGACAGCGTGGCCATCCGGTTAAAGTAGCTCAGTGTGCAATGCCTGAAAAGGTATCCGATAGTAGGAAGAGTGCAGTCTGGCATTTTTTTAACCAAGATCCAAATGATCAGTGCAAAGTCATTTGTAAAAAATGCTCAAGGACCTTCAGCAGAGGTCAGAATATTAAAAATCGAAATACAAGTTGCATGCGTAGACATTTAACCACCATGCACTTGCAAGCCTGGACTAACTACCAAACGTCCCTTAACGTTGTAGCACCCTCTCACAATGAAGCTAGTCAGCAATGCTACATCCCTTCCCTCACTGTAAGCCCACCATTTACCACACCACCTGCAGCAAATGTGGAGGTTTTCTTCGCAAGGCCAAAGCAGTCAGGGAATCACCAGGTTCTTGGTAGGAAACACTGTATGTAGGCCAACAGCAAGAATACCATCACCAACCCTCTCCCAGTCTGCCATGTCCACCGGCACCCCCGCTAGTTCCACCATATGCAGCTCTCCAGCCCAGCTCACCCTACAAGAGACTCTTGTTAGGAAAAGGAAGTACTCATCCTCTCATCCGCGTACACAGGGTTTGAACACCCACATTGCTAGACTAATCTCGTTAGAGATGATGCCCTACCGGTTAGTTGAAAGCGAAGCTTTCAAAGCCCTGATGGACTACACTGTACCACGCTACGAGCTACCCAGTCGACACTTCTTTTCGAGAAAAGCCATCCCAGCCCATGCTGGTGGACAGCATGTAAAAGACCGCTTTGTCCATGCACTCAGGCAATCTGTGAGTAGAAAGGTGCACCTGACAACAGATGCATGGACCAGTAGGCATGGCCAGGGGCGGTACGTGTCCATCACGGCACACTGGGTTAATGTGGTGGATGCAGAGTCCACAGGAGACAGCAATATTGGGACAGTTCTGCCTAGCCCATGGTCTAGGAAACAGTTGGCTGTAGGCGTTTGCCCCCCTCCTCCTCCTCATCCTCCAGCAGAAGCGAGAGCTCGTCCACAGACCGCAGTCGCATGACCACTCCATCCACAGCTGCCACTGTTGCACACGAGGTGTCCCATTATGGAACATCTAGTGGCAAGCGTCAGCTGGCTGTATTGGCAATTAAGTGTTTGGGCGACAACAGACACCGCGGAAGTTCTGTCCGAGTTCTTGCAGCAAGAAACTCAGTCATGGCTGGGCACTGTACATCTTGAGGCAGGCAAGGTAGTGAGTGATAACGGAAGGAATTTTATGGCTGCCATAGCCCTTTCACAACTGAAACACATGCCTTGCCTGGCTCACACCTTAAACCTGGTGGTGCAGTGCTTCCTGAAAAGTTATCCGGGGTTACCCGACCTGCTCCTAAAGGTGCACAGACTTTGCTCGCACATCCGCCGTTCGCCCGTACACTCCAGCCGTATGCAGAACCATCAGCGATCTTTGAACCTTCCACAGCATCGCCTAATCATCAACGTTGCAACAAGGTGGAACTCCACACTGCACATGCTTCAGAGACTGTGTGAACAGAGGCGTGCTGTTATGTATTTGTGGGAGGATACACATACACGGGCAGGCAGTTGGATGGCAGACATGGAGTTGTCAGGTGTGCAGTGGTCGAAGCTACAAGACCTGTGTCAAGTCCTTCAGTATTTTGAGGAATGCACACGGCTGGTTAGTGCAGACAACGCCATAATGAGCATGAGCATCCCCCTAATGCGTCTGCTGATGCAAAGTTTGATGCACATAAAGGAGCAGGCGTCTGCAGCCGAGGACGAGGGAGGCCTTGATGAGTCAGCCATTGTCTGGTCAGGGAAGTCTACTGGACGAGGTGGCGGGCGAAGAGGAGGAGGACGAGGAGGATGATGGGGATGAGTATTTTTTGGATGAGGAAGCTTCTCAGGGGACAATAGAAACTGGTGGCGTTGCAAGGCCAGGTTCAGGGTTTTTGAGGGAAGCAAGTGACGTTGATTTGCCCGAAAGTGCTCCTCAACCCAGCACAAGCAGTGAATTGACAACTGGAACATTGGCCCATATGGCGGATTATGCCTTGCGTATCCTAAAAAGGGACCCCTGCATTATAAAAATGATGACCGATGACGATTACTGGTTGGCCTACCTCCTGGATCCACGCTATAAGGGGAAACTGCAAAATATCATGCCACATGAGAACCTTGAACAAATATTGACAACCAAACAAGCAACTCTTGTTGACCGTCTGATTCAGGCATTCCCAGCACACAGCGCCGGTGATGGGTCTGACACAAGCTGCAGGGGGCAACAGGGCAGAGGTGTTAGAGGTGCACAAATCAGAAGTGGCATTAAACAGAGGGGTTTTCTGACCAGGTTGTGGAGTGATTTCGCAATGACCGCAGACAGGACAGGTACTGCAGCATCAATTCAAAGTGACAGGAGACAACATTTGTCCAGTATGGTTACTAACTATTTTTCCTCCCCTATCGATGTTCTCCCTCACCAGTCATTCCCATTTGATTACTGGGCATAAAAAATAGACACCTGGCCTGAATTGGCCGAATATGCATTGCAGGAGCTTGCTTGCCCAGCAGCTAGTGTGCTATCAGAAAGAGTATTCAGTGCTGCTGGTTCAATTCTGACCGAAAAAAGGACTCGTCTGGCTACCCAAAATGTTGATGATCTAACCTTCATTAAAAAGAACCACTCATGGATTTCTAATTATTTTGCCCCACCTTTCCCGGCTGACACCTAGCTTTCCTGTAAATAGGTCTTGTTTTTGGACTGGTCTTACTGACTGTTCCAATCTCTTAATTTGCAGCTGCTGTATGTCCAGCATATGACATGTTTACACCTCCCTAAATAGGCTGACTCCCCCCCACGGGGCCGTGGTCTCGCCACTTGGCACAAGCACCCGTGAGAGTGCCATTTGTCTGAATAGGTGGGTGTGCTCACTTTTGGTCGAATGCACTGGCACTGGGTCCCTCATAGTGTAATGAAGTGTCTCTGGCGGTGGTGGCGTGCACCCAACGTCAGACACACCGTTGTAACATGAGGGGCCCTGGGCCAGTACCGCTGGGCACGAGAGTGCCCCCCCAGCTCAAACTGTGCTCTACCACTTGCAAAATTATCTCTCACTGCTCCACCGCTGTTTAGTTTATGCGGTGATGTCCTTCAATACCTGGCACTGACAATACCAATTTGTTGACATGTATGATGCTAGTTAAATTATTCAGTGGCCGTGTCCTACATTTACACCAGTAAATACTTTGCGCCAAATAACAATGTCTGAAAGCCAGCAGAGGAGCCCACCCCTGTACCTATGCATGCCACCCTTTTTTTTTTGTTTTGTTTTTTTTTGCGAGACATTAACATCTAGGTATTATTTTGGAGTACAAACTGTGTCAGACACTCCTTCCAATTGTCCTCCGCTGACCACACAAATGCTGCCTGTGTACCCCTGCAAGATAATTAAAACTGCATTGAGCCTATTTTTTTTATTTTAGGACAACTAAGTCTGTCTGCGGTCCCTCCTTCCAATAGTCCTCCGCTGACCACACCAATGCTGCCTGTCTACCCCTGGAACCGATTTAAAAGTGTGTAGAGCCTATTTTTTTTATTTTAGGCCTAGTAAGTCTGTCTGCGGTCGCTCCTTCCAATAGTCCTCCGCTGACCACACAAATGCTGCCTGTGTACCCCTGGAACCGATTTAAAAATGCATAGAGCCTACTTTTTTTATTTTAGGCCTAGTAAGTCTGTCTGCGGTCCCTCCTTCCAATAGTCCTCCGCTGACCACACCAATGCTGCCTGTGTACGCCTGGAACCTATTTCAAAGTGCATATTTTACGCCTACTAAGTCTGTCTGCGGTCCCTCCTTCCAATAGTCCTCCGCTGACCACACCAATGCTGACCGTGTACCCATGTAACCTTTTTTAAACCTACATCGAGCCAACTTTGTAGTGTAAGGCCTACTAGCAGTGTCTGTCTGCGCCACTTAATACTGCTGTCCTCTTAAAAAAAATGAGCTGCAATTGTCAGGTTTTCAGCCAATCGGAATTTTAAAACTGCAGCGGGGCTACTAGTTTGGTTGGGGCCTACTAACAGTGTCTGCCGCTCCAAGGTGTTCTCCAGGTTGCCTTTCCTGAGCTTCTATCTTCAGGTTCTCGTTAAATAGTTGTTAAATGGAACAAATGCATTGCTGCTACTAGTTTGTTTGGGGCCTACTAACAGTGTCTGCCGCTCCAAGGTGTTCTCCAGGTTGCCTTTCCTGAGCTTCTATCTTCAGGTTCTCGTTAAATAGTTGTTAAATGGAACAAATGCATTGCTGCTACTAGTTTGTTTGGGGCCAACTAACAGTGTCTGCCGCTACAAGGTGTTCTCCAGATTGCCTTTCCTGAGCTTCGATCTTCAGGCTCTCGTTAAATAGTTGTTAAATGGAACAACTGCAGTGGGGCTACTAGTTTGGTTGGGGCCTACTAACAGTGTCTGCCGCTCCAAGGTGTTCTCCAGGTTGCCTTTGCTGAGCTTCGATCTTCAGGCTCTCGTTAAATAGTTGTTAAATGGAACAAATGCATTGCTGCTACTAGTTTGGTTGGGGCCTACTAACAGTGTCTGCCGCTCCAAGGTGTTCTCCAGGTTGCCTTTCCTGAGCTTCGATCTTCACGCTCTCGTTAAATATTTGTTAAATGGAACAACTGCAGTGGGGCTACTAGTTTGGTTGGGGCCTACTAACAGTGTCTGCCGCTCCAAGGTGTTCTCCAGGTTGCCTTTCCTGAGCTTCGATCTTCAGGCTCTCGTTAAATAGTTGTTAAATGGAACAACTGCAGTGGGGCTACTAGTTTGGTTGGGGCCTACTAACAGTGTCTGCCGCTCCAAGGTGTTCTCCAGGTTGCCTTTGCTGAGCTTCGATCTTCAGGCTCTCGTTAAATAGTTGTTAAATGGAACAAATGCATTGCTGCTACTAGTTTGGTTGGGGCCTACTAACAGTGTCTGCTGCTCCAAGGTGTTCTCCAGATTGCCTTTCCTGAGCTTCGATCTTCAGGCTCTCGTTAAATAGTTGTTAAATGGAACAACTGCAGTGGGGCTACTAGTTTGGTTGGGTGTTGTGAATTCCGCTCTTGGGCTCCCTCCGGTGGTTGTAAGTGGCACTTTTGTGAGTTCTGCTCTTGGGCTCCCTCCGGTGGTTTTAAGTGGTATGGCTGCTCCTTGGATTTAGCAGCCTGCAGCTGCTTCCACTGATTGTCTTTCTGCTCGGCTATTTATGCCTGGCTCTTTCCTTCAGCCAGTGCCACTTGTCAATGGTTCCTGATTGGATTCACATCTCTCTTGGATGTCCCTGTTATCCTGACCAGTTCAGCAAAGTTAAGTCCTTGCTTGCTCTTTTCTGTCCACAGGTTGTGGACTTATCCGTTCTGTGCTTTTAATGTTTTGTCCAGCTTGTCAGTATGGATTAATTCAGTGAAGCTGGAAGCTCTGGGAAGCAGATTTACCCTCCACACCTTTAGTCGGGTGTGGAGATTTTTGTAAACTCTGTGTGGATTTTTTGTAGTTTTTATACTGACCGCACAGTATTACATCCTGTCCTATCTATCTAGCTAGACTGGCCTCCTGTGCTACATCCTGGTTTCATTCTGTGTATGTCTTTTCCCTCTCCACTCACAGTCATTACTTGTGGGGGGCTATATGTCCTTTGGGGATTTTCTCTGAGGCAAGATAGTTTTCCTGTTTCTAGCTTTAGGGGTAGTTAGTTCTCAGGCTGTGACGAGGTGCCTAGGAAGTGTCAGGATCATCCCACGGCTACTTCTAGTGTTGTGTTGAGCTTAGGGACTGCGGTCAGTATTGGTACCACTTCCTTCAGAGCTCGTCCCATGTTGCTCCTAAACCACCGGATCATAACAGTTGGGGCCTACTAACAGTGTCTGCCGCTCCATGGTGTTCTCCAGGTTGCCTTTCCTGAGCTTCGATCTTCAGGCTCTCGTTAAATTGTTTTTAATATAACACTGCATTTGGCCTACTAGTTTTGTTGGCCCTACTAACGGTGTCTGCCGCTCCTTGCTGTTCTCCACTGAACAAAGCAGTGCCGCCTGTTTACTACTGTTACCAATTTTGAACTGCATTTAGCCTACTTACTGATTTGGGCCTACTCACTGTGTCAGCCTCTCATTACAGTTGTCCTCCACTGAACAAAGCTATGCCGCCTGGTTAGTCCTGTTACCAATTTTGAGCTGCATTTAGCCCACTTTATTATTTGGGCCTATATCTGTGTTTCCTCCTCATCCTGCCCATTGCCCAGCCAGTGGTAGAGGAGTCTGCTGGTACACTGACCCAGACCGCTACATTCCCCTTGCACGCTACACAGCCAGAATGTGACCCTGCTGAAAATCAGGTTCCCCTTCCCGCATACTATACCACCTTACACGGGGACAAAGAGTAAAGTGCAGATGAAAGTGCAGGTTCCTTCATCAGGTGGGGGGGGGGGAATACTCGTTGGTGACGTCACTGGCACAGGGCCCATCATAGTACGCAAAAGTGTCGCTGCCGGTGGGAGGCGCCCCCACCGTGCAAACACACCACCATACTTTGAGGGGCCCTGTGCCAGAGCCAATGCAAACGAGTGGGCCCCCCTGCTTGCTCAGGATCACAGCACTTGCAAAGTTGAAATACTTACCTCTCCCTGCTCCACTGCCGTGACGTGGTCCACGTTTCCTGGGCCCACTAAATACTTGAACCAGCCCTACCCCCCACAACTTTAGCCAAATGACCCCCAATTTCCAATGCCTAACTATTATTATAAGGTAAATTAAGATTGACAAGCTTCAGTAACAAGAATGGATGTTTTTGCCATTAAAATGGGCACTGTAGGTGTTTTCCTGGCCTCCGCTCACTGCCGACTATGCTTCCCCATTGACTTGCATTGGGTTTCGTGTTTCGGTCGATCCCCGACTTTTCGTCATAATCGGCCGATTTCACTCGACTCGACTTTTGAGATAGTCGGGTTTCGCGAAACCCGACTCGACCCTAAAAAAGTAAAAAAGTCGCTCAACCCTAGTGATCACTATTCCCCAAGTGACCCCCAACCCTTATATTTGATATGCGGTCTGGCCTGTTGGTTAATATTAGGTCTAGCAGTGCCCCCCTTCTTGTTTGGTCCTGAACCAGTTGTGAAAGGTAATTGTCTCTCATAGTTGTCAAAAACCGATTACCTTTGCTGGAACTGCAGATTTCCGTTACCCAAACTATTTCAGGGTAGTTGAAGTCCCCCATAATAATGACTTCCCCTTGAGTCTCAGCTTCATCTATTTGCTTTACGAGGATATTCTCCATTGCTTCCATTATTATTAGCACGGGCAGCATGGTGGCGCAGTGGTTAGCACAGCAGCCTTGCAGCGCTGGGGTCCTGGGTTCTAATTCCACCCAGGACAACATCTGCAAAGAGTTTGTATGTTCTCTCCGTGTTTGCATGGGTTTCCTCAGGGCACTCCGGTTTCCTCCCACATTCCAAAGACATACTGATAGGTATTCTAGATTGTGAGCCCCATCGGGGACAGTGATGATAATGTGTGCAAAACTGTAAAGCGCTGTGGAATATGTTAGCGCTATATAAAAATAAAGATTATTTTATATTATTATTATTTTTGGAGATTTATAACAAACCCCTATCAGTAATTTATTATTTTTTCCCCCTCCCCTTATTTCCACCCACAGGGACTCTACATTTTCATTAGATTCACCTATATTATCACGCCGGATGGGTTTTAAGGACGATTTTACATACAGACACACCCCTCCCCCTCGCCTATCCATTCGGTCATTTCTGAACAGACTATAACCCTGCAAGTTAACAGCCCAGTCATGGCTCTCATCCAGCCATGTTTCAGATATCCCCACCATGTCATAATTATGCTCCAACAACATTAATTCTAATTAGTCCATTTTGTTGGCGAGGCTTCTGGCATTAGTATACATGCACTTGATGTTCCTCTCTGTACCCCTTTTCTTTCTTAAATTATTAACTGTTCTAACCCCACCTCCCATGCCACTGCCACCCCATCTTCCTTATTTGTGCCCAGGTCTCTATCTGCACTCTCTTCCCCTCCTATAAAATGAATACCCTCACCCCCAATTCCTAGTTTAAACACTCCTCCAACCTTCTAGCCATTTTCTCCCCCAACACAGCTGCACCCTCCTCATTGAGTGGTGTGGTGGCCTTGCTTCATATTAGCCAAAACTGGTGACAGGTTCACTTCAAGTATAAAGTATATTTCATAGGTTATACCAATCCATCAAATCCTCTTACCGTATGACTGTTGGATATAGTTCCGCTGTGTACAGGTAAATTAATCCAAATGCAATACCTATTGAAAACTTTCCTGCCATGCTCATAACAATGGTTGCTGTATTGTATTCCTGTAATACAAACAAATGGGTTAGCCTCACAGGTATGTGTTAAAAAGGTGGAGCTGTGTATTATGTCCAATAAGGATGTTGTTTATTCATGCCTTCAATCTGTCCCAGATTGAGCAGGATTTTACTGTGCTGGCAGAAATGCTCTATCGCAGCCTGCTTATTCCCGACATCTTACTTCCAAGGAATTCCACTGTGCCTATTCTCCTGAGGACTCCGCTCTAGCTAGTGAAGAGATTGGAGCATGAAGAAATTAAGTATTGTATTTTCTAAAGGCTAGTGACAAGGTACTATGACATTTTTTTCTGAGACTACAGAGGTCATTGATTTGGGACATTCTGGCTTGCTCCGTGGTTGACACTGCTAAGGGTCACTGTGAAGCATGGAGGAATTTGTCATAACATGATATTCCTTCCATCGCTACATGTCTCTCTATTGGCATGGGAAGTCTAGGGCTGGTGACAAGATTCAGGTGATACCATGGTTTGTTTGGTTTCATAATTCCTACTCTTTACCCATGGTTGGGATTCAAATTTTTAACAACAGGTTCTGTGTTTGTGCATAGGAGAAACACACCCATTTTTAAGCCACACCCATTTACACACACCTTTTCCTCAAACATATACAAGTAGGGCTGCAGTTTAACAGTTGAAAAAAAAAAATTGGAATGAGATCAGAACAGTGCACATTCTGGCCAGCGGCTCTCCTGTCCCGAGTGTGACATCTGCATATATTTCTATGCAGCTGTCTCACTTGACTGACCGGCTGGCCACATGATGCTCCATACTGTATAATGGCCACACATGGTGCTCCATACTGTATAATGGCCACACATAGTGCTCCATACTGTATAATGGCCACACATGATGCTCCATTCTGTATAATGGCCACACATAGTGCTCCATACTGTATAATGGCCACACATGATGCTCCATTCTGTATAATGGCCACACATAGTGCTCCATACTGTATAATGGCCACACATGGTGCTCCATTCTGTATAATGGCCACACATAGTGCTCCATACTGTATAATGGCCACACATGATGCTCCATACTGTATAATGACCACACAGTACTCCATACAGTATAATGGGGCAACATGATGCTGGGTACAGTATATTGGCCCCACATGATACTGTGTACAGTATAATGGCCCCATATGATACTGTGTACAGTATAATGGCCACACAAGGTTACCCCACCCCCATTATTGCCCTCACACCCCCATCATTGCCTTCTCCATCACTACACACACACACCTACACACCCTTCAACGTGCTTCCTCACAGCAGTCAACAGCTTCCACTCCTGCAGCGCTGACTGCTCATGTCGCTGCAGCTCCGGTACGCCACTGATAAAGACCTCTCCTTGCCTCCTGTGCCAGCCAGTGTCAGAGCGAGGAGCAATATCTGCTCCGATCTGACACACCTAGCGTCCGCTCCGTACACCTCGTACACACGCGGCTCCGCTTCGTACACACACACACACACACAACTCTGCTCCGAACACCTTGAACACATGCAGCTCCGCTCCGTACACACACACACATGACTGCTCCATACACCTCGAACACACGTGGCTGCGCTCCATACACCTCGCACACGCAGCTCCACTCCGTACACCTCGTACACATGCGGCTGCGCTCCGTACACCTCGTATATACGCGGCTGCGGTCCGTACACCTCGTACACATGCGGCTCTGCTCAGTACACCTCATATACACACGGCTCTGCTACATCCACACTGTAAACTCCTCCTGACCCCACACATAAACTTACCCTCATCCAGCACCATGACAACCAGCAGAGTCCTGCATGCATGCTCGGAGGTCCCAACCATGTGACCCCTGACTCTTCCCCTCCTGTGACCTCATCACAGGTCCTGTGCGCACAGCAGCCATATATGGGGTGTGCTGCTCTGCGGCTGGAGGGATGAGGCTGAGGCTGACATTGCAGTGCATGACGTTGGGAGGTGTACATAAGCACTGGATCGCGGCTCTGAATCTCCCCGGTTCGGGAATCGGCTGCTTTTTTAAAAAGTGGTTCCATCGAACAGGGGAGAACCGGCCGAATCCCACCCCTGTCTTTACCCTAAGGCTATGCTCACACGTTGGATTTTTTGCTGCATTTTTTTTAATGCAAATTAAAAGCTGCTATTTACAGTAAATAGCAAAAGCTATGAGATTTCATAAATCTCACGCACACACTTGTTTTTTCCTGACTGAATTTCTGCATGTCAATTCTTTTAGCTTTTTTTTTTGCAGCCTTCTTTTCTCTCATAGAAAGAAATGAGTAAATTCAAAAAAGCAGCAAAAAAAACCAGTTTTTGCACATTTTTAGTGAAACATCCACAGGTATACAAAGATGTGAAACCCATTAGTGATCTTACCGAAATAAGTACTTTTCCAAACTGAGACAAATCCATATGTCCCTGTGACCCGGGTCTAATTGACCTGGGATGTTTGGATACGTCCCAGTGATATTGCACATACAGTGGCTGTGCGCTCGTGATTGCCGCCAGGTGTCAGCTGATTCTGACAGTTGATGCCTGGCACTAAGTGCCAGGAGCGGTCCTGCACCAATCCTGTCACTTTAGCCCCCTAAATGCTGCAATCAAACGCTATCGCAGCATTTCGGGAGCAGGCAGAAGAAAGACAGCCCCTCTGCCTATGGATCGGAGACCCCGTTACGTCATCACGGGGTCCTGATCGTTGTCTGGTGATCCGATGTCATCATGACGACATCCAGGTCACCTGATCTAAGGAAGTTGCTGATCATGAGCAGTGAAAAAAAAACACAAAAAAAAAAAAAGTACACATATTTGACATCATCGCGTCCAGAACCACCCGACCTATGAAACTGTCCCACTAGTTAACCCCTTTAGTGAACACCATAAAAAATAAATACAATGATTTATCATTCCGCCGATCAAAAAGGGAAATAAAACGTGATCAAAAAGATGAATATAAACATGCTACTGCTGTAAACGTCATCTTGTGCAAAAAACAAGCCAATCATACAGCTCCATCAGAGGAAAAATAAAAAAGTTATAACTCTCAGAATAAAGCAATGCAAAAATAATTTTTTCTATAAAATAGTTGTTATTGTGTAAAGGCGCCAAAACATTAAAAAAAAACTATATAACTGTGGTATCTCTGCAATCGCACTGACCCGAAGAATAAAACTGCCTTATCAATATTACCGCAAGCCCTCACATGACTTGGTCGGCCGAAACACGGAAAAATTATAGATCTCAATATATGGGGATGCAAAAAGTAGTTTTAGTAGTTTTTGCAATAAAAAGCTTGAATCACTTTGCCACCTGGCTTCCACACTTTCTCTCCTGTGACATCCTCACCCTCATCATGGGTGATTTCAACATCCCCATTGCTTTTCCCCTCTCCTCATCTGCTTCTCACCTTTTATCTATAACCTCCTCTTTCGGCCTCTCGCAGCATACTAACTCTCCAAAGCATGAAGACAGAAACTCCTTCGACTTGGTCTTCTCCCGACTTTGCTCAGTGGACGATTTCACAAACTCCCCTCTCTCGCTCGCTGACCACAACCTTCCTTCATTCTCTATCAAGAACTGCCATCCCACTCATGTCACCCCCACTTTCCACACTTATACAAACATACAGGCCATTAACACCCAGAAACTTACAGTGTGCAGAATTATTAGGCAAGTTGTCTTTTAGAGGATTATTTTTATTATTGAACAACAACTACAGTACAGACCAAAAGTTTGGACACCTTCTCATTTAAAGATTTTTCTGTATTTTCATGACTAGGAAAATTGTAAATTCACACGGAAGGCATCAAAACTATGAATTAACACATGTGGAATTATATACTTAACAAAAAAGTGTGAAACAACTGAAAATATGTCTTATATTCTAGGTTCTTCAAAGTAGCCACCTTTTGCTTTGATGACTGCTTTGCACACTCTTGGCATTCTCTTGATGAGCTTCAAGGGGTAGTCACCGGAAATGGTTTTCACTTCACAGGCGTGTCCTGTCAGGTTTAATAAGTGGGATTTATTGCCTTATAAATGGGGTTGGGACCATCAGTTGTGTTGAGCAGAAGTCTGGGGGATACACAGCTGATAGTCCTACTGAATAGATTGTTAGAATTTGTATTATGACAATGTTTTTCAGCTAAGTAAAGAAATACGAGTGGCCATCATTACTTTAAGAAATGAAGGTCAGTCAGTCCAAAAAAATTGGGAAAACTTTGAAAGTGTCCCCAAGTGCAGCTGCAAAAACCATCAAGCACTACAAAGAAACTGGCTCACATGAGGACCGCCCCAGGAAAGTTAGACCAAGAGTCACCTCTGCTTCTGAGGATAAGGTTATCTGAGTCACCAGCCTCAGAAATCGCAGGTTAACAGCAGCTCAGATTAGAGACCAGGTCAATGCCACACAGAGTTCTAGCAGCAGACACATCTCTATAACAACTGTTAAGAGGAGACTTTGTGCAGCAGGCCTTCATGGTACAATAGCTGCTAGGAAACCACTGCTAAGGACAGGCAACAAGCAGAAGAGACTTGTTTGGGCTAAAGAACACAAGGAATGGACATTAGACCAGTGGAAATCTGTGCTTTGGTCTGATGAGTCCACATTTGAGATCTTTGGTTCCAACCACTGTCTTTGTGCGATGCAGAAAAGGTGAACGGATGGACTCTACATGCCTGGTTAACACCGTGAACATGGAGGAGGAGGTGTGATGGTGTGGGGGTGCTTTGCTGGTGACACTGTATGGGATTTATTCAAAATTGAAGGCATACTGAACCAGCATGGCTACCACAGCATCTTGCAGCGGCATGCTATCTTTGCGTTTAGTTGGACCATCATTTATTTTTCAACAGGACAATCACCCCAAACACACCTCCAGGCTGTGTAAGGGCTATTTGACCAAGAAGGAGAGTGATGGGGAGCTATGCCAGATGATCTGGCCTCCACAGTCACCAGACCTGAACCCAATCGAGAT
Source organism: Ranitomeya imitator (assembly GCF_032444005.1). Lineage (NCBI taxonomy): Eukaryota > Metazoa > Chordata > Amphibia > Anura > Dendrobatidae > Ranitomeya > Ranitomeya imitator. The sequence continues at coordinate 264,174,156 of NC_091286.1, forward strand.
GGTTTGGGGTGAGCTGGACCGCAGAGTGAAGGCAAAAGGGCCAACAAGTGCTAAGCATCTCCGGGAACTACTTCAAGATTGTTGGAAGACCATTTCCGGTGACTACCTGTTGAAGCTCATCAAGAGAATGCCAAGAGTGTGCAGTCGTCAAAGCTAAAGGTGGCTACTATGAAGAACCTAGAATATAAGACATATTTTCAGTTGTTTCACACTTTTTTGTTAAGTATATAATTCCACATGTGTTATAGTCATAGTTTTGATGCCTTCAGTGTGAATTTACAATTTTCCTAGTCATGAAAATACAGAAAAATCTTTAAATGAGAAGGTGTGTCCAAATTTTTGGTCTGTACTGCATGTTCTCAATCAACCCAAAAAACTCATAAATATCAAAGCTTAATATTTTTGGAAGTTGTAGTGTTTTTATTTTTAGATTTGGCTATCTTAGGATGATATCTAGGTAACTATTACTGTGCAAAATTATAAGGCAACTTAATAAAAACCAAATATATTCCCATCTCACTTGTTTATTTTCACCAGGTAAACCAATATCACTGCACAAAATTTAGAAATAAAAACATTTCTGACATGCAAAAACAAAACCCCCCAAAATTAGTGACCAATGTAGCCACCTTTCTTTATGATGACACTCAACAGCCTTCCTTCCATATATTCTGTCAGTTTCTTGATCTTTTTACGATCAAAATTGTGTGCAGCAGCCACCACATCCTCCCAGACACTGTTCTGAGAGGTGTACTGTTTTCCCTCCCTGTAGATCTCACATTTTATGAGGGACCACATGTTCTCTATGGGGTTCAGATCAGGTGAACAAGGGGGCCACGTCATTATTTTTTCTTCTTTGAGACCTTTACTGGCCAGCCACGCTGTGAAGTAGTTGGAGGCATGTGATGGAGCATTGTCCTGAATGAAAATCATGTTTTGAACAATGCAGACTTCTTCCTGTACCACTGCTTGAAGAAGTTGTCTTCCAGAAACTGGCAGTAGGTCTGGGAGTTGAGCTTCACTCCATCCTCAACCCGAAAAGGTCCCACGAGTTCATCTTTGATGATACCAGCCCATACCAGTACCCAACCTCCACCTTGCTGGCGTCTGAGTCGGAGTGGAGCTCTCTGCCCTTTACTGATCCAGCCACTGGCCAATCAAGAGTCACTCTCATTTCATCAGTCCATAAAACCTTTGAAAAGTCAGTCTTAAGATATTTCTTGGCCCAGTCTTGACATTTTATCTTATGTTTCAAAGGTGGTCATTTTTCAGCCTTTCTTACCTTGGCCATGTCCCTGAGTATCGCACACCTTGTGCTTTTTGTTACTCCAGTAACGTTGCAGCTCTGAAATATGGCAAAACTGGTGGCAAATGGCATCTTGGCAGCTTCACGCTTGATTTTCCTCAATTCATGGGCAGTTATTTTTGCGCCTTTTTTTGCCAAACATGTTTCTGTTGGCTATTTGCCATGAAACGCTTGATTGTTCGGTGATCATGCTTCAAAAGTTTGGCAATTTCAAGACTGCTGCATCCCTCTGCAAGACATTTCACAATTTTGGACTTTTCAGAGCTCATCATATCTCTCTTCTGACCCATTTTGCAAAGGAAAGGAAGTTGCCTAATAATTAAGCACACCTCATATAGGGTTTAGATGTAATTAGACAACACCCCTCCTCATTACAGAGATGCACATCACCTGATTTACTTAATTGGTAGTTGGCACTCAAGCCTCAACGGCTTGGAGTAGGACAACATGTATAAAAAGTATCATGTGATCAAAATACAACTTGCCTAATAATTCTGCACGCAGTGTATGAAGAACCTGCAGTCCTCATTGGCCCCTATCTCCATCTCATGTCCTGATTCTGCACTGAAGCATTACAATGAAACCCTGCAAGTGCCCTGGGTGAAATTGCACCTCCTATACATAGAACAACTCGGCACACATGGCGACAACCGTGGCACACGCTGCAAACATTTCCTGCAGCGGAGCTCCAGGTGTGCCGAACGTCTGTGGAGAAAATCTAATCTACCCGAAGATTTCATCCATTATAAGTTCATGCTTAAGACATACAACTCTGCCCTGAACCTCTCCAAACAAACCTACTTTAACACCCTCATCACCTCACTGTCCAATAACCCTAAACGTGTCTTTGACACTTTTCATTCTCTACTCAACCCAAGAGTACATGCCCCAACCACGGATCTCCGCGATGACGATCTGGCCAATTACTTCAAAGAAAAAATTGACCACACCCGACAGGAAATTATCTCCCAATCCCTTCATACTATGCACTGTCCTCCCTCCCCCATTGCATCTAGTTCACTCTCTGACTTTGAACTAGTTACAGAAGAACTGTACCAGAAGTAATCAGGCTCCTTGCATCTTCTCGCCCGACCACTTGCACCAGTGACCCCATTCCGTCACATCTCCTCCAGTCCCTTTCCCCTGCTGTCACCTCTCACCTAACAAGAAAATTCAACATTTCTCTCTCTTCGGTATCTTTCCCTCCTCATTTAAGCATGCCATCATACATCCATTACTTAAAAAACCATCCCTCGACCAAAACTGTGCCACTAATTATAGACCTGTCTCTAATCTTCCCTTCATCTCTAAACTCCTCGAACGCCTGGTCCACTCCCGTCTTATCCACTATATCTCAGATAACTCACTTCTTGACCCTCTACAATCTGGTTTCCGCTCTTTACACTCTACTGAAACTGCCCTCACTAAAGTCTCTAATGATCTACTATCCGCTAAATCTAATGGTCACTACTCCATGCTAATTCTCTTGGATCTTTCCGCAGAATTCAATACTTTGGATCATCAGCTCCTCCTCATTATGCTTTACTCCATCGGCCCAAGGACACTGTTCTCTCCTCGTTCTCCTCCTATCTCTCTGACCGCTCTTTCATTGTATCTTTTGCTGGTTCCTCTTCTTCTCACCTTCCCCTTACTGTTGGGGTTCCTCATGGATCAGTCATAGGCCCCCCTCCTCTTCTCTTTGTATACTGCCCCTATTGGACAAACAATCAGTAGATTTGCGTTTCAGTACAATCTCTGTGCTGATGACACCTAATTATACACTTCTCCTGATATCACGCCTGCCTTTTTAGAAAACACCCATGATTGTCTTACCACTGTCTCTAACATAATGTCCTCCCTCTATCTGAAACTGAACTTGTCAAAAACTGAACTCCTCGTGTTCTCTCCCTCTACTAACCGACCTTTGTCTGACATTGCCATCTCCGTGAGTGGGTCCACCCTAACTCCCAAGCAACATGCCCGCTGCCTTTGGGTCATACTTGATTCCGAGCTTTTATTCACCCCCCACATCCGTTCACTGGCTCGCTCTTCTTATCTGCATCTCAAAAACATTTCTTGAATTTGCCCTTTTCTTACTTTCAACTCTGAAAAAACTCTTACTGTTGCACTTATTCATTCTCGCCTGGACTATTGTAACTTTCTACTAATTGGCTAAACTCTTACCAAACTCTCCCCTCTCCAATCTGTCCTGAATGCTGCAGCCAGGATCATATTCCTCACCAATTGTTATACTGATGCCTCTACCTTGTGCCAGTCATTACATTGCTTACCCATTCACTCAAGAATCCAGTACAAAACTACTACCCTCATCCACAGAGCACTCCATTACTGAGCACCACCCTTCATCTCCTCTCTGGTCTCAGTCTACCACCCTACCCGTGCTCTCCGATCTGCTAATGACCTGAGGTTAGCATCCTCAATAATCAGAACCTCCTACTCCCGTCCAAGACTTTTCACATGCTGCACCAATTCTTTGGAATGCACTACCGAGGTTAATAAGATTAATCCCCACAGTTTTAAGCGTGCCCTAAAAATGCATTTGTACAGACTGGCCGACCGCCTCAACGCATTAACCTAACTATCCCTGGGTGGCCCACTCAAAAAACTTAAACCATAATCAGGCTCCTCGCATCATGTTCTCATACACTTTATGCATTTAATAGCCCTCTATGTCTGTACTGTTACATATTTAGGCTGCTAACTCGTTCATGCAGCTTTACATGAACACCAAATCCTTACACTATGGCTGGTCTGAACAACGAAAGCAATTGTTACATCCACCTCTCGTGTCTCCCCTTTTTCCTCATAATTTGTAAGCTTGAGAGAAGGGCCCTCACTCCTCCTCGTATCTGTTTTGAACTGTGATTATTGTTATGCTGTAATGTCTACTGTTTGTACAAATCCCCTCTATAATTGAAAGCGCTGCGGAATATGTTGGCACTATATAAATACAATTATTATTACAATTATTATTATTATTATTATTAAAAAGCGTCTTTTAGTGTTTAACAGCAGCCAAACATAAAAAATCGATATAAATCTTGTATTGCGGTAATTGCACCAACCTGGAGAATAAAGTTTTCTAATCACTTATGCCACAGGAGGAACAGCATAAAAAATAAATACAACCAATTCACCTGTTTTGTTCATTCTGCCTCCCAAAGATCGCTGAGCGCTTCGGAGTTTTTGTGTAAATCTCTGAAATACATGGTTCAGAAGATTCCCTATAATGAGGCAAATAGAAGCACTTTGGACACCATAGGACCTGTGATCTGGCGGTGTACATCTTCTTAACATGGCATAAAAGTGCAGTCGGCCACAGTTTTGTACACTTCAAACTACACCTCTCAACGAATTCATCTAGGGGTGCAGTGATCATATTGACTCCATGGGTGCGTGACAGAATTTTATACCATTGGGCAGTGAAGACAAAATAACTACATTTTTACCACCAAAATTTTGTTTTAGCCCTGGATTTTACATTTTCACACAAGAAGTGGGTAAAAATGGCACCATAATTTGTCCCACAATTTCTACTGAACATGGCAATACCCCATATGTGGCTGTACAGTACTGTTTAGTCATATGGAGAGACTCGGGAGGGACCGAGCGCTATTTATCTCCTAGGAGCATAGATTTTCCTAGGATAGTTTGTGGACTCCATATACACAGAGCCCCCTAATTGCTAGAGGAGCAGAATCCCCCCTCAAGTTGCCCCATTTTGAAAATTATACCCCTTTGGGAATTCATCTACAATTGTAGTGATGATTTTTGACTCCATGAGTGTTTTCCAGAAACAAGCAGCAATGAAAATTGCAAACTGCCATTGTAGTGACCAGTACGTTGTAATGACCAGTACGTTATGTCCAGCTCATGTTTCTGGAGACATGCACCTGTAAGTTAGGAGGGCTTTCATCGCTTCAGAAATGCCAAACGTGTGGACACTATATGTGGTTTAGGTACACTGAAGGGCTCAGAAGGGAAATGTGCATTTGGATTTGGGAGCTCAAGATTGGCTGAATTTCTTTTGAGGGGCAAGGAGCCATTTCACTTTAACAGAGCCTTTGTACTACAGGTTACGTGGAAGTCCCCTATATTTCAATTAACACAAGACAGATCTGAGGGGGCTGTTGATTGATTTGAAGGTTTTAATGGGAACATTTTACATAATGTTTGGGATCACCTTTATCTGGTACTCTACGCTGAGCACTTACTTTGGGGTTTCCATCTAAGGCTAGCGTCACATTGCGTTAGGGCAGTCCATTTAGCGCATAGCGCTACGGACTGCGCTAACGCAATGTCCCAAAAGGGATTGCGTTAGCCGATCCCGCTAGCGCAGATCCCCGATCTGCACTAGCGAGGAATGGACCGCGAACGCTGCAAGCAGCGTTCACGGCCCGTCACTCAGATGACGGCACATCGCTAGCGCACTCCCAATGTGGGCATGCGCTAGCGATGCGTTCGCCATTACAGGCAATGGCGGCGTTAACGGACTACATTACACCGCGTTATGCTACGGTGTAACGTAGTCCGTTAAACGCGGTCACATAACGCAATGTGACCCAGCCTAAATCTCCTGAGTGATGTGAAAGTAAACAACTCAGGAAGAGACGTTACAGCCAGGGAACCGTGTGCTAGTAAGGGCCAAACGGCCCTAGAACTATACTACCACATGGAGGCAGTGCCCTACTGAGTAATGAGGAGAGTACATCCTTCAAGCCAATCTATGAGGTCTGGCCGAAGGGAGATGAAGAGACTCCGGATCAAGTGTTGCATTGAAATATGCTCCGTCCATGCTGCTCTGAACTGGAAGTGACAGCAGGATTGAGGTCCCTGGAAAAGCCACATGATGCCACCCAAGGAAGGGCTGTCGGCGATGATTAAAAATGGTTTACTGTGCCTGTGGAGGCCGTAAGAGATGACAACACCACCTTTGGAAGATAGATGAAAAGACAACTACTTAAGCAGGTGGCTGAAACTCTGGAGACTCAAGAGACACCCTTGCAGGAGGAACCACAAAGAACCGAATGTTCAAGTGCTGGCATTCCCCCTAAGGGTATGTGCACACGTCAGGATTTCTTGCAGAAATTTCCTGGCAAAAACCAGACATTTCTGCCAGAAATCCGCATGCGTTTCTTTCGCGTTTTTATGAGTTTTTTTACGTGGTTTTTTTGCGTTTTTGTGCGGTTTTTTTGTGTTTTTCCCAATGCATTAAATAGCGGGAAAAACGTGAAAAATCCGCAAAATTAATGAACATGCTGCTTTCTTTACCGCAATGCGTTTTTTTCGTGGAAAAAAATGCATGTGCACAAAAATTGCAGAATGTATTCTAAATGATAGGATGCATATGTCTGCGTTTGTATAGCGTTTTTATCACGAAAAAATGCGAAAACAGGAAAAAAACCTGAACGTGTGCACATACCCTAACTGTTATGCACAAGTTGAATTCGTTTGGGAGCAAATCAAACAGAAGACCAAAAAGTGCACTTAATTTTTGTCAGAAATTGGGCTATCTTTGAGGGAGCTCCGGTTACTTAGGGATTCCCCTAGCCCAAAGACATGAGATCTAAAAGGGAGGAGGAGTGTAAGAATGTCCGATGTAAAGGCTGAAGATATCTAGTGCTGTGTGGTATTTTTGTACAAGTGTAATGACCCAGGACGGGCTGGTTCTGGCTCTGTCCTGGTCAGGTCAGGATTAAGATACTTCGCCTCTATTTGGTTCTGGGGTGGCTATTTAATGCTGGTAGTTCCTGGGTCCAGTGTCTGTGATACTTCCTTTTACTCGGCTAGGGATTGCTGACCCAGGTCACTCATTTGTAATCATTGTGCCTCTGTGCTTGTGAGCTTTTTTGTGTATGACCCGGTTTGTCCCCGGACTTCTGCCTTTGTGCTCTGCTCTGTACTGACTTGTCCTTCCTAGTTCTTGGCTCTCCATTTGACTAAGTTTACATTTTGTGCCCAGTGTTCCACGCACTCAGTTGCTTCCCCGTCCTCAAGTACGGTAGCTCCGCCTCCTGCGATCACTGTGCTTAGTGTCAGGTCCTGTGTACACTGCGTGCTTTAGCTCTCACACTCCCTGCGCTCAGTTCTGGGCCCCGTACAAGCGCCCCCTAGGCTCCTCAGGTGACACACAGTGTCACTACATTATCACCGATCCACTTTCAAAATTTGCTTGAGGGCACTTTTGTTTGTCTGTATATATGGATCCGCTGTGTGCTTTGTCTGAGCAGGTAACTAATCTGACTCAGATGATGCAAAATCTGTCTGTGGAGCAAAGGTCCTTAGTGGCATCTCACCAACAGGTGCGGAGAGAACTTGCTGAGACTGTTAAATACGTTCAGAGTGATTCTTTTGTTTCCTGCTGTAAAGATGGGGGTGTGTCTGAAGTTTCATTACTTTCGTCTGAACCCTCTGTCAAACTTCCAGACACATTTTCTGGGGACAAGAGTAAATTCCAGGTGTTTAAGGAGGGATGCAAACTACTGTGTTCTTTGCTTCCTCGGTCTTCAGGCGATGAGAGCCAAAGGGTGGGCATTGTCATTTCTCTTGGAGGAAGGGTCCACAGTCCTGGGCTAATTCCCTGTCTCCCACCACCCCTGAGAGAATGTCTGTTGATCGGTTCTTTGAGGCATTGGGGCTGATTTACGATGAACTGGATTATGTGAGGTTGGCTGAGGACAACATTATGAGTCTCTCTCAGGGAAAGCTCTCAGCCGAATGGCATTGTTCTGAGTATTGACGTTGGGCTCCTGAGATTACTAGGAACGGCTCTGCACTCAGAGGGTTGTTCCGAAGAGGTTTGCCCAACAACCTTAAGGATGCGTTGACTTCGCATCCACCACCCGACTCTTTGGAGGAGGCCATGACGCAGGGCATTCGAATGGATAGCAGGCTTCATGAAAGAGCAATGGTGCAATGTGAGACTCCCTCACTTTCTACCAACTCTGAACCCGCATCATCTGTTGAGCCCATGGAGGTAGGATCTGTCTCCGTGAATGAGATGTCGTAGAGAGAATAAGCTCTGTTTCTACTGTGGGTCCACGGGACATCGTGAAAAGACTGCTCTTCCTGCCCTATGTCTTCCAAGGTGTCAGGAAACGCCCAAGTCTGGGTAACTGTCGTAACTGTCGAGGAGATTGCCCAGACTCCCATTTACATTTTTTCTCGGTTTCCAAGTTATTGCTTGAAGTTGATCTTGGTGTAAACAGCTTTTTTTTCTACGCTGCAGCTTTTGTGGATTGTGGGTCCACTGTGAATTTGATTGGCTCCAGCTTCGAGGCCCAGTGTAGAATAGGTACAGCTAGGTTGGCTACTCCCATAAAAGTGGTGGCTATCAACTCTACATCCCTCACCAAGAACGGGATCTGTTCTGTGTCAGAGGACTTCGTCCTCAAGGTGGGCCCCGTACACACTAAATGGTCACCTGTTTTGCTCTGAACAACTTGCTTGCGGGGTTGGTGTTGGGGTTCCCTTGGTTGCAATGTCATAATCAAGTCATCAACTGGGAATCTCGTGATATTGTTAATTGGGGTCCAAATTATGTTAAAAAATGCCTAATATTTGCATCTGTCTTGTCTGTTGGCTCTGTAGGGTATTCCGGAGTACTTGAAGGACTTCGAAGATGTGTTCTCTGAAAGCAAGGCTGAGATTTTACCACCGCATTGCCCTTTTGATTGTGCCATTGACCTGATTCCGGGGACTAAATTGCTCAAGACCCATCTGTAAAATCTTTCGGGTCCTGAGCAGGTTACCATGAAAGATTATATTTCCGAGATTCTTCGAAAGGGGCACATTTGCCCTTCTGTTTCTCCTGTGGTGGCAGGGTTCTTTTTTGTTAAGAAAAAAAAGATGGTGGTCTCTGCCCATCCCTCGACTTTCGAGAACTTAATAAGATCACGGTAAGAAATACTTACCCGCTTCCACTCATGCCTGATTTGTGTAACCAATTATCTGGGACTAAATGGTTTTCGAAGCTGGACTTGCAGGGGGCATATAACTTGATTCGAAAATGTGAGGGGGATGAGTAGAAGTCGGCATTTCTCACATCGAAAGGATTGTTCAAGAACCTTGTTATGACTTTTGGGTTGACAAATGCTCCTGCGGTCTTTCAGAATTCCATCAATTATGTGTTCTCTGATTTGATTGGGCTGTTTGTGGTCATATATTTAGATGATATTAAGATTTTTTCATCTGATAAGCAGGCTCATATTGGTCATCTGCATACGATTCTCCAGAGGCTCCGGGAAAATCAGCTGTTCGCCGAATTAGAGAAATGTTCATTCTTTGTTCAGGAACTGTCTTTTGGGGGGTTCATTGTGTCCTGTGAGCAGTTTTGCATGGATCCCAAGAAGGTTCAGGCCATTGTGGACTGGGTCCAGCCTCAGGATCTGAAAGGTCTGCAACCCTTCTTGGAATTTGCTAATTATTACTGTAGGTTTATTAAAAGGTTCTCACAGGTAGTTAAGCCCCTCACTGATTTGACGCAGAAAGGGGCTGATGTTAAGAACTGGTCAGTCCAAAGCTGTTTTGGCATTTTTGTCCTAAAAAAATTATTTATGACTGCTCCGGTTTTGGTTAAGCCTGATCCATCTGAGCCCTTTGTGGTAGAGGTGGATGCTTCGGAGGTGGAGGTGGGGGCGGGGTTGTCCCAGGGGCCCGCCACATCGACCATTCTGAGACCATGTGCCTTCTCTTCTAAGAAGTTCTCCCCGGCAGAAAGGAACTATGATGTGGGCAATCGAGAACTTCAGGCTGTTAAGTTGGCTTTTGAGGAATGGAGGCATTTTTTCGAGGGAGCAACTCATTCAATTACCGTGGTGACTGATCATAAGAACATGGCGTACATAGAGTCTGTTAAAAGGTTGACTCCTAGGCAGGCTAGGTGGTCACTTTTTTTTCCCGGTTCCTCTTCTCAATCACTTTTCGTTCAGGATCCAAGAATGAAAAGGCCGATGCCTTGTCCCAGAGTTTTAATCCAGTCACTCCCTCCGTACCTTCATCCTCCATTCTTCAACCTGGGGTAGTGGTGGCTGATGTGTCGTTAGGGCTGGAACGGGAGATTTGAGAAGCTCAGTCTCAAGCTCACCAGTCCAAACTGGTTGATAAATTGTTTGTGCCTATTCAGTTTCGACTTGGGGTTCTCCGTGAGTTCCATGACTCAGCTCTGAGTGGACATCTCAGGATCTCAGCTACTGGTTAGGCCATTGCGAGGGTTTTTTGGTGACCCTCGCTTACATCTGATGTTAAGAAGTTTGTGTCTGCCTGTGAAGTGTGTGCCCGCGCTAAGAGCTCTCATAACGGGCCGGCCGGGGAATTGGGGCCTTTGCCAGTTCCTGATAAACCATGGACACATTTGTCCATGGATTTTATCACCAATCTTCACCCTTCCAAGGGTAATACGGTCATATGGATGGTGGTTGACAGGTTTTCGAAACAAGCACACTTTGTACCTTTGGCGGCGTTCCCATCTGCGGAGACTTTGTCTAGGTTGTTCCTTGAGCATGTGGTGTGATAGCATGGTTTGCCCTGTTAAGGGCAGAGCAAAGTACTGCAGTGCGCAGGCGCTGGAAAGGTCAGAGAGGCCCAGCACCTGCGCACTGCTGTACTTTGCACAAAGTATGCCTGCGCCGGAGCCGCGGCGTGAAGACCAGAAGAGGACGTCATGGAATGAAGATAGGAGGCGCCGGAGCGGACCTGAGACACCCATTTGGCCGGACCAGCAGCGGGACCACCCCTGGGTGAGTGTAATCTAACCTCTTTTTCTCCTCTTTCAGGATACATCGGGGGCTTATCTACAGCATTACAGAATGGTGTAGATAAGCCCCTGATGACGGTGAGCTTACCTCACCATCGATTTTGGGGGTGACAGGTTCCCTTTAACAAGCGCATCCGGCCGGAAATTCATGCACCGGTGACCCCCATCACATGATCGGGGGTCATCGGTGCATTGGCATAACAACTAGAGGTCTACTGCAGACTTCTATGGTTGTTGATGCCTGATCCACCCTGTGGTCGGCGCTCATAGCAATGCTGTAATTTAGCTACATATGGGCGATTTGAGCATCGCTCCTATGTAGCAGAGCATGGCAAAAGTGAAAAAAAAAGTTTTAAAAAATATGAAAAAATAAAAAAATGACTAAACGTTTAAAACACCCCCCTTTTGCCCCATTCAAAATAAAACAATAAGAACATGAAACATACACATATTTGGTACTGCTGTGTTCAGAATCGACCAATCTATCAATAAAAAAGGGTTAACCTGATCGCTAAATGGCATAGCGAGAAAAAAGTTAAAAACACCAGAATTACGCTTTTTTGGTCACCATAACATTGCATTAAAATGCAATAATGGGCAATCAAAGGAATGTGTCTGCACCAAAATGGTATTATTAAAAATGTCAGCTCGGCATGCAAAAAATAAGCCTTCACCCATCCCATAGTGCTTATTGTATTGTTTGTTCTTTTTGTTTTTTTACTACCTGATGAAGGCTGCACTGTAAAAATAGCAGCCGAAACGCGTTGTACTGTTTTTTAAAAAAATTTACAAATATATTTTATTTTGAGAAAATAAATGAATTTTTTAACATTTTTCACTTGAAGTGGATGAATTCAAAAAATCCGTAGGTGCTTAGCGCCACATTTACTTGGAGTTTTTTTTTTTTTTTTTCTCTTTGAAATTGCCACCTATGTGGATCTGAAGCAGGATCAACACATAGTTCTCCAAAGTGAGCTGCACACCTTATTGGATTATAAAACATACGAAGAAGAGTTGCCTAAAGAATTGATTCCTTGAGAATCTCAACGTGCATTTCTTACCGATAGAAGGTGAGCATAACTACAAATAAAAGAAATGTTTTTAACTTGTTGGTAAAAACGTATTACGCTCAGAGGAAGCGCCGCACTTGTCTCTTTTTTTTTTTTTTTTTTTTCCCCCTCTTTCCCTAAACCAGGGTATTTCTAAAGTCTCCTAAGATGTGCAATGTATTCCATAGGGCCCTGCTGAAACCTTTGGGGGCTGTCGAAGAAGGGTCTTTGGATCCCTCGCCACCCGTTTCGGTGGATGGTCAGGAGCAGTACGAGGTGGAGCGCATTGTGGACTCCTGGATGGTCCGTCGTACCCTCCAGTATCTTGTGCACTGGAAAGGGTATGGTCCGGAGGAACAATCCTGGGTTCCTGCCCGATCGGTTCATGCCAATCGTCCGGTGCGGTCCTTCCGATTTCCTGGGAAATCTGGGGTCCGGTGGCCCCCATTGAGAAGTACTGTCATGACTCAGGATGGAGTGGTTCTGGCTCTGTCCTGGTCAGGGTTAAGATGCTTGCTTCTCTTTGGTTCGGGGATGGCTATTTAATGCTGGTAGTTCCTGGGTCCAGTGATGGCGATACTTCTGTTTACTTGGCTAGGGATTGCTGACCCAGGTTACTCATCTGTGCCTCTGTGCGTGTGAGCTTTTCTGTGTATGACCCGGTTCGTCCCCTGACTTCTGCCTCTGTGTTCTGCTCTGTACTGCCCTGTCCTTTCTGGTTCTTTAACCCTTGGCTCTCCATTTGACAACGTTTACGTTTTGTGCCTCGTATTCCGCACTCTCAGTTGCTTCCCCGTCCTCACGAGTGGTAGCTCTGCCCCCTGCGATCACATGACTGTTTAGTGCTAGGTCCTGTGCACACTGCATGCTTTAGCTCTCACACTCCATGCACTCTGTTCTGGGCCCCATACAAGCACTTCCTAGGCTCCTCAGGTGACACACACAGTGTGTCACTACAATAAGGACAGGCATCTGCGGTTCAAATGAGACCTTGTGGAACTAATCAGAAGAGGGATAGTTTCAGGAGGGACCAGTTTGGAAGGGGCACCAGGTCAGGTGGCTTTGATGATGCAGTTACCTGGTATGAAAAGCCAGGGCTCAAAACGGGAAAGAATTTGGTGCCCACAAGAGGGATGATCAGGACATATGGAAGCTGAGACTGAAGCTCTAGTCAATGGCTTGTGGCATATCTGAAAGTAGAATCCAGATAATGCCAGGCAAGCTCCAGAATTCAGATGACGCCGGCCAAGGCCCAAAGACCAGACCTGCACTAGTCAAGATTCGGAGCCCCAGACAATGCTAGTCAAGAACCAAGACCCAGACCTCATCCAACGGGAATTAGAGACATTCGTCGCTGGTCAAGCACCAAAGATTCATGGGGAAATTCCGCTCGAGTGGTGAACAGGAGTCGCGAGTGAGCCAGGACGTTGCTTCTAGCACTGACGTAAAGTATAGGCGTTGGCCTGGGATAGTACAGCAGACAGGATGGGGGACGGTTGATGCAAAAGAGGCCCAGTGAGCTTTCCTAGACTTAGTCAGTTGGACTTTCGGAATAACGGGAAGAACTGAGGGCCCATAATCAGGCCTGTGCTAGAGGAAGGAACTGCACAGTGACTCTCACAGTACTAGGATTACTGCCACTGTTAAGAAGTTATAAGATTATATAAGAAATCATTATAGTGAACCTAAGGATTCATTGTATATTTGACAATGTGCATTGCATGCTGTAATTACTTGCTTTGCAGTGTCTACTGTTGCCATAGTTACCACATTTTCAGCCCATGCATGAAAAAGCAGTTTGATTGGTAACTTCTACCTTGTCCCTGTCTGTGTGTTGCATCCGGTCACCTGCCTAGATTAGCACAATGGGCTACAATTTAATTTACAAGAAATGAAAATATGTTTTTTTTTTCCAATTTGATCTATATGCCGGGAAATTGCTGGATCCCTGAATCAAACTGGACAGAATATGGATTGGTGGTGAGGGATAATTCTGAGAAACGCAGTGCAAAAGGTAAATTATGTCATATAACAAGGGGTAGATGACCATTTGAGCGCACAAATATGAATGAGAAACTTCCTTCAATAATGTCAAAAATGATATGACAGTAACTTTTACATTGAGTGGAGCAGGATAGCATGTATACCTCAGGAATGACCATAATCGCAACACAAATGGCAGTACTGAGTAAAAGGAAAGGAGCCAGCGTATTTCTTCTGCCCAGTTTGTCCATACAAAGACAGCAGACAATATAGGATGGGATTTCCACAGCACCTGTTAAATAATTTTCCACAATTATTTTTTCTTAATTGAATACGTATAAATGATAACATATAAAGAATATAGACCTAGGCATTACAGTTTAGTCCTGTCATGTGGGATGTTGGTTAACTCCATAACTTTATTCAGTAAAAGAGATGAGCGAATATTTCAATATTCCATTTGGATTATGTTTGCCAAATTTGCATTATTTGCCGATTAATTCATTGAATACTTTCCGAACATAGCCAACCACCATTATAGCCAATGGGAGGCAAAAACAAATGCATGTACAACACCTTGGAACGGCCAAAACACATCAAATGAGGGACAGACACCAGGAAAGTGGCCGCAATATACTCACAGTACAAATTGCAGCATGGAACTGCAGCAATCAGCCAGGCATGAGGTATTGGGGTCTGGGACATCATTTACAGCTTTCCAAAGAACGTCACAGTAAGACGAGGTGGGTGAGGGATCAGTGTAGGGCCCCTTTGCTGGGAGCCCTGATAACACATGCAACACCTCTACCTGTTTTCATGCTGAGCCAGTCAGGTGGCACAAATATCAGTTTTCTAGACTACCATTGTCAGAAAAATTTAAGGATAGTAACACAGGTTGTTGAGTGCAAGGAATTGGAGGCCTGACGGTCTTGGAGGCCAACTGCTACAGGCAACACGCCTGAAGGCGACCTAAGCTTAGTGTTTACATTTCCAAAAATTATTGGCAGACACCACCAAATTGTCATCAACTTCACCACAGTAGAAATAGTATAATAGGGACCAACAGCTCTTTCACTACACCCAAACCAGCAGATGGACACCCTACAAGGTGTGTTCACATTTAAAGAAATGAGGGCCTTACATCACAGAAGTGGCATCAATTTCACCACAGTAGAAATAATCTTATAGGGACCAACAGGTCTTTCTCTACACCCAGTCCAGCAGATGAACACCCAACCAAGAGTGCTCACGTTTCCAAAAGTTATTGGCTTACACCACCAAAGTGGCATCAATTTCAACACAGTAGAAATAGTATAATAGGGACCGACATGTCTTTCACTGCACCCAATCCAGCAGATGGACACCCTACCAGGAGTGTTCACATTTCCAAAAATGTTTGGCATACACCACCAAAGTGGCATCAATTTCAATACAGTAGAAATAGTAGAATACGGACCGATTGGTCTTTCACTACACCCAATCCAGCAGATGGACACTAGTGATGAGCGAGTATACTCGTTGCTCAGGTTTTCCCGAGCACGCTCGGGTGATCTCCGAGTATTTGTAAGTGCTCGGAGATTTCGTTTTCGTTGCCTCAGCTTCATAATTTACAGCTGATAGACAGCTTGAATACGTGTGGGCATTCCCTAGCAACCAGGCAACCCCCACATGTACTCAGGCTGGCTAGCAGCCATAAATCATGCAGCTGCAGTCAACAAAAACTAAATCTCCGAGCAGTTACAAATACTCAGAGACAACCCGAGTGTGCTCGGGAAAACCCGCGCAACCAGTACACTCGCTCATCACTAATGGACACCCAACTTGCAGTGTTCACATTTTAAAAAATGAGGGCCTGACACCACCGAAGTGGAATAACTTTCACTAGAATAGAAATAGTATAATTGGGATTGGCATCGTCTTCCACTACAGCTAACACAGCAGATGTAGACCAACTACGACTGTTCACATTTCCACAAATTTGTGTTATCAGCAGCAGCAGCCACAGAAGCGACACTAAAGATATCACAGAGTGCAGTTATGTGACATTAATGCATCACACTAAAAAATGCGATATCACCTAGTCTGTACAGTCTGCGATTGGGGTGCAAAAGTCCTTGGAGATCCATGACATTCATCTTAATGAAAGTGAGGCGGTCAACACTTTTAGGGGACAGCTGTATACGCTTATCCGTCTGGATACCACCAGCAGCACTGAAAACACGTTCTGAGAGATAGCTGGCTGCTAGGCATGATAAAACCTCCAAGGCAAGGCATGTGAGGCGAGCTCAGGTCACTCCTCCACTTTGGAAGACCAAAATGTGAAAGGGTCCAAACCCTCCCTGAGGGTATTGATACTTAGTTCTAGATACTCCTGCACCATCCTCTCCATTCGTTCACCACGTATAAGACTTGGACTCCGTTGTGCTGGTGCATGAGTTGGTCTAAAAAAAGTGCTTCTTCCACTTCCACTACTGCTGCTGCTATTGTTTTGGCATTGACGAATTGATGGGCTGGAGGTTGGAAGTCTACAGCTGCGATGCGAACTGTTTTCTTCACTGCTGTCTTGGGGAAAAGCTCACTTAAGATAGTGCAGAAAGAAGGCACTCATATGTTGGAATCTACCATGAGGTCCAAGCCCATGCTGTGTTGGTGGCTGGGTAACAATGACACTCATTTCCTCAGTCCCCTCCCGTCAACCCCGAACAACAGAGAGGGGAGCATTATCCTCTTCATCTGTCAGTTGCTCGCCCATCACCTCTTCCTTCTCCATTTGATCATCGGATCTTGCACCTTCGATAACAGTCTGTTATCATCACCAGCCCCACTCAACCACAGTACTCCACCCTCCCTTGGCACCCGTCTGTAAGACGACAGTCTTGAACTTTGCGACAATGTTATCCCTTCCGCAGCCTCCTATCCTTCCTCCTCTTCTTCTGGGACCACCCTCTCCTCCCGCAGGCTATTCAAAGTCTGCTCCAGCATATAAATGACCGGTATAGTGATGCTAATGATGGTGTCGTCAGTGCTCACCATCTTAGTAGCCATTTCAAAACTGTGCAGAAGGGTGTAGAGGTCCTTAATCTGTGCCCACTCTGTAAACGTGATATGCGTCACCTCCGTACAGGCTATATGACATACTGCATCAGGGCTCATTGCTACGGTCACAGTCACTGCAACATGTGCAGAGTGGAATTCCACCATGTCGGTACATCACATATCAACCTATTAACTGGCATGGACAAAGACCTCTGTATCGATGCAAGTCGATTAACAGAGGGTGTAAACGGTGGAAATGAACACACAGCTTACGTGCTTTCTGGAGCAGGTCACCTAGGCCTGGATAGGGGCTGAGAAAAAGCTGCACCACCAGGTTGAGGACATAAGCCATGCAAGGCACGTATGTGAGCTTGCCTCGCCATAGGGCCGCCACCAGTTCGCACCGTTATTGGACACGGCCTTCCATGCAGGCTCAGCAGAGACAGCCATTGATCAAATTCAGTCTGTAGAGCTGTCCACAACTCTTCAGCTGTATGACTGCGATCTCCAAGGCATATCAATTTTACGACTGCCTGATTGTGCTGAGCCCTGGCTGCGCAGTATGGAGGTGGTGGGGGATTGTTATGCACTGTTGGAACGCCTGTCTTGTGAAGGCAGAGTTTGAGGGCACAGGTGGAGGCCATAGAGGAGATAGAGGAGGCAGAAGCAGTGGAGGAAATATTAAATGTAGAGGTTTGGCCTACAAGCATTGGGGATTCCAAGACTTGTGGATCAGTGCCTGTCACCACAGCCACGAGAGTCACCCAGTGCCCAGTCAACGAGATGTAACGCCCTTTGCCATGCTTACTCGTCCAAGTGTCTGTGGTTAAATGCACCCTGGCAGACAGACATTTTGTAAAGGAACGGGTGATGTTGTCTGATACATGCTGGTGTAGCAGAGGCACAGCTTTCTTAGAAAAATAATGGCGACTGGGTAACATACATAGTAACATACATAGTAACATAGTTAGTAAGGCCGAAAAAAGACATTTGTCCATCCAGTTCAGCCTATATTCCATCATAATAAATCCCCAGATTTACGTCCTTCTACAGAACCTAATAATTGTATGATACAATATTGTTCTGCTCCAGGAAGACATCCAGGCCTCTCTTGAACCCCTCGACTGAGTTCGCCATCACCACCTCCTCAGGCAAGCAATTCCAGATTCTCACTGCCCTAACAGTAAAGAATCCTCTTCTATGTTGGTGGAAAAACCTTTTCTCCTCCAGACGCAAAGAATGCCCCCTTGTGCCCGTCACCTTCCTTGGTATAAACAAATCCTCAGCGAGATATTTGTATTGTCCCCTTATATACTTATACATGGTTATTAGATCGCCCCTCAGTCGTCTTTTTTCTAGACTAAATAATCCTAATTTCGCTAATCTATTTAGGTATTGTAGTTCTCCCATCCCCTTTATTAATTTTGTTGCCCTCCTTTGTACTCTCTCTAGTTCCATTATATCCTTCCTGAGCACCGGTGCCCAAAACTGGACACAGTACTCCATGTGCGGTCTAACTAGGGATTTGTACAGAGGCAGTATAATGCTCTCATCATGTGTATCCAGACCTCTTTTAATGCACCCCATGATCCTGTTTGCCTTGGCAGCTGCTGCCTGGCACTGGCTGCTCCAGGTAAGTTTATCATTAACTAGGATCCCCAAGTCCTTCTCCCTGTCAGATTTACCCAGTGGTTTCCCGTTCAGTGTGTAATGGTGATATTGATTCCTTCTTCCCGTGTGTATAACCTTACATTTATCATTGTTAAACCTCATCTACCACCTTTCAGCCCAAGTTTCCAACCTATCCAGATCCATCTGTAGCAGAATACTATCTTCTCTTGTATTAACTGCTTTACATAGTTTTGTATAATCTGCAAATATCGATATTTTACTGTGTAAACCTTCTACCAGATCATTAATGAATACGTTGAAGAGAACAGGTCCCAATACCGACCCCTGCGGTACCCCACTGGTCACAGTGACCCAGTTAGAGACTATACCATTTATAACCACCCTCTGCTTTCTATCACTAAGCCAGTTACTAACCCATTTACACACATTTTCCCCCAAGCCAAGCATTCTCATTTTGTGTACCAACCTCTTGTGCGGCACGGTATCAAACGCTTTGGAAAAATCGAGATATACCACGTCCAATGAACACACAGCTTACGTGCTTTCTGGAGCAGGTCACCTAGGCCTGGATAGGGGCTGAGAAAAAGGTAATTGGTACTGGGGAATGTGATGGCCATCAGCTTTTGGAAGCTGTCGATATCCACCAGGTGGAAAGGCAGCATTTCCGTGGCCAACAAATTGGAGATGGTGGAGTTCAACCTCTTAGCTTTGTCATGCATAGGAGAAAACCATCTTTTCTGTTATCACAACTGCAGATCCATGGGCTGGCTGCAGTGCTGTGAGAGAGCGGAGTATGGTGAACCGGACAAACTGCTGGACTGTGAGAGAGGTGCAGGTGGAGTGGAAATGTTACTGTGGATTGAGAAACTTGTGGTGTGATCGTTCTGTGAGATCGGTCAAAAACAGCAGGCAGAAACTACTGCAATCCCTCACACTTAAAATCTGTGCCACTGCCCCCCACCCCCCTCCTTCCTCTCTCTGGGGCACTTTGGAATGCCCGCTCCATCTGCAACAAGCTCCACGTGACCAACGATTTGTTTACTTTCTGCAATCTTTCCTACCTGGCCCTCATTGAGACCTGGCTGACGCCTCCTGACATGGCCTTCCCTGCTGCACTGAGTTACAGTGGCCTCCAATTTACCCACACTACTTGCTCTAGCAACATACATGGTGGAGAAATGGGTTTCATTCTTTTTAAAAACTGATCCTTCAACCCTATCCAACCC
The DNA here is from genome assembly GCF_032444005.1 of Ranitomeya imitator. Lineage (NCBI taxonomy): Eukaryota > Metazoa > Chordata > Amphibia > Anura > Dendrobatidae > Ranitomeya > Ranitomeya imitator. The sequence goes on from NC_091286.1 coordinate 264,194,163, forward strand.
CCACCCTCCCTTATCCTCCCTTCTTTTGAGGTTCACTCTTCCCGTATCTACTCTCCTAATGGCTGTCATATACCGACCACCGGGCTCAGTCACTGCCTTCATTGACCAATTCTCCACCTAGCTTGTTCACTTCCTCTCTGCTGATATCCTCACCATCATAATGGGCGACTTTAATATCCCTACTGACACCCGCCAGCCAGCAGCCTCCAAGCTCCTGGCTTCACCCATTGGACTCACTCAGTGGTCCTCCACAACCACCCACACAGATGGACATACACTAGACCCCATCTTCACCCCCCTCGGTTTCTTATCTAATCTCACAATCTTTCCCTTCCCCCTATCTGACCACCATCTACTCACCTTCTCATCCTTGTTCTCCTCACCCGCCCTCCTTGTCCAGCCATTACCACATCCTCGCAGAAACCTCGCACACCTAGACATTCACAGACTCTCAGACTCTCTTCTCCATATCTTCACTCCACAACACGGACAGCACCACCGCTTTCTATAACACCACCCTTACATCAGCCATAGGCTCAGTCGCCCCTCTCATGTATGGCAAAGTGTGACAAATCAATAGGCAGCCCTGGCATAACAATCTCACCAAAAAACTTTGACAAGCATCCAGGGTCACGGAGCAGCGTTGGAAAAAAACACGCCTGCCAGACGACTTTACTACTTTCAAACAAGCTACACTTGCCAACAAATTAGCCTTCACCTCTGCTAAACAGACCTATTTCACAAACCTTGTATTTTCATTATCCTACAACCCAAAACAACATTTAACTCTCTCCTTCGCCCATTACTGCCACCTCCAACTCCCCTCATCTCTTCCGAGGACTTTGCCACCTACTTCAAAACCAAGATCGACCAAACAAGGCAAACCTTTACTGTTCCACCACCCCAACCACTCCATATACCAGACTTCTGCCCTTCCCTAATAACCTCCCTCTCCAACATCACTGAAGGAGAGCTTACTCACCTCCTTTCCAATTCACACCTTACCACCTGTGCACTTGATCCCGTCCCTTCCCACCTGCTCCCCAACCTCACTAACACTCACACAACCTATCGCTATCTTCTGGTACCTTCCCCTCTGCCTTCAAACATGCCACATCACACTCATCCTCACAAAAACTAACCTTGACCCAACTGCAATGCCCAGCTATCACCCCATATCACTGCTTCCATTTGCTTCAAAACTCCATGAGCAGCAATGTCCATGCTCAACTTTCCTCACACCTCTCATCTACCTCTCTCCTTGACAACCACCAATCTGGCTTATGTCCCCACCACTCCACCGAAACTGCCCTGACAAAAATTACTAATGACTTACTCACAGCCAAAGCTAACAGACAGTTCTCCATCCTCCTCCTTTTCGACCTGTCCTCTGCCTTTGACACAGTCGACCACTGCCTACTGCTACAGATTCTTTCTTCCCTTGGCATCAAAGACCTTGCCCTGTCCTGAATTGCCTCATACCTTTGGGATCGCACATTTAGCATTTCCCACTCCCACACTACCTCCTCATCCTGCCCTCTCTCTGTTGGAGTCCCTCAAGGTTCTGTCCTAGGGCCCCTACTTTTTTCCATCTATACTCTTGGCCTAGGACAACTCAAAGTCCCATGGCTTCCTGTACCACCTGTATACGGACGACACTCAGATCTACCGCTCTGGCCCAGATGTCACCTCTCTGCTGTCCAGAATCCCAGAGTTTCTATCAGCCATATCCTCCTTCTTCACCTCTCGCTTCCTAAAACTCAATATAGACAAAACTGATCTCATTATCTTTCCTCCATTTCATGTATCCCCCTTACCTGATCTACCTATTATGGTAAACGGCATCACGCTCTCTCCTGCACCTGAAATCCGCTGCCTTGGGGTAACTCAACTCTGCCCTTCAAACCACACATCCAAACTCTCGCCACCTCCTGTCGCCTCCAACTCAAAAATATTGCCAGAATCCGTCCCTTCCTCAGCCCGCAATCTATTAAAACTCTTGTGCATGCCCTCATCATCTCCTGCCTCGATTACTGCAATACCCTCCTCTGTGGCCTCCCCGCTAAATCTCTTGCACCGCTCCAGTCTGTCCTCAATTATGCTGCCCGGCTAATCTGTTATGATCTGGTGGCCTTGGAGCAGCATGAGACGTACTCTGGAGAAGGTGGAACCTGTACTGACCGCAAACCCTGAAATTAACAGCGCAACTAGAAGTAGCCGTGGGGGTACCTAACACTCCCTAGACCCCTCGACACAGCCTAAGAACTAACTACCCCTAAAGACAGAAACAGGAAACCTATCTTGCCTCAGAAAAAATCCCCAAAGGAAAGACAGCCCCCCACAAATATTGACTGTGAGAAGAGAGGGAAATAACATACGCAGAAATGAAATCAGGATTTAGCATAGGAGGCCATACTAGCTAAAAAGAAAGAATAGAACAGAGTACTATGCGGTCAGTATTAAAACACTAGAAAATATCCACCACAGAAAATACAAAACACCACATCTGACTAAAGACATGGAGGGTATATCTGCATCTCCAGAGAAATAGGTAGGCTGCAAAAAATCCTTCACAGACTAAGCTGGACAAGATAAAAACATGAAAATGCACAGAACTATAAGGTCCACAGCAGGTGGACAGCAAAAACAAAGCCAGGACTTATCTTTGAAGAAAAGCACAGCAAACAGGAGAGACCAGAAGGGATGTGAATCCTCCAAAAACAATGGACAACTGGCACTGACTAAAGAATCAAGCAAGGCTATATAGCCCAGCCCGAATTGCAAAAAATAGATACACCTGATAAATGCTGCGATCCAACTACCGCAGCACTACCACTCAACCACCGGAGGGAGCCCAAGAGCAGAATTCACAACACTAATCCACCTTTCTCCTCGTTACTCCCCTGCTTCTCCCCTCTGCAAATCCCTCCAGTGGCTCACAATTCCCCAACGAATCCAGTTCAAACTGCTAACACTGATCTACAAAGCCATGTCCTGTCCCTTCCCTATATCTCTGAACTATTCTCCCAATATTTTCCCTTTTGTAATCTTCGATCCTTCCAAGACCTCCTACTCTCCTCCACACTTATTCGTTCCTCACACAACCACCTCCAAGATTTCTCCCGAATATCCCCTATCATCTGGAATTCCACGCCTCAACATATCCGATTATCCACCACCCTCGGATCCTTCAGACGGAACCTGAAAACCCATCTCTTCAGGAAAGCCTACAGCCTGCAATAACCATTCTGCTGCCTGACCACCACCTGAGCTGCCGCCTCACCACCACCAGAACTGCCGCCTCACCACCACCAGAGCTCCCGCACCCCCAACCTTCTGTCTCTTCCCCATTATCCCATAGAATGTCAGTCCGCAAGGACAGGGTCCTCTCCCCTCTGTAATTGTAAATTTGTTTACTGTAAACAATATCTATATGTAACCGTTTCTCATGTACAGCATCATGGAATTAATGATGCTATATAATTAAATAATAATAATGTCCGCTTCCGTTAAAGCTGAAGGCGGCCTCTCAGTCAGCATGACTCGATCGGGTAAAGAACCTGAGGTTCTACGGTCAAAGACCTGCATCTCAATAGTTGGCACGATAACAGAGGAGGAGGAAGAAGCAGCAGATGCGATTGAAAGGGTGGCTGATGTTCACTGGTCTGCATTTTTGCACAGTGGGATTCCCAACTAATGCTGTTATGACCTGGTGGTTAGGAGCACCCGGAATGACCTGATAGTTAAAACTCACACAGGACAAGCTCTGGGATGTGGGAGCTCTGCTGACCGCAATCCCTAATCCTATCACACACACTAGAAATAGCCGTGGAGCGCTCCTGACTCTACCTAGGCGCCTCGTCACAGCCTAAGAGCTAGCTAGCCCTAGAGATAGAAAATAAAGCCTACCTTGCCTCAGAGAAATTCCCCAAAGGAAAAGGCAGCCCCCCACATATATTGACTGTGAGTAAAGATGAAAGTCACAAACGCAGAAATGAAACAGGTTTCAGCAAAGGGAGGCCAGACTTACTAAATAGACAGAGGATAGGAAAGGTAGCTTTGCGATCAGCACAAAAAACTACAAAAGACCACGCAGAGTGTGCAAAAAGACCTCCGCACCGACTAACGGTGCAGAGATGCCACTCTGCATCCCAGAGCTTCCAGCTATCAAGACAAAATCATGATATCCAGCTGGACAAGAAAACAATGAATGAATTAGATACTATCAGGAACTTAGCTTCTGCTGGAGTAGACAGGTCACCAGAAAGATCCAAGAGCAAACTGAACCAATGCAGAAACATTGGTAGCTGGCATGGAGTAACGATCTAAGTGGAGTTAAATAGAGCAGCCAGCCAAAGGATAAACCACGTCACCTCTGTAAGGAACCTCAGAAGCAGCAGCTCCACTCACAGCCATCAGAGGGCGTCCATGGACAGAACTCACCGAAGTACCATTCACGACCACAGGAGGGAGTTCGACAACAGAATTCACAACATAAAGCATGTTGATTGCACATGTGAAGGTTCATACATGTAGTAGTCAAATTATTCCAGTTTTTACACTGACTCAGTTTTTTTCCAAAGTTGGCAGATTACGTGAGTTGGCTCATCCTTTGCAGTTTCAAAAAAGGCCCAGGCTAGGCAACGCTTGCCACACCTGCAAGCTGCTGACCCAAGGACAAGGCTGGTCAGAGGCACAGTTGTTGCTGAGGATGCATCGCTTGTCGTGGCTGCATCACTACATGTCTGCAACGGATGGCACAACATAACCTCCTTTTCTTCCTCCTCAGATGACCTACTCATCTGTGTGCCTCTATGTTCACGCCAACTGAGATCTAACACCTCATCATCCTCTGTGTTATCACATTCCTGGCCATTGGAGTCACTCTCCTCCTCTTCTTGCTCTGACAGCACAGTACAGACCTTGTGAGCCTCAGATATCTGAGTCTCATAAGGATCACCTCCTCCCCCAGGAGTTAACGTCTGATGATGAGGGTCAGGATACTGTTGGGACCATACTTCTTCCTGCCCTGGATCCAAGCTAAAAAAATTTGGGGCCTCGGTGCAGATTTCCTCTTCTTGACTCTGCAAAGCTTTTGAGTACACTTCTGATGAACATGGCATAGAATGTGTGAACAGCTCTTCAGAATAATCCATCTGTGGTCCCTTGCAGTCAGTTGAACGTTTGGATAGTTGGGATGCGGGGGGAAGTAAGGGGAATTTGGATGCCACATCTTTGCACTGTACTGGGTGCGATGTTGAGGTGGAGGAAGAGGAGGAGAGGTCACTTGAAGCTGCACTTGCCATCCACTCGAGTACATGCTCTTTCTGGGCATCATCAACAAGGCGTACCGCTGTGCATCTGCCAAAGAAAGGTAGTTGTGTAGCCTGTCCAGTAACACATAAGTTGTCAGTTGTCTTTGTATAGGACGTGACGTTGCTTCACTAGTGCTTTCACCAACATTACCAACTACCCCACGTACACCTTGAACACCAAGCCTAATTCCCCTTCCACCATGGCCTCGCTTTTTCACAGTCATGTTGTTCAGATAGTGTGGTAGGAGCACAGTATTAACAACCAAAAATTAAATTTTAAACTTTGCACCACATCTGAAAACACTTGAATTTCAGCGACAGTAAATTCAAAGTTGAAATATGGCGTGCTGTATCATGATAGTCACAGAAAAAATATTTTTTTCTTTGGATCGGGCCTCTATAACACAATAGATGCGACAAACTATTTTTCAAGTCAGGTCCTAACTGTATGATGTTAATAACTGAAGAATTTGTTTGTGGCCTATGTATCAGGCCTCCATAATACACTAGATGCTACAAACTCTTTTTAAAGGTAGGTCCCTTACTGTATGACGTTAACAACAGAATTTTTTTTTTTTTTGAACCAATGATCAGGCCTTTATAACACACTAGCTGCTACGAACTATTTTTCAAGTCAGGTCCCTTACTGTACGATGTTAATAACAGAAGAATTAGTTTTTGACCTCTGTATGAGGCCTCTACAACTTAATTTCAACCCAAACAAGTAAAGTGTGATACAGCGGGTTGTCTAACTTTTTGCAACTGAAAAATTATAATTTTTTTTTATGTGCCTTAGGTCTGCAAACAGTTTTATTTCACCTGAGCACTAAATTATAAGGTGGAATACAGCAGGCTGTTTAATATTTTTTCACTAGCACATGTGAATTAGAATGCTATACTCATGTATCGATCACAATAGAAGCAGTGCACAACACGTGCCCTGCTGGTTTTGTTTGTGCACCTCAGTATGGCCAAAAAAGAAAAAAAAGTGCTGAAAGGTAAATTTAACAGCCACACTGGACACTAGCTACCTACAGTATCTGATTGATATACAACCACCTATCTTACTAGCTAAAATCAGGAATACAGCAGGCTTTTCCACATTTAGCTATTGAAATAATATCATTTAGAATGCTATACTCGTGCATGCAGCACTACAGAATCTGTGCAAAACACACTTGTAGGACATGTGCCCTGCCGGCTTTGTCTGAGAACCTCAGTAATGCCACAAAAAAAAATTCCGGAAGGTAAATTTTACAGCTACACTGGAAATTATCTAGCTACACTATCTGACTGATATACAATCGCCTAATTAGCCGTGGTTGCAGGACATTGTGGGTGTTTCCTGCACCCTGATTGGCTAGCCGCAATGTGCACAAAGTTAGGGGGAAAAAAAGTGACTGCTGTGCTGTGTTTCCAAAAACGCCTTCGCCTCTCAGCTCTGGAAACCCCCTCCCCTCATCAAACACGTGCCAAACGCTCATAAAACACCACCAATATCATTGCTAAAGTCTGGGAAATATTTTGGTGGCAACACAAATATTTCCCCGCACTTTTACCGAATTTTAACGATTTTTTAGTGATTTTATAAAATTTTGCTCGGATTTACGATCACGAATCCGAATGTGCCATATTTGTGTTTGGCGATCATTTTCCGAACAAATTCGCTCATCTCTTTTCAGTAGTACAAATGGGTGCAAAATATAATTTCTACATGCAAGAAGGAAAATTGGGAATGTAGCTTTTCTGTAACCTGCAGTTATTACATGAGTACTGTTATGTTGTCTGCTTCTGGCATAAAGTATATGGCAGCTTATAACTTGATGTCTATGACAAACTGACAATACCTGTGAGAAAAAGGTTTAAATATTCATTTCCTCCAAGGTTGACAGAGTTTAAAGCGAATACATAGTATCCCAAACTTCCAGTAAACCAGGCGAGCCAAACAGAAATGGTTCTTCTTGCAAAACTGCAGTTGTGAAATAGGGCAAGCACATTGTGTCTTTTGGGGGGTTGGATATCATTTCCACCAAGCTCACCGGCCTCCTCCACGGGGCATAATTCTGAAAGCTTGCATGGAGTGCTCACTTTGTTCCACTTTTCCATTGTAGCGATTATATTTTCTACTTCTTTATATCTTCCCTGGGCGTGGAGCCAGAACGGAGTCTCAGGAAGCATCCAGCAGCAGAGGACAAATGGCAGGGTGATTACAGACAAAATTATTTGATATATCCACCATGTACGCACCAAGTAACCAACAAAAGCCACAACCATAATGCCAACAGCAAAGAAAGCATGAATGTGTATTGATGCCCAAGTGCGAGCCTTTATTCCTATATATTCTGTCACATAAACAAAGACCACAACTAGGTATCCACTGGATGCCTGAAAAGAGAAGAGAAGAGGATTACTCTTTATGTACAACTAAAAATAAAAATAAACATTATTAAGGGTTTATTCAAATCACACAATGTTATTTGTCTGAATATTAATTTGAGAGTATTACAGCTCGACAACTTTTGAGTTATACAAACTAAATTACTTTCACTGAGGCCATTGTTGTAAGACCAAAGTATCAGTAAAAGTATCATAATTTCCTGATCCCAATGGATCTTCCTGGAAATAATCTGTCATGAAAGTGTCAGGAGGCCCAATGCACATCAGATCGTTGCGTGAAGAAAAAAGGTTCCAGCTCCAGAAATCCTATAAAACGAATGTTTATTGAAAATTTTTAGCTACTAACCCTATAGGGGGGAGTTCACACTGGCAGATGTGTTTCAGATCACAAGGTCTTTAGTCATTGCATCCCATATTGTCCTACCCCTCAACCTTATATACCATTTCCTGTATGAAACAGCTGATTGAATTTAACCAATCCTATATCACTGCTACAAATGAGGTAAAAAAAACACACATTGATATTCATGCTGAACTGCCGACCTGTCTGTGCCTCAGATACCTGGCCTCAGTTGGGTAAGCTGACTATTTTCCTTTTTCTTTCTACATCAGATCGTTGGTCTAGCCCACCCAAATCAAGTTTAATTTAATGTCAGATGGATGGAGGGGTATGCAAGGGAAAGTAGGAGTAATAAATATGTAAGTCTGCTTGCAAATACAAGAAGCCTTGCAAGCAAAATGAATGATTTTTATAGACTCTTGTGTCAGCCACAGATTACAATTTGGTGAGCATCATGGAAACCTGGCTTGACGAAAGTGTTGGACAAATGCTAATTATTGTAAATACTAGATGGTGGCCCGATTCTAATGCATAGGGTATTCTAGAATATGTACGTAGTTTATTTATGAGGTTTTAACAATAATGCAATGAATACACAGGATTTTACGGGTAAAATATATACATTATCATTAGCAAAGCATGGTTCAAATCCCGAGCCGATTCGCGGCTGGACTGCGCTTGTCGCTGATTGGTCGCGCCAGCCGCCCACGACCAATCAGTGACGCGGGATTTCCGTTACAGACAAATGGACAGAATTAGACGATTATATAGTAGATTGCATCAGCTACTATTTACTGCAGGTTAACCCCTTCAAAACGCAGTCCTTTTTTGTTTTTTAGCGTTTCTCGCTCCCCTCCTTCCCAGAGCCATAACTTTTTAATTTTTCTGTCAATATGGCCATCTGAGGGCTTATTATTTGCGGGACTAGTTGTACTTTTGAACGATGCCATTGGTGTCACCATGTCTTGTACTAGAAAATGGAACAAAAATTCCAAGTGTGGTTAAATTGCAAAAAAAAAGTGCAATCCCACACTAGTTTTTTGTTTCGCTTTTTTGTTAGGTTCACTAAATGTTAAAACTGACCTGCAATTATGATTCTCCATGTCATTACGAGTTCATAGACACCAAACATGTCTAGGTTCTTTTTTATCTAAGTGGTGAAAAAAAATTCCAAACTTTTCTAAAAAAAATAAAATAATAATTTGGCCAATTTTCTGTTACCCGCAGCATCTCCATTTTTCGTGATCTGTGGTTGGGTGAGGGCTTACTTTTTGCGAGCTGCACTGATGTTTTTAATTACACCATTTTGGTGCAGATACGTTCCTTTGATTGCCCGTTATTGCATTATAATGTAATGTCGAGGCGATCAAAAAAACGTAATTCTGGCATTTTTACTTTTTTTTTTCTCATTACGCCATTTAGCGATCAGGTTAATCCTTTTTTTAATTGATAGATCAGGCGATTTTGAATGCAGCGATACCAAATATGTGATGGTTTGATTTCTTTTTCCTATTCTTATATTTTGAATGGAGCAAAAGGAGGTGATTTAAACTTTTATTTATTTTATTTTTTTTCATATTTTCAAAAACATTTTTTTTTTTTATTTTGGCATGCTTCAATAGCTTCCACCGGTGGTGCACGCATTTCTGGCCGGATGGCCAGAAGCACTTGTTAAATGCCACTGTCAGAGTTTGACAGCGGTATTTAACTGGTTAATAGGTTCGGGCCGATCACGATTTCACACGCGCCTATTGCAGGCACATGTCAGCTGTTCAAAACAGCTGACATGTTCCGGCTTTAATGCGGGCTCACCGCCTGAGCACATGTCAAAGCGGGGGTTTTGTCATCGGACGTACTACTCCGTCCGATGGCAGAAAGGGGTTAAAGCGGGCACTCATTAAGGGTGGAAGAAAGGAGATTCCGACACCTAAATAGGAAAGGATTCTTTAGTTAGATTAGTCAGACGGTGGAATGCCCTACCACAAGAGGTAGTAATGGTAGACACTATAACAGCTTTCAAAAAAGGGCTGGATGATTTCCTCAGTACACAGAACATTGTGGGTTATAGTCAATTTAGTGACAAAATGTTTAATGGACGTAGAAAGGTTGAACTTAATGGACCTAGGTATTTTTTCAACCTATGTAACTATGTGTGTATGGGGGCTTTAAGTCCATTTTCTAACAACAGCTCTTATGCTTTGAAACACTGATGATACATTATGATCAGTTAAAATGAGCCTTACAATTTTTGACCCATTGATGATAAAAAAAGCACTGTGATGTGTATCCTGTAAAAATCTGATAGATTGTAAATTGAGATTTGCACCAACCTTTCATACATCACTCATTGCGTTCTAGGATAAAAAAATATATATAAATATACATTGTGATGGATTGTTTTATATAATTAGAAATAATTTTATCACAATCAAAATGTACATTGTTTAAAATGTTTCAGTTTGCAAAAAACTTTTTTTATCAGAACTTTATACAGTACTGTAACATAGAATATAATAAAATATAAACAAACCATGGCCAAGAAAAAACGGACAATGACAAAGCTGTAGTAGTTGAAAGTAAATGCCACTGCAACACCGAATATAAACTGGCATGAACTTGTGAACCACATAATTGGTCGTCTTCCCACTCTGGAGATAATGAGAAAAAAAAACAAGAAATTTGGTATTGAAACATTAAAGAAAATTAATCCTATCATATTATTATAAAAAAATATTATAAATGTAAATGACTTGCTGTCCACATTCTCTTAGGCCAGTCTCACACGTCCAGATAATTCCGGTACCGGAAAAATCGGTACCGGAATTATCCGTGTCCGTGTGCCCGTGCGTTTCTGTGGCACATGAGTGTGGCACACGTGCGGCACACGTGTGCTGACTGGGTACCACATGCACCATGCAGGAGACAGCGCTAGAGATAAGCGCTGTCCCCTGCATCTGGTGCTGAAGCCGCCATTCATATCTTCTCTGCAGCAGCGTTTGCTGTAGAGAAGATATGAATAATCCTTTTTTTTTTTGTTTCTCGTGTTTAAAATAAAGATCCATGTCCCCAACCCCCTCCCGCTCGTCCGCTGTTATTAAAATACTCACCCGGCTCCCTCACTGGCGCTGCTTCCTGTCCTGGCCGCATCGTCTACTGTATGAGCAGTCACGTGGGCCGCCCATTACAGAAATGAATATGCGGCCCCACCCCTATGGGGATCTTTATTTAAAACACGAGAAACAAAAAAAAAAAGGATTATTCATATCTTCTCTACAGCAAACGCTGCTGCAGAGAAGATATGAATGGCGGCTTCAGCACCACATGGGGGGGAAAGCGCTTACTGTAGCGCTGTCTCCTGCATGGCACACGGACTGCACACGGACAAGGTCCGTGTGCGGTATGTGTTTTACACGGACCCATTGACTTTAATAGGTCCCTGTAATTCGTGCGCTCCCATGAACACTGACATGTCTCCGTGTTTTCCAAACGGACACACGGTCCGTGAAAACATGCTGACATGTGCAGAGACACATTGATTTCAATGTGTCTACGTGAGTCAGTGCCTCCGGTACGTGAGGAAACTGTCACCTCACGTACCGGAGCCACTGACGTGTGAAACCGGCCTTACAGTGAATATCTTACCTTAGGGCTCATGCCCACTTGCGATGAAATCGGACGAATTCAATCCGATAAAAAAAATCGGATTGATTTCGGACCAATGTTAATCTACGATGGTGTGCTCATCAGAGTTTTTTTCTTTTCCAGCTCGTATCGGATCACGATCGGCCTGGAAAAAAAAAAAAAAAAAAAAATCACACCATGCTGCGATTGTAATCAGACAACGGATCGCATCCTGCAATAGAAGTAAATGGGTGCGAGGGAAAAAAAAAAAAAAAAAAAAAAATCGCACAGCAATTGACCATGCTAGTGCTGTGCGATTTTTTTTTTTTTTATTATTTTTTTTTTCACCGGTGTCCTTTGTAAAGACAGTAATTCATATGCGGCTACTGTAAAATCACACTGACAGGTTATAACAGAAAAGATAGAATATATATATATATATATATATATATATATATATATATATATAATCTACTATATAATTGTCTAAGGGTCACTTCTGACCAATCAGCGACGGGCACAGTCTGGCGGCAAAATGGCCGCTCCCTACTCCCTTGCAGTCAGTGCCTGCTCCATACTCCCCTCCAGTCAGCGCTCACACAGGGTTAATGGCAGTGTTAACGGACCGCGTTATGCCGTGGTGTAACGCACTCTTTTAAAGCTACTATTAACCCTGTGTGACCAACTTTTACTATTGATGCTGCCTATACAGCATTAATAGTAAAAAGATCTAATGTTAAAAATAATAATAATAAAAAAAATCATTATATACTCACCTTCCGGCGCCTTTCCCGCTCCTCGCGACGCTCCGGTGACCGGTCCATGCATTGCGGTCTGGCGACATGACGACGTAGCGGTCTCGCGAGACCGCAATGAACTCTCGGTACCGGAGCATCGCGAGGAGCATCGGTAAACGCCTCGCCTGGATCCGGGGGCCGACGTAGGGTGAGTATATAACTATTTTTTATTTTAATTCTTTTTTTTTTAACAGGGATATGCTGCCCACATTGCTGTATACTACTTAGGCTGTGTTAGATACTGCGTGGGCTGTGTTATATACTACATCTCTGTGACATATACTATGTGGGCTGTGCTATATACTATGTGTCTGTGGTATATATTACGTGGCTGGGCAATATACTAGATCGCTGTGTTCTATACTAAGTGGCCTGTGTTATATACTGCATGGGCAGTGTTATATACTATGTCTCTGTGCTATATACTACGTGGCTGTGCAATATATTACGTATCTGTGTAATATACGTGTCTGTGCTATATACTACGTGGCTGGGCAATATACTACATGTCTGTGTTATATACTACGTGTCTGTGCTATATACTACGTGTCTGTGCTATATACTACGTGGCTGGGCAATATACTACGTGGCTGGGCAATATACTACGTGGACTGTGCTATATACTACATGGCCTGTGTTATATACTACGAGTCTGTGCTATATGCTACGTGTCTGGGCAAGATACTACATGGCTGGGAAATATACTACGTGGGCTCTGCTATATACTACGTGGCTGTGCTATATACTACGTTGTTGTGCTATATACTACGTGGCTGTGTTATATACTACGTGGCTGTGCTATATACTACGTTGGCTGTGTTATACGCTACTTGGCTGTGCTATATTTCTCGGCTGCATCTGTGCATCATGAATCGTGGTATGTGTTAAAGAGGGGGGCCCACTGAGACTTCTTTCCCCCGGGGCACTCAAAAACCTGGAGCCGGCCCTGGATTCACTGATTTGTCACGCCCGGCCGCGGACAATCAGCGACAGTCGCAGTCCGCCCGCGAATTGGCGTGGAATTTGAACCACGCTTCGCTAATTGGTCGCGGCCGGCCGGCTGAATCCTGTCTATAAATTGCATTAGTATGAAAACTACATAAATAAACTACATAAATATTCTAGAATACCCGATGCGCTAGAATCGGGCCACCATCTGTTATATATATATATATATATATATATATATATATATATATATACAGTGGGGCAAAAAAGCATTTAGTCAGTCAGCAATAGTGCAAGTTCCACCACTTAAAAAGATGAGAGGCGTCTGTAATTTACATCATAGGTAGACCTCAACTATGGGAGACAAACTGAGAAAAAAAAATCCAGAAAATCACATTGTCTGTTTTTTTAACAATTTATTTGCATATTATGGTGGAAAATAAGTATTTGGTCAGAAACAAACAATCAAGATTTCTGGCTCTCACAGACCTGTAACTTCTTCTTTAAGAGTCTCCTCTTTCCTCCACTCATTACCTGTAGTAATGGCACCTGTTTAAACTTGTTATCAGTATAAAAAGACACCTGTGCACACCCTCAAACAGTCTGACTCCAAACTCCACTATGGTGAAGACCAAAGAGCTGTCAAAGGACACCAGAAACAAAATTGTAGCCCTGCACCAGGCTGGGAAGACTGAATCTGCAATAGCCAACCAGCTTGGAGTGAAGAAATCAACAGTTGGAGCAATAATTAGAAAATGGAAGACATACAAGACCACTGATAATCTCCCTCGATCTGGGGCTCCACGCAAAATCCCACCCCGTGGGGTCAGAATGATCACAAGAACGGTGAGCAAAAATCCCAGAACCACGCGGGGGACCTAGTGAATGAACTGCAGAGAGCTGGGACCAATGTAACAAGGCCTACCATAAGTAACATACTACGCCACCATGGACTCAGATCCTGCAGTGCCAGACGTGTCCCACTGCTTAAGCCAGTACATGTCCGGGCCCATCTGAAGTTTGCTAGAGAGCATTTGGATGATCCAGAGGAGTTTTGGGAGAATGTCCTATGGTCTGATGAAACCAAACTGGAACTGTTTGGTAGAAACACAACTTGTCGTGTTTGGAGGAAAAAGAATACTGAGTTGCATCCATCAAACACCATACCTACTGTAAAGCATAGTGGTGGAAACATCATGCTTTGGGGCTGTTTCTCTGCAAAGGGGCCAGGACGACTGATCCGGGTACATGAAAGAATGAATGGGGCCATGTATCGTGAGATTTTGAGTGCAAACCTCCTTCCATCAGCAAGGGCATTGAAGATGAAACGTGGCTGGGTCTTTCAACATGACAATGATCCAAAGCACACCGCCAGGTCAACGAAGGAGTGGCTTCGTAAGAAGCATTTCAAGGTCCTGGAGTGGCCTAGCCAGTCTCCAGATCTCAACCCTATAGAAAACCTTTGGAGGGAGTTGAAAGTCCGTGTTGCCAAGCGAAAAGCCAAAAACATCACTGCTCTAGAGGAGATCTGCATGGAGGAATAGGCCAACATACCAACAACAGTGTGTGGCAACCTTGTGAAGACTTACAGAAAACGTTTGACCTCTGTCATTGCCAACAAAGGATATATTACAAAGTATTGAGATTAAATTTTGTTTCTGACCAAATACTTATTTTCCACCATAATATGCAAATAAAATGTTAAAAAAACAGACAATGTGATTTTCTGGATTTTTTTTTTCTCAGTTTGTCTCCCATAGTTGAGGTCTACCTATGATGTAAATTACAGACGCCTCTCATCTTTTTAAGTGGTGGAACTTGCACTATTGCTGACTGACTAAATACTTTTTTGCCCCACTGTATATTTCCAAACACTAAGTTTTGTATTTATTTTCAGAAAATGAGAAATGGTCAAAAGAACAAAAAAAATGCAGTGCTTGCAGACTTCAAAAAATGCTAAGGAAACAAGTTAATAATCATTTAGAATCAACAGTACTAATGTTTTAACTCAGGAAGAGTTCATAAATCAATATTTTGTGGAATAACCATGATTTTTAATCACAGCTTTCATGCATCTTGGCATGCTTTCCACGAGTCTTTCACACTGCTTTTGAGTGACTTTATGCCACTCCTGGTACAAAAAATTAAGCAATTCTTCTTTGTTTGATGGCTTGTGACTATCCATCCTACTCTTGATTACATTCCAGAGGTCTACATCGGGGTTCAGGTCTGGAGATTGGGCTGGCAATCAGGGCCGGTTTTAGACAAAGTGGGGCCCTAGGCAAAAATTTAAAGTGGGGCCCCAAATGCTAACATTGTAAAATCACTCAAACATTTAGGTTACATTACATGAGCAGGATGCGGATATAGTTGGTGGAGGGGCCTGGAGCTAGTGCTCACACTGTGGCCCCCATATTTAGGGGCCTTATATCGGCTAGCAGGTCTGCCATTATTAGCTGTATGCAGGGGCGTTGCTAAGGTCAGAAAAGATTGGGGGCCCAAGCCCCAAGACAAAGAATTGCCCTCAACTCCCTCTTAAATTTTTTTTTTTTTTTAACACCACAGATAATACAGTGATAACTCTCTGAGTACAGATAATTTAGTAGATGTCACCTGCAGTCCTATGTAACACCACAGATAGAATTAGCGTTTCAGAGTAAGACTATGTTTACATGCAGCATTTTTTTCAGTAGCCAAAACCTTTTCTATTAGCAGTAAAAATGTTGCGTTCAAAACACCTGTTTTTCAGCTTGTTTTGTGGTGTTCTTCACACTTTTTTCAGCTTTTTTTAGGAGTGAGGATGTTTGCTTTGTCTACAGTATGTTTCAGGCCAGTTTCACACGCCCAGATAATTCCAGTACCGGAAAAATCGGTACCGGAATTATCCGTGTCCGTGTGTCCTTGTGTTTATGTGGCACATCAGTGTGGCACACGTGCGGCATCCGTGTGCCGCCCGTGTGCCAACTGAGGACCACACGCACCGTGCAGGAGACACCGCTACAGTAAGCGCTGTCCCCTGCATCTAGTGCTGAAGCCCCATTCATTTCTTCTCTCCAGCATCGTTCGCTGGAGAGAAGATATGAAAAATATTTTTTTTTGTGGTTTAAAAAAAAGATCCCTGTCCCCAACCCCCTCCCACCACCTGTGCGCCCCCCGCTGTTAATAAAATACTTACCCAGCTCCCTCACTGCTTCCTGTCCTCGCCGCAGCTTCTCCTGTATGAGCGGTCACGTGGTGCCGCCAATTACAGTGATGAATATGCGGCTCCACCTCCCATTGGGGAACACTGACATGTCTCCGTGTTTTCCAAACGGACACACGGTCCGTGAAAACACACTGACATGTGCAGAGACACATTGATTTTAATGTGTCTACGTGAGTCAGTGTCTCCGGTACGTGAGGAAACTGTCACTTCACGTACCGGAGCCACTGACGTGTGAAACCGGCCTAAGACTACATTCATACGATCAGTATTTGGTCAGTATTTCTCATGAGTATGTGTAAGCCAAAACCAGGAGGGTGATAAATACAGAAGTGGTGACTGGTTTCTCAGGGTATGTGCACACGCTGCGGATTTTGCTGTGGATCTGCAGCAGTTTTCCATGCGTTGTACAGTACCATGTAAATGTATGGAAAACAAAATCCACAGTACACATGCTGCGGAAAATATCGCAGAGAAACGCTGCATTGTATTTTCTGCAGCATGTCAATTCTTTGTACAGATTCCGCAGCGTTTTGTACCTACTCCATAATAGGAATTTGCAGGTGTAAAAACGCTGTTGAAAACCACACAAAAACCACAGTAATTCCGCTCTAAATCTGCAGGTAAAACGCAGATTTTTAGGAATCTGCATGGAATAATCCACGGCAGATTCCGCAAAGTGTGCACATAGCCTCATTGTTCCACTGCGGTTTCTGCATTACAAATACTGATGTGAAATACTGAACATGTGAACGAGACCTAATAGTTTATTTCACCAAAACCACTTAAAAATTTGCGGTGAAAAATGCCGTTGTAATATCTGCAGCTTTTTTTATTCTTTCATTGCTTTCTACAGGTGAAAACACACTGAAAGAAGTGACACGCTACAGATTTAAAAAGTGCTACAGTTCTGGAAACCAGTCAGAAAACAAACAAGCGCCTGCAGGAGACTTCGGAAATCTCATGTTTTGCTGGCACTTTGAAAAGCAGCTTTTGGCCATGTTCATATGCAGAATTTTTGCAGCTTTTTCTTCTGCAAATAAGTTTACAGCATTTTACAGCACAAGCAAAAACTGAGATTTTCAGAAATCTCCTGCACACCCTTTTATTTTCTCCTTTTCTCACAACAGAAATGGCCAGAGCAAGGCCGTCCCCCCCCCCCCCTACCTCACCCAAGGCCTGGGCGGAGGCCAACATGACAGTGGTTTGGAGGTGGGTATTTAGGGTAATTAAGGGGTTAATGGGGCTGGGGGTATTATAAGGCTAGTTGGGGGTGGGGCCCGTCCGTTCCCGCTCTCTGAACCCCTGAAGCATCCCGCCCTCCCGCCCTCTCTTTTTGGTCATATGGGGGCAGTTAAGTGGGTCAGTGTCTATTTTTGCATTTTGCCGGGTCATTGCGGCCGAGGCGGCTGGGGGGGAGTCCTTGGAGTTGGTGGAAATTGGTTTGGGGGATCCATTGGCATATGGGTCCCCTGTTTTTTCAGAGTTCAACAGGTTTCGGATCTGGTGAATTGTGGAGGGGACTTTCGGCTGGGGTGGCCGAATCTCCGAGAAGTTTATCGTGAACAGTTAAACCTTTGAATTTATTGGTGCTCCCGAGCCAGAGTGGTAACGGCTGGGAGTAATTTGGTGTTTACTGTTATGTTTACAGTTATGTTTTGGGTTATTCGCCAGATTCTTTGTAGCTTCAAGGACTCCTCCTAGTAGAAGAGTTAATACATACATTGTGTGTAATTATTTATTTGATGTGTTTAAAATAAAAAGGCTGCTGTGGCCAAGTTATTCCAAAGAAATTATTGCCATGTGTTCTTTGTGTGAGTGGGAGTATGGGTATTGTGCAATGGTTGGGTAAAGGGGGAGGTTATAGGGGTGGGTTTTGGGTAAAAGGAGGTCACCCGGTATACCCAAGGACTCGACAATGCCAGTGTCATGCAGCCTTTTTTAAATCTGCAGCGTGTCTATTTCAGCAATTTTTTTTCACCCGTAGAAAGCAATGAAAAAGTTTTAAAAATGCTGCAAATGTTGCAACGTTGTTTTTCACTGTGTTTTTGGTGAATAAAACTAACTTTATTAAACATGTACTGTAGACAAAATGCATGCTGAAAAAAAAACAAACTAACCGCAAAAGCTCTAAGGGTGTGTGCCCACAATCAGTAAACGCTGTGGGTCGGCTGCTGTGTACTTGTACAGCGTCCAACCCGCAGCGGCCAGATGTTACAGTATAGTGGAGGGGATTTCAAGAAATTTCATCTCTACTATGTGTGCACTGACACAGGCACCTCACCCGCAGAGGCGCGTCTCTCCAGACCCCAGTATGCCAATTTTATCTGGTGTAGACGCAAGTCTCCACAAGAGAAATCTCACCCGTGCAATGTGTAGGACGTGGTGATTCCACACGGTTCAATGAACACATGCGGAATCACCTGTGTTCAAAACATGGCAGCACTTTGGACGCAGCACATGTCCACTGCATCCAAAGGGCTGCCATTTCCGGATCCTCTGCACATACCCTAAAAAATGGGTGCTTTGAAAGCAGTGTTTTTAATGCCAAGTGAGCAGGTTTTGGCTGCAAAACAAATGCACCAAAAACACGGATTCCTATGCACACCTGTACTATATATGTGTATGGTTTACCCTTATTATTTCACATGGGAATTCATTTATTTCAATATAATAAATGCCCTGATTCAGCAGACAATATTCCTGTCTTGTGTCATCCAGACAGTAGTGACAGGAGGTCGCCCTGTCGGATTAAAAGCAGAGATTTAGTTACTGTGGTCAGAGCCCATGCTGATGGCTGCTGTATGTGACTGATCCTACACCAATCAGCACAGAGCTCCTGGACCACAGTGAGTAAATCAATGCACTGAGGGGGTCTCAATGGGGGTTTGGGAGAGACGCTCTTGGACTACAGAGCAATGCACAGCATTATTCACTTCTGAACACCCTCTGGGCACTTCATATAGGGGGCTGCAGATGCAGGGGGCCCCCTTTGTAGGTGGGGGCCCCATGCATCTGCCTGGTCTGCCTGTGCCAAACTCTGGCCCTGCTGGCCATGGCAGGGATTTGATGTGGTGGTACTTCATTCACACATTGATTGACCTAGCTGTGTGGCGTGGTGC
Organism: Ranitomeya imitator; assembly: GCF_032444005.1. Lineage (NCBI taxonomy): Eukaryota > Metazoa > Chordata > Amphibia > Anura > Dendrobatidae > Ranitomeya > Ranitomeya imitator. The sequence continues at coordinate 264,213,905 of NC_091286.1, forward strand.
ATTGTCCTGCTGCAAAAACCAGTCCTCAGAGTTGGGGAACATTGCCTGAGCGGAAATAATCAACTGTTTTTCCAGGATAACCTTATATGCGGCTTGATTCATACATCCTTCGCAAAGAGTAACCTGCCCAGTTGCAGTCTTGCTGAAGCATCCCCAGGTCATCACCGATCCTCCACCAAATTTCACAGTGGGTGCAGGTCTCTTTCTAAACATTAGACGACCAGGTGTTGTTCAAAGCTGAAAATTCTACTCATCAGAGAAGATTACCTTACTCCAGTATTCTATGGTCCAATCCTTATGGTCTTTGGCAAACTTCAGCCTGGCTCTCCTTTGCTTCCCATTGATGAAAGGCTTTTTTCTAGCTTTACATGACTTGAGCCCTGCCTTTAGGAGCCTGTTACGAACTGTTCTTGCTGTGCACTTCACCCCAGCTGCCATTTGCTGTGGTTGCTGAGTGACATTCGAATAAGATGATGGTAATCCCGGTCAGTGGAGAGTCGTTTTTGCCCTCTGCCAGTCTGTAGCTTTGTTGTCCCCAATGTCTGTTGCTTGACCTTGATGTAATGGACTGCCGTCTTAGAAATTTTAAGGATGGAGGCAACATGACGCTCACTGTCGCCCTCTGCTAATAAAGCCAGAATTGAGCCCTTCTTTTCCTCACTCAAGACTTTTCTTTTCAACCTCTTTGGTATTGTTAAAGTTATTTTTTTATTCCTATTACTTTTGGGATTTTACTAGCACTTGTTTTGCCATCCAGCTTGTCCTATTGCAAGAGGATTGGGAACACCACAGCAGGGTTTTTATACTTTCCTTCGTTAAATAAGATTTGGTTCAGGTAATCACCTAATCAGAAGCACATTAAGTAGAATGAGGTGTACGCTGGTTGGAATTCAACAGACACTGGAATGGAATGGCTGTCAGGCATGTAGAGAAGCTGATTTTTATAAAACTGTGCAGTGGACTCTTAATTTTTCCAGAGCTGTAATATATATATATATATATATATATATATATATATATATATATAATATTACAGCTCTGGCAAAACATATATATATATATATATATATATATATATATATATATCACATACATATGTACATACATATATATATATATGTATAGATAGATAGAGTCATAGCCAAGAATATTGACACCTCTGCAATTCTGTCAGATAATACTCAGTTTCTTCCTGAAAATGATTGCAATCACATATTCTTTGTTATTATTATCTTCATTTAATTTGTCTTAAATGAAAAAACAAAAGTGAATGAAGCAAAACGCAAAACATTGATCATTTCACACAAAACTCCAAAAATGGGCCAGACAAAAGTATTGGCACCCTCAGCCTAATACTTGGTTGCAAAACCTTTAGCCAAAATAACTGCGACCAACCGCTTCCGGTAACCATCAATGAGTTTCTTACAATGCTCTGCTGGAATTTTAGACCATTCTTCTTTGGCAAACTGCTCCAGGTCCCTGATATTTGAAGGGTGCCTTCTCCAAACTGCCATTTTTAGATCTCTCCACAGGGATTCAGGTCTGGACTCATTGCTGTCCCTTTTCATTCAGATGCCGACGGATAGTAGGGGCTGACACTGTTGTACCTTCGGACTGCAGGGCAGCTTGAACTTGTTTGGATGTTAGTCGAGGTTCTTTAGCCAACATCCGCACAATCTTGAGTTGAAATCTCTTGTCAATTTTTCTTTTCCGTCCACATCTAGGGAGGTTAGCCATAGTGCCGTGGGCTTTAAACTTCTTGATGACACTGCGCACGGTAGACACAGGAACATTCAGGTCTTTGGAGATGGACTTGTAGCCTTGAGATTGCTCATGCTTCCTCACAATTTGGTTTCTCAAGTCCTCAGACAGGTCTTTGGTCTTCTTTCTTTTCTCCATGCTCAATGTGGTACACACAAGGACACAGGACAGAGGTTGAGTCAACTTTAATCCATGTCAACTGGCTGCAAGTGTGATTTAGTCATTGCCAACACCTGTTAGGTGCCACAGGTAAGTTACAGGTGCTGTTAATTACACAAATTAGAGAAGCATCACATGATTTTTCGAACAGTGCCAATACTTTTGTCCACCCCCTTTTTTATGTTTGGTGTGGAATTATATCCAATTTGGCTTTAGGACAATTCTTTTTGTGTTTTTTCATTTAAGACAAACTAAATGAAGATAATAATACCAAATAATTTGTGTTTGCAATTATTTTCAGGAAGAAAAGGAGTATTATCTGACAGAATTGCAGGGGTGTCAATACTTTTGGCCATGACTGTAGATAGATAGATAGATAGATAGATAGATAGATAGATAGATAGATAGATAGATAGATAGAAACGGAACAGCATCCAAAAATACCTCAACTTTATGCAGAGCTCTTCCAACCAGCAGTCCAAAAGCCTCCAATGATGGTAACAAAAAAAGAAAAGCAGCACAGAACAAAATAGAAAAAAAAGTGGACTTTATTGCCTGAACGGCGTGGCGACGTTTCGGATACAAAATCCTTTTTCAAGCAGTGAACACATGAGTGAAACAACCATTTGTAAGCGTGGTAGGATGCCGAAGACCGAGTCCAACATGGCAAAACAGTGTTTGTGTAAGTCCTTTTTAATCATGAATTTTTGAGACAGGGACACCTGACTTTTTGGAATTATTAATTGCTCATTAAATGTATTTTAAGAATAATCACGGAATATGCAATATATTATGTTCACAGATAATGAATTTAGTGGGGCTATCATTATTCACAAGGATGCACTTTTTTATGGATTGTTAATATGTATAATCTATTAATAGTTACAATATTGCACATAATGAATTTTATAATTGGATATGTATGTGTTTTGTATAAATGGTTGTTTCACTCATGTGTTCACTGCTTGAAAAAGGATTTTGTATCCGAAACGTCGCCACGCCGTTCAAGCAATAAAGTCCACTTTTTTCTATTTTGTTCTGTGCTGCTTTTCTTTTTTTGTTAATATATATATATATATATAGCCGACAGGATAGGAGACATGGTTTACATACAGTAAATCCATGCAGAATAGTTTGATATATAGATGTCAGTGACTAATACAATTAGTATTTGTGTGTGCAAATTAGGGGACATGCATGTAATTTATAAAAGATTCTTTTTTTGGGGAAAAAATGGCGTGGGCTCCCGCGCAGTTTTCAAAACCAACAGAGGGAAAGCCAGTGACTGGGGGCAGATGTTTATAGCCTGGGAATCGGGTAATACCCATGGAGCTTCCCAGGCTATTAATATCAGCTCACGGCTGTATACTTAGGCTTTACGGACTATTAAAATGGGGGACCCCAAAAAATGATGTGTGGTTCCCCCATAATTAATAACCAGCAACGGCTATGCAGACAGTTGCGGGCTGATATTAATAGCCTAGGAAGGGACCATGGATATTGGACCCCCTGGCTAAAAACATCAGCACTCAGCCGCCGCAGAAAAGGCGCATCTCTAAGATGTGCCAATTTCAGCACTTAGCCTCGCTCTTCCCACTTGCCCTGTAGCAGTATCAAGTGGGGTAATAGTTTCGGGGTTAATGTCACCTTTGTATTGTAAGGTGACATCAAGCCGGCTTAGTAATGGAGAGGTGTCAATAAGACACCTATCCATTACTAATCCTATAGTTGTTACATATGAAATAAAGACACAGCCAGAATAAAGTATTTTAATGAAATAAAACACTAAACACAGTTTGCCATCTTTGTTGTACTCCTAATCCATGCAGCGCCCTCGATCTCCTGTAATTAAATAAAATAATAAACCAACAATATACCCATACCTGCCTGTAGTTGTGTCCCACGCCATAATCCATGTCTAGGGAATATACAATTTGCAACCAGGAGCGGTGCTAAGATGCGACCGCCCCAGCTGCAAACTACTGATCAATAATGAGATGCTGGGAGAGGAGCTTCAAAGACTAGCACTGCCGTCACTGAAGCTGCGCTCCTTCACAGCCTGAACTGCACTGAACTCTGGAGCATGGAAAAATGCCAGTTCATTTTCCCATGGTGCAGAGGTTATGGCAGGTCAGGTTGTGAGGGAGCGCAGCTTCAGTGACGGCACCGCTAGTCACTGAAGCTCCGCTCCCAGCATCTCATTCATTCACCAGTAGTTTGCAGCTGGGGCGGTCGCATCTTAGCACCGCTCCTGGTTGCAAACTGTATATCCCCTAGACATGGATTACGGCATGGGACACAACTACAGACAGGTATGGGTATATTGTTGGTTTATTATTTTATTTTTATTACAGGAGATTAAGGGCGTTGCATGGATTAGGAGCACAATAAAGATGGCAAACTGTTTAGTGTTTTATTTAATTAAAATACTTTATTCTGGCTGTGTCTTTATTTCACATGTAACAACTATAGGATTAGTAATGGATAGGTGTCTTATTGACACCTTTCCATTACTAAGCTGGCTTGATGTCACCTTACAATACAAAGGTGACATAAATACCTGTTGTGAATTCTGTGGCTGAGTTCACTTCTGTGGTCACAAGTGGTATTGCAGTCTCTGGGCTTCCTCCCTCAGGTGTTTTGGTGAGCTCGTTGGCTGCCTTGCTATTTAGCTCCACCTGAGTCTGTCTTCCTTGCTCCTTGTCAATGTTCCAGTGTTGGATCTGAGCTACTGCATCTTTCCTTGGGCCTGCTGCTCTGCTAGATAAGTGCTTCTAGTTTGTTTTCTGTTTTTTCTGTCCAGCTTGCTATTAACTTTTGCTGGAAGCTCTGAGAAGCAAAGGGGTGCACCGCCGTGCTGTTAGTTCGGCACGGTGGGTCTTTTTGCCCCTTTGCGTGGTTTTCGTTTTAGGGTTTTTTGTAGACTGCATAGTTCTCTTTGCTATCCTCGCTCTGTCTAGAATATCGGGCCTCACTTTGCTGAATCTATTTCATTCCTACGTTTGTCTTTTCATCTTGCTAACAGTCATTATATGTGGGGGGCTGCCTATTCCTTTGGGGTATTTCTCTGAGGTAAGTCAGGCTTGTATTTCTATCTTCAGGCTAGTCAGCTCCTCAGGCAGTGCCGAGTTGCATAGGTAGTTATAGGCGCAATCCACTGCTGCTTATAGTTGTGTGAGGATAGATCAGGTACTGCAGTCTACAGAGATTCCACGTCTCAGAGCTTGTCCTATTGTTTTTGGTTATTGCCAGATCTCTGTATGTGCGCTGATTACTGCACGCTGTGTTGCCTGATTGCCAGCCATAACAAATACCCCAACTATTAACCCACTTGCCACCACTACAGGGCAAGTGGGAAGAGTAAGTACCGGAATTGGCGCATCATAGCAATGTGCCTCTTCTGGGGCGGCTGAGTGCTGATGTTTTCAGCCAGCGGGTCCAATATCCATGATCCCTTCCTAGGCTATTAATATCAGCCCACAGCTGTCTGCATAGCCTTTGCTGATTATTAAATATGGAGGAAGCCCACCTCATTTTTTGGGGGGTCCCCCATTTTAATAGCCAGTAAAGGATAAGTATACAGCTGTGAGCTGATATTAATAGCCTGGGAAGCTCCATGGGTATTACCCCCTTCCCAGGCTATAAACATCTGCCCCCAGTCACTGGCTTTCCCTCTGCTGGTTTTGAAAATTGCGCGGGAGCCAACGCCATTTTTTTCCATAAAATATTTTTATTAATTAAATACATGTCCAGTAATTTACACACACACACTGTACTAATTGTATTTGTCACTGACATCTATATAGCTACCTATTCTATATGTATATACTGTATGTAATCCATTCCTTCTATCCTGTCAGTTCCTGCAGTGATTTTACAGAAGTCGGCAGATGTATTACCGGCTTTTCTTCTATCCATCCTTCTGTGCAATATAAATGCATATATATGTATGTGTGTGTTACTGATAATATATATCTGTTCTGAATTTTTATAATTGAGGTGTGGTATTTGCCTGGGGGGCTTTGCACTCGGACTCATTCTTTGTGCTGCTCTAATTTTCTTCTATCTAATATGTGTATATATATATGTGTATATATATATATATATATATATATATACACACATACATACACACACACACACACTAATACATATATATATATATATATATATATATATGTATTAGTGTGTGTGTGATTTGAAGAATATTCATTGAAAATGATGTGTAAATGACAGAGAATTTCTGTATGTAAAAGCTCATGTTAAAATCGCATTGCAATCAGAAAGCAATCACACTGCATTCTGATGTAAATCGGATGCTAGGTGTGAAAAATCGGATTGTACTCGCATAGAAAACGCATTACACTCGCATGACACTTGCATTACACTCGTCCGACTCTCCTGCATCAAAATCGGACCGATTTTTTAAATCGCTAGTGTGTCTCCAGCCTTAAGCTGCATTTACACTGAAAGATTATCATGAGTGAGCATTCTAAATGGGGATATGTCAGCAGTAGGTAGTGATAGCGAAACCGTGGATGTTCAGGTATGGCGAACTCAGACAAACATTTAAAAAAAAAGTTTTTGGTTCAGGTACCAGAACCCGAAGTTGGACTCCATTCAGAGGAGGCCCAAACATCCGTTGTTTACCGCACTGTCATCTGCTTAATAGAATGGGAAACACAGGCTGTGATCGGTGGTAAAATCGTTACTGCTTGTCAGAGTGCTGCAGTTCCCATGCTGTCAGATTACAGCATGTGAGGCATCAGCTGTGACCGGCGGTAAAAAGGTTACCGCTAGTAACAGGCATTGGATGAAGAGTACTACTCCAATCATCCTACACCTGCTCTCGCTGATAGCAGCAAGAGCAGGTCAGGTTGATGAGAATATTCATCAGCCGGCGCATGTACAATAAATAAATAAAAAAATAAAGTGGGATTCCCGTCTATTTTTGATAACTACCACAGGTAAAGCTGACAGCTCCGGGCTGCAACCCCCAGTTGTCAGCTTTATATTGTTGGGTTATCAAAAATAGAGGGGTCTCGAAGCCAATAAGCCATTGATGCCCATGTCCCACTATGAAAGACAAAAAAATAACAAAACACCATATTCCTCACCTGTCTGACAATAATCCATTATTGGCCATTTCCCATGAGGATCCAGATGATTTGGAGAGTGGTAACATCAGTGATATGACAGCTCCCCATGTCAGCCGGAACATACTGAGACATGAGTGTGATTACACTCCTGCAGTGTGTAGCGCTGACATGAAAAAGGTTATCAGAGTTCATAGCTAATGAACCCCAGTCACCTCACTTTTGGCACCGTTCGCATCGTAGGAAAATTCTCACACAGTGAGCAGTGCTGTAAGTGAGGTGTCCGGGGTTCATCAGCTATGAACTCTGGTGACTTTTCTCAAGTCAGCGCTGGACACTGCAGGAGCATAATCAGATTCTGTCTCATTGTGTTGCGGCTGGCATAGAGAGCGGTTGCATGATCCGGATAATTTGGAGAGCGGTCACTAGGAGACTTGGCCATTAATGGATTATTGTTGGACAGGTAAGGAATATGGGGTTTTATTATGTTTTGCCTTTTACAGTAGGACATGGGCATCAATGTATTATCAGCAGAAAGGGGAGTATAACTTTGCTTTTTATTTTTAGTGAATAAATGGGGGGAAGTTTTTATTTAAAACAAAGGAGTCTTTCAATTAAAGGAATTTATTCTGGCTGTGTATTTTTTACAATATATCTATGGGGTTAGTAATGTGAGCATCTTATAGAGACCTCTTCATTACTAACCTGTGGGCTTGATGTCAGCTGACATTACAAAGCTGACATCAATCCCACAAATATCATCCCACTTGCCACTGCACCAGGGTAAGTGGGAATAGCCAGGCAAAGCACCAGAATTGGCGCATCTAAAAGATGCGCCTATTCTGGTGCAGAAGAGGGTTTTTATTTTTAGGCTGGGGAAAGCCAATATCCATGGCCCCTTCCCAGTCTGAAAATACCAGCCCCCAGCTGTCTGCTTTAGATTAGATGGTTGCAAAAAATGGGGGACGTGTCTTAAAATAATTTATTTAAATAATTTTTAAAAAACGAGTGGGGACCCTTATATTTTTGATTACCAGCCAATATAAAGAGAACAGCTGGGGGCTGCATCCTTCAGCTGTTAGCTTTACCTTTGCTGGCTACCAAAATACAGGGGAACTGTCATGGGTGTGTCAGATGCTACAGACAGTCACTCTGCATCTGGCCACAGAATGTCTCCGCATTTAGCATCGCAAACGCCTTCTTAATCTGCTTCAGGGTGTCACCGGTGATAGTCACATTTTTCCCTTGCGAAGGCTTGGAGCTATGGCAGTACGCTTTCTTCCTCTCTGGTGCTGTTGGAGGACATTTGGTGTTATCTCTCTGGAGTCTGCTCAAGTTAAGTTGTTTCCCCTTGTTTGTCTCCCTTCTTCTCTTTAGTGTTGAATGGGGACTGACCAGTGTTCATTCCCCCCACTTCCCTATCCAGGGCCTAGCTCTATGGATATACCGGGCTTAGGTTCCTGCTCGGCGAATGGTGTGGAACCAATATAGGGATGATAGGGGAGGCAGGATACTATTAGATCTACCAAGGGGTCTCCACTCCCCCTTTCCCTAGCATTTGGGCTTTCTTCCCCTCGTGTTGCACTAGTCTTCCCACACTGTGCGTGACAGGAACCCATGCAATTTTTTTTTAAATTAATTAATTTATTGCCAGGACGCTGACTGATGAATACTCTCATGAGCCTCGCCTGAGATCGCTGCTATTAGCTAGAGCAAGTGTAGGATGATGAGAGTAGTACTTAACGAACTGACTGCCGATCAGAGTTGCCGGGGTTTATCAAGCTGTCACACAGATGACAGGGTGGGAAACATGCAATGTTCACGCTACCAAACGAAAACAGTAACACGTACTTCCTGGAGAAGTTCATGTTTGGGCTTTGCGCACGGACACTAGGTGTTCGGTACGGACCCCGAATTTTACTGTTTGGGTTTGCCCATCACTAGTCAGCAAGTTTTTGCCAAGTAACCTGAAGGCAGCATAAGGTAGGGGCTGAGACACAGATTTCAGTGATGTGTCATTTATTAGGCTTCATGCTGTTTCAACACAATGAGTGTTTTAGCAGCAGGAGACTATCACTGCCCGGACTACAGCTCGCATGAGCCTGGTCCAACTTAGGGTACCGTCACACAGTGTCATTTTGATCGCTAACACGGCACGATTTGTGACGTTCCAGCGATATACTTACGATCTCGCTGTGTCTGACACGCTCCTGTGATCAGGGACCCCGCTGAGAATCATACGTCGTAGCAGATCGTTTGAAACTTTCTTTCGTCGTCTAGTGTCCCGCTGTGGCGGCATGATCGCATGGTGTAACAAAGGTGTGCACGATATTGTATACTATGTGCGCATAGTAACCAACAGCTTCTACATCACAAATACGTCGTGAAATTATCGCTCCAGCATCGTGCATTGCGAAGTGTGACCGCAGTCTACGACGCTGGAGCGATATTGGAGCGATGCTGGAGCGTCACGGATCGTGCCGTCGTAGCGACCAAAGTGCCACTGAGAGACGGTACCTTAAGCCCCCAGCACTGATTAGCAGCTTACTATCAATAGACAATGTACATAAAAAGCCATGGTGTGGGCTGGGTAAGCTTTATGAGCTCTGCTACATCTAAAAACTCTGATTGTATCACAGCTGCTGCACCCAGAAAACTAAGTGGCATATCGCTGGAATCAAGGTATTTTGGCTACATTATGCTGCTCTCAGATGAGGTAGCAAAAACCTGGTGACAGATTCTCTTTAAAAAAAATGCTCGCTCATTTGGTGAAATTATGTCTTGTGCAATGAACTTTTGTGCAGCCCAAAATATAATTGTTCTCGGCTATACATTGTCCTGTGTAAACAGGACCCGAGGTGATAATCACAACAGTAGCCTGTACGCACTGAATGATCTGACACTGAGTGTACATAGTTAACCATATTCTATTAAAAGATTGCCAGTTTGTAAATGTTTATCAATCAACGGATATTAGTGCTGTCAGAAATTCCGTATAAATGGACCATTAGACATTCGCAACAGTTAGGTTGTTTGGTAAGTATTCAGTTCCCTCGGGGTCTCCGGCATGCTTCCTGCCTAGAAGATAAACTTTTATATCCTTACTTTAGGTGATTTATAGCATCAACAAGATTCTATTCTTTGCTGAAATTATTGTATTATTTCAGACACTTGGGACCACTTGTTAAAAGGAATCTGTCACCCCATTTTTCGACTATAAGCTAAATGTACCATCACACTAAGCGACACTGCAGTGATACCGACAACGATGTGGATCGCTGCAGCGTCGCTGTTTGGTCGCTGGAGAGCTGTCACAGACCGCTCTCCAGCGACCAACGATCCTGAAGTCCGAGGGTAACCAGGGTAAACATCAGGTTACTAAGCGCAGGGCCGCACTTAGTAACCCAATGTTTACCCTGGTTACCGTTGTAAATGTAAAAAAAACAAACACTACATACTTACATTCCCGGTGTCTGGTCAGGTCCCTCACCTTCAGCTTCCAGCACTGACTGAGCGCCGACCGTAAAGTACAGCGGTGACGTCACTGCTGTGCTTTGCTTTACGGCTGGCCGGCGCTCACCAGTCAGTGCGGGAAGCTGAAGGCTGGGGACATGACCAGACACCGGGAATGTAAGTATGTAGTGTTTGTTTTTTTACATTTACAACGGTAACCAGGGTAAATATCGGGTTACTAAGCACGGCCCTGCGCTTAGTAACCCGATGTTTACCCTGGTTACCAGTGATGACATCGCTGAATCGGCGTCACACACGCCGATTCAGCGATGTCAGCGGGAGGTCCAGCGACAAAATAAAGTGCTGGACTTTCCCCAGCGACCAACGATCTCCCAGCAGGGGCCTGATCGTTGGTCGCTGTCACACAGAACGATTTAGTTAACGATATCGTTGCTACGTCACAAAAAGCAACGATATCGTTAACGATATCGTTCAGTGTGACGGTACCTTTAGGCCACCGCCATCAGGGGCTTATCTACAGCATTCTGTAGATAAGCCCCGATGTAACCTGAAAGATAAGAAAAACAAGTTAGATTATACTCACCTGGGGGGCAGTTCGGGTCCGGCGCCTCCCATCTTCATACGATAACGTCCTCTTCTTTGCTTCCTGTCGCGGCTCCTGCACAGGTGTACTTTATCTGCCCTGTTGAGGGCAGAGCAAAGTACTGCAGTGCGCAGGCGCCGGGCTTCTCTGACCTTTCCGGCGCACTGCAGTACTTTGCTCTGCCCTCAAAAGGGCAGATAAAGTACGCCTGTGCAGGAGCCACGACAGGAAGCAAAGAAGAGGATGCTATCGTATGAAGATGGGAGGCGCTGGACCCGAACCATGACGCCCATCGACCGAAGCGCACCGGGATTGCCCCTGGGTGAGTATAATCTAATTTGTTTTCTTATCTTTCAGGTTACATCGGAGGCTTATCTACAGCATTACAGAATGCTGTAGATAAGCCCCTGATGCCGGTGGCCTTAGCTTATAGGCGAAAAATGGGGTGACAGATTCCCTTTAAAAGGATGACGTCTATAGATTGATAGGACTTAGTTCCCAAAACTCTATAGGAGGCCATGACTAGTTGTAACTGAACATCTTTAAGGGTACCTGACACGAGGTTTGGCCTATAAGAGATACGGCCATCACCTTTCAGGGCTGATCTGTTGTGAATTCTGTTTTCGAACTCCCTCCTGTGGTCATGAATGGTACTTCGGCGAGTTCTGTCCATGGACTCCCTCTGGTGGCTGTGAGTGGAGCTGCTGCTTCTGAGGTTCCTTCCACAGGTGACGTAGTTTATTCTTTGGCTGGCTGTTCTATTTAACTCCACTCAGATCGTTACTCCATGCCAGCTGTCAATGTTCTTGTACTGGTTCAGTTCGCTCTTGGATCTTTCTGGTGACTTGTCTACTCCAGCAGAAGCTAAGTCCCTGCTAGTTAATTATTTGTTCATTGTTTCCTTGTCCAGTTGGCTATCATGATTTTGTCTTGCTAGCTGGAAGCTCTGGGATGCAGAGTGGCACCTCCGCACCGTGAGTCAGTGCGGAGGTCTTTTTGCACACTCTGCGTGGTTTTTTGTAGTTTTTTGTGCTGACCGCAAAGATACCTTTTCTATCCTCAGTCTGTTTAGTAAGTCTGGCCTCCCTTTGCTGAAACCTGTTTCATCTCTGTGTTTGTGACTTTCATCTTAACTCACAGTCAATAAATATGGGGGGCTGCCTTTTCCTTTGGGGAATTTCTCTGAGGCAAGGTAGGCTTTATTTTCTATCTTTAGGGCTAGTTAGCTCTTAGGCTGTGAAGAGGCGTCTAGGTCGTGTTAGGTACGCTCCACGGCTATTTCTAGTTGTGCGATAGGATTAGGGGTTGCGGTCAGCAGAGTTCCCACTTCCCAGAGCTTGTCCTGTGTGAGTTTAACCATCAGGTCGTTCCGGGTGCTCTTAACCACCAGGTCCATAACACTGATCTACAGCATTCTATAATGCTGTATATCTGCCCTCAACCCGACCTGCAAGGGAAGAAAAATAACATTTATTATACCCCACTGCGGGGCCGGGCCGGTCAGATGGGTGTCGCTCTTTTTGGTTCGGCGCCTCCCTTCTTCTTTGATGCTGCCCTCCTGCTTCCTTCGTGTGGATGACGCATATCCTCCTGTGCAGGCACACTTCTCTGCCCTGTTGAGGGCAGAGCAAAGTACTGGCAGTGAGCAGGTGGAGGGAAATGTCAAAGAGCCCCTGCGCAGTGTAGTACTTTGCTCTGCCCTCGACAGTGCAGAGAATTACACCTGCGCAGGAGCGCTGTGCCTACGAGACTGTGTGGATGACACAAAGGGATGCGTCATTCACACAAAGCAAGCAGGAGGACGGGGATTGTAAGAAGATGGGAGGCGCCGGACCGAGACCAGCGACGTCTATCGGACTGGACTGCAGGTCAGGTTGGGGGCAGATATACAGCATTATAGAATGCTGTATATGAGCCCTGAAAGGCAGTGGGTGTATCTCTTATCAGCCAAACCTGGTGACAGGTTCACTTTAAATGCTCCAGAAGTGAATGTCTCCAAAGTGGAAAATTCCATTAATAAAATAGCATCCAGAAGAATTTGTGCAACTTCCATACAGAATTGGCAAATTAACCCCTTCCCGACCCATGACGCCACGTAGGCGTCATGAAAGTCGGTGCCATTCCGACCCATGACGCCTATGCGGCGTCATGGAAAGATCGCGTCCCTGCAGATCGGGTGAAAGGGTTAACTCCCATTTCACCCGATCTGCAGGGACAGGGGGAGTGGTAGTTTAGCCCAGGGGGGGTGGCTTCACCCCCTCGTGGCTACGATCGCTCTGATTGGCTGTTGAAAGTGAAACTGCCAATCAGAGCGATTTGTAATATTTCACCCATTATAACGGGTGAAATATTACAATCCAGCCATGGCCGATGCTGAAATATCATCGGCCATGGCTGGAAATACTAATGTGCCCCCACCCCACCCCTCCGATCGCCCCCCCACCCCCCCGATCTGGCCGGTACACTGCTCCGGCTCCCCTCCGTCCAGTGCTCCGCTCCCCCCCGTGCTCGTGTCCGCTCCCCCCGTGCTCCAATCACCCCCCCGTGCTCCAATCACCCCCCCTGCACTCCGATCCACCCCCCCCGTGCTCCGTTCCACCCCCCCGTGCTCCATTCCAGCCCCCCCGTGCTCCGTTCCACGCCCCCCGCGCTCCGTTCCACCCCTCCCGCGCTCCGATTCCCCACCCCGTGCTCCGATCCCCCCCCCGTGGTCCCCCCCCCCACCCTATCATACTTACCGATCCAGCCGTGGTCCCGTCCGTCTTCTCCCGGGCGCCGCCATCTTCCAAAATGGCGGGCGCATGCGCAGTGCGCCCGCCGAATCTGCCGGCCGGCAGATTCGTTCCAAAGTGCATTTTGATCACTGAGATATAATCTATCTCAGTGATCAAAATAAAAAAAATAATAAATGACCCCCCCCCTTTGTCACCCCCATAGGTAGGGACAATAAAAAAATAAAGAAATTTTTTTTTTTCCACTAATGTTAGAATAGGGTTAGGGTTAGGGGTAGGGTTAGGGGTAGGGTTAGGGTTAGGGTTAGGGCTAGGGGTAGGGGTAGGGTTAGGGTTAGGGGTAGGGTTAGGGTTAGGGGTAGGGTTAGGGGTAGGGTTAGGGTTAGGGGTAGGGTTAGGGCTAGGGTTAGGGTTAGGAATGTGCACACGTATTCTGGTCCTCTGCGGATTTTTCCGCTGCGGATTTGATAAATCCGCAGTGCTAAACCGCTGCGGATTTATGGCGGATTTACCGCGTTTTTTTCTGCGCATTTCACTGCGGTTTTACAATTGCGATTTTCTATTGGAGCAGTTGTAAAACCGCTGCGGAATCCGCACAAAGAAGTGACATGCTGCGGAATGTAAACCGCTGCGTTTCCGTGCAGTTTTTCCGCAGCATGTGTACAGCGATTTTTGTTTCCCATAGGTTTACATTGAACTGTACACTCATGGGAAACTGCTGCGGATCCGCAGCGTGTGCACATACCTTTAGAATTAGGCCATGTGCACACGGTGCGGATTTGGCTGCGGATTCGCAGCAGTGTTCCATCAGGTTTACAGTACCATGTAAACATATGAAAAACCAAATCCGCTGTGCCCATGGTGCGGAAAATACCGCGCGGGAACGCTGCGTTGTATTTTCCGCAGCATGTCAATTCTTTGTGCGGATTCCGCAGCGTTTTACACCTGTTCCTCAATAGGAATCCGCAGGTGAAATCCGCACAAAAAACACTGGAAATCCGCGGAAAATCCGCAGGTAAAACACAGTGCCTTTTACCCGCCGATTTTTCAAAAATGGTGCGGAAATATCTCACACGAATCCGCAACGTGGGCACATAGCCTTAGGGTTAGGGTTGGAATTAGGGTTGTGGTTAGGGTTAGGGGTGTGTTGGGGTTAGTGTTGTGGTTAGGGGTGTGTTGCGGTTAGGGTTGTGATTAGGGTTATGGCTACAGTTGGGATTAGAGTTAGGGGTGTGTTGGGGTTAGTGTTGGAGTTAGAATTGAGGGGTTACCACTGTTTAGGCACATCAGGGGTCTCCAAACGCAACATGGCGCCACCATTGATTCCAGCCAATCTCGTATTCAAAAAGTCAAATGGTGCTCCCTCACTTCCGAGCCCTGACGTGTGCCCAAACAGTGGTTTACCCCCACATATGGGGTACCAGCATACTCAGGACAAACTGCGCAACAATTACTGGGGTCCAATTTCTCCTGTTACCCTTGTGAATCTAAAAAAATGCTTGCTAAAACATAATTTTTGAGGAAAGAAAAATGATTTTTTATTTTCACGGCTCTGCGTTGTAAACGTCTGTGAAGCACTTGGGGGTTCAAAGTGCTCACCACATATCTAGATAAGTTCCTTGGGGGGTCTAGTTTCTAAAATGGGGTCACTTGTGGGGGGTCTCTACTGTTTAGGCACACCAGGGGCTCTGCAAACGCAACGTGACACCCGCAGACCATTCCATCAAAGTCTGCATTTCAAAAGTCACTACTTCCCTTCTGAGCCCCGACGTGTGCCCAAACAGTGGTTTACCCCCACATATGGGGTATCAGCGTACTCAGGAGAAACTGGACAACAACTTTTGGGGTCCAATTTCTCCTGTAACCCTTGGGAAAATAAAAAATTCTGGGCTAAATAATTATTTTTGAGGAAAGAAAACGTATTTATTATTTTCACGGCTCTGCATTATAAACTTCTATGAAGCACTTGGGGGTTCAAAGTGCTCACCACACATCTAGATAAGTTCCTTTCAGGGTCTAGTTTCCAAAATGGGGTCACTTGTGGGGGGTTTCTACTGTTTAGGCACATCAGGGGCTCTGCAAACGCAACGTGACGCCCGCAGAGCATTCCATCAAAGTCTGCATTTCAAAACGTCACTACTTCAATTCCGAGCCCCGGCATGTGCCCAAACAGTAGTTTACCCCCACATATGGGGTATCAGCGTACTCAGGAGAAACTGGACAACAACTTTTGGGATCCAATTTCTCCTGTAACCCTTGGGAAAATAAAAAATTCTGGGCTAAATAATTATTTTTGAGGAAAGAAAACGTATTTATTATTTTCACGGCTCTGCATTATAAACTTCTATGAAGCACTTGGGGGTTCAAAGTGCTCACCACACATCTAGATAAGTTCCTTTCAGGGTCTAGTTTCCAAAATGGGGTCACTTGTGGGGGGTTTCTACTGTTTAGGCACATCAGGGGCTCTGCAAACGCAACGTGACGCCCGCAGAGCATTCCATCAAAGTCTGCATTTCAAAACGTCACTACTTCAATTCCGAGCCCCGGCATGTGCCCAAACAGTAGTTTACCCCCACATATGGGGTATCACCGTACTCAGGAGAAACTGGACAACAACTTTTGGGGTCAAATTTCTCCTGTTACCCTTGGGAAAATTAAAAAATTCTGGGCTAAATAATTATTTTTGAGGAAAGAAAACGTATTTATTATTTTCACGGCTCTGCATTATAAACTTCTATGAAGCACTTGGGGGTTCAAAGTGCTCACCACACATCTAGATAAGTTCCTTTGGGGGTCTAGTTTCCAAAATGGGGTCACTTGTGGGGGGTTTCTACTGTTAAGCCACATCAGGGGCTCTGCAAACGCAACGTGACGCCCACAGAGCATTCCATCAAAGTCTGCATTTCAAAACGTCACTACTTCACTTCCGAGCCCCGGCATGTGCCCAAACAGTGATTTACCCCCACATATGGGGTATCAGCGTACTCAGGAGAAACTGGACAACAACTTTTGGGGTCAAATTTCTCCTGTTACCCTTGGGAAAATAAAAAATTGCAGGCTAAAAGATCATTTTTGAGAAAATAATTTTTTTTTTTATTTTCATGGCTCTGCGTTATAAACTTCTGTGAAGCACTTGGGGGTTCAAAGTCCTCACCACACATCTAGATTAGTTCCTTTGGGGGTCTAGTTTCCAAAATGGTGTCATTTCTGGGGGATCTCCAATGTTTAAGCACACAGGGGCTCTCCAAACGTGACATGGTGTCCGCTAATGATTGGAGCTAATTTTCCATTTAAAAAGCCAAATGGCGTGCCATCCCTTCCGAGCCCTGCCGTGCGCCCAAACAGTGGTTTACCCCCACATATGGGGTATCAGCGTACTCAGGACAAACTGGACAACAATATTTGGGGTCCAATTTCTCCCATTATCCTTGGCAAAATAGGAAATTCCAGGCTAAAAAATCATTTTTGAGGAAAGAAAAATTATTTTTTATTTTCATGGCTCTGCGTTATAAACTTCTGTGAAGCACCTGGGGGTTTAAAGTGCTCAATATGCATCTAGATAAGTTCCTTGGGGGGTCTAGTTTCCAAAATGGGGTCACTTGTGGGGGAGCTCCAATGTTTAGGCACACAGGGGGCTCTCCAAACGCGACATGGTGTCCGCTAACAATTGGAGCTAATTTTCCATTCAAAAAGTCAAATGGCGCGCCTTCCCTTCCGAGCCCTGCCGTGTGCCCAAACAGTGGTTTACCCCCACATATGAGGTATCGGCGTACTCGGGAGAAATTGCCCAACAAATTTTATGATCCATTTTATCCTACTGCCCATGTGAAAATGAAAAAATTGAGGCGAAAATAATTTTTTTGTGAAAAAAAAAGTACTTTTTCATTTTTACAGATCAATTTGTGAAGCACCTGAGGGTTTAAAGTGCTCACTAGGCAACTAAATAAGTTCCTTGGGGGGTCTAGTTTCCAAAATGGGGTCACTTGTGGGGGAGCGCCAATGTTTAGGCACACAGGAGCTATCCAAACGCGACATGGTGTCCGCTAACGATGGAAATAATTTTTCATTCAAAAAGTCAAATGGCGCTCCTTCCCTTCCGAGCCTTACCATGTGCCCAAACAGTGGTTTACCCCCACATGTGAGGTATTGGTGTACTCAGGAGAAATTGCCCAACACATTTTAGGATCCATTTTATCCTGTTGCCCATGTGAAAATGAAAAAATTGAGGCTAAAAGAATTTTTTTGTGAAAAAAAAGTACTTTTTCATTTTTACGGATCAATTTGTGAAGCACCTGGGGGTTCAAAGTGCTCACTATGCATCTAGATAAGTTCCTTGGGGCGTCTAGTTTCCAAAATGGGGTCATTTGTGGGGGAGCTCCAATTTTTAGGCACACGGGGGCTCTCCAAACGTGACATGGTGTCCGCTAAAGAGTGGAGCCAATTTTTGATTCAAAAAGTCAAATGGCGCTCCTTCCCTTCCAAGCCCTGCCGTGCGCCCAAACAGTGGTTTACCCCCACATATGAGGTATCAGCGTACTCAGGACAAATTGGACAACAACTTTCGTGGTTCAGTTTCTCCTTTTACCATTGGGAAAATAAAAAAATTGTTGCTAAAAGATAATTTTTGTGACTAAAAAGTTAAATGTTCATTTTTTCCTTCCATGTTGCTTCTGCTGCTGTGAAGCACCTGAAGGGTTAATAAACTTCTTGAATGTGGTTTTGAGTACCTTGAGGGGTGCAGTTTTTAGAATGGTGTCACTTTTGGGTATTTTCAGCCATATAGACCCCTCAAACTGACTTCAAATGTGAGGTGGTCCCTAAAAAAAATGGTTTTGTAAATTTCGTTGTAAAAATGACAAATCGCTGGTCAAATTTTAACCCTTATAACTTCCTAACAAAAAAAAATTTTGTTTCCAAAATTGTGCTGATGTAAAGTAAACATGTGGGAAATGTTATTTATTAACTATTTTGTGTCACATATCTCTCTGGTTTAACAGAATAAAAATTCAAAATGTGAAAATTGCGAAATTTTCAAAATTTTCGCCAAATTTCCGTGTTTATCACAAATAAATGCAGAATTTATTGACCTAAATTTACCACTAACATGAAGCCCAATATGTCACGAAAAAACAATCTCAGAACCGCTAGGATCCGTTGAAGCGTTCCTGAGTTATTACCTCATAAAGGGACACTGGTCAGAATTGCAAAAAACGGCAAGGTCTTTAAGGTCAAAATAGGCTGGGTCTTGAAGGGGTTAAGAATGTTGGTGGAATTAATTTATTGTGACATTCTAAGAAAAATCTGCTGGTCTTTGCACTTTTGTACTCCTAGGAGAGTTATAAAATGTTGGCTTCATTTGGTTTGCTGATGTACCTGTGATGGCCTCATTCAGCTCTGGCAAACACTTCAAAGGTAACTTGTTTATATGTAAACATGTTTCTGCAATTCCTATGAACTTGTGTGTAACTCATTGCCTCCTAGGTTCCTGGTGACATTCCAAATCTTGTGTGTTTATTTTTAAAGAATATCCTTAAAATCAAGCAAATCACAGCAGATGGTTACCCGTATACAGTACTGAATGTTCACATTCTGCTTAATTTCCTGGTTTCTGCCTGCAGTCTTTACATATCTTTATGTTCATATTCAATCTTAAATTAACGCTTAGATCATTTTCCGTTATTGTGCTTCCATTGTTTACTCCAACTCTCCTAAAAGCGAAAAAAAAATTTTGTTTTCCTTTTTTTGTCGCTATAGCTTTATGAGGGTTTGTTTTTTGTGGGAGTTGTAGTTTTAAAATGACAACGTTCATTTTAAATACAATGTCCTAGAAATAGCACAAAATAAATAACCTGGCAACATGATTTTCCTGGTCAGTATGACTGTAACAATAAGAAACTGGATCATTTAATTATTTTAGTGGTGAAAAAAAATTCTGAAGGGCGGGGACGATGCGGGGGGGCGGCACCTGAGCAAGGTTTTTTTTTGTTTTGTTTTTTAAAGTCCTGGGTCACCTCCCAACCGACCGCCCCCCTCTCCCCCCGCCCGCCTGCCTGCCTCCCACCCACCCTCCTTGAAGACGATACTCACCCTGCTCCAGCGATGCCTGGTCTCAGCGTCTGTAGCGTGTCCTGAGAGAGTGGTCACGTGGTACCGCTCATTAAAGGTCATGAATATGTACATATTCATGACCTTAATGAGTGGTACCACGGGATCGCTCACTCAGGAAGGTGCTGCACCGGGAGTCGGGACAGAGCCAGAAGGATGTCGGCGCGGCCGCGCGGTGTGGGACAGGTGAGTATGAGGGATGGGGGGAAGAAAGAGGACAGGGAGCCCGGAGCAGAGCCATGGGAGAAGGAGCGGGGGGGGGTGGAGAGATGAGCCATGCACACGGGGGTATTATGAGCCATGCATACAAGAGGTGGGGGGGAATTATGAGCCATGCATACAAGAGGTGGGGGGGAATTATGAGCCATGCATACAGGAGGGGGGAGGGAATTATGAGCTGTTGTGAATTCTGTGGCTGAGTTCACTTCTGTGGTCACAAGTGGTATTGCAGTCTCTGGGCTTCCTCCCTCAGGTGTTTTGGTGAGCTCGTTGGCTGCCTTGCTATTTAGCTCCACCTGAGTCTGTCTTCCTTGCTCCTTGTCAATGTTCCAGTGTTGGATCTGAGCTACTGCATCTTTCCTTGGGCCTGCTGCTCTGCTAGATAAGTGCTTCTAGTTTGTTTTCTGTTTTTTTCTGTCCAGCTTGCTATTGTCTTTTGCTGGAAGCTCTGAGAAGCAGAGGGGTGCACCGCCGTGCTGTTAGTTCGGCACGGTGGGTCTTTTTGCCCCTTTGCGTGGTTTTCGTTTTAGGGTTTTTTGTAGACTGCATAGTTCTCTTTGCTATCCTCGCTCTGTCTAGAATATCGGGCCTCACTTTGCTGAATCTATTTCATTCCTACGTTTGTCTTTTCATCTTGCTAACAGTCATTATATGTGGGGGGCTGCCTATTCCTTTGGGGTATTTCTCTGAGGTAAGTCAGGCTTGTATTTCTATCTTCAGGCTAGTCAGCTCCTCAGGCAGTGCCGAGTTGCATAGGTAGTTGTTAGGCGCAATCCACTGCTGCTTATAGTTGTGTGAGGATAGATCAGGTACTGCAGTCTACAGAGATTCCACGTCTCAGAGCTCGTCCTATTGTTTTTGGTTATTGCCAGATCTCTGTATGTGCGCTGATTACTGCACGCTGTGTTGCCTGATTGCCAGCCATAACAGTACAAGGAGCCAACCAATGATTCCCAATAGAGGGAAAAAAGAAATCCTGACATCATTTTTTTTTCTTAGCTCTGTCTTCAGTCTTTTTTTTCCCCTAGACATTAGAGTGCTTCAGGACACAGCTGTGGACATGGATATTCAGGCTCTGTGCTCCTCAATGGATAATCTCGTTGTAAATGTACAAAAGATTCAAGATACTATTGATCAGAAATCGATGCTAGAACCAAGAATTCCGATTCCTGATTTGTTTTTTGGTGACAGAACTAAGTTCCTGAGCTTCAGAAATAATTGTAAGCTATTTTTGGCCTTGAAACCTCATTCTTCTGGTAATCCTATTCAACAGGTTTTGATTATTATTTCTTTTTTGCGCGGCGACCCACAGGACTGGGCGTTTTCTCTTGCACCAGGAGATTCTGCATTGAGTAATGTTGATGCATTTTTCCTGGCGCTCGGATTGCTTTACGATGAGCCTAATTCAGTGGATCAGGCTGAGAAAAATCTGCTGGCTTTATGCCAGGGTCAGGATGATGTAGAAGTATATTGTCAGAAATTTAGGAAATGGTCAGTACTCACTCTGTGGAATGAATCTGCACTAGCGGCTTTGTTCAGAAAGGGTCTCTCTGAAGCTCTTAAGGATGTAATGGTGGGATTTCCTATGCCTGCTGGTTTGAATGAGTCTATGTCCTTGGCCATTCAGATCGGTCGTCGCTTGCGCGAGCGTAAATCTGTGCACCATCTGGCGGTACTGCCTGAGAGTAAACCTGAGCCTATGCAGTGTGACAGGACTATGACTAAAGTAGAACGGCAAGAACACAGACGTCTGAACAGACTGTGTTTCTATTGTGGTGATTCTACTCATGCTATTTCTAATTGTCCTAAACGCACTAGGCGGTTCGATAGCTCTGCCGTTATTGGTACTGTACAGTCCAAATTCCTTTTGTCCATTACCTTAATGTGCTCTTTGTCATCGTATTCTGTCATGGCGTTTGTGGATTCAGGCGCTGCCCTGAATCTGATGGATTTGGATTATGCTAAACGTTGTGGATTTTTCTTGGAGCCTTTGCGGTGTCCTATTCCGTTGAGAGGAATTGATGCTACACCTTTGGCCAAGAATAAGCCTCAGTACTGGGCCCAGCTGACCATGTGCATGGCTCCTGCACATCAGGAAGTTATTCGCTTTCTGGTACTGCATAATTTGCATGATGTGGTCGTGTTGGGGTTGCCATGGCTACAAACCCATAATCCAGTATTGGATTGGAACTCTATGTCGGTAACCAGCTGGGGTTGTCAGGGAGTACATGGTGATGTTCCATTTTTGTCTATTTCGTCATCCATTCCTTCTGACATCCCATAGTTCTTGTCGGACTTTCAGGATGTATTTGAAGAGTCCAAGTCTGATGCCCTACCTCCGCATAGGAATTGTGATTGTGCTATCGATTTGATTCCTGGTAGTAAATTCCCTAAGGGTCGTTTATTTAATTTGTCCGTACCTGAACACACCGCTATGCGCAGTTATGTGAAGGAGTCCCTGGAGAAGGGACATATTCGCCCATCGTCGTCACCATCGGGAGCAGGGTTCTTTTTTGTAGCCAAGAAGGATGGTTCGCTAAGACCGTGTATTGATTACCGCCTTCTTAATAAGATCACTGTTAAGTTTCAGTATCCCTTGCCATTGATTTCTGACTTGTTTGCTCGGATTAAGGGGGCTAGTTGGTTTACTAAGATTGATCTTCGTGGTGCGTATAATCTGGTGAGAATCAGGCAGGGAGATGAATGGAAAACGGCATTTAATACACCCGAGGGTCATTTTGAGTATCTGGTGATGCCGTTCGGACTTGCCAATGCTCCATCTGTTTTTCAGTCTTTTATGCATGACATTTTCCGTGAGTATCTGGATAAAGTCTTGATTGTTTACTTGGATGACATTTTGATCTTCTCAGATGATTGGGAGTCTCATGTGAAGCAAGTCAGAATGGTTTTCCAGGTACTGCGTGCTAATTCCTTGTTCGTGAAGGGATCAAAGTGTCTCTTCGGTGTGCAGAAAGTTTCATTTTTGGGGTTCATCTTTTCCCCTTCTACTATCGAGATGGATCCGGTTAAGGTTCAGGCCATCCAGGATTGGACTCAGCCGACATCTCTAAAAAGTCTGCAGAAATTCCTGGGCTTTGCTAATTTTTATCGTCGCTTCATCTGTAATTTTTCTAGCATTGCCAGACCATTGACCGATTTGACCAAGAAGGGTGCTGATTTGGTTAATTGGTCTTCTGCTGCCGTGGAAGCTTTTCAGGAGTTGAAGCGTCGTTTTTGCTGTGCCCCTGTGTTGTGTCAACCTGATGTTTCTCTTCCGTTCCAGGTCGAGGTTGATGCTTCTGAGATTGGTGCAGGGGCGGTTTTGTCACAGAGAGGTTCTGGTTGCTCAGTGTTCAAACCATGTGCTTTCTTTTCCAGGAAATTTTCTGCTGCTGAGCGTAATTATGATGTGGGCAACCAAGAGTTGCTGGCCATGAAGTGGGCATTCGAGGAGTGGCGTCATTGGCTTGAGGGTGCTAAGCATCGCGTGGTGGTATTGACTGATCATAAGAACTTGACTTATCTCGAGTCTGCCAAGCGCTTGAATCCTAGACAGGCCCGTTGGTCGTTATTTTTTGCTCGTTTTGATTTTGTGATTTCATACCTTCCGGGCTCTAAAAATGTGAAGGCGGATGCTCTGTCTAGGAGTTTTGTGCCCGACTCTCCGGGGTTATCTGAGCCGGCGAGTATCCTCAAGGAAGGAGTCATTGTGTCTGCCATCTCCCCTGATTTGCGGAGAGTGTTGCAGAAATTTCAGGCTAATAAACCTGATCGTTGTCCGGCCGAGAAACTGTTCGTCCCTGATAGGTGGACTAGTAAAGTTATCTCTGAACTTCATTGTTCGGTGCTGGCCGGTCATCCAGGAATCTTTGGTACCAGGGAGTTGGTTGCTAGATCCTTCTGGTGGCCATCTCTGTCACGGGATGTGCGTGCTTTTGTGCAGTCCTGTGGAATTTGTGCTAGGGCTAAGCCCTGCTGTTCACGTGCCAGTGGGTTGCTTTTGCCCTTGCCGGTCCCGAAGAGGCCTTGGACACATATTTCGATGGATTTCATTTCTGACCTTCCCGTTTCTCAAAAAATGTCGGTCATTTGGGTGGTCTGTGATCGCTTTTCTAAAATGGTCCATCTGGTGCCCTTGGTTAAATTGCCTTCCTCCTCTGATTTGGTGCCTTTGTTCTTCCAGCATGTGGTTCGTTTACATGGCATTCCTGAGAATATTGTTTCTGACAGAGGTTCCCAGTTTGTCTCGAGGTTCTGGCGAACCTTTTGTGGTAGGATGGGCATTGACCTATCTTTCTCCTCGGCCTTCCATCCTCAGACTAATGGCCAGACCGAACGAACCAATCAGACCTTGGAAACATATCTGAGATGTTTTGTTTCCGCTGACCAGGATGATTGGGTGTCATTTTTGCCGTTGGCTGAGTTCGCCCTTAATAATCGGGCCAGCTCGGCTACCTTGGTCTCTCCATTTTTCTGCAATTCTGGGTTCCATCCTCGTTTCTCTTCAGGACAGGTTGAGTCTTCGGACTGTCCTGGTGTGGATTCTGTGGTGGACAGGTTGCAGCAGATCTGGACTCGGGTAGTGGACAATTTGACCTTGTCCCAGGAGAAGGCTCAGCTTTTCGCTAATCGCAGACGCCGTGTGGGACCCCGACTTCGTGTTGGGGATTTGGTTTGGTTATCTTCTCGTCATATTCCTATGAAGGTTTCCTCTCCTAAATTTAAACCTCGTTTTATTGGTCCGTATAGGATTTCTGAGATTCTCAATCCGGTGTCTTTTCGTCTGACCCTCCCAGACTCCTTTTCCATACATAATGTATTCCATAGGTCGTTGTTGAGGAGATACGTGGCACCTATGGTTCCATCTGTGGAGCCTCCTGCCCCTGTTTTGGTGGAGGGGGAATTGGAGTATATTGTGGAGAAGATTTTGGATTCTCGTGTCTCTAGACGGAAACTCCAGTATCTGGTCAAATGGAAGGGTTATGCTCAGGAAGATAATTCCTGGGTTTTTGCCTCTGATGTCCATGCCCCAGATCTTGTTCGTGCCTTTCATGTGGCTCATCCTGGTCGGCCTGGGGGTTCTGGTGAGGGTTCGGTGACCCCTCCTCAAGGGGGGGGTACTGTTGTGAATTCTGTGGCTGAGTTCACTTCTGTGGTCACAAGTGGTATTGCAGTCTCTGGGCTTCCTCCCTCAGGTGTTTTGGTGAGCTCGTTGGCTGCCTTGCTATTTAGCTCCACCTGAGTCTGTCTTCCTTGCTCCTTGTCAATGTTCCAGTGTTGGATCTGAGCTACTGCATCTTTCCTTGGGCCTGCTGCTCTGCTAGATAAGTGCTTCTAGTTTGTTTTCTGTTTTTTTCTGTCCAGCTTGCTATTGTCTTTTGCTGGAAGCTCTGAGAAGCAGAGGGGTGCACCGCCGTGCTGTTAGTTCGGCACGGTGGGTCTTTTTGCCCCTTTGCGTGGTTTTCGTTTTAGGGTTTTTTGTAGACTGCATAGTTCTCTTTGCTATCCTCGCTCTGTCTAGAATATCGGGCCTCACTTTGCTGAATCTATTTCATTCCTACGTTTGTCTTTTCATCTTGCTAACAGTCATTATATGTGGGGGGCTGCCTATTCCTTTGGGGTATTTCTCTGAGGTAAGTCAGGCTTGTATTTCTATCTTCAGGCTAGTCAGCTCCTCAGGCAGTGCCGAGTTGCATAGGTAGTTGTTAGGCGCAATCCACTGCTGCTTATAGTTGTGTGAGGATAGATCAGGTACTGCAGTCTACAGAGATTCCACGTCTCAGAGCTCGTCCTATTGTTTTTGGTTATTGCCAGATCTCTGTATGTGCGCTGATTACTGCACGCTGTGTTGCCTGATTGCCAGCCATAACAATGAGCCATGCATATGGGGGGGATTATGAGCCATGCATACAGGAGGGGGGGTGGAATATGAGCCATGCATACAGGAGGGGGGAGGGAATTATGAGCCATGCATACAGGGGGGATTATGAGCCATGCATACGAGGGGGTGGAATATGAGCCATGCATACAGGAGGGGGGAAGGGAATTATGAGCCATGCATACAGGGGGATTATGAACCATGCATACAGGAGGGGGGTGGAATATGAGCCATGCATACAGGAGGGAGGAGGGAATTATGATCAATGCATATAGGGAGGGATTATGGGCCATGCATACAGGAGGGGGGTGGAATATGAGCCATGCATACAGGAGGGGGGAGGGAATTATGAGCCATGCATACAGTAGGGGAGGATTATGACCCATGCATACAGGAGGGGGGGTGGAATATGAGCCATGCATACAGGAGGGGGGAGGGAATTATGAGCCATGCATACAGGGGGGGATTATGAGCCATGCATACAGGAGGGGGGATATGAGCCATCATACAGGAGGGGGGGAATATGAGCCATGCATACAGGAGGAAGGGGGGAAGATGAGCCATGCATATGGGATGGGAGGGAGATGAGCCACGCATACAAGATGGGAGGGGGGCATTATACAGTATTGAGCATCATGTGGGTCATTATACAGTATGGAGCATCATGTGGGGCCATTATACAGTATTGAGCATCATGTGTGGCCATTATACAGTATTGAGCATCATGTGTGGCCATTATACAGTATGGAGCATCATGTGTGGCCACTATACAGAATGGAGCATCATGTGTGGCCAATGGCCATTATACAGTATGGAGCATCATGTGTGGCCATTATACAGTATAGAGCATCATGTGTGGCCATTATACAGTATGGAGCACTGTGGCCATATTTATTTTTGTTTATATTTATTGTATATGAAACAGTGTGATCAGCAGTGCTAAATGGGTGTGGTTGGGATGTGGATATGGGTGTGACTAGTTGTGAAATGGGTGTGGTCAGAGCCGTGGCCTAAAATTTGCCGCAAACTTTATACCTCTTTCCCTTCTTCAAAAGTTGGGAGGTATGGTACCACATTTGCCAGATCATGGCAAGTACCACAAATCCCATGGGGAATGAAGGAGGCCAAACGCAGTTTTTCCGTAAGTGATCCGTTACACGGCAGATGCAGAAAAACTGCCTGATCTGCTGCAAAAGGCTACTTCCACATCAGCGATTCTTGCCAAAGTCTATGCCAATAGTGTCATACTCACCAATGGGGGAGGTAGCACTAAAAGTGCCTAGGGCAGCAGAAACTCTAAGGCTAGGGTCACATTGCGTTAGCAGCAGCCCATTCAGCGCATACTCTAACGGGCTGCTGCTAGCGCAAGTGCCTGCGCTATATCACGCTAGCGCAGATGGAGCATCTGCTAGCTCCATCTGCGCTAGCAGTGACGGACCCAGAAACGCTGCAGCCAGCGTCTCGGGTCCGTCACTCAATGATGGCGCATCACTAGCGGACGCCCATTCTGGGCGTGCACTAGGCGATGCGTCCTGCATTGCATTCAATGGCGGCGTTAACGGAGTACGTTATGCCGCGGTGTAATGCACTCCGTTTAACGTTGCCCCTGAACGCAATGTGAACCAAGCCTAAATGCGGCCCTGGTCCTGAGATAATATTTTTATTAATACTAATTTAGGATACATATGATATTTTCATTGCTTTGCAGTGCATTTGTTGGGGAAATCTGGTGATTGAAAAATGGCATTACGATTTTTGTTTTCAGCTTTTTACCTCATGTGCAGGGCATTTCAGTAGCTTAGGCATCAATGGTTACGGCCACTAACGGCTAACTAACTGTTACTATGTGAATGCTCGTAATGAGGACTGGAGTTGAGAAACACTGATGTAGTGAAAAAACTTTATGAGTCTAGGAATATCGCTACATGACACTTTGAACAGAATGTGTATAAGGCCCTCCTTTATGTATAATACAGGGTGTATCTAAGTCCCTCTTCCAGCAAATTTTTGGCAGTTCCTGCTTCCTTCATAAATTACACTGACACTTCCATTTTTTAATAAAGATTTAAATTTTGGTTTATCTACATAACACTGTTTTTGGCGCCCCCGCTCAATGGAAGCTGACCCTAAATATTCCTGTAAGTCCCTGTTACATCAAATATTCCTAAGGGATCCTATACTAGACAAAGACCAACTCTCTGGCAGAAGCTTGAAACCTATGTGTAGTATACCTGGTGTCTAGCCACCGTTGAGCAGGGGCACCAAAAACTTCATTATCTAGGGTGCCAACCTCTGCTGCCAGGCAGAGTCAATTTAAGGACATCTCAAGGATTCATGGGTCCTATTTGGTATCACCTGGGATAAGCATGCAGTATCATTTTTCTCTGTATTTTCCGGTCTCCCTTTATGGTAACAGTGATACAGTGGGTATTGAAAGTATTCACACTCCTTTTAAATTTTTCATTCTTTGTTTCATTGCAGCCATTTGGTAAAATCAAAAAAGTTCATTTTTTTCTCATTAATGTACACTCTGCACCCCATCTGACTGACAAAAAAACAAATGTAGAAATGTTTGCATATTTATTGAAAAAGAAAAACTGAAACATCACATGGTCATAAGTATTCAGACCCTTTGCTCAGACACTCATATTTTCATATTTAAGTCATATGCTGTCCATTTCCTTGTGATCCTCCTTGAGATGGTTCTACTCCTTCATTGGAGTCCAGCTGTGTTTAATTAAACTGATCGAACTTGACTTGGAAAGGCACACACTTGTCTATATAAGACCTCACAGCTCACAGTGCATGGCCAAGGAGCTCAGAGACAGAATTGTGGAAAGGCACAGATCTGGCCAAGGTTACAAAAGAATTTATGCAGTACTCAAGGTTCCTAAGAGCACAGTGGCCTCCATAATCTTTAAATGGAAGAAGTTTGGAACCATCAGAAGTCTTCCTAAACCTGGCCAACCAGACAAACTGAGCAATCGTGGGAGAAGAGCTTTGGTGAGAGAGGTAAAGAAGAACCCCAAGATCACTGTGGCTGAGCTCCAGAGATGCAGTAGGGAGATGGGAGAAAGTTCCACAACGTCAACTATCACTGCAGCCCTCCACCAGTCAGGCCTTTATGGCAGAGTGGCCCAACGGAAGCCTATCCTCAGTGTAAGACATGAAAACCCGCATAGAGTTTGCTAAAAAAAAAAAAAAAACACATGAAGGACTCCAGGACTATGAGAACTAAGATTCTCTGGTCTGATGTGACAAAGATAGACCTTTTTGGTGATAATTCTAAGAGTTATGTGTGGAGAAAACTAGGTGTGAGCAGCAGTCAGGGCCGTAGTCATGTCCAGTATGGAAGAGGCATTGACATATACCTTGTCATTAGTGCCTTCTTCCCATATGAAGCCATATCCATGATCAATGTCTGCAAAGACTAAAGACTAATTGCCCGTGAGTACGACACCCAGACATAGCGCCCCCTCCGGGTTGGCGCAGTTCCACCCAGACCCCCTTCTCATGTTGTTTCTTCTGCTCAATTACTCCCACAATCCAGGCGGCCTGGCTGGGAGATGGGAAGAGGCCCTCCGTCTGTGAATGGGTATGGGCTTTATGGAGGGTCAAAATGCCACCGAGAGCGGGCCTGATATGCAGAGGCTCGTCTGGGCTGAGAAATCGAATGACAGACAGGGTTTCTGGGGTGAGGGACCGAGGTGCACTCACCACCTCCGGTTCGAGCATCCTGATCACACCTGTCCCATGTCCGCTGGATTCCTGCGCCACTCCAACCCTGCATTTCGGATCCCAATACTGAAGTTCCGGCTCAGACTTCACTTACGGCGCAAGCTCCTCCAGGGCAGTCATTGTTTCCAGTCCCCTGGCCTCCAAATCTCGACGCGGAGGTTCCTCTGGAACCTTACTTGTTTCCAATCACAGCACATCCACATCTGTTACAGCATCAACACAGAGTTCTGCACATTTCACATCCTTCACTTTCCCTGTGCTCTTCTCTATGTCCTTCAGTTGGTATCCGGATTGTACCATCTCGACCAGTACTGCAGCATCCTCCCTGCTCAGCGTCACTATGCTCAGTAGTTCCCTTGTCCATTTCGCGTCAGATGTAAGGGCATCTGCCCAAGTAGAAAGCTGCCACATTTTGGAGCGACCTGCATTCTGTTGTAGCCTTCCCCTGTAGCTTCTGGCGATCATAGACTCTGGACGGCTGGACTCCTAGCTTCACAACATTGCAGGGTCACTGTGTTGTCCCAGGGCTTTAAAACCCGTCCGGACTGTTTGGGCTCCCTGGTCCTACTACTCACAATAAGGAAATGTCCTAGCTTAATCACAGTGGCCCCTCCTATCTTAACTGTGTGTACTAAGGTACCCCATCTAGTGTCCTAACTGAGGTAATGCCCTTTCCCTATCAATAATGTACAAATAGCAGCACTAGATACGGCATATTAAATTCAACAATAAATACACGGTTTAACGGCATAACAAGGCAGCAATAAACATACAGTTAACCAGGATGTGTTTGGGGCACAAGACTGTTTTTATGACCCCTTACACAGGCACTGCTCATCAAATGCCCAATACAATACCAACTGTGAAACATGGCGGTGGAAGCATCATGTTATGGGCGTGTTTTTCAGCTGCAGGGACAGGACGACTGGTTGCCATTGAAGGAAACATGAATGCGGCCACATACAGAAATATCCTGGATGAAAAAGTCTTCCAGAGTGCTCTGGACCTCGGAGAATGACAGAGGATCCCCAAATCCAGGTGTGAAAAACTTGTTTCATCATTCCCAAGAAGACACATGGCTGTACTAGCTCAAAAGGGTGCTTCTACTCAATACTGAGCAAAGGGTCTGAATACTTATGACCATGTGATATTTCAGTTTTTCTTTTTTAATAAATTTGCAAAAATTTCTACTTTTGTGTTTTGTTTTTTTCAGTCAAGATGGGGTGTAGAGTGTACATTAATGAGAAAAAAATGAACTTTTTTGAATTTACCAGATGGCTGCAATGAAACAAAGAGTGAAAAATTGAAAGGGGTCTAAATACTTTCCGTACCCACTGTATATCTTTAAGTGGGAGAGGCAGTATAGATTGAATTTATTTATTCATTATTTCTGAGTCTAATTTTGGTCTGATCCAACAGACTACTATTACTGATCTGATTTCAACTGATTGTTGTTTCTGTTTTTGGTTTCTTGTTGTGCACTATAGGGATTTAAGTGATTTTTAGAAATGTATTATTAAATTTAGATTTTTAAAATGTTACATGTACGCACTTTTTGTCCCTTGAAATTATTTACTATATGAACAGTACCCATAATGGCCTATGCTGCTATGCACATGTCCATTTTTTCCCAGCAGCATGGATGACAAGGGCTAATCCAAAACTATGGGTCTGTGAAAAACATGTACAGCACACGGATGGAATCCCTGTGGCATCAGTGTTCTGGCTGTGTTTAACATTGCAAAGTACAGGAGAAGCTTTGTAATTTATTTTTCTTTATCCATATTATGACACACTGAAGGTAAAGAAGGGCACACGGATGACACGCTGATGGAAAACACTGGTGACAGTTTTTTTTTTCATGTACCCGTTTTATATGAATGTGTGAAATAGGCCTAAGATAAATTAACTATAATTCTGGCACAACTCGCAGCAAAATAAAGGCCTTTGTGACATGCACTAAATTTATTAGGTATTTAAGGACACGTTCAGTATTTTGGGTAGTATTTTTTATCAGTATCTGTAAGCCAAAATCAGGAGTGGGTGATAAATACAGAATGGTTGACGTGTTTCTATTATACTTTCCTGCGATTGTTCCACAAACAAACGTAGACTAGACAGTCTAAAGATGCACCAAACTGTACTATACACTAAAAGAGATGTACTCTTCCTTACCTTTCTTATTAGCTCAACATATCCAAAGATGTGTCGCATGAGATGTGTCATGAGATGTTGAGAAAAGCACTATTTTCGGTCACGAGATGTTTAATGTTAGATATGTATATGTTATATCGTATGTCTATATGTAGGTACCAAGCTTGCATGGAACCTGAAGCCTGTCAAAGGTTTTGTTAGCATATCATATGGAAATCGAGCCCTCAACAGAATGTAAAGATAGGTGAAAGCAGACCCATCTAAAACTGTGTGTTTGGGATGGGGGGTGTTGGGTATGGGGCTCTTTGATCTTGTGCAGATGAAATAAATGGGTTTACTTTACAATTTATTAATAAGGCCATACGAAAAATAGAACCAAAATAAAGGTGTCATTTAGACAAACAAGACATGAGAGTGAAAGTGGAGCAAATTATTTGCAGTGTCAGATTACCAATTAGGTACAGTGGGCAACTGCCTACGGGCCCCGCATCTCTTGGAGACCCAGTGCACTGGATTAAAAATACTATTGATTTGATTTGAAAGAAATTTACAATGACGGTAGTGGCCCGGGTGGCTGACATTGAAGGTCAGGTGGAGCAACAGAGCGCTGATGTGAACATTACTGCAAGCGGCAGTAAAATTATGTTTTGGTTGTAGTCGGCTATATTTGAGAAATCACAAGTAGTAAAGAAGGGGCATTGATCCAATAGGCCATGGCAACTGTGTGATTTGGTCAGAATGGGGAGTGCGAGTGGAGGAGAGGAAAGTGACTAAGTTCTGGACGACTCTAGATCATAATAAAACATAATAGAAGCTTCATTAACACAGACGAGTATACATTATTATAGGCCTAGGTCGAAATTAGTTAATTACCTTTTCTGAGCTATAATGAAGTTTGATTAACTTCATTTTTTATCTATTTAATAAAATTGAGTTGATGCATTAAAATTGTTAAGCTAAAAATGTATTAGAAAATATTTTGTTGGAGGGGCCACAAGATTCATAATGCTTTGTACCACAGGGTTTAACTCTTCACAACTTCTGACGTACATGTATGTCGAAAGTTGTGTCCCTGTCTGTCTTTGATGCTCGCACAGTGAGCTTGCATCTTTCCCTGCACATGATGACTATTTAATCAGCCATCATGTGCTTTTAAAGTTGCTATCAATCTCTGACAGCAACATTTAACACGTGCTGGCACTCGCCCATTGGCGCACCCGTGACGTGATTGCCATGACAGTCGGGGTTTGCTGAAGCTTGTTGTTTTAATCCTCCAGTGAAAGTCAGCCCATGACTAGCGTTCATAGAAGATCATAATTTCTCTAAACATAACAGAAAAGATTGCAGCTTCAAGTCCCCTAAAGGGAATATTAAATGCAGTAAAAAAGTGACAACATTTTAACCCCTTAAGCCCCGAGGGTGGTTTGCACGTTAATGACCGGGCCAATTTTTACAATTCTGACCACTGTCCCTTTATGAGGTTATAACTCTGGAACGCTTCAACGGATCTTGGCGATTCTGACACTGTTTTCTCGTGACGTATTGTACTTCATGATAGTGGTTAAATTTTTTCGATATAACTTGCGTTTGTGAAAAAAACGGAAATTTGGTGAAAAGTTTGAAAATTTTGCAATTTTCCAAATTTGAATTTTTATACCCTTAAATCACAGAGATATGTCATGCAAAATACTTAATAAGTAACATTTCCCACATGTCTACTTTACATCAGCACAATTTTGGAACCAAAATTTTTTTTTGTTAGGGAGTTATAAGGGTTAAAAGTTGACCAGCAATTTCTCATTTTTGCAACACCATTTTTTTTTTTAGGGACCACATCTCATTTGAAGTCATTTTGAGGGGTCTATATGATAGAAAATACCCAAGTGTGACACCATTCTAAAAACTGCACCCCTCAAGGTGCTCAAAACCACATTCAAGAAGTTTATTAACCCTTCAGGTGTTTTACAGGAATTTTTGGAATGTTTAAATAAAAATGAACATTTAACTTTTTTTTCACACAAAATTTATTTCAGCTCCAATTTGTTTTTTTACCAAGGGTAACAGGAGAAAATGGACCCCAAAAGTTGTTGTACAATTTGTCCTGAGTACGTTGATACCCCATATGTGGGGATAAACCACTGTTTGGGCGCATGGCAGAGCTCGGAAGGAAAGGAGCGCCATTTGACTTTTCAATGCAAAATTGACTGGAATTGAGATGGGACGCCATGTTGCGTTTGGAGAGCCCCTGATGTGCCTAAACATTGAAACCCCCCACAAGTGACACCATTTTGGAAAGTAGACCCCTTAAGGAACTTATCTAGATGTGTGGTGAGCACTTTGACCCACCTAGTGCATCATAGAAGTTTATAATGCAGAGCCGTAAAAATAAAAAATCATATTTTTTCAAAAAAATGATCTTTTTGCCCCCAATTTTTTATTTTCCCAAGGGTAAGAGAAGAAATTAGACCACAAAAGTTGTTGTGCAATTTGTCCTGAGTACGCTGATACCCCATATGTGGGTGTAAACCATTATTTGGGCGCATGGCAGAGCTCGGAAGGGAAGGAGCGCCATTTGACTTTTCAATGCAAAATTGACTGGAATTGAGATGGGACGCCATGTTGCGTTTGGAGAGCCCCTGATGTGCCTAAACATTGAAACCCCCCACAAGTGACACCATTTTGGAAAGTAGACCCCTTAAGGAACTTATCTAGATGTGTGGTGAGCACTTTGACCCACCTAGTGCATCATAGAAGTTTATAATGCAGAGCCGTAAAAATAAAAAATCATATTTTTTCAAAAAAATGATCTTTTTGCCCCCAATTTTTTATTTTCCCAAGGGTAAGAGAAGAAATTAGACCACAAAAGTTGTTGTGCAATTTGTCCTGAGTACGCTGATACCCCATATGTGGGTGTAAACCATTGTTTGGGCGCATGGCAGAGCTCGGAAGGGAAGGAGCGCCATTTGACTTTTCAATGCAAAATTGACTGGAATTGAGATGGGATGCCATGTTGCGTTTGGAGAGCCCCTGATGTGCCTAAACATTGAAATCACCCAAAAGTGACACCATTTTGGAAAGTAGACCCCCTAAGGAACTTATCTAGATGTGTTTTGAGAGCTTTGAGCCCCCAAGTGTTTCACTACAGTTTATAACGCAGAGCCGTGAAAATAAAAATTCTTTTTTTTTTTCACAAAAATGATTTTTTAGTCCCCAGTTTTGTATTTTCACAAGGGTAACAGGATAAATTGGACCCCAAAAGTTGTTGTCCAATTTGTCCTGAGTACGCTGATACCCCATATGTGGGGGGGAAGCACTGTTTGGGTGCATGGCAGAGCTCGGAAGGGAAGGAGCGCCATTTGGAATACAGACTTAGATGGATTGGTCTGCAGGCGTCACGTTGCATTTGCAGAGCCCCTGATGTACCCAAACAGTAGAAACCCCCCACAAGTGACCCCATATTGGAAACTAGACCCCCCAAGGAACTTATCTAGATGTGTTGTGAGAACTTTGAACCCCCAAGTGTTTCACTGCAGTTTACAACGCAGAGCCGCGAAAATAAAAAAAATCTTATTTTTCCCACAAAAATGATTTTTAGCCCCCCACATTTTTAGTTTCCCAAGGATAACAAGAGAACTTGGACCTCAAAAGTTGTTGTCCAATTTGTCCTGAGTACGCTGATACCCCATATGTTGGGGTAAACCCCTGTTTGGGCGCACCGGAGAGCTCGGAAGGGAAGGAGCACTGTTTTACTTTTTCAACGCAGAATTGGCTAGAATTGAGATCCGACGCCATGTCGCGTTTGGAGAGCCCCTGATGTGCCTGAACAGTGGAAACTCCCCAATTCTACCTGAAACCCTAACCCTAACACACCCCTAACCCTAATCCCAATGGTAACCCTAACCACACCCCTAACCCTGACACACCCCTAATTCTAATCCCATCCCTAATCCCAACCGTAAATATAATCCAAACCCTAACCCTAACATTAGCCCCAACCCTAACCCTAACTTTAGCCCCAACCCTAACTTTAGCCCCAACTCTAACCCTAACTTTAGCTCCAACCCTAGCCCTAACCCTAGCCCCAACCCTAACCCTAGCCCTAACCCTAGCCCTGATGGGAAAATGGAAATAAATACATTTTTTAAATTTTATTATTTTTCCCCTAAGGGGGGTGATGAAGGGGGGTTTGATTTACTTTTATAGTGCTTTTTATATCAGAGTTTTATGATTGGCAGCCGTCACACACTGAAATACGCTTTTTTTAAAGCAAAAAAGTTTTTGCGTCTACACATTTTGAGACCTATAATTTTTCCATATTTTGGTCCACAGAGTCATGTGAGGTCTTGTTTTTTGCGGGACGAGTTGACGTTTTTATTGGTAACATTTTTGGACACGTGACAGTTTTTTATCACTTTTTATTCCGATTTTTGTGAGGCAGAATGACCAAAAACCAGCTATTCATGAATTTCTTTTGGGGGAGGCGTTTATACCGTTCCGCGTTTGGTAAAGTGGATGAAGCAGTTTTATTCGTCGGGTCAGTACGATTACAGCGATACCTCATTTATATAATTTTTTTATGTTTTGGCGCTTTTATACGATAAAAGCTATTTTATAAAAAATATAATTATTTTGGCATTGCTTTATTCTCAAGACTATAACTTTTCTATTTTTTTGCGTATTAGGCTTTGTGGCAGCTCGTTGCGGGACAAGATGACGTTTTCAGCGGTATCATGGTTATTTATATCCATCTTTTTGATCGCGTGTTATTCCACTTTTTGTTCGGCGGTATGATAATAAAGCGTTGTTTTTTGGTTCGTTTTTTTTTTCTTACGGTGTTCACTGAAGGGGTTAACTAGTGGGACAGTTTTATAGGTCGGGTCGTTACGGACGCGGCGATACTAAATATGTGTACATTTATTGTTTTGTTTTTTTTTTTAAAGATAATGAAATGTATTTATGGGAATAATATTTTTTTATTTATTTATTTAGTAATTTTTTTTTTTATTTTTTTTTACACATGTGGAAATTTTTTTTTTTACTTTCTTACTTTGTCCCGGGGGGGACATCACAGATCGCCGATTTTACAGTTTGCACAGCACTCTGTAAGATCGGCGATCTCACTGACATCGCTGCAGGCTTACCAGCACCTGCAGGCGACCCGGAAGTACTCCCTGCAGGACCCGGATGCAGCCCCGTGGCCATTTTGGATCTGGGGACTGCAGGGAGAAGACGCTCGGTACACGGTGAGTACATCACCGTGTACCGATCGTCTCAGGGAAGCACGCAGGGAGCCCCCTCCCTGCGCGATGCTTCCCTGTACCGCCGGCACATCGCGATCATGTTTGATCGTGGTGTGCCGGGGGTTAATGTGCCGGGAGCGGTCCGTGACCGCTCCTGGCACATAGTGCCGGATGTCAGCTGCGATAGTCAGCTGACACCCGGCTGCGATCACATCACATATGACGTACTTTCCCGTCACTGGGAATTAAGTCTCAGGTCACCTGGACGGGATAGACGTCATATGGGATTAAGGGGTTAAAATATGAAAAAAACTCAAAAGCTACATTCACCTTCGTTTTGCCTCATTAAAAATAAAACCATTAAAAAAAAATTACACATATTTGGTGATCAAAATATAATTTCTAACCAAAGATGTTATCAGTAAAAACATCACCTCAGGGCTCAAAAAAATAAGCCTTCACACAGACTCATAGCCCGAAAAATGAAACCATTATAGACTCAGAAAATGACAAAAACAAAATTATTTTTATTAAAAATCTCCAAAAATTTTCTCATCACTTAACCCCTTTACCAACTTGGGTTTTCCCGTTTTTGTTTTTTTTTTCCTCTCAATATGGCTATGTGAGGGTTTGTTTTTTACAGGACGAGTTGTTATTTTGAACAACATCATTGATCTTACCATACAGTGTACTGAAAAACGGGAAAAAAATTCCAAGTGCGGTGAAATTGTAAAAAAAAGGGCAATTTCACAATTGTTTTTTTTGTTGTTTTCTTTTTTTTTACTATGTTCACTAAGTGCTAAAACTGGCCTACCATTATGATTAGCCAGATCATTACAAGTTCGCAAACACCAAACATTTAGGTTCTTTTTTATTTAAATGGTGAAAAAAAAATCCAAGCGTCTCCATTTTTATGTGTCTCACCCATCCCTCATCTGGCACTGGGTGAGGGCGTAGGTTTTGTGTGCCAAGCTCCTTTTTTGGTTTATAGCATTTTGAGATACATACAATGTTTTGATTGCATGATTTAGCATTTTATAGCAATGTTGCGGCAGCAAAAAAAAATACATAATTCTGGAGTTTCGATTTTTTTTTTTCTCGTAATGTCAATTACCAATCAGATTCATTCTTTTTATATTTTGCTAGATATTTATATTTTGATAGCCATTTTGAATCTGCAGGTTGTCATGCCAAGCCATTGGCTTCCTGTGGTCATGAGACTTGCATTCAGTTTGCATGGGTTAAATGCCGTTGTCAGAGATTGACAGCAGCATCTAACATGTTAACAGCCATGGGTGGATTATGAATCCACCCACGGCTGTTAGAGGCACATGACAGCTGATCGGATCAGGTGCGGGTTCAGCACCAAAGAGGGGAAGCGACCTATGAAAAAGGTTAAAATCCAAGAAAACCCAATGTGCTTTAGTTGGATAGGCCACCCTTACTGATAGCTATGTATCCATGAGTAAGAGTGATATATCCACTTGATGAGCGTTGATTTTCTTGGCTTTTTTCTTGTCCTGTACTCTTTGTGGACTAATTAAAAAGAAGAATATTTTTTAGAAGATTAGCTTGAGTGCTGGACTATGCCTCTATTATGTTAGTTAGATGGCACCTGCCAGCAGTACCACTTGTATTGCCATGGCTCTATGGCATCCTTGGGCATTGTTGTGCCCATTTTACTTGTACAGTCACTCCACTGTAAACTTGATTCCCATTGAATGACATACCTATGTGCACTGTCCTCTTACTATGAGGACAGAGTATCCATTATCCTTGTACTGTAGCCTCACTGCGCATGATTTAACTACAATGACGCAACTGTTCGAGCAAAGTCCTCTTATTATGACATTGTTTAGTGTAGTATTACTTAACTGTGATATGATTGAATTATGTGTCACTTTGTAGTCCATTCTGATCTCACTAAACTTTTAAGCACCTCTGGCTCTTTTCCAGAGTAATGTTTCTGAGTGCAATGAAAATCAAATAAAACAAAAGAACACATAATCCCAGGCTTCCACGAGCTGACAGGCTGCACTAAAGACTGCAGAATGGTAGAGAAAGAGAAGGCTGAAAATGGTAAACATCCCTGTACTTTCTCCTTTTTTCCTAATACAGTATGTGCATGTGTGCATGGTTACACATTCTAATGGTCAGAAGCGTAACTACAACAGGTGCAGGGGTTGCAATTGCACCCAGGGGCCCTAAAAAGTCCCTCTGGCCTATAGAAAAAGACTATTGCTATTAAAGATTTAAAATATTTGGGGGTGTCGTTGGAGCTTTTGCATCAGGGCCCATAAGTTTCAAGTTATGCCACTGCTGATGGTATACTTTGTACACAGCATAATAGAAAGACACTTTATAACCACCAATGTATTATCACGTCAACTTCCTGTTGCTTCATAGAGTTATATTTTTTGTTAAATTATTCATGATTCATGTAAAATGACTATTAAGTATTGCATTGTTACTGTGTATCTATTAAAATTGGTATATAAAGAAATTACCTGTCTGCGATATCACCAAAAGCTACTGCACCGATAAGTACTCCAACCATGAATATAGGTTGAGCCAATTTAGCAAGCCATTCATGGTCACATACCAGATCCCAATCTGTTACAATGCTGCTTTCCAAATTTCTGTGATCATATTGATATCCATCAGAGCAAGAATATAAAGTTTTATTTCCATGAAATGTATATGTTGGAGTAAATATCCCCTCACGTTTATACCGGTTGCAACGATACAGTTCCCAAATTTCTCCATGTTCCTGCTGTGCAACAATGGGATCTTTGGGTGATGTCCATAAATCCCAAACTTCATTAATCTGAGATAGAGTTTCATTGTGAAGCAGTAGGAGGCTCACATTTCCTTGAGGTCTGCATACATACTTTGGAGTAACAGCAAGGAACACTGAAGCCAAGTAGTGAATGCCACAAGAAGTAGCTTGAAAGGCACATGTAAAATATACATACGCTTGGAATCTGTAGAAAATACAAGGCATGGCATTAGTTAACACACAAAAATGCAAACCAATAATGAATATATAATAAACATGTACATTTGCCAATATGACCTCCGCAAGTTGCAAAACTGAGGTTGCCTCTTCTATGTCTTCAAGGGAAAAGTGGCCATGAATGAACATTTAGTTTCCAATAAAATGTACCGAACATATGGAAACTGTTTGAGTTGGTGGAGTTAAATGGGTCAGACTGTTACACCATGGAAGAGGTTGTGGAAAAGAAAAAAATATCCTTAATTGTGTTTAAATATAAAATATACAACTTGTTCATGCAGTGATAGAAATTCATCTTTTGGCTCAAACCTAGACTGAAAGTGGAGCTGCCCGAATTCGGGACCATGACTGACAGCTCTAAATAGGTTCACATTTGATAATGATATTACTAGAATAAGTTGTACTGTATATGTTTCAATTCCAAAAACATTTACCAAGATTTAATTCTAATTGGACAACTGCTTGTGAAAATCCCTGTAAAGTGAATATTCACCTTTGAGCAAGTTGCTGGGGTCTTGAGTTTCCCATTAAGGCCGGGATCACACATGCGAGAAAGTCGGCCAAGTCTCGCATGTTAATACCCGGCCTTGCCACCTGCACTCCGAAGCGGAGCGTGTGGCTCCATGTATTGCTATGCGACCGCACGCTCCGCTCTGGAGTGCAGGCGCTAGGGCCGGGTATTAAAGGGACACTGTCACCTGAATTTGGAGGGAACAATCTTCAGCCATGGAGGCGGGGTTTTTGGGTATTTGATTCACCCTTTCCTTACCCACTGGCTGCATGCTGGCTGCAATATTGGATTGAAGTTCATTCTCTGTCCTCCATAGTACACGCCTGCAAAAGGCAAGATTGCTTTGTGCAGGCATGTACTACGTTGTCCCTTTAACATGTGAGACTCGGCTGACTTTCTCGCATGTGTGATCCCAGCCTAACATCCATTATACTCATTACTTGAGTCGAGCTCGTCCGAGAGTCCGACCTGCTCGATTTGAGTACTGAGCATTCAAGCATTTTAGCGCTCGATTATCACTACTGTTTATACATGGGTGTGCTCTGTATATACATATGTGTGTGTGTAACATGCATTGTGTGTACCATACTATAAATGCATTTTAAATGTTTCTATGTGAAGGTGCATTATGTTAGCCAGGGCTGCCACCAGGAATTTCAGGGCCCATACTGGCAAAATGTTTGGGCTTCTTCGAGACTCCGCCCAGGCACCACCCCACATCCGCTTGCAACCCTCCACCACGTCCTCACCAATCACATATTAAAAGTTCCCATCTCAACAGTGATGTAAAAAAAAAAGAAAGTCTAAAAGGCTTTTATGCTTTCCTTCTTGTGACGAATGCCTCATTAGTGACAAGAGCGAGCGGAGGTACCGCTGTTAGGCTCTGCTGTGTAGAGCAGTCATCACACAATGGACTGGAGGGGACCCAACTGAATTGCATAAGAGAGTGATCTGTACAAAAGGTCTGCAGATATTCTTTAGCACTCACCTATTGTGAATAGTGGAGCCTGTGCTACCTATACACAGTGCTGATATCTCTCTTTCTACTGTAATCCTGTGTGTAGTAATATCTGGATAAATGCAGAAAACTGATTTGTACAGGCCAAGAAGTGGCGTCAATTATTAAATGTATGAAAACTCCATAATTTTATGTAATTTTTTATATAGATAGTGACATGTGAAATTTAAAAACAACATCAGCAAAACCACTGCCAGAATTGCCGTTTTTTATCCTTTTTGTCTCACATAAATTAAGCCCTTACACAGCTCCATAGACAGACAGCAGTCAGTAAGTTTGACCTTAGTAATACTTAGCAGATTGAAGGCAGAAGACAGGGACGGCCTCCAACTCAACACTACATGAGCAGGGAGTGGACCACAAAGAGTAGTGGGTGGGTCAGTAGGTGAGCAAATGGGAGGTTGGATGAGGGAATGGGAGGTTGGACGAGCAACCAAACGCATCCCATCACTTTTGGGCCCTCAACTCCTGCATATCATCTTCCACAAGGTATCGAAGCATGCCGGCAGCTTAGGAACAGAAGGTGAGCCAGCAGCATCTGTTGTCACAGATGTCAGATGCGACCGGCCCCCTCTGCTGTGGCTATGAGTGACTGGGGCTGCGGGGCTTAATAAACCAAGGTAAAGTAATTAAACCAGGCCTCAGGGTGCCACGCAGTCTGCCAAGCTGTTTGTATAGTGCATTGGCTGGGCTTCCTTAATGTAAGCTGCACAACTTGTCTCACCCAGTCCAAGCCCCTCTTCTTTGCTTCTGCTCACGTGGCCCCATAATCCAGTAATTGAAATATTGCCCTGATGGTGGCCCTGATGTTACCCCCACTTTGTCTAAAACTGGACCTGATGTGGAGACCTGTTGATCAATGTGCAAATGCTGAATAACAGGAGCAGTACAGTACACTATATGGTTTTGTTTAGAAGCTACAGGTCAGAATGTATTTTACAATAAGCCCTATCGTAACATGTATTAGTAGTAGCAGCTAGTCAACAGAGTTAATTTTGCTCAATATTAAGTGATAAAAATGAAAGTAATAATCTGAAAAAAGTTTGGCCTTTTGGTTCAGCCTTACACAACAGTTTCCCATGTGGCCCCTTGGAAAAATTACCGTAATTACTCACCCCTGCACTAGTGTAATAAATGGCAAAAGGCATGTTAAGAAACATTTCACCCCACAGTGCTGATGAAGTGGAAAATTAAAGCAAATTGTCTATTTGGCACTGAAACAAATTTTTGCCATTGCATCTGGGAAAAACAGTTGCATTGCTGAAAAAATAGATAGAAGTAGGTAGTTGGTTTCCATGAGCAGTTGATTTTTATACAGCTCATTTAAAAATTGTCAAAGACTAGAACTAGAGCCATGCCTTTCCTCAGACTACATTATCCTACAACGTTTATAATTAAACCGAAAACAATGAACTGGTGTATAAGTTGATATGCATGCAAAATAGAGGCATGTTCACATTGGCCATTAAACAGACACCGTCTAAGACAGAAACAAAATCTTTTTTTCTGCTTTAATTTTAGGTTTTTGCATTTAGTGCAAGTAAAGGAATGAGTATGTCCTCCTTTTCTTTGAGCTGGGCATTACATTTATATAACTTCCCATTTGCACTGTGTCCATGTTCAGGACCTGGTCCTGCTGAGCCCTTATTCTCACTGATGTCACTATGAAGCACAGTAAGGTTTTAACACCAGAGGTTAGAACTAGAGTTGAGCAAATTTTTTCAAAATTCTATTACAATCGGTGGCGAATATTGCTTTTATATTCGCTGAACGTCATTGGAGTCAATGGGAGTAGAAACTACAGAATATGTTTGGAACTGATCATCAAACATAAGTTTGGCACGAATAGGGTACCAATATGGCATGAATATGGCAAATTCAGATTCGGTGAGCAATTCCAAACATATTCGAACAACTCTAGTTAGAACCATTCTGAATTTGGGGACAACTTGATGCTGGTGGGATGGCTTTTACACTTTTTTTTTTTTTTTTTAACCAAAAACAGTATTTACTAAGTGTCCCATTTACTGTATTTATATGCACAATTACTGCTACTTATTTACTTACAGCAGGATATATGTTCATTTTTTTTGTCTAAAGATTACAATTTTAAAATAATATTTATGAAAGAATTCTGTCAATGTAACAACTGAATTTTAGAAGGGTTGTCCACTGCTACGATATTGATCACCTATCCATAGAATATACCGTACTTTCAAGTAACAGTAATGAACATTGAGGCCAAGTAGTGGATGCCACAAGAAATAGCTTGAAATTCATGTGTAAAATATGCATACACTTGGAATCTGTAGAAGGCACAACACATAGCATTAGACTACACCCAAAAATGCAAATCACAATGAGTATATAATAGGATAAATCATCAATACCAGATCATTGGGGGGGTCTTACACCTGGCAGCTATTATTCTGGTGGCTGGAGATAAGCAGTGTGTAGAGTGGAACAGCACAGCTCCGTACATTGTGTAATGACTGTTGCTGAGAATTGCAGATCAGTTCCCATACATTGTTTAAATCTGGCCACCACTGGAGCCGATCACAGCTGATCAGTGGGGATGCCAGGTGTCGGACCTCACTGTTCTGATATTGATGACGTATCCTAAGTTGTCAATATCATAATAGCAGACAACTTCTTTAATAGGGCATCTATGGGCAACACAATACATTTTATGAGGCCCATGGAGTGGAGAATCCCTTTGCTAGACTATAAAGAAAACCTAGAATGTAAGAAAGACAAAAAATGATTTACGGTACTCTAATTTTGCATCATAGTATACCAAGTATCTGTAGTCATCATTTGCTTAGAGGGATTAACAGCTGAATGCTTTTGGAATTCACTTATTGGCATAGGTTGCTACTAAGAGATGTATTTCTCTGCCAAGAATCTGTCTATTTCTACTTAAACATAAACCACCATACATCCATGGTGCAAGCCTTCAATTACATTGGCCAATATCATCACATTTCTAACTTTAAAATATACAAAGCTTAGTTAGAACTCCATGAAAATCTACTCTTGCATGTTTCTCTACCATTAGAACTCCGATGTCTACATGTTTTAACTTTTTATTACACAATATCCCTTTCAACCTAATTCAGTTTTGATAGGACTTGGTACTTTTCCATTATCTGGCAATCATTACAATTGTAAAAT
This sequence comes from Ranitomeya imitator, assembly GCF_032444005.1. NCBI lineage: Eukaryota > Metazoa > Chordata > Amphibia > Anura > Dendrobatidae > Ranitomeya > Ranitomeya imitator. Next base: position 264,258,763 of record NC_091286.1, read on the forward strand.
ACGTTAATACATGATAATCAGCCAGCACTATGTCCTAGGTGAGATATAAATGGGAAATTATTGTCTGTTACACTTTGGTCACTATAAACATGCTCTAAACAGCACATTTTAGATGGTAATCCTTTCGTAATGATTAAGAATTATCATCCGAAACACGTTGACTAGAGCGTGTTCTCCATTCACCATACATGTGTAATGTTAGTTTCTATGTTGCTGTTTTTATGGAATTTTCTTGATAAAGAAAAAAAACTTTGTCACGAACTGTGGTGCTGGATCTATTTTTCGTGTTTACAGTACGTATTGTACCGTGACTCATGACACCAGGTGTAAGTGAGCTGCATTTACTTATTGCAGTTATAGACAGGTTTTCCTATTGCTAGGAAAATCTATACAGATGCCAGCCTATCGTCTATGTCAGAAAAATGTGTGAATACATTTTGGTCAAATTTAAGCAAGATGGCTGAAGTCAGAGTTATCAGGGTTATCAATTCAAAGAGTGTGTCCTGTCAGCCAGCACACATCCTGCTTTTGCCCGTTATTTAAGAAGTTGTCCACTACTATAAAGTTTGTTGTTTTTTTTCATAAATCTTGCTATTATGTGCCACTGAAAACATCTACTGTGTTTATTTCAGCAATATTACCTGTTATCATGCTGTAGCAGCACATCTTTAGTGCTGGATCCAGCTCTCATGGGGTTAATCGACAACTTCCTTTCTCCTTAGTTATTGTGGTCTAATACTACAAGTTCCATGATGCATTGCACTCGCCTGTAACTCTGCACCTGGCACACCCACTCCAAAACACACCCAAACCCCACCCTCCTCTCCCTCCTCTATGTTCAGGCTGATGAGGAGAGGTCATATCTTGGTCACAAGCTGTAAAGCAGCACCAAGAACTGCACAACCATGGTGATCAAGCTTTGAGCTTTTTTTTCCTTTCTCATCTATTTCATAGTATAGTTTATTATACATATATGATACTAGATGGTGGCCCGATTCTAACGCATCAGTATTCTAGAATATGCATGTCCACGTAGTATATTGCCCAGTCACATAGTATATCGCCCAGCCACGTACTATATTGCCCAGCCACGTACTATATTGCCCAGCCACGTACTATATTGTCTAGCCACGTACTATATTGCCCAGTCACGTAGTATATTGCCCAGCCACGTAGAATATTGCCCAGCCATGTACTATATTGCCCAGCCACGTACTATATTGCCCAGCCACGTATTATATTGCCCAGCCACATAGTATATTGCCAGCCACATAGTAAACTTCTCATTCATTCTCTGAACTGAAATACCCTGCATGTCCACTGCTCCCAGTGGCGTAGGAAGGGGGGTGCGGGGGGGGCGGGCCGCCCCGGGCGGCACAATGCAGGGGGCGGCACAATGCGGGGGGTGGGCCGGCGGTGGCTGAAGAAGAAGATGAGAGAGAGAGCGCTATCTGCGCTATACCATTTGCCATTACGGAGGCCGCGCGTGCGCAGATGATGGTAGTGCTTCCCGGGGCTTCAGGAAAATGGCCGCGGGATGCAGCTGGAGATCGCGGCGGCCATTTTCTTGAAGCCGTGTGCCCGTGTGTTCGCATCTTATTATTACCCGCCGGCCCTAACTTTCACTTTAACTTTCACTTTCACATCTCCTGAGGCGGCTGCCACTGCAGCGATTCCAGGAAGGCTAACGCTGGGGATCTCTGACTGGCTGCACAGCAGCAGCAGCTACAGTAACAGATCACATCACATCGGATTCGAATCGGATCAGAAGATTCATTCAGTCAGATCATCAGAGGCAGACTCGCTGCGCTGGGGTCCTGGGGATCTCTGCATGCACAGCAGCAGCAGGCAGCTACAGATCACATCAGATTCGGATCAGATTCATTCAGAGCAGCAGACTCTCAGGCATGCTGCGCAGCTGCAGTCCCTAACAGGTATTTTTAAGCACAGTTTTTATGTGGAATTTAATATTGGTTTGTGACTTTAGAGAGGGCCAGGCATCTAGGGTTTATGTACCACTTCCTTATGGTACTGTCTAAATGTATATTGTATGTTGTGACCAGTGCAACACTAAGGCTACTTTCACACTAGCGTCGGATTCGGCCATCGCATTGCATCGGGCCGAGATTCCGACGCTAGCGTTTGATGCGCCGCACAACGGGTGCAGCGGATGCATTTCTCCGACGCATCCGCTGCCCCATTGTGAGGTGCGGGGAGGTGGGGGCGGAGAGTTCTGGCCACGCATGAACAGTCTGAAAAAGCGGTCCGTCGGCAGCAAAAAACGTTACATTTAACGTTTTTTGCTCCCGGAGGTCCGCCACAACACGGCACAACCGTCGCACGACGGTTGCGACGTGTGTCAATACCGTACGTCGCAATGCGTCGCTAATGTTACTCTATGGGGCAAAACCGCATCCTGCAAACAACTTTGCAGGATGCGTTTTTTCCCCTAAACGACGCATTGCGACGTATTAAAAAAAATGCCAGTGTGAAAGTAGCCTTAGGCTGGCTACTTTCACACTGGCGTCGGAATCTCCCCGTCGCAATGCGTCGGGAAGAGATTCCGACGCTAGCGTTTAACGCTTTGCACAACGGAGGCAGCGGATGCATGTCTCCGGCGCATCCGCTGCCCCATTGTAAGGTGCGGGGAGGTGGGGGCGGAGTTCCGTCCGCGCATGGGGGGGGGAGGGCGCCAAACTCGGGAACAGCCCCGGGCGGCAAAAGCTCTAGCTACGCCACTGACTGCTCCAGTCCCTGACAGCAAGCAGTCTGAATGGTATCTGAGTCATTCTTTCTTCGGCATTGAATCCTGCATATATCTATATTTGTTAGCCATCTTAGTAATTGTTTTTGTTTATAGATATTTAACCCACTTCTGCTTGTCCTCATGCAAAGAGATCACATAACTGTTTCAAAGCGGTTTATGATCCATGTAGACCTGGACTCTTATTTATCTGTTCACTACATTTATTGTGTCCTGCTGTCTCAACTGAGTTAGATTGATTCCTAACGAGAGGGAAACCAAAAAAAAAGAAGAGATCTAAGAGCAAGCCTTCTATAAATGTAGACATACTTTGGGGAAGCATTCGTGCAGGGGTACATTCGTGCACTATTATTCGTGTACATTTATTCAAAGTGCTTTTTCTAAGTGCTGGCAGTTATACCATGGCAGTGAGACAGGTAAGACAATCTAAATCTATTCCCTGTTCATTTGGCACAGAACAAATACTCACCATATGTATTTGTATATTCTATATCCTGGCTGCCACATTCACCGCCCTTGCATAAACTCTTCACACTCCATCCATATCGGCCCCTCTGTCCTTCCCTCTCCTTTGTATAGCACTCAAGCAATGTGAACAGAGCATAACAGCGCAGATCCATTCAGTCCCACCATCCAACACAAGAGACGCTCTCACAAGTCACTTAACCATCTGCTCACTCTTTCTATCCTCCTTCTCCTAGTCGCTGGAGACATCTCTCCCAACCCCGGCCCCCTATGTTATAGCCAGTCAAACCTCCCAACTGCTACACTCAGAAACCCCTCTAACCTTATTAATATTCCATGCATGTCTTCTGTCTTTTTCAATTGTGCCCTTTGGAATTCTCGCTCTGTGTGTAATAAAATCTCCTTCATCCATGACTTCTTCCTTTCTAATTCTCTTAATCTCCTGGCTCTTACTGAAACCTGGATCCAGCAAGCAGACACCACCGCTGCTGCTGCTGCTCTTTCATATGGTGGACTACACTTTTCTCATACCCAAAGATCGGACAACAGAGCAGGTGGAGGCGTTGGTCTCCTCCTTTCACCCAAATGTACCTTCCAAGTTATCCCCCAAGTGCCCTCACTTGTCTTCCCTTCCTTTGAGGTCCATGCCGTCAGATTCTATATCCCCTTCTCCATGCGAGTGGCAGTGGTGTATCATCCTCCAGGCCCCTCAGTTCCTGGATCACTTTGCCACCTGGCTTCCATACTTTCTCTCCTGTGACACCCCCACCCTCATCATGGGTGATTTCAACATTCCCATTGCTTCTCCCCTCTCCCCATCTGCTTCTCACCTTTTATCTCTAACCTCCTCTTTCGGCCTCTCGCAGCATACTAACTCTACAACACATGAAGATGGAAACTCCCTCGACTTAGTCTTCTCCCGGCTTTGCTCAGTGGATGATTTCACAAACTCCCCTCTCCCACTCTCTGACCACAACCTTCTTTCATTCTCTATCAAGAACTGCCATCCCACTCAGGTCACCCCCACTTTCCACACTTATAGAAACATACAGGCCATTAACACCCAGAAACTTATGAAGAACTTGCAGTCATCACTGGCCCCTATCTCCGCCATCTCATGTCCTGATTCTGCTCTGAAGCATTACAATGAAACCCTGCAAAGTGCCCTGGATGAAGCTGCACCTCCTATACATAAAACAACTCAGCACAGACGGCGACAACCATGGCACACTCTGCAAACACGTTTCCTACAGCGGTGTTCCAGGTGCGCCGAACGTCTGTGGAGAAAATCTAATCTAACCAAAAATTTCATCCATTATAAAGTTCATGCTAAAAACATACAACTCTGTCCTTCACCTCTCCAAACAAACCTATTTCAACACCCTCATCACCTCACTGTCCAATAACCCTAAACGTCTCTGACACTTTTCAGTCTCTACTCAACCCAAGAGTGCAGGCCCCAACCATGGATCTCCGTGCTGAGGATCTGGCCAATTACTTCAAAGAAAAAATTGACCACATTCGACAGGAAATCATCTCCCAATCTCTTCATACCATGCACTGTCCTCCCTCCCCCACTGCATCTAGTTCACTCTCTGACTTTGAACCAGTTACAGAAGAAGTAATCAGGCTCCTTGCATATTCTCGCCCAACCACTTGCACTAATGACCCCATTCCATCACATCTCCTCCAGTCCCTTTCCCCGGCTGTCACCTCTCACTTAACAAAAACATTCAACCTTTCTCCTTTAAGCATGCCATCATACATCCATTACTTAACCCCTTCCCGACCTTTGACGCCACGTAGGCGTCATGAAAGTCGGTGCCAATCCGACCCATGACGCCTATGTGGCGTCATGGAAAGATCGCGTCCCTGCAGATCGGGTGAAAGGGTTAACTCCCATTTCACCCGATCTGCAGGGACAGGGGGAGTGGTAGTTTAGCCCAGGGGGGGTGGCTTCACCCCCTCGTGGCTACGATCGCTCTGACTGGCTGTTGAAAGTGAAACTGCCAATCAGAGCGATTTGTAATATTTCACCTATTATAACGGGTGAAATATTACAATCCAGCCATGGCCGATGCTGCAATATCATCGGCCATGGCTGGAAATACTAATGTGCCCCCACCCCACCCCACCGATCGCCCCCCCAGCCCCCCGATCTGTCCGGTACACTGCCCCGCTCCCCTCCGCCCTGTGCTCCGCTCCCCCGTGCTCTTGTCCGCTCCCCCCGTGCTTCAATCACCCCCCCGTGCTCCGATCACCCCCCTGCACTCCGATCCACCCCCCTCCGTGCTCCGTTCCACCCCCCGTGCTCCGTTCCACCCCCCGTGCTCCGTTCTACCCTCCCCGTGCTCCGTTCCACCCCTCCTGCGCTCTGATTCACCCCCCCATGCTCCGATCCCCCCCCCCGTGCTCCCCCCCCCATCCTATCATTCTTACCGATCCTGCAGGGGTTCGTCCGTCTTCTCCCCGGGCGCCGCCATCTTCCAAAATGGCGGGCGCATGCGCAGTGCGCCCGCCGAATCTGCCGGCCGGCAGATTCGTTCCAAAGTGCATTTTGATCACTGAGATATAATCTATCTCAGTGATCAAAATAAAAAAAAAAATAAATGACCCCCCCCTTTGTCACCCCCAAAGGTAGGGACAATAAAAAAAATAAAGATAATAATCTTTATTTTTATATAGCGCTAACATATTCCGCAGCGCTTTACAGTTTTGCACACATTATCATCACTGTCCCCGATTGGGCTCACAATCTAGAATTCCTATCAGTATGTCTTTGGCATGTGGGAGGAAACCGGAGTGCCCGGAGGAAACCCACGCAAACACGGAGAGAACATACAAACTCTTTGCAGATGTTGTCCTGGGTGGGATTAGAACCCAGGACCCCAGCGCTGCAAGGCTGCAGATTTTTTTTTTCCCCACTAATGTTAGAATAGGGTTAGGGTTAGGGTTAGGGGTAGGGTTAGGGTTTCGGTATGTGCACACGTATTCTGGTCCTCTGCGGATTTTTCCGCTGCGGATTTGATAAATCCGCAGTGCTGAACTGCTGCGGATTTATGACGGATTTACCGCGTTTTTTCTGCGCATTTCACTGCGGTTTTACAACTGCGATTTTCTATTTGAGCAGTTGTAAAACCGCTGCGGAATCCGCACAAAGAAGTGACATGCTGCAGAATGTAAACCGCTGCGTTTCCGTGCAGTTTTTCCGCAGTGTGTGTACAGCGATTTTTGTTTCCCATTGAACTGTAAACTCATGGTAAACTGCTGCGGATCCGCAGCGTTTTCCGCAGCGTGTGCACATACCTTTAGAATTAGGCCATGTGCACACGGTGCGGATTTGGCTGCGGATCCGCAGTGGATTGGCCGCTGCGGATTCGCAGCAGTGTTCCATCAGGTGTACAGTACCATGTAAACATATGGAAACCAAATCCGCTGTGCCCATGGTGCGGAAAATACCGCGGGAACGCTGCGTTGTATTTTCCGCAGCATGTCAATTCTTTGTGCGGATTCCGCAGCGTTTTACACCTGTTCCTCAATAGGAATCCGCAGGTGAAATCCGCACAAAAAACACTGGAAATCCGCGGAAAATCCGCAGGTAAAATGCAGTGCCTTTTACCCGCGGATTTTTCAAAAATGATGCTGAAAAATCTCACACGAATCCGCAACGTGGGCACATAACCTTAGGGTTAGGGTTGGAATTAGGGTTGTGGTTAGGGGTGTGTTGTGGTTAGGGTTGTGATTAGGGTTATGGCTACAGTTGGGATTAGGGTTAGGGGTGTGTTGGGGTTAAGGTTAGGGCTGTGATTAGGGTTATGGCTACAGTTGGGATTAGGGTTAGGGATGTGTTGGGGTTAGGGCTGTGATTAGGGTTATGGCTACAGTTGGAATTAGGGTTGTGGTTAGGGTTAGGGGTGTGTTGGGGTTAGGGTTGTGGTTAGGGGTGTGTTGGGGTTAGGGTTGTGATTAGGGTTATGGCTACAGTTGGGATTAGGGTTAGGGGTGTGTTGGGGTTAGTGTTGGAGGTAGAATTGAGGGGTTACCACTGTTTAGGCACATCAGGGGTCTCCAAACGCAACATGGCGCCACCATTGATTCCAGCCAATCTCGTATTCAAAAAGTCAAATGGTGCTCCCTCAATTCCGAGCCCTGACGTGTGCCCAAACAGTGGTTTACCCCCACATATGGGGTACCAGCATACTCAGGATAAACTGCGCAACAATTACTGGGGTCCAATTTCTCCTGTTACCCTTGTGAAAATAAAAAAATGCTTGCTAAAACATCATTTTTGAGGAAAGAAAAATGATTTAATATTTTCACGGCTCTACGTTGTAAACGTCTGTGAAGCACTTGGGGGTTCAAAGTGCTCAACACATATCTAGATAAGTTCCTTGGGGGGTCTAGTTTCTAAAATGGGGTCACTTGTGGGGGGTTTCTACTGTTTAGGCACACCAGGGGCTCTGCAAACGCAACGTGACGCCCGCAGACCATTCCATCAAAGTCTGCATTTCAAAAGTCACTACTTCCCTTCTGAGCCCCGACGTGTGCCCAAACAGTGGTTTACCTCCACACATGGGGTATCAGCGTACTCAGGACAAACTGGACAACAATATTTGGGGTCCAATTTCTCCTATTACCCTTGGCAAAATAGGAAATTCCAGGCTAAAAAATCATTTTTGAGGAAAGAAAAATTATTTTTTATTTTCATGGCTCTGCATTATAAACGTCTGTGAAGCACCTGGGGGTTTAAAGTGCTCAATATGCATCTAGATAAGTTCCTTGGGGGGTCTAGTTTCCAAAATGGGGTCACTTGTGGGGGAGCTCCAATGTTTAGGCACACAGGGGCTCTCCAAACGCGACATGGTGTCCGCTAACAATTGGAGCTAATTTTCCATTCAAAAAGTCAAATGGCGCGCCTTCCCTTCCGAGCCCTGCCGAGTGCCCAAACAGTGGTTTACCCCCACATATGAGGCATCGGTGTACTCAGGAGAAATTGCCCAACAAATTTTAAGATCCATTTTATCCTATTGCCCATGTGATAATGAAAAAATTGAGGCGAAAAGAATTTTTTGTGTGAAAAAAAAGTACTTTTTCATTTTTACAGATCAATTTGTGAAGCACCTGAGGGTTTAAAGTGCTCACTAGGCATCTAAATAAGTTCCTTGGGGGGTCTAGTTTCCAAAATGGGGTCACTTGTGGTGGAGCTCCAATTTTTAGGCACACGGGGGCTCTCCAAACGTGACATGGTGTCCGCTAAAGAGTGGAGCCAATTTTTGATTCAAAAAGTCAAATGGCGCTCCTTCCCTTCCAAGCCCTGCCGTGCGCCCAAACAGTGGTTTACCCCCACATATGAGGTATCAGCATACTCAGGACAAATTGAGCAACAACTTTCGTGGTTCAGTTTCTCCTTTTACCATTGGGAAAATAAAAAAAATTGTTGCTAAAAGATAATTTTTGTGACTAAAAAGTTAAATGTTCATTTTTTCCTTCCATGTTGCTTCTGCTGCTGTGAAGCACCTGAAGGGTTAATAAACTTCTGAAATGTGGTTTTGAGTACCTTGAGGGGTGCAGTTTTTAGAATGGTGTCACTTTTGGGTATTTTCAGCCATATAGACCCCTCAAACTGACTTCAAATGTGAGGTGGTCCCTAAAAAAATGGTTTTGTAAATTTCGTTGTAAAAATGAGAAATCGCTGGTCAAATTTTAACCCTTATAACTTCCTAGCAAAAAAAAATTTTGTTTCCAAAATTGTGCTGATGTAAAGTAAACATGTGGGAAATGTTATTTATTAACTATTTTGTGTCACATAACTCTCTGGTTTAACAGAATAAAAATTCAAAATGTGAAAATTCAAAAAACGGCAAAGACGGCAAGGTCTTTAAGGTCAAAATAGGCTGGGTCATGAAGGGGTTAAAAAACCATTCCTCGATCACAACTGTGCCGATAATTATAGACCTGTCTCTAATCTTCCCTTCATCTCTAAACTCCTCGAACGCCTGGTCCACTCCCGTCTTACCCGCTATCTCTCAGATATCTCTCTTCTCGACCCTCTTCAATCTGGTTTCCGCTCTTTACACTCTACTGAAACTGCCCTCACTAAAGTCTCTAATGACGTACTAACAGCTAAATCTAATGGTCACTACTCCATGCTAATTCTCTTGGATCTCTCCGCAGCATTCGACACTGTGGATCATCAGCTCCTCCTCACTATGCTCCGCTCCATCGGCCTCAAGGACACCATTCTCTCCTGGTTCTCCTCCTATCTCTCTAACCACTCCTTCACTGTATCTTTTGCTGGTTCCTCCTCCTCTCACCTTCCCCTTACTGTTGGAGTTCCTCAAGAATCAGTTCTAGGCCCCCTCCTCTTCTCTTTGTATACTGCCCCATTGGACAAACAATCAGTAGATTTGGTTTCCAGTACCATCTCTATGCTGATGACACCCAATTATACACTTCTTCTCCTGTTATCACGCCGACCTTTTTAGTAAACACCAGTGATTGTCTTACCGCTGTCTCTAACATCATGTCCTCCCTCTATCTGAAACTGAACCTGTCAAAAACTGAACTCCTCGTGTTTTCTCCCTCTATTAACCTACCTTTGCCTGACATTGCCATCTCCGTGTGTGGTTCCACCATTACTCCAAAGCAGCATGCCCGCTGCCTTGGGGTCATACTTGATGACGAGCTTTCACCCCCCACATCCGATCACTGGCTCGTTCTTCTTATCTGCATCTCAAAAACATTTCTAGAATTCGCCCTTTTCTTACTTTCGACTCTGCACAAACTCTTACTGTTGTTTCACTTATTCATTCTCGTCTGGACTATTGTAACTCTCTACTAATCGGCCTCCCTTTTACCAAACTCTCCCTGCTCCAATCTGTCCTGAATGCTGCAGCCAGGATCATATTCCTCACCAACCGTTACACTGATGCCTCTACCTTGTGCCAGTCATTACACTGGTTACCCATCCACTCAAGAATCCAGTACAAAACTATTACCCTCATCCACAAAGCACTCCATGGCTCAGCACCACCCTACATGTCCTCTCTGATCTCAGTCTACCACCCTACCCGTGCCCTCCGCTCCGCTAATGACCTCAGGTTAGCATCCTCAATAATCAGAACCTCCCACTCCCGTCTCTAAGACTTTACACGTGCTGCGCCGATTCTTTGGAATGCACTACCTATGTTAATACGATTAAGCCCCAATCCCCACAGTTTTAAGCGTACTCTAAAAACTCATTTGTTCAAATTGGCCTACCACCTCAACGCATTAACCTAACTATCCGTGTGTGGCCCATTGAAAAGCAAAAAAAAAATAAAAACATAATCAGGTCCTCGCAACATGTTCTCATACACTTTATGCAGTTATTAGCCCTCTGTGTCTATACTGCTACATACTTAGACAGTTAACTGCAGCTTTACATAAACACCTGAGCCTTACACTATGGCTGGTCCTACTAACTAAAGCAATTTTTACCATCCACCTCTCGTGTCTCCCCCTTTTCCTCATAGTTTGTAAGCTTGCGAGCAGGGCCCTCATTCCTCTTGGTATCTATTTTGAACTGTGATTTCTGTTATGCTGTAATGTCTATTGTCTGTACAAGTCCCCTCTATAATTTGTAAAGTGCTGCGGAATATGTTGGCGCTATATAAATAAAATTATTATATATTGCCCAGTCATGTACTATATATGGCCAGCCACGTAGTATATTGCCCAGCCACATAGAATATTGTCCAGCCACGTACTATATTATAGCTATTCAACCCAAAACGCATGAAGGCGGTTACGAAAGTGCATGAGACTGTTATCCGTGAATTACTATTTGCTGATGACTGTGCACTTAACGCTAGCACGGAACAGCAGATGCAGCATGAAATTGACGGTTTTTCGCAAGCCTGCGACAGTTTTGGTCTCGAGATCAACATTAGAAAAACCGAAGTCATGTATCAACCGGTTCCAGGAAAACTGTACAAGGAGCCACGTATCACGGTGAAGGAGCAAAACCTCAAAGCAGTCGATAACTTCACCTACTTAGGCAGCACACTTTCCCGTGAAGTAACCATAGACGCTGAGGTTAATAACAGAATCGCCAAAGCCAGTGCCGCCTTCGGGAGACTGCGTAAGAACGTCTGGGAACGAAGGGGACTCAGCCTTACCACCAAGCTGAAGGTCTACTGCGCGATGGTCCTCACCACACTTCTCTATGCTAGCGAGACCTGGACAGTGTAGAGCCGGCATGCTAAACAGCTTAATCATTTCCACATGAGTTGCCTCCGCAGAGTCCTCCACATCAGGTGGCAAGACAATGTCCCAGACACGGCAATTCTGGAACAAACTGGGCTCTGCAGTGTTTACACTCTCCTGCTGAAAGTCCAAGCCAGGTGGGCTCGACATGTGGTCAAAATGCCTGACAGCCGACTACCAAAATAACTGCTATACGGAGAACTGTGCCAAGGAAAGCGAGCAGTTGGGGGGCAGAAGAAGCGCTGTAAAGACTGCCTTAAGGTGTCTATCAAAAACCTGGAAGTCAACGCCAATAATGGGAAGAGCTTGCCCTGGATCGACCAGGTTGGCGGGGCAGGATCACCTCATGAGCACGTGCAGCTGAAGATAGGAAAATCTGTCACGCAAAAAGAAAGTGTGCTGTACGCAAGGCACAAATAGAATCTGGTGTACTGACCACATCTGCTTCCTTATGTCAAGTATGTGGGCAAACCTTCAGGGCCCGGATTGGATACATCAGCCACCTCCGGACCCATAACTACTAGTTCTCTTCTAACCGTGAAGTCATGGTCATCTTCGGAAAAAAAAAAAAGATGGACGAACATCAGTATATTGCCCAGTCACGTAGTATATTGCCCAGTCACGTAGTATATTGCCCAGCGACGTAGTATATTGCACAGAGACGTAGTATACAGCACAGAGCCACGTAGTATATTGCCCAGCCACATAGTATATTGCACAGCGACGTAGTATACAGCACAGAGCCACATAGTATATTGCCCAGTCACGTAGTATATTGCCCAGCCACGTAGTATATTGCCCAGTTACGTAATATATTGCCCAGCTACGTAGTATATTGCACAGCGACGTAGTATACAGCACAGAGCCACGTAGTATATTGCCCAGTCACGTAGTATATTGCCCAGTATAGAGAGATATTCAGCACACTCCAAAGAAGTCTGATGCAAGGAGGGGTGTTTAATACATACAGTATTCACAGTCACAAACGTTTCGGTCAAACAAAAGACCTTCATCGGTGTGTTCTAATGTTTACAAGGCGTTAGATTGTACACCCGTACTAATGTAGAATTTTGCGTCAACTTATGAAGTATGGTAAGGACAATAGCTTCCAAATGGAGGGCTGACACTAGCTGGTCGAGCAAAGGAGGTAGATCAGGCTCATTCATAGAGGGCTAACCTAGCCAGTCATCACTATTCAGGATCCAGGGGTGGGGGACGTGGCATCCACCGCAGGTCCACGGCGCGGTGGATGCCACGTCCCTCACCCCTGGATCCTGAATAGTGATGACCGGCTAGGTTAGCCCTCTATGAATGAGCCTGATCTACCTCCTTTGCTCGACCAGCTAGTGTCAGCCCTCCATTTGGAAGCTATTGTCCTTACCATACTTCATAAGTTGATGCAAAATTCTACATTAGTACGGGTGTACAATCTAACGCCTTGTAAACATTAGAACACACTGATTAAGGTCTTTTGTTTGACCGAAACGTTTGTGACTGTGAATACTGTATGTATTAAACACCCCTCCTTGCATCAGACTTCTTTGGAGTGTGCTGAATATCTCTCTATACTACGTCTTAAGGTCTGGGCACCTATTTTCATGCACCTCCACCTTTGGGCTGTGCTGACCATTTAATTTACTGTAGTATATTGCCCTGTCACATAGTATATCACGTAGTATATTGCCCAGCGACGTAGTATATTGCCCAGCGACGTAGTTTATTGCACAGAGACGTAGTATACAGCACAGAGCCATGTAGTATATTGCCCAGCCACGTAGTATATTGCACAGCAACGTAGTATACAGCACAGAGCCATGTAGTATATTGCCCAGTCACGTAGTATATTGCCCAGCCACGTAGTATATTGCCCAGCCACGTAGAATATTGCCGAGTCACGTAGTATATTGCCCAGTCACGTAGTATATTGCCCAGCCACCTAGTATATTGCACAGCGACGTAGTATACAGCACAGAGCCACGTAGTATATTGCCCAGCTATGTAGTATATTGCCCAGCCACGTATGTAACAGGTTAAAAAATAAAAAAGAAACATACTCACCATCCGAAGAGCCCGTTGTAGTTCCGGCACTTCTGTTCGGTGCACCCGGCAGCTTCCGGTCCCAGGATTGGTATAGCGCAGGACCTGTGATGACGTCGCGGTCACATGACCGTGACATCATGGAAGGTCCTTCTCCGACTCCCATAGCATCTTTGGAAGCGGAAGCTGCCGCTTGCAGTGCCGAGGAGAGGACGCGACGGCGGAGGGTGAGAATAAGGTTTTTTTTTGATTATTATTATTTTTAACATTAGATCATTTTACTATTGATGCTGCATACGCAGCATCAATAGTAAAAAGTTGGTCACACAGGGTTAATAGCTGTGTAACCGGAGTGCGTTACACAGCGGTCCGGTAATGCTGGCATTAACCCTGTGTGAGGGCTGACTGGAGGGGAGTATGGAGCGGGCACTGACTGACTGCGGGGATGAAAGAGTGGCTATATTGCCGCCAGACTGCGGCCGTCGCTGATTGGTCGTGGGCGTTTTGCCATGACCAATCAGCGACTTGGATTCCATGACAGACAGAGGCCGTGACCAATGAATATCTGTGACAGAAAGACAGACAGACTGACAGAAAGACGGAAGTGACCCTTAGACAATTATATAGTAGATACTGTAAAGAGATCTCACTGCGTATATGTCGTAGATATGTAAATTACACAGTACATGTGTGGGTATATATGTCCATCTACATACACTTGTGTGCATGTATATATTATGTGTGTTCTTATTTTACACTATTTGTGCTCATATACAGGCACAGTCCGGTGACAAATTGGCCCCCCACTACTTCCATCCAGTCAGTGCCCCCTCCATACTCCCCTCCAGTCAGTGCCCACATAGCGTTTTAGGACTGCGTTTCTCCACGGCATAACGCAGTCCTTTAACGCTGTCATTAATTGCCTAAGTGTGCCCAATTTTTTTTTACTATTGATGCTGCCTATGCAGCATCAATAATAAAAAAACATGATGTTAAAAATAATTTTAAAAAAATACATTATATTCTCACCTTCCGCGCCAGCCTTTCACACTACTCGCGACGATCCGGTCCAAATAATGTATTGCGGCAGTGCCCGAACATGACGTAGCGTTCTCGAGAGACCGCTACATCATCACGTGTTATGGCCGCAAGCATTACTGGCAATGGAACGTCACAACATGGCCTGGATGCGGGGGACGCCGGAAGGTGAGTATATAACTATTTTTTATTTTATTTCTTTTCTTTTTTTAACAGGGATATGGTGCCCACATTGCTATATACTACATGGGCTTTGTTACATACTACGTGGGCTGTATTATATACTACATACATATTCTAGAGTACTCGATGCGTTACAATCTGGCCAACATCTAGTAAATCTTATTCACGCAGCGTTTCCCAGTTGAAAACAAAATGGCAAAATACTAGGCAGAAACATGTGTTAACGCTGTGATAAAGTGCATAGTGCTAATAAGGTGATACATATAGTGCTTACTCATGTGGGTATGGTGCCCGCTGAGTACGTAGCTCCAACGCACCTTTCGCAATATTTGCTTCTTCGGGAGGCTTTTGTACTGCTGCTTCAGATTGTTGTGTCATCACCAATTATCCATGATCTTGACAGATATTTTATGACTTTTTGTATTGTTCAATCAGCTGGCAGAAAGGGGTTAATAAACAATGTTTATGTAAAAAAAAAAAAAAAAAAAAGGCGTGGGCTCCCGCGCAATTTTCTGCACCAGAGGGAGAAAGCCAACGGCCGGGGGCCAGTATTTTTAGCCTGGGAAGGGGTTAATACCCATGGCCCCTCCCAAGCTTTGAATATCATCCCGCAGCGGTCTGCATAGCCTTTACTAGCTATTAAAATAGGGTGACCCCTCCAAAAAATGACGTGGGGTCTCCTTATATTTTATAGCCAGAAAGGCTACGCAGACAGCTGCGGGCTGATATTCATAGCCTTGAGAGGGGCCACGGATATTGCCCCACCCCGGCCACAAATACCAGTCCACCGCCGCCCCAGAAATGTTGCATCTGTAAGATGCGCCAATTCTGGCACTTAGCCCCTCTCTTCCCACTCCCGAGTAGCGGTGTGATATGGGGTAATAAGGGGTTAATGTCACCTTGCTATTGTAAGGTGACATTAAGCTGGGTTAATAATGGAGTGGTGTCAATAAGACGCCTATCCATTATTAATCCCAGTGTAGTGAAAGAGTTAAAAACAAAATTAAGACACAGCCAGAAAAAAGTATTTTATTATTCTTCGTTTCACCATACTTACCATACTTCAGCGCCTGCAAAAAACATAAAATAATAAACTGCATACTACCTGTCCGCCGTAGTCCAATTAATAACGAGTGTCCCATAACGATCTCCCCTATTGAACAGTGACATCGGGTGATGTCACTGCTCTATAGGACCCTCTCTATAGGGTCCTATATCTGTCTGCTCTATAGGACTGACACACTGACAGGAGACAATGGCTCCTGCAGTGCATCACTGAGAGGTTACCTTAGGACAAACTCTCACTTTATGGCAATTGCTGCCTGGGAAAATTTCTCACACAGCAATGGCATAAAGTGAGACTAGGGACTATTTTCTCACAGGGGCGTAGGATTACAGTGTGGAAGGATACCTTCCTCCCATCATTGTAGTCTTGGAGCCCCTAGAGAGCGGTCGCATCAGCTGATGCTCCTGCTCTCCACGGGAGATCGTCGAGGGACACTCGTTTTAATTGGATTTCTGCGGATCAGGGAGTATAGTGTTTATTATTTTAATATTTTTTACAGGTGACAATGGCTTCGGGGAACGAAGTGACAAGTGATGGTGAGTATGTACTCTCTTATATGTACTGTATGTCTGCATGTACGTACTGTATGTACGTACTGTATGTATTGTATGTTGCATGTCCCATTTCGCATGTGGCATGTCCCATGTCGCATGTTGTCCATGTCACATGTTGCATGTAGCATGTTGTCGCATGTCCCATGGTGCATGTCGTCGCATGTCCCATATCACAGCATGTCGAATGTCGTCGCATGTTGTCCCATGTTGCATGTCCCATGTCGCATGTCGTCGCATTGGTGCATGTCGAATGTCATCGCATGGTGCATGTTGTTTCATGTTGTCACATGCCATCGCATGTTGCATGTCGCATGCTATCGCATGTCACATGCTGCATGTTGCATGTCATCGCATGTTGCATGTCATATGTTGCATGTCATCGCATGGTGCATGTCGCATGATGCATGTTGCATGGCACATGTCGCATGTCGTTGTATGGTGCATGTCGTCGCATGCTATCGCATGCCACATGCTGCATGTTGGATGTCATCGCATGTTGCACGTCATATGTTGCATGTCGTCACATGGTGCATGCCGTCGTATGGTGCATGTCACATGTCGTTGCATGGTGCATGTCGCATGTCGTCGCATGGTGCATGTTGCATGTCATCGCATGGTGCATGTTGTCGCATGGTGCATGTTGCCGCATGGTGCATGTCGCATGCTATCGCATGTCACATGCTGCATGTTGCATGTCATTGCATGTCGCATGTCGTCGCATGGTTTATGTCGTTGCATGTTGTCACATGTTGCATGATGTCACATGTCACATGGTGTGTGTTGTATGTATGTATGTACTGTATATGTGTATGTGTTTTTTTTCATTCAACACATTATCCGGATGATGGGACTACTATTGTCCCATCGTTGGCTAATGTGTCACTCACTGTCACTGTAGCAGGCAGAGCCCAATGGGAGTTGTAGTCCCATCGGACGATGCCTGCACACAGAGACACACACACCAATGACCACCCCTGCAGCAGACCCACCGCAGACCCCAGCGCCGGCCCACACATACCGGCACCGACCCGCACATACCGGCGTCGGCACGCAGACCCCCGCACATACTGGCGCCGGCCCGCACATACCGGCGCCGGCACGCAGACCCCCGGCATCCGCACAATCATCCCTGCCTAGCCCTGCCCACCCCCATCCCAGCCCCGCAGGCAGCCACCAGCCTCGCCCACAGCCCAGTCACTCTTGATGAGTGACTGCTGACTGTGAGGCTGGGTCACGCCTGCTGCTGACATCACGTCAATTTCCAGAGTCTGGAAATTGATGCGACATCGGCGGAAATAAGCGGCCGCTGCAGCCTGGGGTTCACATGACCCGGACTCAGCCGCCGGAATAGCGCCGCTCAGAGGCGAAAACGGCAACGGAAGGTATTTGCACAATTCATTAGGGGCCCTGGGGGGATAATTGAAAGTACCATATTGCTGCTATATGGCTTTCCTTAATGTCTTCACCGACTGATCTCAGCTGTATTACCACCTCCATCATGGAGTTTATATGCTCCTGTATGTCTTTCCTTGCACTTAATATCATCTTGTAAAGTTTTCTTAGCAGGAATACTTTGTGATTTAAGCTGGATCTTTCATGTAGCTCTCTCAATGCTTCCCACATTCCTTTTGCTGTATTCTCATTCCTTATGTGGATTAACTGATCATCCTCCCCTAATAAGCTGATCGTAGCTCTTGCTCGTCTATTTTTCTTATCCCATGTCTGATTATTATCATTGGGTCTGTCTGTAGTGCTTACCTTCCATAAATCATCTTTAGACAATAACATCTCCACTTTGAACTTCCATAACTGATAGCTCTAATTGTTCAGCTTAGCTACTGTGAGTCTCAGCTCGGAACTGCTGCTCATCTTTAACTTATTTGCCTTCCTTGTTTGGAGAGAATTGCTCTGAAGTATTCTTTTGCATTCACCAAGTCCTTTTTGGCAAACAAAATCTTTAGGACAGCATACATATTCAGATGGGTGGCCTCAGGCCTGGGTAACCCAACCACCACTCGCAATAGCCATGGAAATACTCCCAACAATATTGTATACAAATGAAAAATTAGAGTACCAGAATCCAGAACAAGAAGTAAAATCAAGATAATTTTATTTACTAATAGATATAAAGCACCAAAATAACATGAAACATGATCATATCATTAACAGAGTTTTTACAAGGCAAAGATTCAGGTGCAGCAGAACACATGCAACCAAACACAGCCAAGCAAGATGGCATCCACTAAGAGATCAGGACTGAGATCAGCCACCTGACGAAGCCCACGTGAAACGCGCGTAGGGGGTCACACGTGCGACAGGCACCACAACTATGGATAAGAACTATTGAACTTATGTGATTTTTAGTGGATGCCATGTGGTAATATGATCAGCTTTACATGTTTACTATATGTCACACTGACCACACTATGTCTTGATATGGCTACCCCTATCATCACCACTTAATTTTGGAGATACTTGAAGCACTGTCATTTACTTAAAAGGGTATATCTTTTAAAATGATCTTGCTTGGTTGTGTTATTTGGTTGCATGTGTTCTGCTGCACCTGAATTTTTGTCTTGTAAAAACTCTGTTAATGATATGATCATGTTTCATGTTATTTTGGTGCTTTATATCTATTAGTAAATAAAATTATCTTGATTTTACTTCTTGTTCTGGATTCTGGTACTCTAATTTTTTATTTGTATACAACCAAGTCCTTTTTGTCTTCTATGCTGGGCCCATAACCTGCTGCATAGTTTGGTCGCAGAAGAAACTTGTGAGAGTAGATTATATGGGGGTAATTCAACTTTTATGCACTTGATATTTGACTATCGCACTTAAACACACGGGCTGATGACCGGATCATGCAGCTTTATATGAAAATCCCTATTTATTATAATTGCCAGACCAGAAATAACAAGCACTTTTCACCTATTGTGTCCCCCCATTTCCTTGTAGATTGTAAGCTTGCGAGCAGGGACATCACCCCTAATGTCACTGTTTAAATTGTCTTAACTTGTACTGAATTTATTGTCTGTACATGACCCCACTTAATTGTAAAGTGCTGCGGAATATGTTGGCGCTATATAAATAAAAATTATTATTATTATTTTATCTTCACAGAACATGAGGTACATGCATCAGCTTCTTAATACAGCATAACAGGAAGTCTGAAAGGACCTTTTACCAGAGAGAAAGTGAAACCAAAAGTACAACAAGTATATGCATTACATTCAACTAAGCATGTAATAGTAACAACATCGCCATCTACTCTCAGAAAAGTGTAAACTCCTAATGCTCACAAATAAGTCTGTATCTGTTGCATATCTGCCAACACAAGGGAGGCCCATATTTTTACGCAGAGCTCCATGAAGTTGGCCTGCTCTGGGGGAGGGATGAAAAAGAAGGAAGAAAAAGAAGATAGCAACATACAGTCATACATACAAACTTAGGGAAACTACAAGGGTTGCTCAGGCATCTTCCTAATGGGGAGGGTGCCTTTTATATCAGATTACTCCCAGCTATTTGCGGGGGGCATCTTAGCCTAACAGTTTGTCTGTGTTTCTGTGACCACTTCGGAAGTATCCTATTCCATCACATGTGTGAACAAGGAAACATCTTCAACATCCAAGTTGTCAGTACAGTCCATCAGTCCCCGTTACCAGCTTGTCAGTGACCTCGTTTCAGCGAACCTGACCCCTGGGATTGGCAGCTGTAGTACTGCCGCGTGCCTAGGAGTGGTAACTGGTGGCTACCTGCAGCCCAGTCTGTCTCCACAGTCAGGAGCTCCAGTGAACACCAGGTCACCACTTAACTATGTCCCTTTCCAGGCATTTCTGGTTCTGTGGCACAGTGGGTCCATGTGCACCACCTGTGGGTGTGACCAGGGCCGGCTCCAGGTTTTTGAGGGCCCCGGGCGAACGAGTCTCAGTGGCCCCCCCCCTTTAACACATACCCGAGTCACTCACTCACTGCTTCGCCGGCCCGTCCATCGCCCTCGTTGTGGACACAGGAGAGGATGCACCGACCGTGCACCTCACTGCAGCTGCTGCTTGTCTTCTCCTGCTTGGCGCTGCCGCTGCTGGACCGGTCCTCATGTCCTGGGTGGTGGACGACGTATAACACACAGCCCACGCAGTATATAACACACAGCCCGTGACCCAGTATATAACGCAAGGCACAGCCAGTGACGCAGTATATAACGCAAGGCACAGCCCGTGACGCAGTATATAACACACAGCCCACGACGCAGTATATAACGCGCAGCCCACGACGCAGTATATAACGCACAGCCCGTGACGCAGTATATAACGCACAGCTCACGCAGTATATAACGCACAGCCCACGCAGTATATAACGCACAGCTCACGCAGTATATAACGCACAGCCCACGCAGTATATAACGCACAGCCACGCAGTATATAACGCACAGCCCACGCAGTATATAACGCACAGCCCACGCAGTATATAACGCACAGCCCATGCAGTATACAGCACAGCGCACGTAGTAATATCACAGCCCCGTGACGTAGTATATAAGGCAACACCTAAAATGGGTGAAACTGGCTGTCTGAGATGAGATTGTGAAAGTAAAAGGGTCAGTGAGACACGCAGCAGACCCTGGCTCAGCAGCAGGCTGCATCCCATGTTCCCTCTCCCCCACAAAGTGCAGACGAGTCACTGACTCACTCACTGCTTCGCCGGCCTGTCCATCGCCCTCGTTGTGGACACAGCAGGAGAGGGTGCACCGTCCTCACTGCAGCACAGCTGCTGCTCGTCTTCTCCTGCTTGGTGCTGCCACTGCTGGACCTGTCCTCATGTCCTGGATGGTGGACGCTGGACGACCAGGGGCTCTCTCTGTCTTCTTGCTCTTAGGATGAAGAGCCGACCGGAAGTAACAGGAGAGATGACCCAGCGTCGCCCGGAAGTATATTGTGTATCCATGGTGAGGGCCGGCAGAGGTGAGTATTGCTGCTATTGCAGCTGCGCAGCGCCAACCGCCAGCGAAACGGCACAGACAGAGCTCTGTGCCCCCTGCAGCCGAGGCGCCGCCAGGCGCCGGGGGGGAGGGGGGGTGATGTCCGATTTGATATGAGTCACTCACTGAAGACAGTCACACACAACACACAGCAGGGATGTAGTGAGTCATGTGTGCTACCATAAATGGGCCCCCCGTCTCACCAGGGCCCCGGCACTTGCCCGGGTGCGCCGGGTGCTGACGCCGGCCCTGGGTGTGACAGTCTGCTCTTTGAAAATCTCATGCGTACGTGCAATTTTCTTGCTTACAAATCATTGAGACTCTGAAGATGGGTGTACGATTCCTGATTTCAGAGGTGCACTATGCATGTCTTCAGCTCCTCTGTAGACGCCAGCTGTCTTCTATGCTTCCGTAAATGGGTTGTGGGTCTCTGAAATCAGGAAATGTACACCTGGCTTCAGAGGCTCAATTACTTGATTAGCAGAAAGTCACATTTGCATTAGAGTCGTAGAAATATGGCGATGATGCCGGCTCTTGCAAATCATGTTGCCACACCCAAAGGAGCGCGATAACATCCCAAGTGGAATGACTAATCTGGGGAAATAAGCTCCCCATCGACTAGTCAAAAGGATATTTGAATATGAAAAATGGACTGTAAAAATACTTTAACATCTTTTTAGGTGACAAACAGTATAAAGTGACTGTTAGGCAGAGTATTTAGCAATAAATATACAAACGCTGGTGGGTTTGAGGGCACCTGGAGGGGGACCTGTCAGATAATCTCTGTTATAATGAAAATGTACATTTACATTTGTAAAACTCATTCACTTCTCTGGCACTGTAATCTACAATGCACAAATCCACAGGTAACAACTGCAGAAATTCTATCCTGTGTGGCCTTGGCTTTAGTTTATTTGAAATGTGCATGTTTTGCAGCTTGAAAACTTCCTTAGAGAACCCCGAGAACTGTTGCAGCCTGGAATGCTCCAGATTGCACAGATGGACATAAGTAAACACACAGCCCCCTTACAGCTGTTGACCCAGAATTTGAGCTGAGGGTCTAAATTTCATCATAATATGTATTACACAGTTGAAGCATGCTTATTGCTTAGTTGACACCAATATGTTGAAACTGTACAACTCTTATTTAGTAATGCAATAAAACGGTTTCTGAATGTTGTAAACAAATCAATAAGTTAGTCACGACGGAAAGAACGGTTTTAAATAAACTGTTATTACTACACTGTAGAATGTTTTATTAGGTTTGGTAACCTAAAAGTTCTGTTAGTCATCTTCTAATCAAGCTTTACATTTGGATCTTAATTTCTATAGAAGTTTTGGAGAAATGGCACCATTCTTAAAATACATTATTTGTATTTAACCCCTTGCCTCGACAGCAAATTTTTGCTTTTAGTCTTGAACTTTCCTTTTTTTCAGGAGTCATAACTTTTTTATTTTTCTGTCCATATTGCCTTCTAAGGGCTATTTTTGCCACATAAATTGTAGTTTTGAATGACATCATCTATTTTACCATATAATCTAAAGTTAAATGGGGAAAAAATTCTAAGTAGTATAAAATGGTGAAAAAAATGCGATTTTTCTTTTTTTTTTTATTTAACAGTATTAATTGAATGGTAAAAATTACCCTTCAACATGCACGAACTGCACATTGTCTTGCTCACAATAAGAGATTGACAGTGACAATGATATGGTTAATATCTGGAATCCAGCCATCTTCAAAGTATCTGAACTCTTTCAATATTGCACAGACAAATGCTGCACCTATTTACAGCATAGGAGAGCACATAATATGAGCCAGCAGCACAACTATGCCACCTATCTGAACTGTCAGTCAATCAGGAACGTAACGTCCCCGGGCAAGCAAGAAGTTCAGATGCAGGGGAGTGCACTAGTGAAGATAAGTTCAGAATACCCTTTAAAGAAGCACTCGCATCAAAGTTTTTGTCCTCATAATATATTCCAATCATATTATATGGCACTGTGTTCTTCAACTGCTCATTTTGCCTTTCTACCCAGCTAATTCGCTCTGCTCAATGTAGAAATAGGAAGTCTCTTGCCCCTCCATTTATCATTCCGGTCTTCAATTCCTGACCCAGCTGCTTTCCTTCTCCCCCTGCCAGGGACCTTTACAGTGGCTCATTTTTCTACATACATCTTAGAAGGATTCAGCTAGTTAGTTTTTAATCAGGTGATGTCATAGAACTAATGGAAAAGAGAAGCATTAGCTGGACAGAAAGACAAAATGAGCAATTGTAAGTACACTGTTATATAATATGCTGATTGCAATACACTGTGTGCAGAATTATTAGGCAAGTTGTATTTTAGAGGATTATTTTTATCATTGATCAACAACTATGTTCTCAATCAACCCAAAAGACTCAAATATCAAAGCTTAATATTTTTGGAAGTTGGAATGGGTTTTTATTAGATTTGGCTATCTTGGGAGGATATCTGTTTGTGCAGGTAACTATTACTGTGCAGAATTATAAGGCAACTTAATAAAAACCAAATATATTCCCATCTCACTTGTTTATTTTCACCAGGTAAACCAACATAACTGTACAAAATTTAGAATTAAGCATTTCTAACATGCAAAAACAAAACCCCTCAAAATTAGTGACCAATATATCCACCTTTCTTTATGATGACACTCACCAGCCTTCCATCCATAGATTCTGTCAGTTGCTTGATCTGTTTACGTCCAACATTGCATGCAGCAGCCACCACAGCCTCCCAGACACTGTTCCGAGAGGTGGACTGTTTTCCCTCCCTGTAGATCTCACATTTTATGAGGGACCACAAGTTCTCTATGGGGTTCAGATCAGGTGAACAAGGGGGCAATATCATTTTTTCTTCTTTGAGACCTTTACTGGCCAGCCACGCTGTGGAGTAGTTGGAGGCATATGATGGAGCATTGTACTGAATGAAAATCATGTTTTTCGTGAACGATACCGACTTCTTCCTGTACCACTGCTTGAAGAAGTTGTCTTCCAGAAACTGGCAGTAGGTCTGGGAGTTGAGCTTCACTCCATCCTCAACCCGAAAAGGTCCCACAAGTGCATCTTTGATGATACCAGCCCATACCAGTACCTCACCACCTTGCTGGCGTCTGAGTCGGAGTGGAGCTCTCTGCCCTTTACTGATCCAGCCTCTGGCCCATCCATCTTGCCCATCAAGAGTCACTCATTTCATCAGTCCATAAAAACTTTGAAAAGTCAGTCTTAACATATTTCTTGGCCCAGTCTTGACGTTTTATCTTATGTTTCTTGTTCAAAGGTGATCATTTTTCAGCCTTCCTTACCTTGGCCATGTCCCTGAGTATCACACACCTTGTGCTTTTTGTTACTCCAGTAACATTGCAGCTCTGAAATATGGCAACACTGGTGGCAAATGACATCTTGGCAGCTTAACGCTTGATTTTTCTCAATTCATGGGCAGTTATTTTGCACCTTTTTTGCCCAACACACTTCTTGCGACCCTGTGGGCTATTTGCCATGAAACGCTTGATTGCTCGGTGATCACGCTTCAAAAGTTTGGCAATTTAAAGACTGCTGCATCCCTCTGCAAGACATCTCACAATTTTGGACTTTTCAGAGCCTGTCAAATCTCTCTTCTGACCCACTTTGCCAAAGGAAAGGAAGTTGCCTAATAATTAAGCACACCTTATATAGGGTTTTGCTGTCATTAGACAACACCCCTCCTCATTACAGAGATGCACGTCACCTGATTTACTTAATTGGTAGATGGCTCTCAATCCTGAACAGCTTGGAGTAGGACATGTGTAAAAAGTATCATGTGATCAAAATACAACTTGCCTAATAATTCTGCACACAGTGTATATTAATTCTGACATTTTGATATAAGTGCTTCTTTAAGCTTTTTTTTTAAATTGCACTTTTTGCCTTTTATAGTCTCTGCATTGTCCCGTTGTTTACACTGGTCATCAAAAAAATCATCAGCAAAGGTAATATGTCTGTTTTATTGTGATTGATGTGCTGATTCCAAAAATATGCTTAGTTTTGCTCTATCACATAACGTTTCTGAGATTGAAGCATTTTTGTTATTACGTTATTTCTGCATTTTCAATGTATGTGGTTTTTCCTATGTTATTGCCATTTCTTTGCTTGTCTTACTTAATTGCGAATTTTCTTAGAGACAACATCAGTAAAGGTTTTAGCGCGTTTAATGGGAAGGAGTATTGACAGTGCAGTTAACCAATGACTGCTTCTCGGAAAATCACATGTTATGGGGAGGAGATAATTGTTATGAGGCAATAAAAATTCAGTCAGTCAGAAAAGGATGGTGATGGCAGCAAGAACTGGTAGACTCTTGACAGGAGACAGGCCTCTACAGGGATCTGAGCCACAGGGAGATAGAAGTGAAGGCAGCAGACAGCCACCATTGTGAGAGGATTTTCATTACATTTGTGGGAGGGCAAGTCACCTCTGAGGGAAGAAAACAGCTCAGCCATGAGGTGTAACTGAGTGAGGGTCTCCATTGAGAGAGAACCTGAAAGGAACCAATATCACACTGAGAAACTACCTGTCTGCAAAAGTTCATCTGTAAGGAATAGCTGACCCATTTACCTCACAACTGTATATACACTGCTCAAAAAAAATAAAGGGAGCATTTAAAAAATAAAATATAACTCCAAGTAAATCAAACTTCTGTGAAATCAAATTGTCCACTTAGGACGCAACACTGTTTGATAATCAATTTCAGATGCTGCTGTGCAAATGGAAGAGACAACAGATGGAAATTATTGGAAATTATCAAGACACATTCAATAAAGGAGTGGTTCTGCAGGTGGGGACCACAGACATCTCAGTACCAATGCTTTTTGGCTGATGTTTTGATCACTTTTGAATGTTGGTTGTGCTTTCACACTCATGGTAGCATGAGATGGACTGTACAACCCACACAAGTGGCTCAGGTAGTGCAGCTCATCCAGGATGGCATGTCAATGCGAGCTGTGACAAGGTTTGTTGTGTCTGTCAGCGTAGTGTCCAGAGGCTGGAGGCGCTACAAAAAGACAGGCCAGTACACCAGGAGACATGGAGGGGACCATAGGAGGGCAACAAACCAGCAGCAGGACCACCTCCTCAGCCTTTGTGCAAGGAGAAACAGGAGGATCACTGCCAGAGGCCTGCAAAATGACCTCCAGGCCACAAATGTGCATGTGTCTGCACAAACGGTTGGAAACCGACTCCATGAGGATGGTCTGAGTGCCCGATGTCCACAGATTGGGGTTGTGCTCACAGCCCAACACCATGCAGGATGCTTGACATTTGCCACAGAACACCAGGATTGGCAAATTCACCACTGGCACCCTGTGCTCTTCACAGATGAAAGCAGGTTCACACTGAGCACAGGTGACAGACGTGACAGAGTCCGGAGACGCCGTGGAGAGCGATCTGCTGCCTGCAACATCCTTCAGCATGACCGATTTAGCAGTGGGTCAGTAATGGTGTGGGGCGGCATATCTTTGGAGGGCCGCACAGACCTCCATGTGCTCGTCAGAGGTAGCCTGACTGCCATTAGGTACCGAGATGAGAACCTCAGAGTCCTTGTGAGACCATATGCTGGTGCGGTTGGCCCTGGGTTCCTCCTAATGCAGGACAATGCCAGACCTCATGTGGCTGGAGTGTGTCACCAGTTCCTTAAAGATGAAGGCATTGAAGCTATGGACTGGCCCGCCCATTCCCCAGACCCGAATCTGATTGAACATATCTGGGACATCATGTCTCGCACCATCCACCATCGTCACGTTGCACCACAGACTATCCAGGAGTTGGCGGATGCTGTAGTCCAGGCCTGGGAGGAAATCCCTCAGGAGACCATCCACCGCCTCATCAGGAGCATGCCCAGGTGTTGTAGGGAGGTCATACAGGAACGTGGAGGCCGCACACACTACTGAGCATCATTTCCTTGATTTGAGGCATTTCCACTGAAGATGGATCAGGCTGTAACTTCCTTTTTCCACTTTGATTTTGAGCATCATTCCAACTCCAGACCTCCATGGGATATTAGTTGTTTTTTTTACGTTGATCATTTTTAAGTTTTATTGTTCTCAACACATTCCACTATGTAGTGAATAAAGATTTACAACTCGAATATTTAATTCATTGATATCTAGGATGTGTGATTTTAGTGTTCCCTTTATTTTTTGAGCAGTGTAGTTATCTACCAGATTACCTCCAGTAAAATCAATTCTAAATAGAAGCTGCCTCTGTCACCTCTGGGGAAATATCTACATATAGTTGGTCGGCTCATTGAATTTTTTTTTTTTTGAGTTTGTCACCACCATTGAACTGAACTTACTCTACTGCTTGATCTGATGTAACCCCTTAACGACCGCTGATACGCCTTTTAACGGCGGCCGCTAAGGGTACTTAAACCACAGCGCCGATTAACGGCGCTGTGGAAAAAGTAAATAGCGGCCCCAGAGTCGGATTTTCTCCGGGGTCTCGGCTGCTGGGGGTAGCCGAGACCCCAGAGAACATGATTCGGGGGGAGGGGTTTACCGACCTCGCATTTGCGATCGCCGGTAATTAACCGTTTACCGGCGATCGCAAAAAAAACCCGATTTCTTTTTAATTTCTCTGTCCTCCGATGTGATCGCACATCAGAGGACAGAGAAATGGGGTCCCAGGCAGCCCACCCAATACTTACCTGTCTCCCCGGTGCTCCTCGTGGCCCCCGATGGGCGCCGCCATCTTCAAAATGGCGGGCGCATGCGCAGTGCGCCCGCCGGCCGGCACCGGGAAAATCTTTGGGGTCTCGGCTGCCGGGGGTAGCCGAGACCCCAAAGAGCATGATCGGGGTCGGTTTTACCGACCCCTGTTTTGCGATCGCCGGTAATTAACTGTTTACCGGCGATCGCAAAAAAAAAAAAAAAGCAAAGTGTAATTCTCTGTCCTCTGATGTGATCGCACATCAGAGGACAGAGAAATAGGGGGATTCGGGGACCCTATTATACTCACCAGTGTCCCTGGGTCCTCCTGCTGCTCCTCCTGGTCTTCTTGGCAAAAGAAAATGGCGGGCGCATGCGCAGTGCGCCCGCCATCTGTCGCCATTTGCCGGAGATGCAGGAGAAGAGCAGTTGGGGCTAAAATTAGGGTTAGGGTTAGGGCTAAATTTAGGGTTAGGGTTGGGGCTAAATTTAGGGTTAGGGTTGGGGCTAAATTTAGGGTTAGGGTTCTTTCACACTTACGTCGGTATGGGGCCGTCGCAATGCGTCGGCCCGACATACCAACGCACATTGTGAAAATTGTGCACAACGTGGGCAGCGGATGTAGTTTTTCAACGCATCCGCTGCCCAATCTATGTCCTGGGGAGGAGGGGGCTGAGTTACGGCCACGCATACACGGTCAGAAATGGCAGACGCGACGTACAAAAAAAGTTACATTGAATGTTTTTTGTGCCGACGGTCCGCCAAAACACAACTGATCCAGTGCACGACGGACGCGACGTGTGGCCATCCGTCACGATCCGTCGGCAATAAGAGTCTATGGGCAAAAAACGCATCCTGCGGGCACATTTGCAGGATCCGTTTTTTGTCCAAAACGACGGATTGCGACGGATGCCAAACGACGCAAGTGTGAAAGTAGCCTTAGGGCTAGGGTTAGGGTTGGGGCTAAAGTTAGGGCTAAAGTTAGGGTTAGAGTTGGGATTAGGGTTAGGGTTTGGATTAGGGTTGGTATTAGGGTTAGGGTTGGCATTAGGGTTACACTTGGGATTAGGGTTAGGTTTGGGATTAGGGTTAAGGTTGTGATTAGGGGTGTATTGGGATTAGGGTTAGGTTTGAGGTTAGGGTTGAGATTAGGATTAGGGGTGTGTTGGATTTAGGGTTTTGATTAGGGTTATGGTTAGGGTTGACATTAGGGTTGTTTTGGGGTAAGGGTTGTGATTATCGTTAGGGTTAGTGATTAGGATTATGGATCGGGTTGGGATTAGGGTTAGGAGTGTGTTGGGGTTAGGGTTGAAGCTAGAATTGGGGGGTTTCCACTGTTTAGTTACATCAGGGGGTCTCCAAACACGACAGCCAATTTTGCGCTCAAAAAGTCAAATGGTGCTCCCTCCCTTCTGAGCTCTGCAGTGCGCCCAAACAGTGGTTTACCCCCACATATGGGGCATCAGCGTACTCGGGATAAATTGGACAACAACTTTAGTGGTCCAATTTCTCCTGTTACCCTTGTGAAAATAAAAACTTGGGGGCTACAAAACCTTTTTTGTGGAAAAAAAAATATTTTTTTATTTTCACGACTCTGCATTCTAAACTTCTGTGAAGCACTTGGGCATTCAAAGTTCTCACCACACCTCTAGATAAGTTCCTTGGGGGGTCTAGTTTCCAAAACGGGGTCACTTGTGGGGGGTTACTACTGTTTAGGTATATCAGGGGCTCTGCAAACGCAACATAACGCCCACAGACCATTCTATCTAAGTCTGAATTCCAAAACGGCGCTCCTTCCCTTCCGAGCTCTGCCGTGCGCCCAAACAGTGGTTTACCCCCACATATGGGGTACCAGCATACTCAGGACAAATTGGACAACAACTTTTGGGGTCCGATTTCTCTTGTTACAAAGTTTTCACCACACATCTAGATAAGTTCCATGGGGGGTCTAGTTTCCAAAATGGGATCACTTGTGGGGGGTTTCCACTGTTTAGGCACATCAGGCGCTCTCCAAACGCGACATGGCGTCCGATCTCAATTCCAGACAATTCTACATTGAAAAAGTCAAACGGCGCTCCTTCACTTCCAAGTTCTGCGGTGCGCTCAAACAGTGGTCTACCCCCACATATTGGGTATTGGCGTATTCAGGAGAAATTGCATAACAAAATTTATGGTTACATTTCTGTTTTTACTCTTGTGAAAATAAAAAAAATGGTTCTGAATTAAAATGTTTGCAAAAAAAAGTTAAATGTTCATTTTTTTCCTTCCACATTGTTTCAGTTCCTGTGAAGCACCTAAAGGGTTAATAAACTTCTTGAATGTGGTTTTGAGAACCTTGAGGGGTGTAGTTTTTAGAACGGTGTCACACTTCATTATTTTCTATCATATAGACCCCTCAAAATGACTTCAAATGTGATGTGGTCCCTAAAAAAAAAAGGTGTTGTAAAAATGAGAAATTGCTGGTCAACTTTTAACCCTTGTAAAGTAGACATGTGGGAAATGTTATTTATTAACTATTTTTCGTGACATATCTCTCTGATTTAAGGGCATAAAAATACAAAGTTTGAAAATTGCAAAATTTTAAACATTTTCGCCATATTTCTGTTTTTTTTCATAAATAATCGCAAGTAATATCGAAGAAATGTTACCACTAACATTAAGTACAATATGTCACGAAAAAACAATCTCAGAATCAGCGGGATCCGTTGAAGCGTTCCAGAGTTATAACCTCATAAAGTGACAGTGGTCAGAATTGCAAAAATTGGCTCGGTCATTAAGTACCAAATTGGCTCTGTCACTAAGGGGTTAAAGGAGAAAAATGCCCCAACAGTGCATCAATCATCTGAACAGATTCTGCTATGTGTGTGAATGCACTTGGACTTCTGGTGTAAAAGAACCAATCACTCATGATATTAAAACAATGTACCAGGTGTACTTTAAGTGTCCACTTGGTGATCAAGACAAAAGCTGGGCCCCTCATGTGTTATGCTTAAGTTGTTCAAATGGTCTTCGTTACTGGTTGAATATGAGGAAAGTGGCTATGCCATCTGCTGTTCCTATGATTTGAACAAACCCAAAAATCATAGTGATGAATGCTACTTTTGCTTTGTCAAACTGAAGGGCTTTTCTTTTTTTTTTTTTTTTTTACAAAGAACTAACATAAGATTAATTACCGTGAACTTGAATCTGCGATTAGGCCAGTTCCACATGAGTGTACCTTGCCAGTTCCTGTACCACTGTTGTCTGGATTGGATAAAAATGAAGTAGAATATGAAGACTATGGAGCTGAAGCTACTGGCGAAGACATGGAGACCTCAAGTCAAGATGAGTATGTACCTGATGGAGCTGCCAGAACACTTTACTCAACATGAATTATATGATCTCATCGGAGACCTTTCATTGTCGAAATATGAAGCTGAACTTCTTGCATCTAGGTTGAAACAGAAGAATCTTCTTCATGATGTCAAAGTGTGTTATTACTGAAACAAAAGTAACACTTTAGCACAATTTTTCACAGTTGATGGACCAATGGTGTGAATGGCCTCTTTGAAGAACTGAATCAAGAGTATTTTCTTGGTGATTATTTATTGAATCATCCCAGAGACGTTTGAAAGTAGTGTTGCTTAACAATGGACATATGAAACCATCAATCCTTATTGCTCACTCATGTCATCTAAAGGAAAATTATGTCAGTCGTTTTGGATGCTATACAATATAAGCATCATCAATGGAATATCTGTGGAGATTTGAAAGTGATTGGTCTGCTAATGTTTACGGGACAGTAGAAATACAGTATTATTTATTTATATCGCACCATTGATTCCATGGTGCTATACATGAGAAGGGGTTACATACAAATTACAGACATCACTTACAGTAAGCAAACTAACAATAGCAGACTGATACAGAGGGGCGAGGACCCTGCCCTTGGGGGCTTAAATTCTACAGGATGGTGGGGAAGAAGACAATGGGTTGGGGGGTTGTGGCAGCTCCGGTGTTGGTGAGGGGGTAGCTCTGGTGGTGGTGAGGAGGCAGTGGGGTCATTGCAAGCTGTAGGCTTTCTTGAAGAGGTGGGTTTTCAGGTTCTGTCTGAAGGATCCGAATGTGGTTGATAGTCGGACGTGTCAGGACACAAAACTCCAGAGGATGGGGGATATTTGGCAGAAGTCTTGGAGGCGATTAGGTGAGGAGCGAATAAGTGTGGAGAGAAGAAGGTCTTGGAAGGACCGGAGATTATGTGAGGGAAGATATCAGGAGATTAGGTCAGAGATATATGGAGGAGACAGGTTGTGAATGGCTTTGTAAGTCATTATTAGTAATTTGAACTGGATACGCTGAGAGAATGGGAGCCAGTGAAAAGAGTTGCAGAGGGGAGAAGGGGTGGAGTAGCGAGAAGAGAGAAGAATTAGTCAGGACAGCAGCATTAAGGATGGACTTGAGAGGTGTGAGAGTGTTAGCAGATAGGCCACAGAAAAGAATGTTGCAGTAGTCGAGGCAGGAGATTATGAGGGCATGAACAAGCATTTTAGTAGATTGAGGGTTGAGGAAAGGACGGATTCTTGAGATATTTTTGAGTTGGAGGTGGAAAGAGCTTGGATGTACGGTTTGAAGGACAGGGCAAAGTCAAGGGTTACTCCGAGGCAGCGGACTTCCGGTACGGGAGAAAGTGTGATGTCATTAATGGTGATAAATAGATCAGGTAAGGAAGATATGTGAGATGGAGGAAAGATGAGTTCAGATTTGTCCACATTGAGTTTGAGGAAATGAGAGAAGGAGGATATGGCTGATAAACTGGGATTCTGGCAGCAGAGAGGTGACATGTGGGCCAGAGAGGTAGATCTGAGTGTCATCAGCATACAGGTGGTACTGGAATCCATGGGACTTTGAGTTGTTCCAGGCCAAGTATATAGATTGAGAAGAGTAAGGGTCCTAGAACAGAGCCTTGAGGGACTCCAACAGAGAGAGGATGGGATGAGGAGTTAACGTGGGAGTGGGAGAAGCTGAATGTGTGGTTGGAAAGCTATGAGGAGATTCTGGATAGTGAGGTCTTAGATGCCAAAGGAGGAGAGCATCTGTAGTAGGAAGCAGTGGTCAACTGTGTCGAAAGAAGAGGACAGATCTAGAAGGAGGAGTATAGAGCTTTGGCTGTAAGTAGGTCATTAGTAATTTTGGTCAGGGCAGTCTCAGTGGAATGATGGGGACAGAAACCAGATTGTAGATTGTCAAAGAGCAAGTTAGATGAGAGGTGGAAGGAAAGTTCAGCGTGGACGTGCTGCTCCAGGAGTTTTGAAGTGAAAGGAAGCAGCGATATTGGGTTATAGATGGACATAGCGGTTGGGTCTAGGGTTGGCTTTTTAAGGATAGGTGTGATTGTGGCATGTTTGAAAGCAGAAGGGAAGGTACCAGAAGTTAGTGATAGGTTGATGGGTTAGGGATGGGATAAGTGTGGTGGTGAGGTTGGGAAGGAGGTGGGATGGGATGGGGTCTAGTGCACAAGTGGTGATTTGCAGAGGAGACAATTAAGCTCCCCTTCAGTGATGTTGGACAGGGAGGTTATGGGGTTTGGGCTTTGGTCTGGTACACAAAGGGGTTGTGAAGGTTGAACAATAAAGACTTGCCTTGTTTTGTCGATCTTATTTTTGAAGTGTGTGGCAAAGTCCTCAGCACAGATGTGGGAGGTTGGAAGAGGCAGTGGTGGGCAGAGGAGGGAGTTAAAAGTTTTAAATAGCTGTTTGGGGTTGGAGGATAGGGAGGATAAAAGGGTTGTGAAGTAGTCCTGTTTAGTAGAGGTGAGGGCAGGACAGTAGAGCATTATGTTCATCGTGATTGGGGGCAGAGAAATATCTATGCTCCAGGTAGAGACAATGTTCAGCATAATCCTTTAGTTGCTCCAATAAATATCTTTCTTCCTCCACTACACACAGTATAAAGTTGGGATTGATTAAAAACTTTGAAAGCCATGGCAAAGACAAATTCACAAGGGTTCCAGGACATTTCACAGAAATTCTCCAGCATTTCACCAGCAAAATTGAAGGAAGGGGTATTTGTTTGTCCTCAGATCAGAGAGCTTATGAGAGATTATGTGTTTAAAGAAACTCTAAATGATAAGGAATTGATATCTTGAAAAAGCTTCAAGTGGATCTGTGAAAACTTCTTAGGAAAAAGAAAAATCTCCAGAATATGTTGACAGTGTTGAGGAACTGCTAAATGCATACCAGTGCAAGGAGGAAAACTGGGCCACGGTTACCTATACCAAGCCGGGTCCAGAACTGTTGAGGCTGCCTCCCTTGTTGCCTGGAGGAAGGAATGAGGATCCGGACCGACCTCATGACCTGGGTAGGAGGTGCAGCTTAAAAGGAAAAGTGCGTGCAGCCGTAGGCAGTTTGGCGTGAACCAACAGCAGCGCACAGCCAGGTGAGCAACGTGCTCAATCCTCTGAGCACCGGCGCTGTGATGGGCTGTGGTGGGTGGTCCACGCCGCCTGCAGCAGGACGACTGAGGACAGAAGTGCCGTGTGCTCAGTAGCTGCCAGAGAGAGAAGTGCCATGTGCTCAGTAGCTGCCAGAGACAGAAGTGCCATGTGCTCAGTGACTGAGTACCGCGCACGTGCAGAAGGCCAAGTATGGGACAGACTTTTGCGACCTTCCTTGCCACTTGCTTCCCGCCCATTTTGCGGGATCATCTGTTGCAGAGGAGCATACAGGACACAATAAGTTCCTTCCTTGGACTGCTATTGTTTTACGTTTGTTATCCCCATTATCGCTCTTTTAACCATTAACCTCCCTGCGTGAAGTGAATACCTTGTTTTATTAAAGTGAACCTGTCACCCCCAAAATCGAAGGTGAGCTAAGCCCACCAGCATCAGGGGCTTATCTACAGCATTCTGAAATGTACAGGACAGACCAAAAGTTGGGACACACCTTCTCATTTAAAGATTTTTCTGTATTTTCATGACTATGAAAATTGTAAATTCACACTGAAGGCATCAAAACTATGAATTAACACATGTGGAATTATATACTTAATAAAAAAGTGTGAAACAACTGAAATTATGTCTTATATTTTAGGTTCTTCAAAGTATCCATCTTTTGCTTTGATGACTGCTTTGCACACTCTTGGCATTCTCTTGATGAGCTTCAAGAGGTAGTAATTTCTTTGATATTACCTGCGTTTATTTGTGTTAAAAAATGGAAATTTGGCAAAAATTTTGAACATTTTGCAATTTTCCAACTTTGAATTTTTATGCAATTAAATCACAGAGATATATCACACAAATACTTAATAAGTAACATTTCCCACATGTCTACTTTACATCAGCACAATTTTGGAACCAAAATCTTTTTTTGTTAGGGAGTTAAGGGTTAAAAGTTGACCAGCAATTTCTCATTTTTACAACACCATTTTTTAGGGACCACATCTCATTTGAAGTCATTTTGAGGGATCTATATGATAGAAAACAACCAAGTGTGACACCATTCTAAAAACTGCACCCCTCAAGGTGCTCAAAACCACATTCAAGAAATGTATTAACCCTGTTGTGAACTGGTGGTTTAGGAGCAACATGGGACGAGCTCTAAAGGAGGTGTGTTATGAACAGGTGATTCAGAACCACAATGGACCTAGTGGTTAAGAGCACACAAAGTGACCTGATAGTTACCAACATAGGACGAGCTCTGAGACGTGGGAACTCTGCTGACCGCAATCCCTAATCCTATCATACCACACTAGAGGTAGCCGTGGATTGCTCCTAACGCTCCCTATGCAACTCGGCACAGCCTGAGAAACTAGCTAGCCCTGAAGATAGAAAAATAAGCCTACCTTGCCTCAGAGAAATTCCCCAAAGGAAAAGGCAGCCCCCCACATATAATGACTGTGAGTTAAGATGAAAATACAAACACAGAGATGAAATAGATTTTAGCAAAGTGAGGCCCGACTTAATGAATAGACCGAGGATAGGAAAGATAGCTTTGCGGTCAGCACAAAAACCTACAAACAACCACGCAGAGGGGGCAAAAAGACCCTCCGCACCAACTAACGGTACGGAGGTGCTTCCTCTGCGTCTCAGATCTTCCAGCAAGCAAGAAAAACCAATATAGCAAGCTGGACAGAAAATATAGCAAACTAAAGTAACACAAAACTTAGCTTATGCAGGGCAGACAGGCCACTAGAATGATCCAGGAGAGAGCTAGACCAATACTGGAACATTGACTGGAGGCCAGGAACAAAGAACTAGGTGGAGTTAAATAGAGCAGCACCTAACGACTTAACCTCGTCACCTGAGGAAGGAAACTCAGAAGCCGCAGCCCCACTCACATCTACCAGAGGAAGCTCATAGACAGAACCAGCCGAAGTACCACTCATGACCACAGGAGGGAGCTTGACCACAGAATTCACAACAGAGGTGGTACCTGTACTGACCGCAGTCCCCAAGCTCAACACAACACTAGAAGTAGCCGTGGAATGCTCCTGTCACTCCCTAGGCACCTCGTCACAGCCTGAGAATTAACTACCCCTAAAGATAGAAACAGGAAAACTATCTTACCGCAGAGAAAATCCCCAAAGGATAGATAGCCCCCCACAAGTAATGACTGTGAGTGGAGAGGGAAAAGACATACACAGAATCAAACCAGGATGTAGCACAGGAGGCCAGTCTAGCTAGATAGATAGGACAGGATAGAATACTGTGCGGTCAGTATTAAAAACTACAAAAAATCCACACAGAGTTTACAGAGTCAGGTGTGGAGGGTAAATCTGCTTCCCAGAGCTTCCAGCTTAACTGAATTAATCCATACTGACAAGCTGGACAAAACATAGAAAGCACAGAACGAATAAGTCCACAACAAGGACTTAACTTTGCTGAACTGGTCAGGATAACAGGGAAATCCAAGAGAGATGTGAATCCAACCAGGAACCATTGACAATTGGCACTGGATGAAGGGAAGAGCCAAGCAAAAATAGCTGAGCAGAAAGACAATCAGTGGAAGCAGCTGCAGACTGCTAAATCCAAGGAGCAGCCATACCACTTACAACCACCGGAGGGAGCCCAAGAGCGTAATTCACAACATAACCCTTCAGGTGTTTCACAGGAATTTTTGGAATGTTTAAATAAAAATGAACATTTAACTTTTTTTCACAAAAAATTTACTTCAGCTCCAATTTGTTTTATTTTACCAAGGGCAACAGGAGAAAATGGACCCCAAAAGTTGTTGTACAATTTGTCCTGAGTACGCCGATACGCCATATGTGGGGGTAAAACACTGTTTGGGCGCATGGCAGAGCTCGGAAGCGAAGGAGCGCCATTTGACTTTTCAATGCAAATTTGACAGGAATTGAGATGGGGCGCCATGTTGCATTTGGAGAGCCACTGATGTGCCTAAACATTTAAACCCCCCACAAGTGACACCATTTTGGAAAGTAGACCCCCTAAGGAACTTATCTAGATCTGTTGAGGGCAGAGGAAAGTACTGCAGTGCGCAGGCGCCGGAAAGGTCAGAGAGGCCCGGCGCCTGCGCACTGCAGTACTTTGCTATGCCCTCAACAGGGCAGACAAAGTACGCCTGCTCCGGAGCTGCGGCATGAAGACCAGAAGAGGACGTCATGGCATAAAGATGGGAGGCGCCGGAGTGGACCTGAGACACCCATTTGACCAGACCGCAGCGGGACTGCCCCTGGGTGAGTATAATCTAACCTCTTTTTCTCCTCTTTCAGGTTACATCGGGGGCTTATCTACAGCATTACAGAATGCTGTAGATAAGCCCGTGATGACGGTGAGCTTACCTCACCATCGATTTTGGGGGTGACAGGTTCCCTTTAAGAAAGCAAAATTGGCTAGAAAGGTCCCTAATGGACTTGACTTCCTAGCAAAAGTCAGGTCTGAACTTCCAGGTTGTCGGACCTTGGTATGCACAGCAGAATATCACAACCCACTACGGCCATTCTCAAAATGAAACAGCGATATCTCGCAGGCAGAGATGAACCATGCCTTGTATCAAAAGTTATGACATCTGTAACCAGTACAAAAAGCACTGGTTCAAAACCCATTTAGAGTATTTCTTGCTTAGTTGATCTCTCAAAATAGTGTTAGCGTAGTATGTGCTTTATCTGAAATGCCTGCAGGCAGGGGCACAGATGGGAGGGCATGTGGCGAATGTGCTTAATGCAGGGCTGGACTGGGACTAACAGTCCTGCAATTGCAAGGTACACAGGCCCACTTGTTGAGTGTTGAATGTGTAATGTCTTTGTGCACTTGTAGGTTACAAGAAGTGAGGAGAGTGTAACACGACTATATAACATAGTCACAGCTGCGTCCAGTATTACAGCTCAGTCATATTTATTGCTTCGTTGCAGGACAATGCAAAGTCACTATATTACATACAGAGGGGAGTCTCGTAAGTGATAAAGAGGATGCTGCGCTCTCCATAGTGCTGCGGCCTCTTCATATAGCTGATGGGCAGGGATGCAAAGCATCAGATACCCACTGAACTAATATTGATGAACTATTCTACAAATAGGAGATCAGTTTCAAGTCCTTTATCATCAATTTAAAAGCATGAGTAATCTAAATCACACCAGAAAACAATAAAATATTTTTATTGTTTTACAAATTAATACGATAACATGAAAATCACAACAGTACAAAGAACAGTTATAAATAAAATGTTTAGTGAAATGAAAATTAAAGCACCACACCATTGTTTTTTTTAATTTTACCACTAGAGTGGTCTCAGTAATCTAAGATCCCTGACCCTAGTGTTAGGCCGGGATCACACATGCGAGAAATACGTCCGAGTCTCGCACGGTAATACCCGGCATTGCAGCCGTCACTCAGGAGCGTGCGGCCCCATGTATTGCTATGCGGCCGACGCTCTGCTCTTGAGTGACGGCGGCAATGCCGGGTATTACCGTGCGAGACTCGGACGTATTTCTCGCATGTGTGATCCCGGCCTTATACTCACCAGTCGCCGTCTTCATCTGTTCTCAGCACTGCTCCATTCGGTCTGCAGCAGTTTGTGACCTTCAGTGTTTGCTGGAAGTCACAACACAATGTGAATGTATGAGAGCAAGAACGAGGATCTCATAGAATTATACTGAAAGCTTGTGATCGTTACCTCTGACTTACAGTCAGTCAGAAGTTGCAATCACAAGATGGTGGCGGAGGAACGGAGTGGCGCCTGGAAAAGATGAAGATGGCGGCTAGTGAGTGCAATACTAGGAACACCAGAGTGGTGCTTTAATGTAGCTTACCAGTAGATATAACTGACATGTTATCTTTATTTGGCCAATACAATTGTGACAATATCAAATGCATAAACTACATTACGTGCAATTTTTTAATAAAATATTTTTTTCACCTATTTCTGAGACCCATTGTTCAAGTTTAGTCATTTTATGTGTCTCAGTTATCACCGACATTGTATTTTCTGTGTATATTAATTATTTCTATATTTTTGTATTGTAAGGTAACAGCACCATCTGCTGGCGGTTTAATGTATATATCCTAGTTTAGTTTGCAATGTATTATGGGAAGTTCCTAGAGAATTGTGGGATTGTTCCTGTTGCAGTGTGGTCTTATTATGACACTGTGGAAGGAACAGCAGCCATTGCTCCTGTATTCTTCTGAGGAGAAAACGCACCACTCGCTTTCGGTCATGCTCCTTGTACACAGCCTGCTCTAAGCATAGTTGGTAAGCCACTATGTGTTACACTCCTGTGTTCATCAGTACGTTTGCTGTATTAATAGCTAATCAGCTTGTATTACCTCATGTTACTGTGTATTGCAGACTATCTGTATTGTATGCACTGTACAGTTATATATTCTGAAATGCTCCTGTTATTGCATCTTATAGTTTCACCCTTTCCTGTCACATCTGCAAGCAATAAAAGATTACAACTTTACAGCCTCTTTTCCTTAAAGACTGGGGGTTTAGCTACATGTCTCGTTGCACACCCTGCTAACGTGTATGAGGACAGTATACCCATAACATTGGTTTTTTTCTGAGAGTGGGCAAATGGGGTTGGGAAGCTGTAGTTTTCAATGGTGCTAATTTTGGGTACTTACAAATGTGCAAATGACAGTTATGAGGGGCAGATCCCGCCATGGAAACCGCCATTGAAAATACTCAAATGCATTTATATATATATATATATATATATATAAAAAAAACTACTTGCCATGCATGCGTTTAGGCTTTTGATCATCTTTTAACCACTTAATGTCTCTAAAAACTCCAAGTGGTTCATTCTTCTGGTATTTTCCACTTGAAAGGCGCTCTGTACTTTACAATGCAAGTCAATGGGAAGGCTCATAAGATGCCTGTACGACTTTGGAAGCATTTTGCTTAAAAATGTATTTATTTATTTTACTCATTTATATAGCGCCTTTAATTCCACAATGCTTTTCAGACATTATTGACACTGTCCTCATTGGGGCTCACAATCTAAATTCCCGATCAGTATGTCTTTGGAGTGTGGGGTAAAACCAGACTATCCAGATGAAACCCACGCAAACACGGGGAGAACATACAAACTCCTGGCAGATGTTGTCCTAGGTGGGAACCCTGGACCCGTGTGCTGCAAGGCTGCAGTGCTAACCATATGTGAAACTTAAGTCATACAGCCAGTGCCTGATATATACTGGCCATGAATCAGTTGTCCGGTCCGCTTTAAGATTCCATAGGTGATTTATGATACATAGCTGCCAACCGTCCCTCATTGTGCGGGATTGTCCCGGTTTTGAGCCTTTGCCCTGCTGTCCAGCGCGGGACGCTCTGATCCCGCACCCGCAGACAGCAGGACCAACACGGCCCCTTGTGTTAAGGCATGCCCCGGGCCCTTACCCTTCCGTAAGGCTGCCTGCTTTCTGTGCACAGGGCCTGTGATGAGGTCACAGGAGGGGAGGAGTCAGCGGTCACATGATCGGGACCTCCGTGGATTGCAGCAGGACTCGGCTGCCTGTGCTGGATGCCAACTTGCTGCCACATGGTGCTGCAGACACAGGATGAGGTAAGTATGCTGCCTTGTGTGGGGTCAGGAGGTGTACAGTGTGGATGTAGCAGAGCCGCGTGTGTGCGAGGTGTACGGAGTGGAGCCGCGTGTGCGCGAGGTGTACGGAGCGGAGCCGCGTGTGCGCGAGTTGTACGGAGCGGAGCCGCGTGTGTGCGAGGTGTACGGAGCGGAGCCGCGTGTGTGCGAGGTGTACGGAGCGGAGCCACGTGTGTGCGAGGTGTACGGAGCGGAGCCGCGTGTGTGCGAGGTGTACGGAGCGGAGCCGCGTGTGTACGAGGTGTACGGAGCGGAGCCGTGTGTGTGTGAGGTGCTATGTGGCGCCATTATATGGTACGAAGTATCATGTGTGGCCAATATGCAGTATGGAGCATCATGTGCGGTCATTATACAGTACTAGATGGTGGCCCGATTCTAACGCTTCGGGTATTCTAGAATATGCATGTCCACGTAGTATATTGCCCAGCCACGTAGTATATTGCCCAGCCACGTAGTATATTGCCCAGCCACGTAGTATATTGCCCAGCCACGTAGTATATTGCCCAGCCACGTAGTATATTGCCCAGCCACATAGTATATTGCCCAGCCACATAGTATATTGCCCAGCCACATAGTATATTGCCCAGCCACATAGTATATTGCACAGCCACATAGTATATTGCACAGCCACATAGTATATTGCACAGCCCACGTAGTACGGTATATTGGCCAGTCACAAAGTATATTGCACAGTCACGTAGTATATTGCACAGTCACGTAGTATATTGTATAGTCACGTAGTATATTGCCCAGTCACGTAGTAGATTGGTCAGCACAGAGCCACGTAGTATAGAGATTTAAAAAAAATAAATAAACATATACTCACCTTCCGAAGGCCCGTTGAAGTCCTGCTATACTCACCCTCCACCGCCTTTCCCACTCCTCGCCACGCTCCCGGGATCGCTCCATTGCAAGCGGCAGCTTCCGGTCCCAGGGCTGGTGTGAGCAGGACCTATGGTGACGTCGCGGTCACATGACCGTGACGTCACGGCAGGTCCTTGTCGCACACCAGCCCTGGGACGGGACCGGAAGCTGCCGCTTGCAATGGAGCGATCCCGGGAGCGTGGCGAGGTGCGGGAAAGGCGGCGGAGGGTGAGTATAGCAGGTTTTTTGTTTTTTTTTATTATTTTTAACATAACATTTTTAGTATTGATGCTGCATAGGCAGCATCAATAGTAAATAGTTGGGGACACACAGGGTTAATAGCAGCGGTAACGGAGTGAGTTACACCGCGGGCCGTTACCGCTGCCATTAACCCTGTGTGAGCGGTGAGCGGAGGGGATTACGGAGCGGGCGCCGGGCAGTGAGTGCAGGGGAGTAGGGGAGGGACTAATCGGACTGTGGCCGTCGCTGATTGGTCGCGGCAGCCATGACAGGCAGCTGCCGAGACCAATCAGCGAATGAATAACCGTGACAGAAGGGCAGACAGACAGACGGAAGTGACCCTTAGACAATTATGTATATAGATGGAGCATCATGTGTGGCCAATATACAGTATGGAGCATCATGTGCGGTCATTGTACAGTATGGAGCATCATGTGCGGTCATTATACAGTATTGAGCATCATGTGGGATCATTATACAGTATGGAATCTTATGTACTCCGATTGGGGTCTGGTTCTGTTGTGATGACCCCACATGGTCTAAAGGGAAAATTCCTTAGTTCCTTAGTTGATGTAAAAAGACATAAATCCATGCGACACATTCATTCCTGCACTAAGACTGTCAAAGGTCATCATCAGTTTATATTCCCATATTCTTCTGTCTCTTTGAGATTTGAAGTTACCTTTTAAAACAAGTAATTTCATGTCCATAATGTTATGATTGGGGAGACAAAAATGTCTTGCCACAGGTAGATCCATTCTTTTTTCTCTTATTGTATGGCGGTGAGAATTCATTCTTGTTCTAAGCTTTTGTCCTATCTCCCCCACATACAGACCCCCAGTTGGACATTTAGTACACCACATTAGAAGTGACGCAGCTGAAAGTACCTGGGATCTTGTAGTCCTGATGTGAATTGGGGATCTTTATCTTGTCCGTGGTCATTATAAATGGACAGGTTTTATATTTTTTCTAGTTGCAAGGAAAGGTTCCTGCAGCTGTTGTAGAGGACAGGGAGCAGGGGTGGATTAAGGGTAGCCAGGGCCCCGGGCTGTTCACACACTGTGGGCCCCCCCGGTCATGTGACGGGGGTCATGTGACAGGGGTCACGTGACGGGGATCATGATATACCCGAACCAGATTATTCCAGAAAAAGGGCCAGGCCCTACTCTACTGTAACCTAGGAAATATTTGTTAAAATCTGCAATACAATTTAGGTATATCTTGACCAATAATATCACATACAAGGAACAAATACCACCGCACCATGACCAGACCACAAATTACAACCACAGTGATCGAATAATAGCACATACAAGGGACAAATACCACCACACCATGACCAGACCACAAATTACAACCACAGTGATCGAATAATAACACATACAAGGGACAAATACCACCGCACCATTTCCAGACCACATATTACCATACCTCCCGTTGCGCGCCGCAGCAAATTTTGGGACACACCTCTGACCACACCCATTCACTAGTCACACCCATATCCATGTCTCAACCACACCCATTTAGCACTGCTGATCACACTGTTCATAAAGAATAATTATTAAAAAAAAATATAGCCACACAGTGCTCGATACTATATAATGGCCACACAGTGCTCCATACTGTATAACGACCCCACATGACCACATGATGCTCAATACTGTATAATGGCCACACATGATGTTCAATACTGTATAATGACCCCACATGATGCTCAATACTGTATAATGGCCACACATGATGCTCCATACTGTATAATGGCCACACATGATGCTCCATACTGTATAATGGCCCCACATGATGCTCAATACTGTATAATGACCCCACGTGATGCTCAATACTGTATAATGGCCCCACATGATGCTCAATACTGTATAATGACCCCACGTGATGCTCAATACTGTATAATGGCCCCACATGATGCTCAATACTGTATAATGACCCCACATGATGCTCAATACTG
This sequence comes from Ranitomeya imitator, assembly GCF_032444005.1. Lineage (NCBI taxonomy): Eukaryota > Metazoa > Chordata > Amphibia > Anura > Dendrobatidae > Ranitomeya > Ranitomeya imitator. Next base: position 264,302,897 of record NC_091286.1, read on the forward strand.
TATAATGGCCACACATGATGCTCAATACTGTATAATGACCCCACATGATGCTCAATACTGTATAATGGCCCCACATGATGCTCAATACTGTATAATGACCCCACAAGATGCTCAATACTGTATAATGGCCCCACATGATGCTCAATACTGTATAATGACCCCACATGATGCTCAATACTGTATAATGGCCACACATGATGCTCCATACTGTATAGTGACTGCACATGATGCTCCATACTGTATAATGACCGCACATGATGCTCCATACTGTATAATGGCCACACATGATTCTCCATACTGTATAATGACCGCACATGATGCTCAATAATACTGTATAATGACCGCACATGATGCTCCATACTGTATAATGGCCACACATGATGCTCCTTACTGTATATTGGCCGCACATGATAATGGCCACACATAGCTACTCCTACACACGCGGCTGCGCTCCGTAAACTTTGCATACACGGCTCCGCTCCGTACACACGGCTCCACTCCATACATCTCATACACACACGGCTCCGCTCCGTACACATTCAGCTCCGCTCCATACACCTCATACACGGCTCTGCTCCATACACCTCATACACGGCTCCGCTCCATACACCTCATACACACACGGCTCCGCTCCATACATCTCGTACACACGGCACTACTCCGTACACCTCATACACACACCGCTCCGCTCCATACACATTGCACACACTGCTCCGCATACCTTGCACACACACAGCTCCGCTGCGTACACCTCATACACATACGGCTCCTCTCCATACATCTCGTACACACACGGCACTACTCCGTACACCTCATACACACGTGGCTGTGCTCCGTACACCTCATACACACGCGGCAGTGCTCCGTACACACGGCTCCGCTCCGTACACCTCGTACACACGCGGCTGTGCTCCGTACACCTCGTACACATGGCTCCGTACACCTCTTACACACGACTCCGCTCCGTACACCTTGTACACATGCGGCTGTGCTCCGTACACCTCTTACACACGACTCCGCTCCGTACACCTTGTACACATGCGGCTGTGCTCCGTACACCTTGTACACATGGCTCCGTACACCTCTTACACACAACTCCGCTCCGTACACCTCGTACACACGCGGCTGTGCTCCGTACACCTCTTACACACAACTCCACTCCGTACACCTCATACACATGCTGCTCTGCTCCGTACACCTCGTACACACGCGGCTGCGCTCCGTACACCTCATGCACACGGCTCCGTACACATCGTACACACACGACTCCGCTCCATAGACCTTTCACACGCTGCTCTGATCCATACACCTCGTACACACACGGCTCTGCTACATCCACCCTGTAAACACCTCCTGACCTCACACATACGCTGCCTTACCCTCCTCCGGCGCCATGGCAACCAGCAAAGTCCTGTACACGGAGGTCCTCCTCCCGATCATGTGACCCCTGACTCCTCCCATCCTGTGACCTCATCACAGGTCCTGTGCACAGAGCAGCCATTATGTGGTGTGCTGCTGTGCAGGCCTGGTGCAGGGACTCGGAGCTCTCAGCTGACCGGCTGATACACGCACCTCCCAACCAATGCGGGCCCCCTCTCTCTGCCCACCGGGTCCGGGGGCACACAAATGCCGGCGGGCATTCAGACAATTAGTGGAGGGTCAATCTGTGCGGTAGCCCAGGGCCCCCCCAGACCACTGGGCCCTGGGCTACCGCCCATATTGACCCTCTGATAATCCGCCCCTGACAGGGAGCTTTTGACAATGATGCTTCTTAGATTTGGGGGCTGCCTAAAATAGAGTAGTGGGGGGTCTGGAAAAATGGATTGTAAGGGGGCATCTTTTTGCAGTAAAGGTTGTAATTTCCGTGCAGCTCCCCTTAGCACCTCCAGATTTGGATTGTAGGTAACTACTAGAGGCACCCGGTCATTTTCTTCTTTAGCTTTGTAATGTAGCAGGTGATTCCTTGTTATTCTGGTGGCTCTTGTAATCTGGTTTTCAATTGTTCTTGGATGGTAGCCTGATTCAAAAAGGTCTTTCTGAGGTGACCAAGGTGTTCATCCCTATCCATGGGGTAAGGAACATATATGATTGTATCTGATGGCTTGGCTGTAGACAATGGAGGTTTTTTTTATGTGTTTTGGATGGAAACTGTCCCATTTAAGGTATGTTGGACGGTTGATTGGTCAATTTTTATTTATTTTTTTTTTTATCTACTGGCTAACACGGTACCAAGATATATATCTTTCCTGTATCATAATTTTTTAGTAATTTTATAGGATTAGAAAAACTCAGTACAATCTGCAATAGAGATCAAGCACACAATATTCTCCCCATTGCATCACTGAGGCATAATTGCTTTAGCACCTACCTGTAATGTTTAAGGTACCTTCACACTGAACAACTTAACAACGATATCGCTAGCGATCCGTGACGTTGCAGCGTCCTGGATAGCGATATCGTTGTATTTGACACGCAGCAGCGATCTGGATCCTGCTGTGACATCGTTGGTCGGAGCAGAAAGGCCAGAACTTTATTTCGTCGCTGGATCTCCCGCAGACATCGCTGAATCGGCGTGTGTGACGCCGATTCAGCGATGTCTTCACTGGTAACCAGGGTAAACATCGGGTTACTAAGCGCAGGGCCGCACTTAGTAACCCGATGTTTACCCTGGTTACATTTATAAATGTAAAAAAAAAAAAAAAAAAAAACAGTACATACTCACATTCCGGTGTCTGTCCCCCGGCCTCAACCTCCCTGCACTGCGTCAGCGCCGGCCGTAAAGCACAGCCGGCCGGCGCTCACAGTCAGTGCGGGAAGCTGACGGCGAGGGTACAGACACCGGAATGTAAGTATTTACTGTTTTTTTTTTTTTTACATTTACAATGGTAACCAGGTAAACATCGGGTTACTAAGTGCGGCCCTGCGCTTAGTAACCCGATGTTTACCCTAGTTACCAGGGGACTTCGGCATCGTTGGTCGCTGGAGAGCTGTCTGTGTGACAGCTCTCCAGCAACCACACAGCGACGCTGCAGAGATTGGCATCGTTGCCTATATCGCTGCAGCGTCGCTTAATGTGACGGTACCTTTAGAGGTGTGGGCTCAATAACAGGTGAGACTTCCCCCCCCCCCCCCCCCAAAAAAAAAAAATTAAAATTAAATTTTCGTGATTTCTTTTTATTGTATTATAAGAAACAATTCGGACTTCACCTCAGTATGCAAGTACAAAGAAATACACTGCTGTATACAACGTACATGTAGAATCTGAATTACCAAATTCTCCTATCTGTATCATTATGAGCTGTGGCTCATAGATAAAAATGCTGCCTATGAACATTGAGATGCAGAGATTGTGTTCTGGGGAGCCCTGATCACAAAAGAAGAAGCAGTGAGTAGTATAATTTAATTTATGCACTGAGCAGGGAGAAGTGGCCCCACCCCCGAGGAGGAACTATGGAGCAATGAAGATGTCAGTAAGCGGCAAATTTTAGGCCATGCCTCTGACCACATCCATTCATAACTAGTCACACCCATATCCACATCCCAACCACACCCATTTTGCACTGCTGATCACACGGTTTCACAAAGAATAATTATAAACCAAAAATATAGCCACACAGTGCTCCATACTGTATAATGGGCCCACATGATGCTCCATACTGTATAATGGCCCCACATGATGCTCCATACTGTATAATGGCCCCACATGATGCTCCATACTGTATAATGGCCGCACATGATGCTCCATACTGTATAATGGCCGCACATGATGCTCCATACTGTATAATGGCCGCACATGATGCTCCATACTGTATAATGGCCGCACATGATGCTCCATACTGTATATTGGCTACACATAGCTACTCCTACACATGCGGCGGCGCTCCATACACTTTGCACACCCGGCTCCGCTCCATACACCTTGTACACACACGGCTCCGCTCTATACAGCTCGTACGCACATGGCTCCACTCCATACACCTCGTACACACACGGCTCTGCTCTATACACCTCGAACACACATGGCTCCGCTCCATACACCATGACATAGCTCCGCTCCATACACCTCATACACACAGCTAACTGCACAGACTTCTCCATACCTGATACGTTGATCTGCAATTACAGCAGCAGAGGCCAGTAACAGAGGAAGCTGTGAGTGTTTCCATTTCACCATGCTCAGCCCCACTCATTCCACACATGATTAGTTTACTAGCCAGGCATGATCAGCTCAGCAGTCCACTGGTCTGCTGCTTATTGCGGCACCCAGGGCTGTGTTCGGCAGATAAGCCCTGGAGGTGGTGACTGACTGTGTGGTAACTTATGTACCTCAAAGAACAGAAGTGTCCCCTCTGTGTCTCCCTCTCTGAAGTTCTGTACCGCACGCACACTGGAGACTCACTCTGGAACATACCGGGAAGGGGCGTGGCCTAACACAAGGGGGCGTGACACGTACCTCAAAAATGTCCCCTCTCTCTCCCTCTGAGCTGTACCGCGCACACTGGAAGAAAAACAGACTGCAGGAAAAGGGGCGTGGCTTAACACAAGGGGGCGTGTCGGCTGCTTCTCCTGCTGTTTGCGGGAAGCAGAGCGTCCCGTACTGGACAGCGGGGCAAAGCATCAAAACCGGGACAGTCCCGCACAATGAGGGACGGTTGGGAGCTATGGTGTATCTAGCTCTTCCTGCACCCGGGGCAAAGGATCAGTTTGGCGCCCCCCCTCAGATTTCTTCCCCCTATAATGTCCTCAGATTTCTGCCCCCATCCCCTCCCTTCCCGGGTGCAGTTGCATGTGGTGGTGGAGAAATCTGAGGAACACAGTAGTATACAGCACTGCTCACATAGTAGTATACAGCACAGCCCGCATAGTAGTATATAGCACAGCCCACACAGTAGTATACAGCACAGCCCATATAGCAGTATACAGCACCGCCCACATAGTAGTATACAGCACCGCCCACACAGTAGTATACAGCACCACCCACACAGTAGTATACAGTACAGCCCGCATAGTAGTATATAGCACAGCCCACACAGTAGTATACAGCACAGCCCATATAGCAGTATACAGCACCGCCCACACAGTAGTATACAGCATAGTATACAGCACCGCCCACACAGTAGTATACAGCACCGCCCACACAGTAGTATACAGCACCGCCCACACAGTAGTATACAGCACCGCCCACACAGTAGTATACAGCACCGCCCACACAGTAGTATACAGCACCGCCCACACAGTAGTATACAGCACCGCCCACACAGTAGTATACAGCACCGCCCACACAGTAGTATACAGCACCGCCCACACAGTAGTATACAGCACCGCCCACACAGTAGTATACAGCACAGCCCACACAGTAGTATACAGCACTGCCCACACAGTAGTATACAGCACAGCCCACATAGTAGTATACAGCACCACCCGCATCTCTCCTTCTGGCAGTTCGGTGTCTTCAGCTCCAGCCTCCATTACTCAGCCGTCTGGAGCTGGAGCACTTACCACAAACCGCAAGGCTGCCTGTGAAGAGCCGGCGCGTGACGCCTGATCACGCTGCAGGCGCTTCACTGATGCAGAAGTGCCGGCGGCGGTGTCTTCAGCTCCAGCCTCCATTACCCAGCCATCTGGAGCTGGAGCACTTACCACAAACCTCAAGGCTGCCTGTGAAGAACCGGCGAGTGACGCCTGATCACGCTGCAGGCGCTTCACTGATGCAGAAGTGCCGGCGGTGGTCAGGTCATAGATCAAGGGTACTAGCGTATGAAGACGCTAGTACATCCTTGGGAACAGACGCGCAGCACTTTCTCTGAGCCAGCTGTCAATTTGACAGCCAGCTCAGAGAACGGAAGAATCTGTGTGGTGGCAGCAGAATTCTGCCGACAGGGAGCCTCCTCCTTGGACCGCCACATAAGGCGGCCTGCTGGCGCTCCCCTGTCGGCTGCGCCCGGCTGTTCCCCCTGGATATGCCACTGGCTGTTTGCATATTGCTAAATCCATCCAACCATCAAAAAAAGGGGGTTGTTCAGACGATCATATAACAATCATACAGGTGGCACATGGACAGGACCCACAGACCAATACAAGTCAATATTTTATAGCATTTTCACACCCAGATCAATGGTCTGTATGTAAAGAAATCGCAAGATGCACCACTTTTATTTAAATGTTAGAACAGAATCACCTATTTAAAAGGAAATGGTTGTGCAAAACCAGAATCACATATGGGTTATCATTCATATGGCATCCGTTTTTACAGATTAATTCCAATAATTAGCATAGGAAACTGTATTTGACCTTTTTATTATTTATTAAGTTGTCAATGTGAAACCAAGATGCCATATGGATATTGTGCGGATGTAAAAAAAAACAGGCATACTGGTGACATACAGATGACAATATAAATGAAAGATTGTTTTTTGGGTTTTTTTTAGATCTGAACCCAGCTTTAGGCCGGGGTCACACTAGCGTATAATACGTACAGGTGCTATGCGAGAAAACATTGCATAGCACTCGGACCACTGTGTGAGCACACGTTGCGGATTTTGCTGTGGATCCGCAGCGGATTGTCCACTGCGGATTCGCAGCAGTTTTCCATGAGTTTACAGTACCATGTAAACCTAGGGAAAACAAAATCCGCAGTGCACATGCTGCGGAAAAAAACGCGCAGAAACGTAGCGTTGTTTATTCCGCAGCATGTCAAATTCTTTGTGCGGATTCCGCAGCGGTTTACACCTGCTCCATAATAGGAATCCGCAGGTGTAAAACTGCAGGTGAAATCCGCGAAAAAATTGTGGTAATTCCGCAGGAAATCCGCAGTGTGGATTACCTGAGGATTTACCAAATTCAAAAATCCGCACCACTTTCCGCAACTTGCGCACGTGGCCTCAAATCTATGGGGCAGCTCACATCACCGTTTTCTTTCCTCGGGCGTATTCAGCGTGCGAAGTGAAATCGCAGCATGCTGCGATTGTACTCGTATATCACCCAAGTCTCGACAATGCAAGCCTATGGGTGCGAGAAAAACTCGGACACCACACGGACCATCCATGTGACTTGCGACAAATACGCACACATTTTTCTCATTTCAGCCCATTGAGCCATTAAATTCAATGAGGAAAAGCAGTGAGAAATGTAAAGCCATATGCATGTCATACCGATTTCATACGGATACGCAGGTGAGAGAAAATTGCATCATCGCATTGCAAACACATTACACATGGATGACCATACGGAGAACACTTGTGCGACTCTCGGCAGGGAGACTCGGACCGATTTTCCGTATGGCAAGTGTGTCCCCGGCCTTTTTTCTTCTGCATATTTTTATTACAAAAAAAACAGTGTCCTGTTTTTAAAATCTGCAGCATGTCAGTTTCTCTTGAAAAATATATATTTTTTTATTTTACTCACTTATATAGCGCTAATAATTCCACAGTGCTTTACAGACATTACCAGCACTGTCCCCATTGGGGCTCACAATCTAGATTCCCTATCAGTATGTCTTTGGAGTGTGGGAGGAAACTGGAGAACCCGGAGGAAACCCACACAAATATGGGGAGAACATACACACCCCTTGACATATCCATTTTTAGATCATTCTCTGATGGACATGCAGCAAAAACACATGTAATCATTTCATAACTTTATCAATGAAGTATTATTAAGGCGAAGTAACAGGAGGTAGACAAAATCGAACAGGTTTATTTAAAACCTGATCCACAAAAAAAGAGACAAAAAGAAGCAGCTAAAGAAACGTGATAAAAATGCACATATATATATATATATATATATATATATATATATATATATATATATATAACTAAATTAGATAATTGGTGCAGAAATGCTGCCAAAAATCTGCTGCATCAAAAACACACCAAAGACTCCTCACGGGAACATAGCCTAGAGCACTCATCAGGCTTGAGCAGACGTCATGTTTCCTTCATATATCACAATTCTAGCAATACCGTAATGTGATTTTTAGCCGCATCTGGCTGTACAGGTCGAGGTTAAAAAATGTTTTTACAATAGACGGGGAAACAAGATTTTTGGAATGAAAGATATGCATGTCCCGCCTGTAGACAGAACAGCATGTACTGTAACATAATATTCTTATAGAAAGGGTTTCCAAAACAGTTTGAAGCTGTTGAATAAGTATTATTTTCTAGATTATACGGCTGGAGGTAAAATTACATATAAACAGGGTTCTTCTGTAATTTTGCTTGGAAGTCTCCCTACGTGCATACACATATGGCGATCGCTTTAGCGGTTGCCCAGCTTGACAGCGACTTGTTTTCAGGTTCTCATACTACTCATAGCCTGAATCCCTGGTCTAACAATAGCCCTCTCTTCTCATCTAAACTGAGAATACAGCACTGCCTTCTGCTAGGATCAGATTCCTATGAAGCTTTTTCCACCCTCCAGCTCCATACATGACCCTAGTTTTGGCTTTGATTCTTTCCCCACTTTAAGCAGATACATTCACATACAAAGCAGGATGTAAAGTTGGCTTACCTTCCAAAGTGCCCCACATAGTCAAACAGCCCCTCCATGGCCTGGCAGCTGCAGCTCTGCTGTGGTGTTCAGCTTGAGATTTGACCCTGGATTCTTGTGCTTATTCAGCTGGGCAGAATTCTGGAGCCAAGTTGTTTTGTAACTAGTGTATTTCAGTTGATTATGGTGTTGTCAGTTTGCTCAGCTTTTGCAGATATTGAGTGTATGATCATAAAAGACTCTTTTATCAGTCTGTCATTTTTGTAAGGTGTGAAAGATGTGGAGTAATATAGTGTTCCTGCAGTGTGTTTATGAGCTGGTTCAGATGAGGAGTCTGCTGACTCAGACATGTGTTTGTAATGAGAGGTCTTGTAGAGACACAGCTCCTCCTTCACTTCCTAACTTCATGGACAGTTCCAGCAGAGCAATTTAAAGACAACATTGTTTTCCGTAATTCTGTCTATGTATGTAATGAGCTGTGCTCATTGGGGTGGTAATATATTTACCGATCACAGTCTTCTCCCATCTCCTGGGCAGTTCTCTTCTAGGTCACGTGACTCTAAATCAGACAGGAGTTTGCATGTACTGGAAGTCATTTTGTCAATGTACGGCTACTGTCACACTATCAGTATTTGGTCAGTATTTATAAGGCTAATTTCACACCAGCCTTCTTCCTCCGTTAAGCCCCGGCCACTGCCACACCTCTTCCTTCAGCTCCGCATGCATCCTGCGTACCCTATCTTTACATTGGGTACGCAGGCCATGCGGATGTATGTGGATGCCTCCGCATGCGTCTTTTTGACGCTGCGCCGACCGCAACAAAATACAACATGTTGCGTTCGATGCAGCTCAGCGCAGCCTCAAAACGTCGCTTGCGGAGGCATCCGCATACATCCGCATGGCCTGCGTACCCAATGTAAAGATAGGGTACGCAGGATGCATGCAGACGTATACGGCAGTGGTCGGGGCTTAACGGAGGAAGGCGGCTTTCATCCGCAGCCCTGCCGAACGCTAGTGTGAAACCAGCCTAAGCCAAAACCAGGAGTGGGTGATAAATGCAGAAGTGGTGACGTGTTTCTATTATACTTTTTCATTGATTGTTCCTTGCCTGGTTTTGGCTACAAATACTAATACTGACCAAATACTGAATGTGTGAACGTGGCTGAAGTCAATGGATTTATTTCTGAGCCCCCACACAGCAGTCCCTGCAAGATCAGGAAAAGAGGTGGAGCAGTCACGTGATGTAGAAAAGGATTGGATTGGAGAGGCATTGGAGACCGGGGAAGATGGTGATCAGTGAGTATGTTACCCTCCTACACTGCATTAAATAGGTAGATAGGATTAGGGAAAAAAACTGGGAATGCTTCTTTAAAGAGCAATTTTACCTGATTTTAAAATTCTTGCTAATATTAAACTCATCTAACTGAATAATGACTTTCAACATGGGGGGTTGATTAGATGTGGAACATAGTTCTTTTTTTTTTTTTTTCCAAAGATTTTATTTTAAGATAAACAGGCAATTCTGGAATAAGGGCAAGAAGTAAAGTGGGAGGGGAGGGGGTAGGAGTGATGAGGGTAGGGAAGGAAAGGGGGGGGGGGACATAGGGGATCAAATATAACAAGTATAGCAAATATTACACTTAATGCAATATAACTGAAAGAACATATATTAGATTATAAAGTAAAATATATGTAATGCCCAGAAACTCTGGGGATATGTGAAGTACAGAGGTATTGATTGCAAGCCATTTAAGGCCAATCATGTGTGAACAACAATTAAACATTTAGTTAATGAACAGAAATATGCAATTAAATGGTATTGCACCTATAAGTTAGTGGTGAATGAATTAAGTAATGGGTGGTGGAAAGGCCTTGTCCCATTTGCTCCACTTCTTGTAGAATTTTCAAAACTGATTATTGATCAAAGCGAAATTCAGTTCATGGGATCTATGTTGCTGGAATAATTGTAAAATGAAATCCGGATTTGGGAGTGTTTTGTTTTTCCAGTGGAAGGTGGTGGTATTTTTTGCTACAAGACATAAATGGATGAGTAAAGGTTGAAGTGCCAAATCCAATTCATCCAGATTAAGGGATAGAAGGGCCATTTGAGGGGTGAGGGTAAAGACTTTATTGGAAAGTTTATTGAAAGTAGTAGAAATCCAAGACCAAATTGATTTGACTTTAGGACATTCCCAAAACATATGTATTAGGTCTCCCTTGAAGCCGCAATCCCTCTAGCAGAGTGGTGAGGTTGAGGGACCAAAGTGTGCCAGTTTTGCCGGTGTAAGATACCATCTGCTGATAGTTTTGAAGTGCGTCTCTTGAAGCGGAAATTAGATTGTGGAGTTAGGGTATGTTTCCACGTGCAGGAAACGCTGCGTGTCTGACGCTGCATAGAGCCGCAGCGTCAGACACGCAGCGTCCAGATGTTACAGCATAGTGGAGGGGATTTAATGAAATCCCGTCTCCACTATGCGTGGTAACACGCACGCGGCGGCCCTGCGACTCCGGACATGCTGCGCGTCTTTTCAGATCGCAGCATGTCCGTATATCTTGCAGCGACGCTGCGTCGCCGCAAGATATAGCACAGGGCCCTATGCGATGGGTGCGATGATGCCGGATGTGTGCTGTGAACACATCCGGCATCATCGCGTCCCAGAAGGGGGCGGGGCTTAGCGCCGAGCGGCAAAGCCGCTCCGACGATACCGCCGGCCATCCTGATCGTGGACACGCAGCCTTATAGGTTATGGCGAGAGCCTCTTCCCATTGCTCTGGGGAAAAGATAGAGTCCAGGGTTTTTTCCCAGGTAATCATGTAGGGGCTTTTTGACAGACTTTCATCATTGTTGAAGGAGTCGTAAAGGAAGCCATGGCTCCAGAAAATTTTATGATGCGGATTATTTAGGACTTTAATGGAAGCATGAGTGAAGTTGATTTTTGAATTGAGAAATGCAAAGATATTATCTTTTAGGAGAATGAATTCTGTGAATAAGGAAAAGGGGACATTTTTTCTCAGCGATATGAAATCTAGGAAATTACAGCCATTGTGAATATCCCCCAATTTTGTCATTTTCAATTCTGACCAAATGGCAGGGAGAGTTTTGTTAGAGAGGCTAAAAATGAGTGAGGGGAAGTTTTTTAGAATGGAGAATTTGTGTGTCCGTCTCCTTGGTTTGGAGAATTTGCTCCATGCTTGGGCAATGGTAAGGAATAAAGGATGGGCATTTAGGCTGGGAAGGTGGTTTGAGATTGCTTGAATAATAATGTTACTTAGTTGGTTACCATTATTTAAAAATAGTTCTAAGTCGAACCAAGCTGGAGAATCATAATGAAAAATCCAATGAGCACTTCGTTTGATCAGCAGAGTTTGGTAGTGGGCAATAATGTTGGGAAGGCCCATGCTCCCGTGGAACATAGTTCTTTTGAGCAAATAGAAGTGCAGCACCCCAGGAGTTCGGATACCACAGTGGTACTGCCTTCCTCTCGGGGAGGGTGATGCCATGCCTGGAAATGAGGAGGATCCCTTTGACAGGTAATTTGTACATGCAACATGTTCTGACTCTAGGCCAAAAGGGGGAGCTGTAGACATGGTTTCAGGGGAGCATCCCTAGATATATATAGTCTGGCTTGGAAGAGGAGTTAGTTCAGTCTGGAGTTTGTGTGAGACAGAGGAGGGAGGAGCAGAGGAGAAGTGAGGAGCTGGAGGGGAGCTGCGACTGGGCTCCCTCCATGCTGAAGCACAGAGACCGGACACTGGGAGTCAGAGGCTGTGTAGGACTTCATGCCCCACAACAGAAACCGGATTGTAGGAGATTGAAAGTAACTTGTCCACACCTACACCCTGAGGTACAGCAACATACAGAGCCTGGAGACACCATGAATAGAGATCCCTATAAAAAAGGCTCGCTTTGCCTACCATGCAGGAACTGTCGCAGGACAGAGAGTGAGAGAGGACCTTGAAAGAAGCCATAGGCAGCAAGTGACTATTATACAGCGCACTGAGGAAGGCTCCCTATCTGATCTGGCAAAGGGATTTCAACCAGTTTCCAGGCTGCCTTGACTCCACAGTCACCTGTTGCTGGTACCCTGGACTATGGCCATTGTTATGATAGGCAATTCAGTAACACAATGTACATAGCGATCAGAGCACATACAGTGATCTGACAATAACCCAAAATAATAGAACGAGCTCTGAGACGTGGAAACTCTGTAGACCGCAATTCCTGATCCTCTCCAAACACAACTAGAGGCAGCTGTGGATTGCGCCTAACGCTCCCTATGCAACTCGGCACAGCCTGAGAAACTAACTAGCCTGAAGATAGAAAAATAAGCCTACCTTGCCTCAGAGAAATACCCCAAAGGAAAAGGCAGCCCCCCACATATAATGACTGTGAGTAAGATGAAAAGACAAACGTAGGGATGAAATAGATTCAGCAAAGTGAGGCCCGATATTCTAGACAGAACGAGGATAGGAAAGAAAACTTTGCGGTCTACACAAAACCCTAAAGAAAACCGCGCAAAGGGGGCAAAAAGACCCTCCGTACCGAACTAACGGCACGGAGGTACACCCTTTGCGTCCCAGAGCTTCCAGCAAAACAAATAGACAAGCTGGACAGAAAAAATAGCAACAAATAGCAAAGAAGCACTTAGCTATGCAGAGCAGCAGGCCACAGGAATGATCCAGAGAAACACAAGTCCAACACTGGAACATTGACAGGAAGCATGGATCAAAGCATCAGGTGGAGTTAAGTAGAGAAGCAGCTAACGACCTCACCAGATCACCTGAGGGAGGAAACTCAGAAGCTGCAGTACCACTTTCCTCCACAAACGGAAGCTCCCAGAGAGAATCAGCCGAAGTACCACTTGTGACCACAGGAGTGAACTCTGCCACAGAATTCACAACAGGCCATAAATTACCAGTAAAGCAGGTAAAGAGACTGCAGCCTTTTATTCTCTGATTATTTCTGGCACCACACTATCTTTGCCAAATACACCGAGAGCCTTGGGATCCAGCTTCACCTGAGGGAAGCCATACCATCCTTGCTGCAGTGCCATCACTCCCCTGAGGGCCCCTTTAAGCAGCATCAGTCACCCCTGAACAAATATCACAGGTGGCGCCACGAACATTTTTATTTCTAAAAACCCCTTTAAAGACATTTCCTTTAATTTGGACTCCCAGGGCCATGGACCGGGTTGCTGCCACGGTGACCACTGTTATGAAAGGTAATTCAGTACCACAATGGACATAGAGGTCAGCGCACATACAGTGACCTGGCAATAACCCAAAAAACAAGAACGAGCTCTGAGACGTGGGAACTCTGTTGACCGCAATCCCTAATCCTCTCCAACCACACTAAAGGCAGCCGTGGATTGCGCCTAACGCTCCCTATGCAACTCGGCACGGCCTGAGAAACTAGCTAGCCTGAAGATAGAAAATAAGCCTACCTTGCCTCAGAGAAATACCCCAAAGGAAAAGGCAGCCCCCACATATAATGACTGTGAGTTAAGATGAAAAGACAAACGTAGAGATGAAATAGATTTAGCAAAGTGAGGCCCAACTTTCTGAACAGAGCGAGGATAGGAAAGGTAACTTTGCGGTCAACACAAAACCCTACAAACACCACGCAAAGGGGGCAAAAAGACCCTCCGTACCGAACTAACGGCACGGAGGTACACCCTCTGCGTCCCAGAGCTTCCAGCAAGCAGAAAAAAACAAATTGACAAGCTGGACAGAAAAAAACAGCAAACAAATAGCAAAGAGGAACTTAGCTATGCAGAGCAGCAGGCCACAGGAATGATCCAGGAGGAAACAGGTCCAATACTAGAACATTGACTGGAGGCCAGGATCAAAGCACTAGGTGGAGTTAAATAGAGCAGCACCTAACGACTTCACCACATCACCTGAGGAAGGAAACTCAGAAGCCGCAGTACCACTTTCCTCCACCAACGGAAGCTCACAGAGAGAACCAGCCGAAGTACCACTTGTGACCACAGGAGGGAGCTCTGCCACAGAATTCACAACAGTACCCCCCCCCTTGAGGAGGGGTCACCGAACCCTCACCAGAGCTCCCAGGACGACCAGGATGAGCCATATGAAGGGCACAAACAAGATCGGGAGCATGGACATCAGAGGCAAAGACCCAGGAATTATCTTCCTGAGCATAACCCTTCCACTTAACCAGATACTGGAGTTTCCGCCTTGAAACACGAGAATCCAAAATCTTCTCCACAATATACTCCAACTCCCCCTCCACCAAAACCGAGGCAGGAGGATCAACAGATGGAACCATAGGTGCCACGTATCTCCGCAACAATGACCTATGGAATACGTTATGTATGGAAAAAGAATCTGGAAGGGTCAGACGAAAAGACACAGGATTAAGAACCTCAGAAATCCTATACAGACCAATAAAACGAGGTTTAAACTTAGGAGAGGAAACCTTCATAGGGATATGACGAGAAGATAACCAAACCAAGTCCCCAACCCGAAGTCGGGGACCCACACAGCGTCTGCGATTAGCGAAACGTTGAGCCTTCTCCTGGGACAAAGTCAAATTGTCCACTACATGAGTCCAAATCTGCTGCAACCTGTCCACCACAGTATCCACACCAGGACAGTCCGAAGACTCAACCTGCCCTGAAGAGAAACGAGGATGGAACCCAGAGTTGCAGAAAAACGGTGAAACCAAGGTAGCCGAGCTGGCCCGATTATTAAGGGCGAACTCAGCCAAAGGCAAAAAGGACACCCAGTCATCCTGATCAGCAGAAACAAAGCATCTCAGATATGTTTCCAAGGTCTGATTGGTTCGTTCGGTCTGGCCATTAGTCTGAGGATGGAAAGCCGAGGAAAAAGACAAGTCAATGCCCATCCTACCACAAAAGGCTCGCCAAAACCTCGAAACAAACTGGGAACCTCTGTCAGAAACGATATTCTCTGGAATGCCATGTAAACGAACCACATGCTGGAAAAACAATGGCACCAAATTAGAGGAGGAAGGCAATTTAGACAAGGGTACCAAATGGACCATCTTAGAGAAGCGATCACAGACCACCCAAATGACTGACATCTTTTGAGAGACGGGAAGATCTGAAATAAAATCCATAGAGATATGTGTCCAAGGCCTCTTCGGGACCGGCAAGGGCAAAAGCAACCCACTGGCACAAGAACAGCAGGGCTTAGCCCGAGCACAAATCCCACAGGACTGCACAAAAGTACGCACATCCCGCGACAGAGATGGCCACCAAAAGGATCTAGCCACTAACTCTCTGGTACCAAAGATTCCAGGATGACCAGCCAACACCGAACAATGAACCTCAGAGATAACTTTATTCGTCCACCTATCAGGGACAAACAGTTTCTCCGCTGGGCAACGATCAGGTTTATTAGCCTGAAATTTTTGCAGCACCCACCGCAAATCAGGGGAGATGGCAGACACAATTACTCCCTCTTTGAGGATACCCGCCGGCTCAGATACACCCGGAGAGTCGGGCACAAAACTCCTAGACAGAGCATCCGCCTTCACATTTTTAGAGCCCGGAAGGTATGAAATCACAAAGTCAAAACGGGCAAAAAACAACGACCAACGAGCTTGTCTAGGATTCAACCGCTTGGCGGACTCGAGATAAGTCAAGTTCTTATGATCAGTCAAGACCACCACGCGATGCTTAGCTCCTTCAAGCCAATGACGCCACTCCTCGAATGCCCACTTCATGGCCAGCAACTCTCGATTGCCCACATCATAATTTCGCTCAGCAGGCGAAAACTTCCTGGAAAAGAAGGCGCATGGTTTCATCACCGAGCAATCAGAACTTCTCTGCGACAAAACAGCCCCTGCTCCAATCTCAGAAGCATCAACCTCGACCTCAAATGGAAGCGAAACATCTGGTTGACACAACACAGGGGCAGAAGAAAAACGACGCTTCAACTCTTGAAAAGCTTCCACCGCAGCAGAAGACCAATTGACCAAATCAGCACCTTTCTTGGTCAAATCGGTCAATGGTTTAGCAATACTAGAAAAATTGCAGATGAAGCGACGATAAAAATTAGCAAAGCCCAGGAACTTTTGCAGACTTTTCAGAGATGTTGGCTGAGTCCAATTATGGATGGCTTGGACCTTAACAGGGTCCATCTCGATAGTAGAAGGGGAAAAGATGAACCCCAAAAATGAAACCTTCTGAACACCAAAGAGACACTTTGATCCCTTCACAAACAAAGAATTAGCACGCAGGACCTGAAACACCGTTCTGACCTGCTTCACATGAGACTCCCAATCATCCGAGAAGATCAAAATGTCATCTAAGTACACAATCAGGAATTTATCCAGGTACTCTCGGAAGATGTCATGCATAAAGGACTGAAACACTGATGGAGCATTGGCAAGTCCAAATGGCATTACTAGATACTCAAAATGGCCCTCGGGCGTATTAAATGCAGTTTTCCATTCATCGCCTCGCTTAATACGCACAAGATTATACGCACCACGAAGATCTATCTTGGTGAACCAACTAGCCCCCTTAATCCGAGCAAACAAATCAGATAACAATGGCAAGGGGTACTGAAATTTAACCGTGATCTTATTTAGAAGGCGGTAATCTATATAAGGTCTCAGTGAACCATCCTTCTTGGCTACAAAAAAGAACCCTGCTCCTAATGGCGACGATGACGGGCGAATATGCCCCTTCTCCAAAGACTCCTTCACATAACTCCGCATAGCGGCGTGCTCAGGCACAGATAAATTAAACAGTCGACCTTTTGGGAATTTACTACCAGGAATCAAATCGATAGCACAATCACAATCCCTATGCGGAGGTAGGGTATCGGACTTGTGCTCATCAAATAAATCCCGGTAATCAGACAAGAACTCAGGAACCTCAGAAGGGGTGGATGACGAAATAGTCAGAAATGGGACATCACCATGTACCCCCTGACAACCCCAGCTGGACACAGACATGGATTTCCAATCTAATACTGGATTATGGACTTGTAGCCATGGCAACGCCAACACGACCACATCATGCAGATTATGCAACACCAGAAAGCGAATAACCTCCTGATGTGCAGGAGCCATGCACATGGTCAGCTGGGTCCAGTACTGAGGCTTATTCTTGGCCAAAGGCGTAGCATCAATTCCTCTCAATGGAATAGGACACTGCAAGGGCTCCAAGAAAAACCCACAACGCCTAGCATACTCCAAGTCCATCAAATTCAAAGCAGCGCCTGAGTCCACAAATGCCATGACAGAATACGATGACAAAGAGCAGATCAAGGTAACAGACAGAAGAAATTTTGACTGTACCGTACCAATGGTGGCAGACCTAGCGAACCGCTTAGTGCGCTTAGGACAATCAGAGATGGCATGAGTGGAATCACCACAGTAGAAACACAGCCCATTCAGACGTCTGTGTTCTTGCCGTTCAACTCTGGTCAAAGTCCTATCGCACTGCATAGACTCAGGTTTAAGCTCAGGTAATATCGCCAAATGGTGCACAGATTTACGCTCGCGCAAGCGTCGACCGATCTGAATGGCCAAAGACATAGACTCATTCAGACCAGCAGGCATAGGAAATCCCACCATGACATCCTTAAGGGCTTCAGAGAGACCTTTTCTGAAAATAGCTGCGAGCGCACCTTCATTCCACTGAGTGAGTACGGACCACTTTCTAAATTTCTGACAATATACCTCTATTTCATCCTGACCCTGACACAGAGCCAGAAAAATTTTTCTCTGCCTGATCCACAGAATTAGGCTCATCGTACAGCAATCCGAGCGCCAGGAAAAATGCATTGATATTACTTAATGCAGGATCTCCTGACGCAAGAGAAAATGCCCAGTCCTGAGGGTCGCCACGCAAAAAAGAAATAACGATCCTAACTTGTTGAACTGGGTCACCAGAGGAGCGAGGTTTCAAAGCCAGAAATAGTTTACAATTATTTTTGAAACTCAGAAATTTAGTTCTATCTCCAAAAAACAAATCAGGAATAGGAATTCTCGGTTCTAACATAGAATTCTGAACCACAAAGTCTTGAATACTTTGTACTCTTGCCGTGAGCTGATCCACACATGAAGACAGACCTTTAATGTCCATTGCTACACCTGTGTCCTGAACCACCCAAATGTCTAGGGGAAAAAAAAGGCAAAACACAGTGCAAAGAAAAAAAAGTTGGTCTCAGAACTTCTTTTTTCCCTCTATTGGGAATCATTAGTACTTTTGGCCTCCAGTACTGTTATGAAAGGTAATTCAGTACCACAATGGACATAGAGGTCAGCGCACATACAGTGACCTGGCAATAACCCAAAAAACAAGAACGAGCTCTGAGACGTGGGAACTCTGTTGACCGCAATCCCTAATCCTCTCCAACCACACTAAAGGCAGCCGTGGATTGCGCCTAACGCTCCCTATGCAACTCGGCACGGCCTGAGAAACTAGCTAGCCTGAAGATAGAAAATAAGCCTACCTTGCCTCAGAGAAATACCCCAAAGGAAAAGGCAGCCCCCACATATAATGACTGTGAGTTAAGATGAAAAGACAAACGTAGAGATGAAATAGATTTAGCAAAGTGAGGCCCAACTTTCTGAACAGAGCGAGGATAGGAAAGGTAACTTTGCGGTCAACACAAAACCCTACAAACACCACGCAAAGGGGGCAAAAAGACCCTCCGTACCGAACTAACGGCACGGAGGTACACCCTTTGCGTCCCAGAGCTTCCAGCAAAACAAATAGACAAGCTGGACAGAAAAATAGCAACAAATAGCAAAGAAGCACTTAGCTATGCAGAGCAGCAGGCCACAGGAATGATCCAGAGAAACACAAGTCCAACACTGGAACATTGACAGGAAGCATGGATCAAAGCATCAGGTGGAGTTAAGTAGAGAAGCAGCTAACGACCTCACCAGATCACCTGAGGGAGGAAACTCAGAAGCTGCAGTACCACTTTCCTCCACAAACGGAAGCTCCCAGAGAGAATCAGCCGAAGTACCACTTGTGAGTGACCACAGGAGTGAACTCTGCCACAGAATTCACAACAGGCCATAAATTACCAGTAAAGCAGGTAAAGAGACTGCAGCCTTTTATTCTCTGATTATTTCTGGCACCACACTATCTTTGCCAAATACACCGAGAGCCTTGGGATCCAGCTTCACCTGAGGGAAGCCATACCATCCTTGCTGCAGTGCCATCACTCCCCTGAGGGCCCCTTTAAGCAGCATCAGTCACCCCTGAACAAATATCACAGGTGGCGCCACGAACATTTTTATTTCTAAAAACCCCTTTAAAGACATTTCCTTTAATTTGGACTCCCAGGGCCATGGACCGGGTTGCTGCCACGGTGACCACTGTTATGAAAGGTAATTCAGTACCACAATGGACATAGAGGTCAGCGCACATACAGTGACCTGGCAATAACCCAAAAAACAAGAACGAGCTCTGAGACGTGGGAACTCTGTTGACCGCAATCCCTAATCCTCTCCAACCACACTAAAGGCAGCCGTGGATTGCGCCTAACGCTCCCTATGCAACTCGGCACGGCCTGAGAAACTAGCTAGCCTGAAGATACAAAATAAGCCTACCTTGCCTCAGAGAAATACCCCAAAGGAAAAGGCAGCCCCCACATATAATGACTGTGAGTTAAGATGAAAAGACAAACGTAGAGATGAAATAGATTTAGCAAAGTGAGGCCCAACTTTCTGAACAGAGCGAGGATAGGAAAGGTAACTTTGCGGTCAACACAAAACCCTACAAACACCACGCAAAGGGGGCAAAAAGACCCTCCGTACCGAACTAACGGCACGGAGGTACACCCTCTGCGTCCCAGAGCTTCCAGCAAGCAGAAAAAAAACAAATTGACAAGCTGGACAGAAAAAAACAGCAAACAAATAGCAAAGAGGAACTTAGCTATGCAGAGCAGCAGGCCACAGGAACGATCCAGGAGGAAACAGGTCCAATACTAGAACATTGACTGGAGGCCAGGATCAAAGCACTAGGTGGAGTTAAATAGAGCAGCACCTAACGACTTCACCACATCACCTGAGGAAGGAAACTCAGAAGCCGCAGTACCACTTTCCTCCACCAACGGAAGCTCACAGAGAGAACCAGCCGAAGTACCACTTGTGACCACAGGAGGGAGCTCTGCCACAGAATTCACAACAGACCACCCCTTTAATGATGACTGGACCCGGTACTGAGTACCCCTAGGCCCTGGCAGGCGCTCCAGAAGCTGTTATGGTGGGATATGGTCTGTGGATATCATTTTATTTGTATTAATATATTACTGATTTTCATGGTGTTCTCTTGTAGGATGAGTTACTTGCTAATTGATGAATGGCTGTTGCTGCCATCTGATATCAGCCCCCCACAGTACTGTATTGTTGTCTTCTCATATGGTCAGTGAATAATCCTGTTTGCTAATATGTTAATGACAACTAGCTAGTTGAAACAAGGAGCCCCAGTGACCTTCCCCCTCCGGACCTGTGAATGAGGGGAGGGACTTTTAAAATATCAGGGAGGTGAGACACAGATCAGTCCTGTGTGGAATGATGATGTGTTCACAGCACCTCAGAGAGAAAGAAGAGTATGTGGATTGTGTTATCCTCTGTCTGCTGGATTGTTGGACTTTTATCCTATTACTGAACTGCATTCGGGTTTTGGACTATCTTATCCTTTGTGTGGTGGATTGTATATGGGCCTTTTGTATTTTTGCCTAAATAAAGGTCTTGGAAATGTTCACTATTCTCTTGCTCTGTTGATTGTGTGATACCGGAGAAGGACCCCGTGAGAAGGACCCCCTGATAGAAGCAATAACTAAGGAAGGACCTGTGTAGGAAATGAAACATGGCAGCGGTTTTTACAACATAAGAATGCACATATGACTTTATGGTGTTGTAATAAGGCAAAATATTAGTTTATTGAAGGGGTTTTTGGTGCTGGATATAAGTGTTTTATGCTATGATCATCACTGATAGCCCCTGAGTTTCTGACCCAGACTCCCAGAATCCGCATCAAATAATATCTGATTGTTGAGCTTTATTATGACAAATCTAACCCTAGACTTTTAACTCCTTAGTGACAGAGCCAATTTGGTACTTTATGACTGAGCCAATTTTTACAATTCTGACTACTGTCACTTTATGAGACAGAATAAGGTGCAGACTCCTTCTGTACCCGGGAGAAGCAATTTATAGACCTGGTGACCACATACTAGATATAAATCCTTATGCAGTATGCAGGGTATGATATCAGTGAGTCTCCCAAGACACAGTATACTTGTCAAAAGTTCTTGCATCGTAGGGTTTGCACTCCAAGTGCTGTTGTTTTGTAAACTTCATTCCTTCGGCATGGCAGACTTAAAATGGTAATCAAATCTGTCAAGTTGTTCACAAGTCTGGGCAGAATCGGTAAATCACAACTCAATATTGCTCAAATATCCATGGTTATTTCCTGAAAATACCCTTCATCACAAATCATAGAAGTGCTTTCACACCATTCCTAGTCGTTGGAGTGTGGGCATCGCAAGCTGAATTTAAATTTTTTCACTGGAATCTCACCTACTGGAAAATTTATAGCTCTATGTGTTATAAATTTACCTTGTACTAGGTCTACCTCATATCAACGTTTTAAGCTATGCATGAGATTTATCTGTAACCATGGACTCTCTACCCACCTCACAGTCTGGCCCATTACCACATGGCTGCTGGTGAGGTTTCCTCCATTATAACGGGCAGTATCAAAAGTCTCTTTGTGGAAACAGCTAGAGTTAAAATCCTCATATGAGGTTAGGGGCACTGCGAGATATGTCATAGTATTAGAGGATGTTGGGCTATGGGTGCATATCCAGCAGTTCGTAGGAACATATTTAGAAACTATGATTTGCAGCTGGAAATGATGATACGTATTTGTCCCAGTCCTCCTTTAGTACCTCATTGAGAGTTAGGGAAAGGGATGCAATTGTCATCAGCATGGTCCAAAGGGGCAGGGTCATCATCTTTGCTGCTGCCTGGATTCAGGACCTTTCAGTGGCTGGCGTCAATCCAAGTGTCTTTGCCTTGGAGCTTGACAGAAGTAGCAGTGGTCAGTAACACTTGAAATGGATCACTATATCTGGGTTCCAATGGTCTTCTCATATGTCTCTTGACCATGACCCAGTGTCCTAGTACCATTGTGTGTATGCCTCTTATGCAAGTTAGGTTCTGGGATGGAGGAAAGATCACTATTATGAGTAACAGTCAAGACATATTCAGTGAGTACACTGTAGGAGAACTGCAGCTGCTGTAGGGACTACAACCCTGTTCAAGGGACACTACAAAACAGTATCTCATACGGGGACAGCTTCTCTCCACCCCTCCGGGTGGTTCTCACTGAATACAATGCAATAGTCAAGCAATCTACTCAGGACAAGTGTGTTTCCTCCATGCACTTCTGGATTTTTTTTATCTCTGAGTACCATTAAGGCGTTCCACCTTCTCACTACTTTGTGAGTCTAGCGAACATGTAAAGCCTGCTCTATAAAAAAAAGTTGCCATAATCTGTTTCATCAGTTCCTTAGTGAAGTGAGTTCCTCTGTCACTCTCTATGGTTCTGGGCACCCATATTTACAAACCGCCTCACTGACCAATCCTTTTTTTAACGTTGTTCACAGCCAAAGCTTCAGATCATCTTGAAAAGAGATCAATGCATACTAGGACATATTCAGCATCGGACTGGAGCACCTTGTGCCCACCAGAGAAAATCATTCTTGGGGCCCACTATGTAGCTACATAGAAATAAATACAAGACCACCAATTGTTCAGTAAAATGTGCTAATATTAGGGTAAAATATAAGGTAGCACACGTCTTAATTATGTAGCAGGGGTTGGGGTAGCCCCCTCAAAGAAAATAAAGTATCCCCCTCAGAGAATATAATATAGCCCCCACATAGAATATACAGTAGCCCCCTTCATAGAATATAATGTAGCCTCCCTTAGAATTTAATGCAGCCCCCTCACATAATATAATGCAACCCCCCTCATAGGGTATAATGCAGCACCCCACAAAATATAATGCAACCTGTCATGATCCCAATGGCAGGGGATCACAAAAGGACAAGCACAAAAACAAAACAAGCTCTAGGGTGATGGAACCTGAGCTGACCGCGATCCTGAACCTAAACACACAACTAGCAGTAGCCGGGGAACGTGCCTACGATGATTCCTAGACGTCTCGCGCCAGCCGAAGGATTAACTTCCCCTATAAGAAGAAACACAGACCTCACTTGCCTCCAGAGAAACACCCCACAGAAATAGCAGCCCCCCACATGTAATAACGGTGAAATGAGAGGAAAGCACATACGTAGTTATGAAAATAGAATCAGCAAAAATGAGGCCCGCTAAAGCTAGATAGCAGAGGATACAAAAGTGAACTGCGCGGTCAGCGAAAAACCCTTCAAAAAACCATCCTGAAATTACTTGAACTCATGTGCCAACTCATGGAACATGAGGAGTAATTTCAGCCCACTTGAGCAACAAGCAGCAAGGAATCACATATCTGCAAGCTGGACTAAGACAAAAAGTAAGCAAAACGTAGAACAGGAAAATCAAAACTTAGCTTGTCCTGAAGATAACAGACGCAGGGAGCAGAGGTAAAAAGACACGCTGATTACATTGATAGCCGGCGAGGAAATGACAAAAAAGCCAGGTTAAATAGGAAACACCCATAACCTGATGGAACAGGTGGACACCAGAGACCGCAGAGAACACAAGTCACCCAGTACCATCAGTAACCACCAGAGGGAGCCCAAAAACAGAACTCACAACAGTACCCCCCCCTTGAGGAGGGGTCACCGAACCCTCACGAGAACCACCAGGGCGACCAGGATGAGCCCTATGAAAAGCACGGACCAAATCGGCAGCATGAACATCAGAGGCAATCACCCAAGAATTATCCTCCTGACCATAACCCTTTCACTTGACCAAATACTGGAGTTTCCGTCTGGAAACACGAGAATCCAAGATCTTCTCCACAACATACTCCAATTCACCCTCCACCAGCACCGGAGCAGGAGGCTCAAGCGAAGGAACGACAGGTACCTCATACTTCCGCAACAACGACCGATGGAACACATCATGAATAGCAAACGATGCCGGGAGATCCAAACGAAACGACACAGGGTTAAGAATTTCCAAGATCCTATAGGGACCGATGAACCGAAGCTTGAACATAGGAGAAGAGACCTTCATAGGAACAAAACGAGAAGACAACCACACCAAGTCCCCAACAAGAAGTCGAGGACCCACGCGGCGACGGCGATTAGCAAACTGCTGAGCCCTCTCCTGGGAAAACTTCAAATTGTCCACCACATGACTCCAAATCCGATGCAACCTATCCACCACCATGTCCACTGCAGGACAATCAGAAGGCTCCACCTGACCAGAGGAAAAACGAGGATGAAACCCCGAATTACAAAAGAAAGGAGAAACCAAGGTAGCAGAACTAGCCCGATTATTAAGGGCAAACTCGGCAAGCGGCAAAAAGGAAACCCAGTCATCTTGATCAGCAGAAACAAAACACCTTAAATAAGTTTCTAAAGTCTGATTAGTTCGTTCCGTCTGGCCATTCATCTGGGGATGGAATGCAGACGAAAAGGACAAATCAATGCCCATCTTAGCACAGAACGTCCGCCAAAATCTAGACACAAACTGGGATCCCCTGTCAGAAACGATGTTCTCCGGAATGCCATGCAAACGGACCACGTTTTGAAAAAACAGAGGGACCAACTCAGAGGAGGAAGGTAACTTAGGCAAGGGTACCAGATGAACCATCTTAGAAAAGCGGTCACACACAACCCATATGACGGACATTTTTTGAGAGACAGGGAGATCCGAAATTAAGTCCATGGAAATGTGCGTCCAAGGCCTCTTCGGGATAGGCAAAGGTAACAACAATCCACTGGCCCGAGAACAGCAAGGCTTAGCCCGAGCGCAAACTCCACAAGACTGCACGAAAGAACGCACATCCCTCGACAAGGAAGGCCACCAAAAAGACCTGGCCACCAAGTCTCTAGTACCAAATATTCCAGGATGACCTGCCAACACAGAAGAATGGACCTCGGAGATGACTCTACTGGTCCAATTATCCGGAACAAACAGTCTTTCCGGCGGACAACGATCAGGTTTATCCGCCTGAAACTCCTGCAAAGCACGTCGCAAGTCTGGGGAGACAGCCGACAAAATCACCCCATCCCTAAGGATACCAGTGGGCTCAGAATTTCCAGGGGAGTCAGGCACAAAACTCCTAGAAAGAGCATCCGCCTTCACATTCTTTGAACCTGGCAGGTATGAAACCACAAAATTGAAACGGGAGAAAAACAGTGACCAACGAGCCTGTCTAGGATTCAGACGCTTGGCAGACTCAAGGTACATCAGATTTTTGTGATCAGTCAAGACCACCACACGATGTCTAGCACCCTCAAGCCAATGACGCCACTCCTCAAATGCCCACTTCATGGCCAAAAGCTCCCGATTACCAACATCATAATTCCGTTCAGCGGGCGAAAATTTTCTAGAAAAGAACGCACATGGCTTCATCACTGAGCCATCGGAGCTTCTCTGTGACAAAACCGCCCCCGCTCCGATCTCGGAAGCATCAACCTCAACCTGAAAAGGAAGCGACGTATCTGGCTGACGCAACACAGGAGCAGAAGAAAACCGGCGCTTAAGTTCCTGAAAGGCCTCCACAGCTGCAGGAGACCAATCAGTAACATCAGCACCCTTTTTACTCAAATCCGTCAAAGGCTTAACAACACTAGAAAAATTAGTTATGAAGCGACGATAAAAATTAGCAAAGCCCAAGAACTTCTGTAGACTCTTAAGAGATGTAGGCTGCGTCCAGTCACAAATAGCCTGAACCTTGACGGGATCCATCTCAATAGTAGAAGGGGAAAAAATATACCCCAAAAAAGAAATCTTCTGGACTCCAAAGAGACATTTAGAACCCTTTACAAACAAAGAATTGGCCCGCAGGACCTGAAACACCTTCCTGACCTGCTGAACATGAGACTCCCAGTCATCAGAAAAAACCAAAACATCATCCAAATACACGATAATAAATTTATCCAGATATTCACGGAAAATATCGTGCATAAAAGACTGGAAGACAGAAGGAGCATTAGAAAGTCCAAAAGGCATCACCAAATACTCGAAATGGCCCTCAGGCGTATTAAATGCGGTTTTCCACTCATCACCCTGCCTTATCTGCACAAGATTATACGCACCCCGAAGATCAATCTTAGTGAACCATTTAGCCCCCTTAATGCGAGCGAACAAATCAGTCAACAATGGCAAAGGATACTGATATTTGACTGTAATCTTATTCAAAAGACGATAATCTATGCAAGGCCTCAAGGAACCATCTTTTTTGGCCACAAAAAAAAAACCTGCTCCCAAAGGGGACGAAGATGGACGGATATGTCCCTTTTCCAAGGACTCCTTAACATAATTCCGCATAGCAGTATGCTCTGGCACTGACAGATTGAACAAACGACCTTTAGGGAATTTACTGCCAGGAATCAAATCTATAGCACAATCGCAATCCCTGTGAGGAGGAAGCGAACTGAGCTTAGGCTCCTCAAAAACCTCCCGATAATCAGACAAAAATACCGGAACCTCAGAAGGAGTAGATGAAGCGATAGAAATCGGAGATGCATCATCATGAACTCCCTGACATCCCCAGCTTAACACAGACATTGTTTTCCAGTCCAGGACTGGGTTATGAGTTTGTAACCATGGCAGACCAAGCACTAAGACATCATGTAAATTATACAGTACCAGGAAGCGAATCACCTCCTGATGAACGGGAGTCATACGCATGGTCACTTGTGTCCAGTACTGAGGTTTATTCATAGCCAAAGGTGTAGAGTCAATTCCTTTCAAAGGAATAGGAACTTCCAGAGGTTCCAGACTAAACCCACAGCGATTGGCAAATGACCAATCCATAAGACTCAGGGCAGCGCCTGAATCCACATAGGCATCGACGGAAATGGATGATAATGAACAAATCAGCGTCACAGACAGAATGAACTTAGACTGTAAAGTACCAATGGCAACAGACTTATCAACCTTTTTTGTGCGTTTAGAGCATGCTGATATAACATGAGCTGAATCACCACAATAAAAACACAATACATTTTTCCGCCTATAATTTTGCCGTTCACTTCTGGACTGAATTCTATCACATTGCATTATCTCAGGTGCCTGTTCAGAAGACACCGCCAAATGGTGCACAGGTTTGCGCTCCCGTAAACGCCGATCAATCTGAATAGCCATAGTCATGGACTCATTCAGACCTGTAGGCGCCGGGAACCCCACCATAACATCTTTAATGGCCTCAGAAAGGCCATCTCTGAATTTTGCAGCCAGAGCGCACTCATTCCACTGAGTAAGCACCGACCATTTCCGAAATTTCTGACAATATATTTCTGCTTCATCTTGCCCCTGAGAGAGAGCCAATAAAGCTTTTTCAGCCTGAATCTCTAGGTTAGGTTCCTCATAGAGCAAACCCAATGCCAGAAAAAACGCATCCACATTGAGCAACGCAGGATCCCCTGGTGCCAATGCAAATGCCCAATTCTGAGGGTCACCCCGCAGGAAAGATATAACAATCTTGACCTGCTGAGCAGGGTTTCCAGAGGAGCGAGATTTCAAGGAAAGAAACAACTTGCAATTCTTCCTAAAATTCAGAAAACTAGATCTATCTCCAGAAAAAAACTCTGGGACAGGAATTCTAGGTTCAGACATAGGCGTATGTACAACAAAATCTTGTATATTTTGAACCTTAGCAGCAAGATTATTCAGGCTGGAAGCCAAACTCTGGACGTCCATGATAAACAGCTGAGGTCAGAGCCATTCAAGGATTAAGAGGAGGAAAGAAGCAGTCAAGCTGCAATTAAGGCTAGGCAGCAAACACTGAGAAGGAAAAAACAAAAAAAAAAAAAAAACTTCCTCAGACTACTTTTCCTCCTACTTCAGCCAAAACGATGACCAATTTTTTATGGCCGGCTATACTGTCATGATCCCAATGGCAGGGGATCACAAAAGGACAAGCACAAAAACAAAACAAGCTCTAGGGTGATGGAACCTGAGCTGACCGCGATCCTGAACCTAAACACACAACTAGCAGTAGCCGGGGAACGTGCCTACGATGATTCCTAGACGTCTCGCGCCAGCCGAAGGATTAACTTCCCCTATAAGAAGAAACACAGACCTCACTTGCCTCCAGAGAAACACCCCACAGAAATAGCAGCCCCCCACATGTAATAACGGTGAAATGAGAGGAAAGCACATACGTAGTTATGAAAATAGAATCAGCAAAAATGAGGCCCGCTAAAGCTAGATAGCAGAGGATACAAAAGTGAACTGCGCGGTCAGCGAAAAACCCTTCAAAAAACCATCCTGAAATTACTTGAACTCATGTGCCAACTCATGGAACATGAGGAGTAATTTCAGCCCACTAGAGCAACCAGCAGCAAGGAATCACATATCTGCAAGCTGGACTAAGACAAAAAGTAAGCAAAACGTAGAACAGGAAAATCAAAACTTAGCTTGTCCTGAAGATAACAGACGCAGGGAGCAGAGGTAAAAAGACACGCTGATTACATTGATAGCCGGCGAGGAAATGACAAAAAAGCCAGGTTAAATAGGAAACACCCATAACCTGATGGAACAGGTGGACACCAGAGACCGCAGAGAACACAAGTCACCCAGTACCATCAGTAACCACCAGAGGGAGCCCAAAAACAGAACTCACAACAGCAACCCCTCATAAGGTAAAATGCAGCCCCCCTTAGAATATAAATTAGCACCCTCATAGAGTATAATGCAGCCCTCCTCATAAGGTATAATGCAGCCTCCCATAGGGCACAATGCTTCCCCCTCATACAGTATGATGTAACCCCCCAGAATATAATGTAGTCCCCTGACAGAATAATGCAGCCCCCACACAGAATATAATGTAGGCCCCTCATAAAGTGTAATGCAGCCCCACCACAGAATATAATGTAGCCCCCTCAGAGTATAATGCAACCCACTCAAAAGGTATAATGCAGCCCCCCATAGGGCATAATGCTGCCCCCTCATACAGTATGATATAACCCCCCAGAATATAATGTAGTCCACTGACAGAATAATGCAGCCCCCGCAGAATATAATGTAGGCACCTCATAAAGTGTAATGCTGCCGCCCTCATAGGGTATAATGCAGCCCCCTTCTACCTCCATCATTGTTCTCCCCCTCCACCCCATCATTGTCCTCATCCCCACCTCCATCATTGCCTTCTCACCCACCACCCCTATCATTGCCCTTTCCACCACCTCCATCATTGCTTTTTCTCCCACAACCCCCATCATTGCCCATTCCACCACCTCAATCGTTGCCTCCTCCCTCACCACCACCATTGTCCTTTTCTCCACTACCATCATTGTCCTTTCCACCACAATCATCATTGCTTTCTCCCCCACCACCCCATCATTGCCCATTTCAACACCTCCATCATTACCTCCCTCTACAACCACCATTGCCTTCTCTCCCACCACCCCATCATTGCCCATTCCACCACCTCCATCATTGCCCATTTCAACACCTCCATCATTGCCTCCTGAGTCGCCCACCAGGACAATGGGGATACTCAAGGGGATGTCACAGTGGCTGCGACCTGGTCCGTGGCCCTGGGCACTCAATTAAAAGGGAAAAGTCTTTTAAGGGGTTTGTAATAAAGTTTGCATTCCTGACGCCACCTGTGATTCTCGGTCAGAGGGGACCGACGCTGCTTAAAGGGGTCCTTTGGGGTGATGTTACTGCAACATGGATGGTGACGCTTCCCATAGGTTAAGCGGGGTCCCCAGGGTTCCCAGTATACTGGGCAAGAATGGTGGGTTGCCGGTAAATAAACAAAGGACACAGGGTTGCAGTCTTTACCTGGTTTACTGATGGTAGCAGGCCACAGTCCAGGGTACCGGCAACAGGTGTAGATGGAGTCCAGGCAGCCTGAAGACAGGTGGAAACCCCCTTGGCCGGTCAGGTTGGGAGCCTTCCACTTTGCGCTGATTATTAGTCCCTTGCTCCCTGAAGTGTCCTAACAAGGTCCTCCTTCTCTCCTGTCCTGGGACAGTGTTATGATCTGGTGGTTAGGACAAATAGTGGACCTGGTAGTTAGAGCACCAGAAAAGACCTGATAGCACATTAATACAGGACAAGCTCTGGGAAGTGGAACCTCTGCTGACCGCAATCCCTAATCCTATCACGCACACTAGAAATAGCCGTGGAGCGCTCCTATCATGACCTAGGCGCCTCGTCACAGCCTCAGAACTAGCTAGCCCTAGAGGTAGGAAAAATAAGCCTATCTTGCCTCAGAGAAAATTCCCCAAAGGAAAAGGCAGCCCCCCACATATATTGACTGTGAGTAAGATGAAATCACAAACACAGAGATGAAATAGATTTAGCAAAGACAGGCCCGACTTACTAAACAGACAGAAGATAGGAAAGGTCACTTTGCAGTCAGCAAAAAAACCCTACAAAAGCCACACAGAGAGTGCAGGGAAAAATACCTTCCACACCGACTAACGGAGCGGAGGCGCCCCTCTGCATCCCAGAGCTTCCAGCAAGCAAGGCAAAATTCACATAAGCATGCTGGACAGAAAAAATAGCAAACAAGAAAAAAGCAAAGCAAAACTTAGCTTCTGCTGGAGGAAACAGGTAACCAGGAAGATCCAGGAGCGAACTAGACCAATGCTACAACATTGACAGCTGGCATCGGACAAGGATCCAAGTGGAGTTAAATAGAGCAGCCCACTAACGAATTAGCCTCGTCACCTGTAGAAGGAAACTCAGAAACACCCACAGGCATCAGAGAAAGTCCATGGACAGAACCAGCCGAAGTACCACTCATGACCACAGGAGGGAGCCCGAAAACAGAATTCACAACAGTACCCCCCTTGAGGAGGGGTCACCGAACCCTCACGAGAGCCCCCAGGCCGACCAGGATGAGCCAAATGAAAGGCACGAACCAGATCGGCCGCATGAACATCAGAGGCAAAAACCCAGGAATTATCCTCCTGAGCATAACCCTTCCACTTGACCAAGTACTGGAGTTTCCGTCTCGAAATATGAGAATCCAAAATCTTCTCCACCACATACTCCAACTCCCCCTCAACCAACACCGGAGAAGGAGGGTCAACGGATGGAACCACAGGCGCCACATATCTCCGCAACAACGACCTATGGAACACATTATGGATGTCAAAAGAATCTGGAAGGGCCAAACGAAATGACACAGGATTGATAACCTCAGAAATTTTATACGGACCAATGAAGCGAGGCTAAAACTTAGGAGAGGAAACCTTCATAGGAACATAACGAGACGACAACGAAACTAAATCCCCAACACGAAGTCGGGGACCCACACAGCGCCGGCGGTTAGTGAAACGTTGAGCCTTCTCCTGGGACAATGTCCACCACATGAGTCCAAATCTGCTGCAACCTATTCACCACAGTATCTACACCAGGACAGTCAGAAGACTCACCCTGCCCTGAAGAGAAACGAGGATGGAAACCAGAATTGCAGAAAAACGGCGAAACCAAAGTAGCCGAGCTGGCCCGATTATTAAGGGCAAACTCAGCCAACGGCAAAAAGGACACCCAATCATCCTGATCAGCAGAAACAAAGCATCTCAGATATGTTTCCAACGTCTGATTAGTTCGTTCAGTTTGGCCATTTGTCTGAGGATGGAAAGCCAAGGAAAAAGACAGATCAATGCCCATCCTAGCACAAAAGGATCGCCAAAACCTCGAAACAAACTGAGAACCTCTGTCCGAAACGATGTTCTCCGGAATGCCATGTAAACGAACCACATGCTGGAAAAACAATGGTACGAAATCAGAGGAGGAAGGCAATTTAGACAAGGGTACCAAATGGACCGTCTTAGAAAAGCGATCACAAACCACCCAAATGACCAACATCTTTTGAGAGACGGGGAGATCCGAAATAAAATCCATAGAAATATGCATCCAGGGCCTCTTCGGGACCGGCAAGGGCAAAAGCAACCCACTAGCACGAGAACAGCAGGGCTTAGCCCAAGCACAAGTCCCACAGGACTGCACAAAAGAACGCACATCCCGTGACAAAGAAGGCCACCAAAAGGATCTAGCCACCAAATCTCTGGTACCAAAGATTCCAGGATGCCCAGCCAACACCGAACAATGAAGCTCAGAGATAACTCTGCTAGTCCATTTATCCGGGACAAACAGTTTCTCTGCTGGGCAACGGTCAGGTCTATCAGCCTGAAATTTTTGCAGCACCCGCCGCAAATCAGGGGAGATGGCAGACAAAATTATCCCCTCTTTGAGAATACCTGCCGGCTCAGAAACACCCGGAGAGTCAGGCACAAAACTTCTTGACAGGGCATCAGCCTTCACATTCTTAGAGCCCGGAAGGTACGAAACCACAAAATCAAAACGGGAGAAAAATAACGCCCATCGAGCCTGTCTCGGATTCAACCATTTGGCAGACTCAAGATAAGTCAAATTTTTGTGATCTGTCAAGACCACCACGCGATGCTTGGCTCCTTCCAGCCAATGACGCCACTCCTCGAATGCCCACTTCATGGCCAACAATTCACGATTACCAACATCATAATTGCGCTCAGCAGGCGAAAACTTTCTAGAAAAGAAAGCACATGGCTTCATTCCCGAGCCATCAGAACTTCTTTGCGACAAAACAGCCCCTGCTCCAATCTCAGAGGCATCAACCTCAACCTGAAAAGGGAGCGAAACATCTGGCTGGCACAACACAGGGGCAGAAGAAAAACGACGCTTCAATTCCTGAAAAGCATCCACGGCCGCAGAAGACCAATTGACCACATCAGCACCCTTCTTGGTCAAATCAGTCAATGGTTTAGCAACACTAGAAAAATTAGCGATGAAGCGACGATAAAAATTAGCAAAGCCCAGGAACTTTTGCAGGCTCTTCACAGATGTCGGCTGAGTCCAATCATGAATGGCCTGGACTTTAACAGGGTCCATCTCGACAGTAGAAGGGGAAAGAAATGAACCCCAAAAATGAAACCTTCTGAACTCCAAAGAGACACTTTGACCCCTTCACAAACAAGGAATTAGAACGAAGGACCTGGAACACCATTCTGACCTGCTTCACATGAGACTCCCAATCATCCGAAAAGACCAAAATATCATCCAAATACACAATCAGGAATTTATCCAGGTACTCTCGGAAGATGTCATGCATAAAGGACTGAAATACTGATGGAGCATTGGAAAGCCCGAATGGCATCACCAGGTACTCAAAATGGCCCTCGGGCATATTAAATGCTGTTTTCCATTCATCGCCCTGTTTAATACGCACAAGATTATACGCTCCTCGAAGGTCTATCTTGGTAAACCAACTAGCCCCTTTAATACGAGCAAACAAGTCAGACAGCAACGGCAAAGGATACTGAAATTTGACAGTAATTTTGTTAAGAAGGCGGTAATCAATACAAGGTCTCAAAGAACCATCCTTCTTGGCCACAAAAAAGAACCCTTCTCCCAACGGTGATGACGACAGGCGAATATGGCCTTTCTCCAAGGATTCCTTTATATTACTCCGCATAGCGGCGTGCTCTGGCACAGATAAATTGAATAATCGGCCCTTAGGAAACTTACTACCAGGAATCAAATGAATTGCACAATCGCAATCCCTATGAGGAGGTAGGGCACTGGCTTTGGGCTCATCAAATACATCCTGATAATCCGACAAAAACTCCGGAACCTCAGAAGGAGTAGAAGACGAAATTGACAAAAATGGAACATCACCATGTACCCCCTGGCAACCCCAGCTGGACACAGACATAGATTTCCAGTCCAATACTGGATTATGGACCTGTAGCCATGGTAACCCTAAAACGACCACATCATGCAGATTATGTAAGACTAAAAAACGGATATCCTCCTGATGTGCAGGAGCCATGCACATGGTCAATTGGGTCCAGTACTGAGGCTTATTCTTGGCCAAAGGCGTAGCATCAATTCCTCTCAATGGAATAGGATGCTGCAAGGGCTCCAAGAAAAAACCACAGCGCCTAGCATACTCCAAGTCCATCAAATTCAGGGCAGCGCCTGAATCCACAAATGCCATTACAGAATAGGACGACAAAGAGCAAATCAGAGTAACGGACAATAGAAATTTTGACTGTACCGTACCAATGGTGGCAGACCTAGCGAACCGCTTAGTGCGCTTAGGACAATCGGAGATAGCATGAGTGGAATCACCACAGTAAAAACACAGCCCATTCCGACGGCTGTGTTCCTGCCGTTCAGCTCTGGTCAAAGTCCTATCACACTGCATAGGCTCAGGCCCATGCTCAGATAGTACCGCCAAATGGTGCACAGTTTTACGCTCACGCAAGCGCCGATCGATCTGAATAGCCAAAGACATAGACTCATTCAGACCAGCAGGCATAGGAAATCCCACCATGGCATCTTTAAGGGCTTCAGAGAGACCCTTTCTGAAGATTGCTGCCAGGGCACATTCATTCCACTGAGTGAGCACAGACCACTTTCTAAACTTCTGACAATATATCTCTGCTTCATCCTGACCCTGACACAGAGCCAGCAAGATTTTCTCTGCCTGATCCACTGAATTAGGTTCGTCATAAAGCAATCCGAGCGCCAGGAAAAACGCATCCACATCACGCAATGCCGGATCTCCTGGCGCAAGGGAAAATGCCCAGTCTTGAGGGTCACTACGTAACAAAGAAATAATGATCCTTACTAGGGTTGAGCGAAACGGGTCGAAATTGTTCAAAAGTCGCCGACTTTTGGCAAGGTCGGGTTTCATGAAACCCGACCCGACCCCAGTGGGGGGTCGGCCATGAAGTCGGCGATCTTTTGAATCTGGAATCGGAATTCCGATCCCGATTCCCGATATGTTTAAGATATCGGGAATTGGTATCGGAATTCAGATTAAAGTGTAAAATATAGAATTAAAATAAAAAATATTGCAATACTTACCCTCTGACGCGCCCTGGTACTAACCGGCAGCCTTCCTCCTTCGAATCCGCGCTTCTAGGACCTTGCCGTGACGTCGCGGTGACGTCGCGGCTTGTGATTGGCCGCGCGGCCGCCCATGTGACCGATCGCGCGGCCAATCACAAGCCGCGACGTCACCGAAGGTCCTGGAAGGGCTGATTCTTAGGAAGGAAGGCTGTCGGAAGGAAGCAGGGCGCTTCCGAGGGTGAGTATATACCTAATAGGAATATACTCACCCTCGGAAGCGCCCTGCTTCCTTCCGACAGCCTTCCTTCCTAAGAATCAGCCCTTCCAGGACCTTCGGTGACGTCGCGGGTGACGTCGCGGCTTGTGATTGGCCGCGCGAGCGGTCACATGGGCGGCCGCGCGGCCAATCACAAGCCGCGACGTCACCGAAGGTCCTGGAAGGGCTGATTCTTAGGAAGGAAGGCTGTCGGAAGGAAGCAGGGCGCTTCCGAGGGTGAGTATATACCTAATAGGAATATACTCACCCTCGGAAGCGCCCTGCTTCCTTCCGACAGCCTTCCTTCCTAAGAATCAGCCCTTCCAGGACCTTCGGTGACGTCACGGGTGACGTCGCGGCTTGTGATTGGCCGCGCGAGCGGTCACATGGGCGGCCGCGCGGCCAATCACAAGCCGCGACGTCACCGCGATGTCACGGCAAGGTCCTAGAAGCATAGATTTCCAGTCCAATACTGGATTATGGACCTGTAGCCATGGTAACCCTAAAACGACCACATCATGCAGATTATGTAAGACTAAAAAACGGATATCCTCCTGATGTGCAGGAGCCATGCACATGGTCAATTGGGTCCAGTACTGAGGCTTATTCTTGGCCAAAGGCGTAGCATCAATTCCTCTCAATGGAATAGGATGCTGCAAGGGCTCCAAGAAAAAACCACAGCGCCTAGCATACTCCAAGTCCATCAAATTCAGGGCAGCGCCTGAATCCACAAATGCCATTACAGAATAGGACGACAAAGAGCAAATCAGAGTAACGGACAATAGAAATTTTGACTGTACCGTACCAATGGTGGCAGACCTAGCGAACCGCTTAGTGCGCTTAGGACAATCGGAGATAGCATGAGTGGAATCACCACAGTAAAAACACAGCCCATTCCGACGGCTGTGTTCCTGCCGTTCAGCTCTGGTCAAAGTCCTATCACACTGCATAGGCTCAGGCCCATGCTCAGATAGTACCGCCAAATGGTGCACAGTTTTACGCTCACGCAAGCGCCGATCGATCTGAATAGCCAAAGACATAGACTCATTCAGACCAGCAGGCATAGGAAATCCCACCATGGCATCTTTAAGGGCTTCAGAGAGACCCTTTCTGAAGATTGCTGCCAGGGCACATTCATTCCACTGAGTGAGCACAGACCACTTTCTAAACTTCTGACAATATATCTCTGCTTCATCCTGACCCTGACACAGAGCCAGCAAGATTTTCTCTGCCTGATCCACTGAATTAGGTTCGTCATAAAGCAATCCGAGCGCCAGGAAAAACGCATCCACATCACGCAATGCCGGATCTCCTGGCGCAAGGGAAAATGCCCAGTCTTGAGGGTCACTACGTAACAAAGAAATAATGATCCTTACTAGGGTTGAGCGAAACGGGTCGAAATTGTTCAAAAGTCGCCGACTTTTGGCAAGGTCGGGTTTCATGAAACCCGACCCGACCCCAGTGGGGGGTCGGCCATGAAGTCGGCGATCTTTTGAATCTGGAATCGGAATTCCGATCCCGATTCCCGATATGTTTAAGATATCGGGAATTGGTATCGGAATTCAGATTAAAGTGTAAAATATAGAATTAAAATAAAAAATATTGCAATACTTACCCTCTGACGCGCCCTGGTACTAACCGGCAGCCTTCCTCCTTCGAATCCGCGCTTCTAGGACCTTGCCGTGACGTCGCGGTGACGTCGCGGCTTGTGATTGGCCGCGCGGCCGCCCATGTGACCGATCGCGCGGCCAATCACAAGCCGCGACGTCACCGAAGGTCCTGGAAGGGCTGATTCTTAGGAAGGAAGGCTGTCGGAAGGAAGCAGGGCGCTTCCGAGGGTGAGTATATACCTAATAGGAATATACTCACCCTCGGAAGCGCCCTGCTTCCTTCCGACAGCCTTCCTTCCTAAGAATCAGCCCTTCCAGGACCTTCGGTGACGTCGCGGGTGACGTCGCGGCTTGTGATTGGCCGCGCGAGCGGTCACATGGGCGGCCGCGCGGCCAATCACAAGCCGCGACGTCACCGAAGGTCCTGGAAGGGCTGATTCTTAGGAAGGAAGGCTGTCGGAAGGAAGCAGGGCGCTTCCGAGGGTGAGTATATACCTAATAGGAATATACTCACCCTCGGAAGCGCCCTGCTTCCTTCCGACAGCCTTCCTTCCTAAGAATCAGCCCTTCCAGGACCTTCGGTGACGTCGCGGGTGACGTCGCGGCTTGTGATTGGCCGCGCGAGCGGTCACATGGGCGGCCGCGCGGCCAATCACAAGCCGCGACGTCACCGAAGGTCCTGGAAGGGCTGATTCTTAGGAAGGAAGGCTGTCGGAAGGAAGCAGGGCGCTTCCGAGGGTGAGTATATACCTAATAGGAATATACTCACCCTCGGAAGCGCCCTGCTTCCTTCCGACAGCCTTCCTTCCTAAGAATCAGCCCTTCCAGGACCTTCGGTGACGTCACGGGTGACGTCGCGGCTTGTGATTGGCCGCGCGAGCGGTCACATGGGCGGCCGCGCGGCCAATCACAAGCCGCGACGTCACCGCGATGTCACGGCAAGGTCCTAGAAGCGCGGATTCGAAGGAGGAAGGCTGCCGGTTAGTACCAGGGCGCGTCAGAGGGTAAGTATTGCAATATTTTTTATTTTAATTCTATATTTTACACTTAAATATGGATCCCAGGGCCTGAAGGAGAGTTTCCGCTCCTTCAAACCCTGGGAACCATGGAAACCCAATGCACTGCATTGGGTTTCGAGTTTCGGCCGACCCCGACCCCGACTTTTTTATAGGATCGGCCGATTTCACTCGACCCGACTTTTCCAAAAGTCGGGTTTCGTGAAACCCGACCCGATCCTATAAAAGTGAAGGTCGCTCAACCCTAATCCTTACTTGTTGAGCAGGATCACCTGAGGAGCGAGGTTTCAAAGCTAGAAACAATTTACAATTATTTTTGAAATTCAAAAACTTAGATCTATCACCAAAAAATAAATCAGGAATTGGAATCTTAGGCTCTGACATCGGATTCTGAACCACAAAATCTTGGATGTTTTGTACCCTTGTAGTGAGATTATCCATCCAAGAGGACAGACCTTGAATGTCCATGTCCACACCTGTGTTCTGAACCACCCAGAGGTAAAGGGGAAAAATGAGACAGAACACGCTGGAAAGAAAAAAAAATGGTCTCAGATCTGGTGGTTAGGACAAATAGTGGACCTGGTAGTTAGAGCACCAGAAAAGACCTGATAGCACATTAATACAGGACAAGCTCTGGGAAGTGGAACCTCTGCTGACCGCAATCCCTAATCCTATCACGCACACTAGAAATAGCCGTGGAGCGCTCCTATCATGACCTAGGCGCCTCATCACAGCCTCAGAACTAGCTAGCCCTAGAGGTAGGAAAAATAAGCCTATCTTGCCTCAGAGAAAATTCCCCAAAAGAAAAGGCAGCCCCCCACATATATTGACTGTGAGTAAGATGAAATCACAAACACAGAGATGAAATAGATTTAGCAAAGACAGGCCCGACTTACTAAACAGACAGAAGATAGGAAAGGTCACTTTGCAGTCAGCAAAAAAAACCCTACAAAAGCCACACAGAGAGTGCAGGGAAAAATACCTTCCACACCGACTAACGGAGCAGAGGCGCCCCTCTGCATCCCAGAGCTTCCAGCAAGCAAGGCAAAATTCACATAAGCATGCTGGACAGAAAAAATAGCAAACAAGAAAAAAGCAAAGCAAAACTTAGCTTCTGCTGGAGGAAACAGGTAACCAGGAAGATCCAGGAGCGAACTAGACCAATGCTACAACATTGACAGCTGGCATCGGACAAGGATCCAAGTGGAGTTAAATAGAGCAGCCCACTAACGAATTAGCCTCGTCACCTGTAGAAGGAAACTCAGAAACACCCACAGGCATCAGAGAAAGTCCATGGACAGAACCAGCCGAAGTACCACTCATGACCACAGGAGGGAGCCCGAAAACAGAATTCACAACAGGACAGTACCTGTATGGTAGGCAACTTGAGCCATTCCTCTCGGGTCTCTGTATATGGTGACTCCAGGCTCTGGAATGCTGCTGTACCTCAGGTTTAAGGTGGGCAGGTTATTTTAAGCTCTCTGCCCTCTGGTTCTGCTGTGGGACCTGCAGTTGCCTACAACCTCGGGCTCTCGGTGCCCGGCTTCTGTGCTGCAGCTTTGAGGGGCTCAATCACAGCCCTCCTCAAGTTCCTGATCACTCCTCTGCTCTTTCCCTGTCTCCTGTCTGCACCAGACTGACTAACTCCTCCACCTGACCGGGATGTATATTGAGGGACGTTCCCTTAAAACCGGGATTTGAGCTTCCCCTTCTGGCCTCGATTCAGAATGTGTTGTGTGTACAGTTTACCTGCCAAAGGGATCCCTCGTGTCTCCAGGCGTGGCATTACCCTCCCTGAGAGGAAGGCAGCACCACTGTGGTACCCGAAGTCCTGGAGTGCCACACTCCCCCCACTACCCCCATCGTCCTTTCCACCACCACCAATATTGCCTTCTCCTCCACCACCCCATCACTGCTCTCTCCATCACCCACATCATTGCCAATCTCCAATGCACACACACAGCACCACACACACAGCACCACACCACTCTGTCACACACACACACACAACGCACCACACTGCACTGTATACACACGCACACACACAGAGACAGACACACAGCATCACTCACCTCTCGGCACATTCCCCACAGCCGCAGCACAACCCGGAAGCATCTTTGTCGCCAGCAGCTTTCTGTCTGAAACAAGCGTGAGCTGAATGATGACGTCATTCAGCTGTGCTGTGTCAGACAGGAAGCGCTGGGCAGGAAGCAGGACGCCATCGGATCCCTGCAGCTCCACTCCAATGCCAAGCTGCGAAATCACTCCCTGCCCTCCAATTGCCCTCAGGGTTAGCCACCCTGAAGGGGCCAACTCTGAGGCCCCGATGCAGCCGCATCGGCTTTACATGCGGGCAGTGTTAGCTTCAGCCTGCGGCTAACACTGCCCGCTATTAAAGTGAAATGAATGTACACGCCTCTCCACGCCCATGGGGGCGTGGAGAAGCATGAATATTAATTTCTCTTTGGCATCGGGCAGGCCCCCTTGACTCAGGGGCCCCATAGCTGCTGGGTGTGCCGCTATTAGCGACACGCCACTGGCTGGGGGCCTCTGGAGCAGTGGGGGCCCTAGGCAGCTGCTTGCCAGTATGTCAGCAGATGTCTGTGCCTGGACCCACCGGGGAATCCTCTGGTTCTCTGGTGGACCAGTCTGACCCTGGACATATTCATAAGTACCAACCTTAGGTAGCTGTATGTAGTCCACCTCTGCAGTCTCTGAAATGGGTAATCTGGAATCACGGTTCCACCCCTCAGTGTGTCTAGGATGCAATTACCGACAGATCGGCCATCCAACCTGGTATAGGGGCATACTGAAGCTGACAGTACTTTGACAGTTAAGCCATCCAATCTGGTATAGGGATGTGCTGAGCTTGTCAGTGTGTTGATTGACAGCTCAACTATCCAGTCTGAGACGTTAGCTGTCTCCAAGTGTTCATTATTCCAGGTGATTGCTATACTACTTAACTGAGCTGTTTCTCCCAGACCCCTGTCAGACTTACATTCAGCTGGTGAGTTTTGTGCTTCCTGTACCTTGAGTTCTGTATGCTTGATCTTTTGTTACCTGACCTTGGACTTCGTTCTGACCATCTGTCTGTTTAACCTGATCAGCTCTGATCCATTATCCTCTCAGTACTCTGACCTCGGAACGTTACCAGACCAAACTTTTTTGTCTTCCTTCTGTTTATGAAGTACCCTACTGACTTT
The DNA here is from genome assembly GCF_032444005.1 of Ranitomeya imitator. NCBI lineage: Eukaryota > Metazoa > Chordata > Amphibia > Anura > Dendrobatidae > Ranitomeya > Ranitomeya imitator. The sequence goes on from NC_091286.1 coordinate 264,344,476, forward strand.
TGACCTTGGACTCCTTGACCATTCTGACTTACGGCTTGGCCGTGAGAAGTGACTAGTGTCATATTACGCCAGGCCAAAACGTTTTTCTTTTTCATCAGTATGGCTCCTTCTCACATGCCTTGTTATCAGGTGGCGAATTTGATGCAGATGACTCAGGATCTGGTGAAGGATTGCCAGAGTCTGGTGTCTTTGCAATATCAGTTACACGGTCAGATAATTAAATTGATGAAGACCCCCCACATAGCCCCCCACTGCCGGCAGTGGCTGTGACATCAGTACACTCTGATGTACAGTTGGTCTCTCATGAACCTGTGATAACCCTCCCTGATAAATTTTGGGGGAGAAAGAACTGTGGGTTATTTTTTTACCCTGCTCCCCTGGTCATCAGGGGAGGAGTTCCAGCAGGTGCAAATAATCATGTCTCTACTCCTCAGACCTGGGCATTTTCTTTATCCCCACCAGCCCCAGAATGGTTTTCTTTTGATGTCTTTTTTGACAGTTTAGGTCTGATATTTGATGAACCCAACAGAATCCAGGTCGCTGAGGCTAAGATCATTAACTTGGCACAAGGGGGTCGCACAGCTTAGGATTACTGTACTGGGTTCTGCAGTGGTCCACTGAAGTTCTATGGAATGATGCTGCTCTCAGGTGCCAGTTCCAAAAAGGCCTTTCCGAAACCCTCAAGGATGCTCTGGAGGCCATGACTCAGGCCATATCAATGGATCGCAGAATCTGTGACAAACGTGGTGAACAGCAGGCTGAATATTATACTTCCTCGGAGCAGGTCCATTTCCTAAGGTTAGAGTTGCCAGTCTTCATGTTGCAGAGAGAAGACTGAGACCAGATCGAGGACTCTGTCTATACTGTGCCTCTCTGGACATTTACTTAAGAATTGCATTGCTCAACTCGTCCTCAAGCTATCAAACCATCGGGAAAATGTCTGAGTTTGGGTGATGGCCAAGGATGTCACCCAGGCTCCCAAGTTCATTCAGCTGGTGAGGTTCATGCTTTCTGTTCCTCGAGTTCTGTATGGTTGATCTTTTTGTTGCCTGACCTTGGACTTCGTTCTGACCATCCATCTGTTTAACCCCTTCAGCGCTGATCTGTTATCCTTCCTTGGAACATTACCAGACCACTCTTTTGTCTCTACCTTCTTTTTGTGAAGTACCCTTCTGGCTTCTGACCTTGGACTTCTTGACTATTCTGACTTATGGCTTGGCCAAGAGAAGTCACTAGCATCACACCAAGGCTATGTTTCTCACAAACAAGACAAGTCTTTCTTTGCAGCCATATTAAAAAACCCTGAGGGACACCAATTTTGTAGCACTACTGCACACATCACACTCTTTGAATTATGCACTGGGGAAATGTGCTAAGGCAGCCATCATGGGGAACAGGCAGCATGGTAGGCAAATCCTGGTGTTTACCTGCCATACCCCTGACTCTGACCATACAGTACCCGCTTTGGCCCATGTGTTCTTTTCATGTGAGGGAACTTTGGTCTGAAAGACTTGCAGTAGCACACGATCAACGGCCACTGGGGCTGGTGCCGTGACAGTCTCCTTTGTCAAAATAGGGCTTCCTGCACTTTCGGTCACTGAGTCCCCTAGCGGGGCCGTGTCTGTTATGGCCAGTATTCCAGTCAGAGGTAGTCATGCTGTTTCCTTAGTGGCCTGGTCGGCCAAGGCATTCCCTACTACAAGGAGAGTTTGTTCCCATGTGTGCCAATAGCTGCCCTTCAGGGAAGGGTGAGGTGCTGTGAGTAGCTGCTCTATTGCCTCATAGGTTTGCCAGCAGAGTCCTGAAAATTACGGCTGCGCCAAATGGCACCAATGTCATGTGCGACCCTTTAAAACATATCTCGTGTCTGAAAATACATGAATCTCTCTTTACCTTTTTACCCAGATTGCATATTGCAGCCAGAACCTTCAACTCTACCTCTTGCGCAAAGCAGCTGGAGGAGAGTGGTTCATGCATATCCGATGATGAATCGTCCTTGATCATTGATCCAAGCTCTGGGACAATCTACAAAATACTCAGCAGAGGGGTCAATGAGGGGGACATCAGTTGTATCTAACAAGCCCTATGTTTATGCCCCCATCAGTGCCTGACTGTCATGTTCATGTGTTAGGCTACTTTCACACTTGCGTCGTTTAGCTTCCGTCTCTCTCTCTCTCTCTCCATTTGATTCCCGGAATTTGTGTACGACACATCCGTCATTACACTGGATGCGTCGCACACGTTTTTTCCCTATTTTCATGACATCCGTCATTTTGCTGCACCACGACGTACAGCACAAAATGCAAGTGTGAAAGTAGCCTTAGTGTCACACTGAGCTTCCTCATCTGCTAGTTTACAAGGGCAGGTTTTGGTTCTGCCCTTCCTCTTCCCCATCCTGATATTCTCCTCCCTTTTGTAAATCCACTCATAGTAGTGTAGCTGGATTTAGAACATTACAGTGTTTGTTAGTTATATTGGGGGGATATTAAAGGGAACCTGTCACCCCCAAAATCGATGGTGAGGTAAGCTCACCATCATCAGGGGCTTATCTACAGCCTTCTGTAATGCTGTAGATAAGCCGCTGATGTTACCTGAAAGAGGAGAAAAAGATGATAGATTATACTCACCAAGGGGCGGTCCTGCTCTGATGGGTGTCTCAGGTCCGGAACAGCGCCTCCCATCTTCATTCCATTATGTCCTCTTCTGGTCTTCACGCCACGGTTCCGGCGCAGGCGTACTTTGTCTGCCATGTTGAGGGCAGAGCAAAGTATTGCAGTGTGCATGCGCCGGAAAGGTCAGAGAGGCCCGGCACCTGCGCGCTGCAGTACTTTGCTCTGCCCTCAACAGGGCAGACAAAGTACGCCTGCGCCGGAGCCGCGGCGTGAAGACCAGAAGAGGACATCATGGAATGAAGATAGGAGGCGCCGGAGCGGACCTGAGACACTCATTAGACCGAACCGCAGCGGGACCGCCCCTGGGTGAGTATATTCTAACCTTTTTTTCTCCTCTTTCAGGTTACATTGGGGGCTTATCTACAGCATTACAGAATGCTGTGTTTAAGCCCCTGATGACAGTGAGCTTACCTCACCATCGATTTTTGGGGTTACAGGTTCCCTTTAAACAGGGAGGTTATAGGGACAATAAAACCTCCTGTCTGGAGCTCTGGGACATTATCCTGTGTCATCGCATTCTAGACAGCACATATAGAGTCCTGCTTTATAGACCTGGTTTAAGCTTTACTGTCACCAGCCAATGGGCAATTTTACCAAATCAAGTTTGTAACATACCCACAGCTGACTGGGTATGTCCTCGAATCAAGTAGGTAGGGAATGGTAGTACATCTTAGAACATGTACTGTCCAAGTCTGTAGGAATTGTCAGGGACAGGACACTACACAGTTGGCCATTTGGAGTGAATTCTATGCATTTTTCTGCAACACGTCGATCCCTAACAAGTTAAGATACATCAGGGCAACTAAACCTGGGTCACAATTAAATTGAATTATACAAATTCAGTTTGAAGGGGCTGAGTAATTTGTAATTTAGTAGGTCATCCCTCTACCCCTTCACAAGCTACATATGCAGGGGACAGTATGTCCTCTGAGATGTGTTCTTATATTAATAGTATACAGGCTGTGTCTATCATGAAGGAAACAGATCGTCCCTTCCCAGGAAAATATCTGCAGGCCTATCCCATCGTTCTTGCATAAGGCATGGGTGTCAAAAAGGAAAGTTTTACATCAAGTACATAGACTACAGGGGTCTCTCCAATTTCATACTATGATAGATTACTTACACAATTCTATGTTATTTCCTCTGATTTACTTTCGCTCACTGAGAAATGCTTTGATTACTTCTAATCACATCCTACCCAGCTCAAGTCTGCTCTTATCTATCTTCAAGTAATCCTTCCCAATTACAAATACACTTCTCCCATTCCTTCTTAGTAGTTTCACTATATCACATGCAGTAACAAGGGTGGTACCTCTGAGGTTTATTTCCTTGCAGCTGCCAGTCCTCTGACTGCAACTTCAAGGCTACTTTTACATATGCTGGGTTTTTTGCGGCCTGTTTCTACGGGCCGTTGTTGTGGGCTGTATTGCCATATTTTTTGCGGTCTCCTGCAAAAACGAGCCCCAAATAACCTTCTCTAATCACCGTTTTTCCCTGTTGTTACAAATTGCAGGGGAAAAAAACGGCGATCTGCTAATACGGTGTACCGCGAAAGCAAGCTACCGTTGTATTTGCGGTAGCATTGTTTTAAATGGAGGCCGGGACATGGCGCTACAATATATTTTTGTGGGCTGTTTTTGCAGCCCCATAGAAATCTATTGGGGCCGCAAAAACGGCCCGCAAAAACACGACAAGGGTAAAAGCTGCCTAATGCCCACAGTTATCCAAAGAACTGAAGGGGCTCATAGATTCTTAACCACAGAAGACTCTACTCTTCACCCAGCACCTATTCGCTCGCAAGAGAAGTATTTCAACTCTCAGAGCCACTGTTCTTGCAAAGAGTAATTTCTAGGAAATCTCAACATCAGGTAACCAGCCCTTTGTACCTGTGCAACTTTGACACACAACCAACAAAATAATAATAATCTAAAACATATTACCAATAGTTCTTGCAGTTACTTCCACTGGTCAATATAAAATGTCGTGGGAAAATAAAGGTACTGTCACATTAAGCGACGCTGCAGCGATCTAGACAACAATCCAACGCTGCAGCTGAGAGAGAATTTTAGTCTAAGAAGAGGTTTCACATGTACTCATTCAGATGGAGACGTTTATTCTCAGCGAGGTAAGGCAAGTTTAGGACCTGGTATAAGAGAGATGCCGTAAAGGGGCTACCAGGTACACATAAAATTGGCCATTTTTATGCGCTAAAAGCTCTCATTTTTCATATTTCTAGTGCAGTAATGCAGTTCAGATTTTGTGTTTTCAAGTTTACATGTTTTAGCGCTGCAGTGTGCTGCCTTATTTACTTAACTATATACGAGTTGGCGACTCTAGGTTCAGCACCTGTTCACACTTAGTCTATGTTTGGATGTGCCGGTCAGGTTTTTGAAATGTATTCTTTAGCCTTCTGATCGTGCACTCCGCCTCCTAGCTTCAGGTGTTTTAATTACAGCAGGTCCAATACCCCTCCACAGAGAGAGAGAATTTTAGTCTAAGAAGAGGTTTCACATGTACTCATTCAGATGGAGACGTTTATTCTCAGCGAGGTAAGGCAAGTTTAGGACCTGGTATAAGAGAGATGCCGTAAAGGGGCTACCAGGTACACATAAAATTGGCCATTTTTATGCGCTAAAAGCTCTCATTTTTCATATTTCTAGTGCAGTAATGCAGTTCAAATTTCGTGTTTTCAAGTTTACATGTTTTAGCGCTGCAGTGTGCTGCCTTATTTACTTAACTATATACGAGTTGGCGACTCTAGGTTCAGCACCTGTTCACACTTAGTCTATGTTTGGATGTGCCGGTCAGGTTTTTGAAAAATAAAGGTACCGTCACATTAAGCGACGCTGCAGCGATCTAGACGACAATCCAACGCTGCAGCGTCGCTGTGTGGTCGCTGGAGAGCTGTGACACAGTCAGCTCTCCAGCGACCAACGATGCCGAAGTCACCTGGTAACCAGGGTAAACATCGGGTTACTAAGCGCGGCCCTGCGCTTAGTAACCCGATGTTTACCCTGGTTACCAGCGTAAACGTAAAAAAAAAAAAAAAAAACACTACATACTTACATTCCGGCGTCTGTCCTCTCCGGCGCTCTGCTTCTCTGCACTGAGCACTGGCCGGAAAGCAGAGCACAGCGGTGACGTCACAGTGCAGAGAAGCACAGCGCCGGGGGACAGACACCGGAATGTAAGTATGTAGTGTTTGGTTTTTTTACATTTACACTGGTAACCAGGGTAAACATCGCGTTACTAAGCGCGGCCCTGCGCTTAGTAACCCGATGTTTACCCTGGTTACCAGGTGACTTCGGCATCGTTGGCCGCTGGAGAGCTGTCTGTGTGACAGCTCTCCAGCGACCACACAGCGACCCTGCAGCGTTGGATTGTTGTCTAGATCGCTGCAGCGTCGCTTAATGTGACGGTACCCAATGTTTACCCTGGTTACCAGTGAAGACATCGCTGAATCGGCGTCACACACGCCAATTCAGCGATGTCTGCGGGAGATCCAGCGACGAAATAAAGTTCTGGACTTTCTGCGCCGACCAGCGATGGCACAGCAGGATCCTGATCGCTGCTGCCTGTCAAACTGAACGATATCACTAGCCAGGACGCTGCAACGTCACCGATCGCTAACGATATCGTTCAGTGTGAAGGTACCTTAAGTTCTTTTTCCTACAAAAGTTTTATTTACATCCTCTGATTCAAGCAGATTACATCTAGCACAAAAGAGGAGGTATTACCTAGATCAGAGCATAATGGCAGGTTTTAAATACTTAATCAAAATGTTCCCTTCAACATCTTGCAAGGGGGCACAGCTTACCAATTAATTCTGTAGTATGTTTCCCCTCTCTGGCTATTGTTTCTTGGTCTGGATATACTGATTGGATGGATTACTACTCCTATCATGACATTTCCTGTCTTGAGGTCACACAGAACAAAGCAGAGGCACTGAGAACAACTAATCTGATTTACCAACCCAATTTTACAATATGTAAGTCACTCAATCCACATTCCACAATCGCGGGTATAAAATCCTCCTGCTGTATTCAGGCTAAGGCCGGGGTGACACTTGCGAGTACAATGCGAGAAACTTGCACGCGTCTCTCGTATCAATACCCGGCACAGCCGTCGACTCTTGGGAACGGAGCGTTTAGCTGCATAGAAAAACATGCAGCTGCACGCTCCGGTCCGAGTGCCGGCAGCTGTGTTGAGTATTGATCCGAGAGACTTGTGTAAGTTTCTCTCATTGTATTCGCAAGTGTGACCGTGGCCTAAGGCTGCATTCAGCTCTTCTTTCAAGAGAGTGCCCTTATCAATTTACAGTGGACATTTAAAACCCTTAGAGTATAAGGGTACCGTCACACTATACCATTTCGATCGCTACGACGGTACGATTCGTGACGTTCCAGCGATATCGTTACGATATCGCTGTGTCTGACACGCAGCAGCGATCAGGGATCCTGCTGAGAATCGTACGTCGTAGCAGATCGTATGGAACTTTCTTTCATCGCTGGATCTCCCGCTGTCATCGCTAGATCGGTGTGTGTGACACCGATCTAGCGATCTAGCGATGCGATCCAGCGATGCGTTCGCTTGTAACCAGGGTAAACATCGGGTAACTAAGCGCAGGGCCGCGCTTAGTAACCCGATGTTTACCCTGGTTACAAGCGTAAAACTAACAAAAAAACAAACAGCACATACTTACATCTGGTGTCCGTCACGTCCCTTGCCGTCTGCTTCCCGCACTGTGACTGCCGGCCGTAAAGTGAAAGCAGAGCACAGCGGTGACGTGCTTTCACTTTCACTTTACGGCCGGCAGTCACAGTGCGGGAAGCAGACGGCAAGGGACGTGACGGACACCAGATGTAAGTATGTGCTGTTTGTTTTTTTTTAGTTTTACGCTTGTAACCAGGGTAAACATCGGGTTACTAAGCGCGGTCCTGCGCTTAGTTACCCGATGTTTACCCTGGTTACCCGGGTACCTCGGCATCGTTGGTCGCTGGAGAGCTGTCTGTGTGACAGCTCCCCAGCGACCACACTACGATTTACCTACGATCACGGCCAGGTCATATCGCTGGTCGTGATCGTAGGTAAATCGTATAGTGTGACGGTACCCTTACCTTACCATGAAGGATTCCTCTGTTATGAACAGTCACACTTCACTGATCCTGTTAAGGACCAAATTTTTCTTTTCACCACATATGAAGGAACACTCCTACTGGAATCCCTTACCAATCAGAGACCGTAGTAATTTCGCAGGAAATCCGCACTGCGGAATTACCGTGGATTTACCACAGTTTTCCCCCATTTTTTGTGCAGATTCCACCTACGGTTTAACACCTGCTGATTTCTATTGAGGAGTCCGCACAAAGAATTGACATGCTGCGGAATAAAGCGTTTTTTGCGCATTTTTTTCCGCAGCATGTGCACTGCGGATTTTGTTTTCCATAGGTTTACATGGTACTGTAAACTCATGGAAAACTGCTGCCAATCCGCAGCGGCAAATCCACTGCGGATCTGCAGCAAAATCCGCAGCGTGTGCATATACCATTATAGTTTACAACAACATCACTCCAGACTTTACAATCACATAGGCAACAAGGACAACATATAACAATCATCCTACTCCTAAAATATACAGGTAGAACTGCGAAGGCATCTGACCAAAATCGTTGGGCAAGGTTGGCTACTTGTCACTTCATTCAATGTTCATTCAACCATAAGTCAATCGTCAATTATACATGTAAAGACACATTGAAACATATAACAGACCACAAATGATACATACAAAAATTTAAGCATTGGCAAAGATTGAACAGAGATTGTCTTGTTCAGACCACCAATTACTAGGGTTGAGCGACCTTTACTTTTATAGGATCGGGTCGGGTTTCACGAAACCCGACTTTTTCAAAAGTCGGGTCGAGTGAAATCGGCCGATCCTATAAAAAAGTCGGGGTCGGGGTCGGCCGAAACCTGAAACCCAATGCAGTGCATTGGGTTTCCATGGTTCCCAGGGTCTGAAGGAGCGGAAACTCTCCTTCAGGCCCTGCGATCCATATTTTAGTGTAAAATAAAGAATTAAAATAAAAAATATCGCAATACTTACCCTCTGACGCGCCCTGGTACTAATCGGGAACCTTCCTTCCTTAGAATCAGCCTTCCAGGACCTTGCGGTGAAGTCGCGGTGACGTCGCGGCTTGTGATTGGCCGCGCGGCCGCCCATGTGACCGCTCACGCGACCAATCACAAGCCGCGACGTCACCGCTGACGTCACCGAAGGTCCTGGAAGGGCTGATTCTTAGGAAGGAAGGCTGTCGGAAAGAAGCAGGGCGCGTCCGAGGGTGAGTATATTCTTATTAGGTATATACTCACCCTCGGACGCGCCCTGCTTCTTTATTTGTAATGAATGTTTATTTGTAATGTGGTTTTGACTTACTCTATTTTTTTGGTAAATAATGATTTTATTATTTTCATTGTTTTGCAGCTTCTTGGCAATAATATAAAGAAGACGCGACAGGACAACACTCGGTGGATGCCATATCTGTGTTTTCAATTGAAAAAAAACTTTCAGTTAACTACTTGCAGGAGAAAGTTTTTGTAGCTGGTGGCCAATTTTTGTACTGTACCAGATTTTTGTTGTATGTGTTTGTTTTTAATGTTAAAATGTCTGCATTTGATATCTCTCCAGTATTTTCTTTTTTATAAGCAAAATACTTATTTTTATATTTTCTGATGTTTTATACCAGAGTGTTCCTCGGGGCACGCTTATAAAGTGTCTTATATATGTGTTTCTAATGAGTCACATTATATTTTTTTTCTAATTGTTGCTCTAAGAGATCTCAAAGATTTTATGGTTTGGAAATGATTGTTATGCCTTTACTGTCTTATATAAAAAAAAACTGAATGGACACTTGTCAGCTCTTCTCAGGTGAAATGTTAGCAAGTTCCGTCTGTTGGGCCATTATTCTAGGTCATACCCCCAGATCTGTGAACTGAGCAGTAAGGAAAATTAGCTGGTCTAAGAAGCATATCCATCTTTCCTACTTAAACACTTTCTTCATTGCTACTTAATGTTTTATATTTTAAAGCCATTGTAAGATTTTATAGAAGGAACTGATTGTAATTAGCACCATAGGTATCATCAGATTTTAAGTACAGTGGGCAATCATTCAGCACTTTTTTGTAGGCATACATCCTCTCCCCAGCAACCTGTATGCATTTGACATGACATTATTTGTTCCTTTTATTGCATTACTTTCTTCATTGATTCCTTTTGCATAATTTATATGTAGTTTTAGTGCTGGTTTTGTACTCTGAGCTTGTTGCCCTGTGCACAATATTTTAAGACAGACTGAAATGTCAAGTTTGTTCTGTCAAAAGCAGTAGTGTTTCAAAATAGATAAAAAACAACATAAAGACTACATTCTAGAGCTGCTGTTATACTTATAAAGACAGTAAAATGTGATAACAACTATTAGCAGGTCATCTTTAGTATGTAGGTTTGATGAATCGGTGAGTGGTTGTATTGTATTGTGTGTGGTATTGTTATTAGTATTGTGAACTTTATTAAAATGTTTGCCTTCTGATTCAGTGTTTACTTTTCTTAATTTCCAAAATGCTTGATTTCTTTGAAGGTTGTGTCTTCTGTCTTTACACACTTCTTTCTTAACCCCTTCCCAACATGCGCCATATATGTACAGTGCTGTGGGATCACATGAGCTCACACCAAGCACCGTCACGATCAAATGTGGGTGTCAACTCAATATGAGAGGTGACGCCCTGCTAGCATTGATCGTGGGCGTTTAGCCCCTCTGATGCTGCTGTCAATAGTGACAGTGACAACAATGGGCATCGCAGAGGGTGGTAGCTCCCTCTCTGCTCCCATGATCACAATGCGTTTGCCATTGCTTTGTGCCGACGGTCTCCATGGTGACCCCGGGATGAAAGATGGCTGCAAGGTCACCCAGGGACTATGGCCTTGGCCTTTAAGCTCTTTGAGAGTAGGAGCTGAAATGCCTCCTCCCTGCCTGCAAGACGCTGATCTGATGCCCTGCAATTTAAATGCATTGCAAAGTATGAGATCAGGAAACATAGATGTCCCATACTGGGACAAGGTAAAAATGTATAGGCTCGTCCAAGGTTGCCTCCCCCTGTTTGATGCGGCGATGAGCCTGCAACTTTTCTCCGATCCACCCATGGCTGTTAACATCTTAAATGCTGTTGTCAATCTCTGACAGCAGCATTTAACATACCTGTGCCGGAAGCGCAATTTGAAATTGGTTCCATGGGTTACACGGGCAGCAGTGGTCTGGTCAGTGGAGGTCTAGTGGAAGGAGTGACCGCAGACAGGCCTCAAAGGCCTAACATAAAAAAATTGGCCTTGCTGTAGGCAATTTGAAATTGGTTCCATGGGTTACACGGGCAGCAGTGGTCTGGTCAGTGGAGGTCTAGTGGAAGGAGTGACCGCAGACAGGCCTCAAAGGCCTAACATAAAAAAATTGGCCTTGCTGTAGGCAATTTGAAATTGGTTCCATGGGTTACACGGGCAGCAGTGGTCTGGTCAGTGTAGTCAGATTGTAATGAGTGTCTGCCAGTTAGTAGTCAAAAACAATACAGAAATGTGAATGTCTCGCATTTAAAACACAACGGAAACACTAAAGGGTGCAATCATTAGGTACAGGGGTGGGATCCTCTGCGTAGTTTCTGACCTACTAATTTGGCGCAAAGTATTTACTTGGGTAAATAGAGGACACTGCCCCTGACTATGTGAAGTACCATCATACATGTCAACACAATGGTATTGTCAGTGTCAGGAATGGAAGGATGTCAGCACATGGTCTAAACATTGGTGGAAGTGTGAGAGATAATTGTGGAAGTGGCAGAGCAATGTTTGACCTGGGGGTGGGTGAACTCTCTTGTGGACGGCGGTACAGGCCAAAGGGCCCCTCATGTTACAACAGTGTGTCTGACGTTGGGTGCGCACCACCACCGCCAGAGACACTTTATTGTACTATGAGGGACCCAGTGCCAGTGCTGTCGAGCAAAAGCGGGCACTCCCACCTCTTCAGACAAACAGCACTCTCACGGGTGCTTGCGCCAAGTCGCGATACCACGGGCCCGTGTGGGGAGTTTGGCCATTTAGGGAGGTGTTAACATGTCGTATGCTGGACAATCAGCTGCTGCAAATTAAGACATTTGATAAGTAATTCACAGTAGTCCACAGGCAAGAGCTTTTCAGAGGAAAGCTAGGTGTCGCCCGGGCAAGGTGGGGCAAAAGAATTAGAAATCCAGTTGTGGTTCATTTTAATGAATGTTAGATCATCAACATTTTGTGTAGCCAGACGAGTCCTTTTTTCGGTTAATATTGAACCAGCAGCACTGAATACTCTTTCAGATAGGACACTAGCAGCCGGGCAAGCAAGCTCCTGCAATGCATATTCAGCCAATTCTGGCCAGGTGTCTAATTTGGATGCCCAGTAATCAAATGGGAATGACGGTTGAGGGAGAACATCGATAAGGGATGAAAAATAGTTTGTAACCATACTGGACAAATGTTGTCTCCTTTCACTTTGAATTGATGCAGCAGTACCTGTCCTGTCTGCGGTCATAGCAAAATCACTCCACAACCTGGTCAGAAAACCCCTCTGTCCAACGCCACTTCTGATGTGTGCACCCCTAGCACTCCTGGTCTGCTGGCCCCTGGAGCTCGTGTGAGAACGATCACGGGCGCTGTGTGCTGGGAATGCCTGAAGCAAACGGTCAACAAGAGTTGATTCTTTTGTTGCTAATATTAGTTCCAAGTTCTCATGTGGCATAATATTTTGCAATTCGCCTTTATAGCGAGGATTAAGGAGGCAGGACAACCAGTAATCGTCATCGTTCATCATTTTTGTGATGCGTGTGTCCCTTTTGAGGATACGCAAGGCATAATCCGCCATGTGGGCCAAAGTTCCAGTTGTCAAATCTGCGGTTGTGCTTGGTTGAGGGGCAGTTGCAGGCAAATCGACGTCACTTGTGTCCCTCAAAAAACCAGAACCCGGCCTTGCCACGCCACCAATTTCCAGTGCCCCCGGGAAAGCTTCCTCATTAAAAATATACTCATCCCCATCATCCTCCTCGTCCTCCACCTCCTCTTCGCCCGCTACCTCGTCCTGTACACTGCCCTGACCAGACAATGGCTGACTGTCATCAAGGCTTTCCTCTTCCTCTGGTGCAGACGCCTGATCCTTAATGTGCGTCAAACTTTGCATCAGCAGACGCATTAGTGGGATGATCATGCTTATTATGGCGTTGTCTGCACTAACCAGCCGTGTGCATTCCTCAAAACACTGAAGGACTTGACACATGTCTTGTATCTTCGACCACTGCACACCCGACAACTCCATGTCTGCCATCCTACTGCCTGCCCGTGTATGTGTATCCTCCCACAAAAACATAACAGCCCGCCTCTGTTCGCACAGTCTCTGAAGCATGTGCAGTGTTGAGTTCCACCTTGTTGCAACGTCTATGATTAGGCGATGCTGGGGAAGGTTCAAAGACCGCTGATAGGTCTGCATACGGCTGGAGTGTACAGGCGAACGGCGGATATGTGCGCAAAGTCCACGCACTTTGAGGAGCAGGTCTGAGAAACCAGGATAAGTTTTCAATAAGCACTGCACCACCAGGTTTAAGGTGTGAGCCAGGCAAGGAATGTGTTTCAGTTGGGAAAGGGAGATTGCAGCCATGAAATTCCTTCCATTATCACTCACTACCTTGCCTGCCTCAAGATCTACTGTGCCCAGCCACGACTGCGTTTCTTGCTGCAAGAACTCGGACAGAACTTCCGCGGTGTGTCTGTTGTCGCCCAAACACTCCATAGCCAATACAGCCTGCTGACGCTTGCCAGTAGCTGCCCCATAATGGGACAACAGGTGTGCAACAGTGACAGCTGACGATGGAGTGGTTTCACGACTGTGGTCTGTGGAAGAGCTCTCGCTTCTGCAGGAGGACGAGGAGGAGGAGGAGGGGGTGCGAACGCCTACAGCCAACTGTTTCCTAGACCGTGGGCTAGGCACAACTGTCCCGAAATTGATGTCCCCTGTGGACCCTGCATCCACCACATTCACTCAGTGTGCCGTGATGGACACGTAACGTCCCTGGCCATGCCTACTGGTCCATGCATCTGTAGTCAGGTGCACCTTTGTACTCACAGATTGCCTGAGTGCATGGACGATGCGCTGTTTAACATGCTGGTGCAGGGCTGGGATGGATTTTCTGGAAAAAAAGTGTCGAGTGAGTAGCTCGTAGCGTGGTTCAGCGTACTCCATCAGGGCTTTGAAAGCTTCGCTTTCAACTAACCGGTAGGGCATCATCTCTAACGAGATTAGTCTAGCTATGTGGGCGTTCAAACCCTGTGTACGCGGATGCGAGGATAAGTACTTCCTTTTTCTAACTAGAGTCTCATGTAGGGTGAGCTGGACTGGAGAGCTGGAGATCGTGGAACTAGCGGGTGTGCCTGTGGACATGGCAGACTGAGAGACGGTTGGAGACGGTATTGTTTCCGCCGGTGCCCTAGATGCAGTATTACCTCCAACGAAACTGGTGATTCCCTGACCCTGACTGCTTTGGGCTGGCAAAGAAACCTGCACAGATACTGCCGGTGGTGAAGAAAATGGTGGCCTTACAGTGACGGAAGGGATGTTGCGTTGCTGAGTAGCTTCATTGGCCGAGTGTGCTACAACCTTAAGGGACGTTTGGTAGTTAGTCCAGGCTTGCAAATGCATGGTGGTTAAATGTCTATGCATGCAACTTGTATTGAGACTTTTCAGATTCTGACCTCTGCTTAAGCTAGTTGAACATTTTTGACAGATGACTTTGCGCTGATCAATTGGATGTTGTTTAAAAAAATGCCAGACTGCACTCTTCCTAGCATCGGATCCCTTTTCAGGAATTGCTGACTGAGCTTTAACCGGATGGACACGCTGTCCTCCAACATTTTTTTGCTTTGCCACGCGTTTTGGGCAAGATACGGGCCCGGCAGATGGAACCTGTTGCGATGTTGCTGCCTGCTGCGGCCCCTCCTCCTCCGCTTCAGAACTACTGCCGCCTGCACCCTGTTCCCCCAATGGCTGCCAATCGGGGTCGACAACTGGGTCATCTATAACCTCCTCTTCTAGCTCGTGTGCAACTTCGTCTGTGTCACCGTGTAGGTCGGCGGTATAGCGTTCGTGACGGGGCAACATAGTCTCATCAGGGTCTGATTCTGGATCAGTACCCTGAGAGGGCAATGTTGTGGTCTGAGTCAAAGGACCAGCATAGTAGTCTGGCTGTGGCTGTGCATCAGTGCACTCCATGTCAGAATCTACTTGTAATGGGCATGGCCTGTTAACTGTTTCACTTTCTAAGCCAGGGACGGTATGTGTAAAGAGCTCCATGGAGTAACCCGTTGTGTCGCCTGCTGCATCCTTCTCTCTTGTTGTTGTTTTTGCTGAAGAGGACAAGGAAGCGACTTGTCCCTGACCGTGAACATCCACTAACGACGCGCTGCTTTTAGATTTGCCAGTTTCAGAAGAGGAGGCAAAAGAGCTAGAGG
This sequence comes from Ranitomeya imitator, assembly GCF_032444005.1. Classification (NCBI taxonomy): domain Eukaryota; kingdom Metazoa; phylum Chordata; class Amphibia; order Anura; family Dendrobatidae; genus Ranitomeya; species Ranitomeya imitator. The sequence continues at coordinate 264,359,716 of NC_091286.1, forward strand.
CTGAGTCAGCAAGGTAAGCCAAAACTTGCTGTTGCTGCTCCGGCTTTAAAAGCGGTTTTCCAACTCCCAGAAAAGGGAGTGTTCGAGGCCTTGTGTAGCCAGACGACGAACCTGGCTCCACAGCTCCAGACTTAGGTGGAATAATTTTTTTCCCACGACCACCTGATGCTCCACTACCACTACCATCATTACCAGCTGACAATGAACGCCCACGGCCACGACCTCTTCCACCAGACTTCCTCATTGTTTTACAAACTTAACCAAAGTAACTTTATTTGTTGCTGTCAGACAACTTACACGGTGAGCTATAACTTCAGTATGATTTCGATATCGCTTTACAGGTTGGTGAAACCGCAAGGAAAATCAGGCACAATGTTACACACTCTGTTTTCTGTGGCACAAAATCAGAGAGATGCCACACACGCAGGACTCTCACTCAAGCAAAAATGTCAATATTAATCTCCCACTTTTTTTTTTTTTTTTTTAAGGAGACTTTAGAAAAAAATAAATAAAATGATTTATTCAGGAAGAATTTAGAAACCAAATAAAATAAAATGATTTTTCAGGGACAATTTAGAAACCAAATAAAAAAAAAATATAGGCTTTCTATGGCCCACTGAGTGAGAGATGGCACCCACAGGAGTCAGGAGTGGCACACAAGCCCAGAGGCCAATATTTTTCTCCCACTGATTGATGTGATTTTTTTTCAGGTAGATTTTAGAACCCAAATCAAGCAAAAAAAAAAAATATAGGCTTTCTATGGCCCACTGAGTGAGAGATGGCACCCACAGGAGTCAGGAGTGGCACACAAGCCCAGAGGCCAATATTTTTCTCCCACTAATTGATGTGATTTTTTTCAGGTAGATTTTAGAACCCAAATCAAGCAAAAAAAAAATATAGGCTTTCTATGGCCCACTGAGTGAGAGATGGCACCCACAGGAGTCAGGAGTGGCACACAAGCCCAGAGGCCAATATTTTTCTCCCACTGATTGATGTGATTTTTTTTCAGGTAGATTTTAGAACCCAAATCAAGCAAAAAAAAAAAAATAGGCTTTCTATGGCCCACTGAGTGAGAAATGGCACCCACAGGAGTCAGGAGTGGCACACAAGCCCAGAGGCCAATATTTTTCTCCCACTGATTGATGTGATTTTTTTCAGGTAGATTTTAGAACCCAAATCAAGCAAAAAAAAAAATATAGGCTTTCTATGGCCCACTGAGTGAGAGATGGCACCCACAGGAGTCAGGAGTGGCACACAAGCCCAGAGGCCAATATTTTTCTCCCACTGATTGATGTGATTTTTTTCAGGTAGATTTTAGAACCCAAATCAAGCAAAAAAAAAAAATATAGGCTTTCTATGGCCCACTGAGTGAGAGATGGCACCCACAGGAGTCAGGAGTGGCATACAAGCCCAGAGGCCAATATTTTTCTCCCAATGATTGATGTGATTTTTTCAGGTAGATTTTAGTACCCAAATCAAGCAAAAAAAAAAATATAGGCTTTCTATGGCCCACTGAGTGAGAGATGGCATACACAGGGATGGCACTCTAGCAGAAATGCCAATCTTAATCTCCCACAAAAAAAAAAAAAAAAGGGGACTGTCCCACAATTACTATCTCCCTGAAGTAATCTCAGCCAGGTATGGCAGGCAGCAATAAGGAGTGGACTGATGCACAAATGAAATAAAAAGTGTGGACAAACAAACAAGATAGCTGTGCAGAAAGGAAGGAACAAGAGGATTTTTGCTTTGAAAAAAGCAGTTGGTTTGCACAGCGGCGTACACACAGCAATGCAGCTATCAGGGAGCCTTCTAGGGCAGCCCAATGAGCTACAGCGCTGAGGAAAAAAAAAAATGTAGCCTCCACTGTCCCTGCAAACCGAAGGTGGTGTTGGACAGTGGAAATCGCTACAGCACAAGCTGTTTTATGGTTAATGGACCCTGCCTAACGCTATCCCTGCTTCTGAAGAAGCGGCAGCAACCTCTCCCTAAGCTCAGATCAGCAGCAGTAAGATGGCGGTCGGCGGGAACGCCCCTTTATAGCCCCTGTGACGCCGCAGACAGCAAACCAATCACTGCAATGCCCTTCTCTAAGATGGTGGGGACCAGGACCTATGTCATCACGCTGCCCACACTCTGCGTTCACCTTCATTGGCTGAGAAATGGCGCTTTTCGCGTCATTGAAACGCGACTTTGGCGCGAAAGTCGCGTACCGCATGGCCGACCCCGCACAGGGGTCGGGTTGGGTTTCATGAAACTCGACTTTGCCAAAAGTCGGCGACTTTTGAAAATGAACGACCCGTTTCGCTCAACCCTACCAATTACCCATCCCGTAGCCCTCTAGGTAACACTGAATTTTTAGTAACACAATGGTTACTCACCACGGCTCATTCAGTGGTTCCAAGAGAAATCTTTGCAGTCCGGTCCAAAGGAGGTCCAGTTCTGACAACCCCGCGTTTTGACACCATGTAATGATGAGGAAACTTGTATGGAAAGTTTTAGGAGGAACTCAAAATGTTTCACACGTTTGCCAGTTTTGCTCAAATCAGGGAGTCAATCAATCAAAAACAAGGGCACACAACCAGTGTCTGTTAGTGTACTAGCCTGTCTGACCTTCAAAAGCACAGTCACAAATTTTTATTATAGCCACAAAGATAAGGAGAAGTGGGAATGGCTTCTTACATTACATTACCTGAGACAGAAGATATCTAAGTTGGGAAACAAAATTGTAAATTATGGATTCTGTTACATTCCTTTATAACCAGTTCTAACCAGTTTACTATACTTTCAGAAAACAAGGAATGTTTAACACACAGAAATCTCTATATAAGCTACAACACCCTGTGCTGTTGCTTTCATCAATAACACTAATAATTCCTAAATACACAATTAGCAGATATATGCCAACTCTGCTCCAATGACGTAATCCTAATCACAGTTACATCACCTAATTTTATAAATGCTCTCTGTGTAAGGTATACAGTTTTAGCATTTCTTATCTTAGTTCCTTTGCATATTGACATGTTTCTATATGTTTTTTCAGATATGCTTTATTCTTGCATTAACAAACTGGATATTGCTATTTCTGCATGGTACACCCCCATTAGGAAAGGTGTTTCAAGGAAGAAGTGTACTTTACAGTATACAAATGTTCTATTTGCAATATGCATGGCGCCACATACAGAAGAACTATTGGCTCCAAAATAACCAGAAACATTTTCAGTAAAGTGAGGAAGAAGAGGGTACTTGGTGTCATGAAGCATCTTCCTCTCATTATCCAGACTATCTGTCAGTATCCTCAATTGATCCACAGCTTTTAAGTAGCGATGAGCGAGTACCATAATATTCGTAATCGCTATACTCGCCTGGAGTACTTTGTAAAAATCGCGTATTCGTTACGAATAGCAAGTACAATGCAAGTCAATGGGAAATGCGAGTAATTTTCTGCTGGACCCTATAAAAGGGTCTGGGGGCCTGAGGAAAATTTTGAAATGGATGGGAAAGTGATGAAACAGAATTGGAAGAGCCTGGAGAATATGCTGCATGCTTTTCTGGCTCACATATGGTTTCTGTGAATAAGTTTGTCGCAGTATTATGCCACTTGTACAGATGCACAAAAGCAACTACCAAACCTAGATTTCTATTGAATATGTATCTCCTATCTCAGTCACAATGTGGGAAAACCTGTCACAAGGTCCTCTAATGACAAATCACAAGAACATCCTAAATAGGCACTGTAAGCGGTTTATACCTTGTGGGAATAAAAGGACTAGAAATAGAAAAAACCCAATGTGGTTAAACAAAGAAGTAAGACAGGCAATTAACAGTAAAAAGAAAGCATTTGCACTACTAAAGCAGGATGGTACCATTGAAGCTCTAAAAACTATAGGGAGAAAAATACTTTATCTAAAAAACTAATTAAAGCTGCCAAAAAGGAAACAGAGAAGCACATTGCTAAGGAGAGTAAAACTAATCCCAAACTGTTCTTCAACTATATCAATAGTAAAAGAATAAAAACTGAAAATGTAGGCCCCTTAAAAAATAGTGAGGAAAGAATGGTTGTAGATGACGAGGAAAAAGCTAACATATTAAACACCTTCTTCTCCACGGTATTCACGGTGGAAAATGAAATGCTAGGTGAAATCCCAAGAAACAATGAAAACCCTATATTAAGGGTCACCAATCTAACCCAAGAAGAGGTGCGAAACCGGCTAAATAAGATTAAAATAGATAAATCTCCGGGTCCGGATGGCATACTCCCACGAGTACTAAGAGAACTAAGTAATGTAATAGATAAACCATTATTTATTTTTAGGGACTCTATAGCAAACGGGGTCTGTTCCACAGGACTGGCGCATAGCAAATGTGGTGCCAATATTCAAAAAGGGCTCTAAAAGTGAACCTGGAAATTATAGGCCAGTAAGTCTAACCTCTATTGTTGGTAAAATATTTGAAGGGTTTCTGAGGGATGTTATTCTGGATTATCTCAATGAGAATAACTGTTTAACTCCATATCAGCATGGGTTTATGAGAAATCGCTCCTGTCAAACCAATCTAATCAGTTTTTATGAAGAGGTAAGCTATAGGCTGGACCACGGTGAGTCATTGGACGTGGTATATCTCGATTTTTCCAAAGCGTTTGATACCGTGCCGCACGAGAGGTTGGTACACAAAATGAGAATGCTTGGTCTGGGGGAAAATGTGTGTAAATGGGTTAGTAACTGGCTTAGTGATAGAAAGCAGAGGGTGGTTATAAATGGTATAGTCTCTAACTGGGTCGCTGTGACCAGTGGGGTACCGCAGGGGTCGGTATTGGGACCTGTTCTCTTCAACATATTCATTAATCATCTGGTAGAAGGTTTACACAGTAAAATATCGATATTTGCAGATGATACAAAACTATGTAAAGCAGTTAATACAAGAGAAGATAGTATTCTGCTACAGATGGATCTGGATAAGTTGGAAACTTGGGCTGAAAGGTGGCAGATGAGGTTTAACAATGATAAATGTAAGGTTATACACATGGGAAGAAGAAATCAATATCACCATTACACACTGAACGGGAAACCACTGGTTAACTCTGATAGGGAGAAGGACTTGGGGATCCTAGTTAATGATAAACTTACCTGGATCAGCCAGTGCCAGGCAGCAGCTGCCAAGGCAAACAGGATCATGGGGTGCATTAAAAGAGGTCTGGATACACATGATGAGAGCATTATACTGCCTCTGTACAAATCCCTAGTTAGACCGCACATGGAGTACTGTGTCCAGTTTTGGGCACCGGTGCTCAGGAAGGATATAATGGAACTAGAGAGTACAAAGGAGGGCAACAAAATTAATAAAGGGGATGGGAGAACTACAATACCCAGATAGATTAGCGAAATTAGGATTATTTAGTCTAGAAAAAAGACGACTGAGGGGCGATCTAATAACCATGTGTAAGTATATAAGGGGACAATACAAATATCTCGCTGAGGATCTGTTTATACCAAGGAAGGTGACGGGCACAAGGGGGCATTCTTTGCGTCTGGAGCAGAGAAGGTTTTTCCACCAACATAGAAGAGGATTCTTTACTGTTAGGGCAGTGAGAATCTGGAATTGCTTGCCTGAGGAGGTGGTGATGGCGAACTCAGTCGAGGGGTTCAAGAGAGGCCTGGATGTCTTCCTGAAGCAGAACAATATTATATCATACAATTATTAGGTTCTGTAGAAGGACGTAGATCTGGGGATTTATTATGATGGAATATAGGCTGAACTGGATGGACAAATGTCTTTTTTCAGCCTTACTATGTTACTATGTTACTAAATATTAGTTTGGTAGGACCACTCTACATTCAAGATTTGTCCACTGCACAATGTGCATAGGGTTTGTAAAAATTAGCCCTATGGACTGAGTCATGGTTGACGCAGGGAGCCACCATCCCAAGGGCCTCCAATCACAAATAGTAGTTAGGCTGGAGTAGGAATACTGAGAGATAAACTAAGGCACTCCACTTAAATGTAGTTTTTGCAATTTATTGTAGTCAAATAAATACACTGCCTTCTTCAGTAACAATAACTTCAGGGACAAAGGAGAGTTTTCATGATCGTAATGGAGTATCAGCAGCACAATAGCAGTAAATGCTTGTAGCAAGGTATAATGTCCACGTTGGTGTGTCCAATATAAGTGGGAAGCCCTAGGAGATGTGCCAGCATGTCTGGCAGTGACGCGGCATCCACCGCTCCTCAGCTCAGGATAAGGAATACTGTCCTGGTTTGTCCAGTGCACAATGGGCATAGGGTTTGTAAAAATTAGCTTTATGGGTTGAGTTATGGTTGATGCAGGAAGCCACCAGCACAACAGCAAGGGCTATCTGGAAACTGTGGAGATGTCCAGTCCTTGTTGACACAGGAAGCCACCATCCCAAGGGCCTCCAATCACAAATAGTAGTTAGGCTGGAGGAGGAATACTGTCATGATTTGTCCACTGCACAATGTGCATAGGGTTTGTAAAAATTAGCCCTATGGGCTGAGTCATGGTTGACAAAGGAAGGAAACAGGTTTTTATGAAAGGGGTTGATGTTAACAACAGTATCATGAGTCAGCATTTTTGGTGAATTTAGGTTGGCTTGCTGTCATCTGGAGGGATTGCAAACTGTGGAGATATCCAGTCCTTGTTGAATTTAATCAGAGTAAGTCTGTCTGCATTGTCCGTGGAGAGGCGTGTGCACCTATCAGTGATGATTGACCCAGCGGAACTGAAAACACGCTCTGACATCACACTAGCAGTCGGGCAGGCCAGCATCTCCAAGGCATATAAATAGAGGTTGGGCCAAGTGTTCAGCTTGGACACCCAATAATTAAAGGGAACTAAAGTGTCCTTTCTGATGCATATTTTTCACTTAAGTACCCCTTGACCATGTTCAGCAACTTCTCCTTCCTTGGCATTGTTACAGGCACAGATAGCCCTTGCTGTTGTGCTGGTTTATTGAACATTGCCCAATTTGTGCACATTCCCCCCCCCCCCCCCCCCCACCACCTCTGTTAGACTTGGTGTTCATGTCTCTCCCAGTTAACCCTTGGTGTTGAAAACAGCCGCTACTTCTGCCACCAGCATTGTCTGAGGGTGATGTTTTCAGCAACTGATCTACAGTGGGCCTCTTGAATCATTCTATTGTAAAATTCTTTGGTGACTCCAAAAGGAGAGAAGGAAATTTCTCCTTGTACTGTGGATCGAGAAAAGTGGCCAACCAGTATTGGTTGTTGGATAAAATGTGTATCATGCAAGGGTCTTGCCACATACACTTACACATGAACTGTGCCATGTGAGCCAAGCTGCAGAAAGGCAAATGTTCAGTATCCCCAACAGTAGGAACAGTACCCATCCTCTCATGATGAATCTCCTCCTCCTCCTCCTCCTCCAAATCCTCCTCTCCAACCCATCCATGCTGCACAGACATGAAACTTGGGTTGGGTTTCACCTCTCTAGCATTAGGAGTCCCCTTGGTAGCACACAAAAACAAGTCCTCTCCCTCCTCATCCTCCTCATTTTCCTCCTCATCACCCAATTGTTACACCACCTGGTCCGGTCTCTGTACCTTCGCGGGGTCCCCATCGGGACTCCCGCTCTGTGCTGTCTCCATGCTGTCAGGATGCAGCTTCTGCCTCTCCTTCCTCTCCTGCTTCCTGGCGTGCTGCCAGCAGGTTCTCAGACAAAGTGCTTAGACCATGCGCGCATTCGCTCCCGGTCTCTTAAAGAGACCGCGCGCATTTTTTAAAATATGCTTCTGGCCAATTGCGTGTTGTTCAATGCTATTTCTAGCTCCTCACCATAGGGAGCAACAAGTATCTATGGTTGCTTCTTCCGGTTCCTGTCAGCTTGTGCTTCAGTTTCTGAAAGTTCTCTGCTAATACTCTCTGTTTCCACAGATCATCAGCTATCAATTACCCGGCTATCTTGGATGACGTTCGCTCTGTCTACGCCAGTTTCGTCTCTTCCTGCTAATCTGCCATCCTCATCTCCAGACAACGCCAGTACCACTGGAACCAGCTTCTACCTGTACACCCGGTTGCACCTGATTAGCTCCATGTCTCCCGCTAACCCTGCTTGTCCGTTTGTCCCACTAGGACAGCTACCACGAGTCCGGGGTCTAACTGGAGGTAGCACCTGTGTCCCCCAGGCATACCATTCTGACCCTGTCCAAGGGGACTTACCACAGGTGTCTGTGACTCGCGTAGTCACACCCCCTTCGGATCCCCCCGGACCGTGGCATAGAGGTTCCACGTTAAACCTTAATAAAAATGAATGTGAAGTTCAGCTTCTGTGCCTCCATTTCCATTCGTTCCACCAATGTTGCCTCAGAATATTGGTTGGGCTGGGTAGTATCACCCATTGTAAAATCTGGCTCCATACCAACATGCTGGGCACTCAAAGCTTCCTCTTTGAGATTATGCAGTGATTGTTTCAAGAGACACAGCAGCAGGATGGTTACGCTGATAATTGCGTGATCACCGCTCACGAGCTTGGTGTAGTACTCAAAGTTCTCAAGAACCTCACAAATGTCAGCGATCCACACCCACTTGACAGTTACAGTATGTGTGGTGGCTGACTCTCAGTTTGACAGGCATGTTCAAGCTGGTATTCAGCTACTGCCCTCTGCTGCTCACTAATCCTTGTCAACATATGATAGGTTGAGTTCCACTGCATGGGCATGTCGCAAATGAGTTGGTGATTTGGCAAATTCAAGGGCATTTGCAGCACTGTATGACCAACAAAAGTGGTAGAGGAGTGGAGGAAATGGGCAGTAAAACTGTTGTGAATTCTGTGGCTGAATTCACTCCTGTGGTCACAAGTGGTACTGCAGCTTCTGAGCTTCCTCCCTCAGGTGTTCTGGTGAGCTCGTTAACTGCTTCATTACTTAACTCCGCCTGATGCTGCTATCCTTGCTCCTTGTCAATGTTTCAGTGTTGGATCTGAGCTTCTCCTGATTGTTCCTGTGACCTGCTGCTCTGTATAGCTAAGTGCTTTTTGCTTTTTTTGTTGCTTTTTTTCTGTCCAGCTTGTCTTTTGTTTTGCTGGAAGCTCTGAGACGCAAAGGGTGTACCGCCGTGCCGTTAGTTCGGCACGGTGGGTTTTTTTTTGCCCCCTTTGCGTGGTTTTGCTTTAGGGTTTTTTGTAGACTGCAAAGTTCGCTTTACTGTCCTCGCTCTGTCCTAGAATATCGGGCCCCACTTTGCTGAATCTATTTCATCCCTACGTTTTGTCTTTTCATCTTACTCACAGTCATTATATGTGGGGGGCTGCCTTTTCCTTTGGGGAATTTCTCTGGGGCAAGTCAGGCCTATTTTTCTATCTTCAGGCTAGCTAGTTTCTTAGGCTGTGCCGAGTTGCCTAGGTAGTTGTTAGGCGCAATCCACAGCCGCTTTTAGTTGTGTTTAGGATAGGATCAGGTGTGCAGTCTACAGAGTTTCCACGTCTCAGAGCTCGTTCTTGTATTTTTGGGTATTTGTCAGATCACTGTGTGCGCTCTGATCGCTAAGCACACTGTGTTTCTGGATTGCCTTCATAACACCTGTCATTAGCAAACATAACAGTACAAGGAGCCAAACTAATGATTCTCAATAGAGGGAAAGAAAAAGTTCTGACATCATTTTTTTTTTTTTTTTCTGCTCTGTGTTCACTTTTTTTTTTTCCCCTAGACATTTGGGTGATTCTGGACACAGGTGTGGACATGGATATTCAGGGTCTGTGCTCTTCAATGGATAATCTCGTTATAAATGTACAAAAAATTCAAGATACTATTGATCAGAAATCTATGTTAGAACCAAGAATTCCTATTCCTGATTTGTTTTTTGGAGATAGAACTAAGTTTCTAAGTTTCAAAAATAATTGTAAGCTATTTCTGGCCTTGAAACCTCATTCTTCTGGTAATCCTATTCAACAGGTTTTGATTATTATTTCTTTTTTGCGCGGCGACCCTCAAGACTGGGCATTTTCTCTTGCGCCAGGAGACCCTGCATTGAGTAGTGTCGATGCGTTTTTCCTGGCGCTCGGATTGCTGTACGATGAGCCTAATTCAGTGGATCAGGCTGAGAAAAATTTGCTGGCTTTGTGCCAGGGTCAGGATGATATAGAAGTATATTGTCAGAAATTTAGGAAATGGTCAGTACTCACTCAGTGGAATGAATCTGCGCTGGCAGCTTTGTTCAGAAAGGGTCTCTCTGAGGCTCTTAAGGATGTCATGGTGGGATTTCCTATGCCTGCTGGTTTGAATGAGTCTTTGTCTTTGGCCATTCAGATCGGTCGACGCTTGCGCGAGCGGAAATCTGTGCACCATTTGGCGGTACTGCCTGAGGTTAAACCTGAGCCTATGCAGTGCGATAGGACTATGACTAGAGTTGAACGGCAGGAATACAGACGTCTGAATGGTCTGTGTTTCTACTGTGGTGATTCCACTCATGCTATTTCTGATTGTCCTAAGCGCACTAAGCGGTCCGCTAGGTCTGCCGTCATTGGTACTGTACAGTCCAAATTCCTTCTGTCCATTACCTTGATATGCTCTTTGTCGTCGTTTTCTGTCATGGCGTTTGTGGATTCGGGCGCTGCCCTGAATCTGATGGATTTGGATTATGCTAAACGTTGTGGGTTTTTCTTGGAGCCTTTGCGGTGTCCTATTCCATTGAGAGGAATTGATGCTACACCTTTGGCCAAGAATAAACCTCAATACTGGGCCCAGCTGACCATGTGCATGGCTCCTGCACATCAGGAAGTTATTCGCTTTCTGGTGTTGCATAATCTGCATGATGTGGTTGTGTTGGGGTTGCCATGGCTACAAACCCATAATCCAGTATTGGATTGGAATTCCATGTCGGTGTCCAGCTGGGGTTGTCAGGGGGTACATGGTGATGTTCCATTTTGGTCGATTTCGTCATCCACCCCTTCTGAGGTCCCAGAGTTCTTGTCTAATTATCAGGATGTATTTGAGGAGCCCAAGTCCGATGCTCTACCTCCGCATAGGGATTGTGATTGTGCTATCAATTTGATTCCTGGTAGTAAATTCCCTAAAGGTCGATTATTTAATTTATCCGTGCCCGAACACGCCGCTATGCGCAGTTATGTGAAGGAATCCCTGGAGAAGGGACATATTCGCCCATCGTCATCACCACTGGGAGCAGGGTTCTTCTTTGTAGCCAAGAAGGATGGTTCGCTGAGACCGTGTATTGATTACCGCCTTCTTAATAAGATCACTGTTAAATTTCAGTATCCCTTGCCATTGTTATCTGACTTGTTTGCTCGGATTAAGGGGGCTAGTTGGTTCACTAAGATAGATCTTCGTGGTGCGTATAATCTGGTGAGAATCAGGCAAGGAGATGAATGGAAAACTGCATTCAATACGCCCGAGGGTCATTTTGAGTATCTAGTGATGCCGTTCGGACTTGCCAATGCTCCATCTGTGTTTCAGTCTTTTATGCATGACATCTTCCGTGAGTATCTGGATAAATTCCTGATTGTTTACTTGGATGACATTTTGATCTTCTCAGATGATTGGGAGTCTCATGTGAAGCAGGTCAGAATGGTTTTTCAGGTCCTGCGTGCTAACTCTTTGTTTGTGAAGGGATCAAAGTGTCTCTTCGGTGTGCAGAAAGTTTCATTTTTGGGGTTCATCTTTACCCCTTCTACTATCGAGATGGATCCAGTTAAGGTCCAAGCCATCCAGGATTGGATTCAGCCGACATCTCTGAAAAGTCTGCAAAAGTTCCTGGGCTTTGCTAATTTTTATCGTCGCTTCATCTGTAATTTTTCTAGCATTGCCAAACCATTGACCGATTTGACCAAGAAGGGTGCTGATTTGGTTAATTGGTCTTCTGCTGATGTGGAAGCTTTTCAGGAGTTGAAGCGTCGTTTTTGTTCTGCCCCTGTGTTGTGTCAGCCAGATGTTTCTCTTCCGTTCCAGGTCGAGGTTGATGCTTCTGAGATTGGAGCAGGGGCGGTTTTGTCACAGAGAGGTTCTGATTGCTCAGTGATGAAACCATGTGCTTTCTTTTCCAGGAAGTTTTCGCCCGCTGAGCGTAATTATGATGTGGGCAATCGAGAGTTGCTGGCCATGAAGTGGGCATTCGAGGAGTGGCGTCATTGGCTTGAAGGAGCTAAGCATCGCGTGGTGGTATTGACTGATCATAAGAACTTGACTTATCTCGAGTCTGCCAGGCGCTTGAATCCTAGACAGGCCCGTTGGTCGTTATTTTTTGCCCGCTTCGACTTTGTGATTTCGTACCTTCCGGGCTCTAAAAATGTGAAGGCGGATGCTCTGTCTAGGAGTTTTGTGCCCGACTCTCCGGGTTTATCTGAGCCAGCGGGTATCCTCAAGGAAGGAGTCATTGTGTCTGCCATCTCCCCTGATTTGCGGCGGGTGCTGCAAAAATTTCAGGCGAATAAACCTGATCGTTGTCCAGCAGAGAAACTGTTCGTCCCTGATAGGTGGACTAATAAACTTATCTCTGAACTTCATTGTTCGGTGTTGGCTGGTCATCCTGGAATCTTTGGTACCAGAGAGTTAGTGGCTAGATCCTTCTGGTGGCCATCTCTGTCACGCGATGTACGTACTTTTGTGCAGTCCTGTGGGATTTGTGCTAGGGCTAAGCCCTGCTGTTCTCGTGCCAGTGGGTTGCTTTTGCCCTTGCCGGTCCCAAAGAGGCCTTGGACACATATTTCGATGGATTTCATTTCTGACCTTCCCGTTTCTCAGAAGATGTCGGTCATTTGGGTGGTCTGTGATCGCTTTTCTAAAATGGTCCATCTGGTGCCCTTGGCTAAGTTGCCTTCCTCCTCTGATTTGGTACCTTTGTTCTTTCAGCATGTGGTTCGGTTGCATGGCATTCCTGAGAATATTGTTTCTGACAGAGGTTCCCAGTTTGTTTCAAGGTTTTGGCGAGCCTTTTGTGGTAGGATGGGCATTGACCTATCCTTTTCCTCGGCTTTCCATCCTCAGACTAATGGCCAGACCGAACGAACCAATCAGACCTTGGAAACATATCTGAGATGTTTTGTTTCTGCAGACCAGGATGATTGGGTGTCCTTTTTGCCGTTGGCTGAGTTCGCCCTTAATAATCGGGCCAGCTCGGCTACCTTGGTTTCTCCATTTTTTTGCAATTCTGGGTTCCATCCTCATTTCTCTTCAGGACAGGTTGAGTCTTCGGACTGTCCTGGTGTGGATTCTGTGGTGAATAGGTTGCAGCAGATCTGGACTCAGGTAGTGGACAATTTGATCTTGTCCCAGGAGAAAGCTCAACTTTTCGCTAATCGCAGACGCCGTGTGGGTCCCCGACTTCGTGTTGGGGATCTGGTTTGGTTGTCTTCTCGTCATGTTCCTATGAAGGTTTCCTCTCCTAAATTTAAACCTCGTTTTATTGGTCCGTATAGGATTTCTGAGGTTCTCAATCCTGTGTCTTTTCGTTTGACCCTCCCAGACTCCTTTTCCATACATAATGTATTCCATAGGTCGTTGTTGCGGAGATACGTGGCACCTATGGTTCCATCTGTTGAGCCTCCTGCCCCGGTTTTGGTGGAGGGGGAATTGGAGTATATTGTGGAGAAGATTTTGGATTCTCGTGTTTCTAGACGGAAACTCCAGTATCTGGTTAAATGGAAGGGTTATGCTCAGGAAGATAATTCCTGGGTTTTTGCCTCTGATGTTCATGCTTCCGATCTTGTTCGTGCCTTTCATGCGGCTCATCCTGGTCGGCCTGGGGGCTCTGGTGAGGGTTCGGTGACCCCTCCTCAAGGGGGGGGGTACTGTTGTGAATTCTGTGGCTGAATTCACTCCTGTGGTCACAAGTGGTACTGCAGCTTCTGAGCTTCCTCCCTCAGGTGTTCTGGTGAGCTCGTTAACTGCTTCATTACTTAACTCCGCCTGATGCTGCTATCCTTGCTCCTTGTCAATGTTTCAGTGTTGGATCTGAGCTTCTCCTGATTGTTCCTGTGACCTGCTGCTCTGTATAGCTAAGTGCTTTTTGCTTTTTTTGTTGCTTTTTTTCTGTCCAGCTTGTCTTTTGTTTTGCTGGAAGCTCTGAGACGCAAAGGGTGTACCGCCGTGCCGTTAGTTCGGCACGGTGGGTTTTTTTTGCCCCCTTTGCGTGGTTTTGCTTTAGGGTTTTTTGTAGACTGCAAAGTTCGCTTTAGGCTATGTTCACACATAGCGTCCTGTCCCTGCGGGTTCTCCCGCAGCGGATTTGATAAATCTGCAGGGCAAACCCGCTGCGGTTCTCCCTGCAGATTTATCGCGGTTTGTTCCGCGTTTTCCGCTGCGGGTTTCCGCCTATTCTATTGATGCTGCATATGCAGCAATATGCAGCATCAATAGTAATGTTAAAAATAATAAAAATTGGTTATACTCACCCTCTGATGTCCGGATCTCCTGGGCGCTGCACCCGGCGGTCCGGTTCCAAAGATGCTGTGGGAGAAGGACCCTTCGTGACGTCACGGTCATGTGACCGCGACGTCACCGCAGGTCCTGGTCGCACAGCAACTCTGACCGGACGGCCGCGTGCAGCGCCCAGGAGCACCGGACATCAGAGGGTGAGTATAACTAGATTTTTTATTTTTTAACCCCAAATATGGTTCCCAGGGCCTGGAGGAGAGTCTCCTCTCCTCCACCCCGGGTACCACCCGCACATTATCCGCTTACTTCCCGCAACGTGGGCACAGCCCCATGCGGGAAGTGAGCGGTTCAATGTATTCCTATGGGTGCAGAATCGCAGCGATTCTGCACAAAGAAGTGACATGCTGCGGGTTGTAAACCGCTGCGTTCCCGCGCGGTTTTTCCCGCAGCATGTGCACAGCGGTTTGCGGTTTCCATAGGGTTTACATGTTGCTGTAAACGCTGTGGAAACTGCTGCGGACCCGCAGCATCAAAATCGCGGCGGTTCCGCGGTAAAAACCGCTAAGTGTGAATATAGCCTTACTGTCCTCGCTCTGTCCTAGAATATCGGGCCCCACTTTGCTGAATCTATTTCATCCCTACGTTTTGTCTTTTCATCTTACTCACAGTCATTATATGTGGGGGGCTGCCTATTCCTTTGGGGAATTTCTCTGGGGCAAGTCAGGCCTATTTTTCTATCTTCAGGCTAGCTAGTTTCTTAGGCTGTGCCGAGTTGCCTAGGTAGTTGTTAGGCGCAATCCACAGCCGCTTTTAGTTGTGTTTAGGATAGGATCAGGTGTGCAGTCTACAGAGTTTCCACGTCTCAGAGCTCGTTCTTGTATTTTTGGGTATTTGTCAGATCACTGTGTGCGCTCTGATCGCTAAGCACACTGTGTTTCTGGATTGCCTTCATAACACCTGTCATTAGCAAACATAACATAAAACACACCTTCTCAAGTACGTACGGCAAGGCAGAGTAGCTTTTCAGAAATTTCTGAACAACTAGGTTCAGCACGTGAGCCATGCATTTCTTGCCAACCTTTAAAGCCACCACCAGGTTATGCCCATTATCGCAGACAATCAGATCAGGTTGGAGGTGCAGCAGGGAGAGCCACTGATGGGTCTGTTGTTTTAAAGCTTGCCACAGCTCTGCTACAGTGTATGGTTTATGACCTAAACAGATCAGCTTCAGCAGAGCGTGTTGCCGCCTTGCCACTGCGCTGCTGCACAGGTCCCAGCTTGGCAGTGATGGGGAGGATACTTCAGCAGAGGATGAGGAGAATGAGGAGGGGAGAAAGGAAGTGAAATTTGAAAAGGCAGAAACTCTGGCAGAAGTTTAAGTGAACAAATTTGGACAGCAGAAGCCAGGCTCTGACTTCAAAAACAGTAGGGACAATGGCCTGGTGCGTGCTTGGTAGCAGGCAGTGGGAAATGTTTGGATGACTGCTTTGCATAGGGCACTTAACGCCTTTTTAAGTGGACTAATGTGGACAGCAGAAGCCAGGCTCTGACCCCCAAAACAGCAGGGAAAATAGACCGGTGCTTTAAAAAAAGGCAGCACTAAATGCTAGTGCTCTGTGTGCTGGAAAAATATTGCTTAGCCTCTAACGAGCTGTTTTAAAATGGACACAGGAAGAACACTTTAACCTCTCCCTACTTAATACACAATCTCTCCCTCCCTGTACTCTGACTTTGTTGTGTCTTCAGCTGTAAAAAGAGCTATTTTTTGGTGGTATTATGGAGCTAGTGACCGGCTCCTTTAAACTGTCCCTGCTCGAGTATGTCTCTCTCTCTCCCTACTCTACACTGACCTAGTATACATTGCATGTAGCCCTGGAAAGGGCATTTGTGTTATCAAGTGGCCTAAAGACTCCCCTAGCAGTTGAGCAATCTCTCCCTATGCTTGTAGAACACAGGCTCCAGATGCAATGTGCGCAAAATGGAGGCGACAAGGCTTCAGTAGACCCTATGATGCTGGACTGCCAGTCAATC
This sequence comes from Ranitomeya imitator, assembly GCF_032444005.1. Classification (NCBI taxonomy): domain Eukaryota; kingdom Metazoa; phylum Chordata; class Amphibia; order Anura; family Dendrobatidae; genus Ranitomeya; species Ranitomeya imitator. The sequence goes on from NC_091286.1 coordinate 264,376,101, forward strand.
ACAGTAATGCCACAACCAAGATGTCTGCAGCATTACTTTGATTGATTAAGAAGTCCAGCATGTTTAGTGGCTGCAAACGACGTGCAAAACTGCAGGGCAGGACATACGACTATAGCTAGGCGAGTACACAAATGTTTGCAATGTAACAAGTAACCAGAATACCGTACTAGCCGTGTGAAGAGTAAATATTAACGAATACACTTGCTCATCACTACTTATAAGACAAAATGATCTGAACAATTTTGTTAGAGATTTGGATCTGCCCAAAGTAAGGCTGTAAGAAAGGTTCCAGCAGTGGAATCGCCTAGTGGGCAATTTTCGGATTTCTTTGTTCCGCAACCATGATAAAGATCTTGTCCAATACTTCTTCATGGAGGGTGCGCTCGTGCAGGTACGGACTGGGGCTGAAATTCAGCCCTGGCATTTGAAATCAGACAGACCCATGTTGTCCCCGTCCCCATGAACCAGATGGGATGTATTACTAATATTACCCTGGATGGAGGAAAGGAAGATTTTCTACAAGACCAATATTTCTAATGATACCTGTAGCCTGCTGGGGTAAGTGATGGAGTCAGCGACTTTGTGCTCCATCACAAGTCTAAAACAGTATGGGTGCCTTGAGAACACCGATTCTGTCAACAATGTAGCAGACAAGGCAGCCCATGACCAGACAGGCCCTTCTGGCATTTGCCAGATGGCCAGTCCGGCCCTGCTCTCGTGGCACAAAACAACATCAACAGTTTAAAGAAAGCTCCATAAATAAGCCATAATACAAAGGAATGGATGCTCTTGATCGATTCATCCAAAACAAGCCTAAAAGCCATCTTGCAGCATATTGGCAATATGCTACCTTCAATTCCAGTTGATTATGCAGTCCACATGAAAGAAACCTTTGACAACATGAAACAGATTTTGAGATGCCTGAACTATGACCAACATTTGTGGTGAATTAAATGTGTTGCTCTCTTACTTGGTCTCCAGGGTGGATACACAAAGTACTGCTGCTTTTTGTGTGAGTGGAATAGTCGTGCAAGAGAAGATCACTACAATAAAATAGACTGGCCTCTCCGCCATTCACTTCAGCCAGGCAGTAATAGCATCCTGCATCCAGCACTTGTTGACCCACATAAGATTTTTTTTTACCACCATTCCATATCAAGTTGGACTTAATAAAGAACTTTGTAAAGGCAAAGGATAAAAATGCAAACGCATTCAAGTAAATTTCCAAGGTTGAGTGATGTAAAAATAAACTAAAGAGTCTTTATTAGCCCTCAGATTTGAAAGCTTCTTTAAGATGAGGAGTTTCTCTGTTTGTTGAAGGGAAGGAAAAAGCTGCATGGGTAGCATTCACATTAGTGGTAACTCATTTTTTAAGAAACTCAAGAGGAGATAACTATGAAGAGTTCTTGGAAAATCTCCTTAAAACCTATAAGGATCTTGGCTGAAACATGTCCTTTAAAGATTATTTTTTACATACGCGTGTAGATTTTTTTTTCCATCAAAATGTAGAGCAGTGAGTAACGAGCATGGTCAGATATTTCACCAAGAAATTGTGACAATGGAGAAAAGATATCAAGGAAAATTAAAGCCATCAATGCTTGCAGATTACTGTTGGACAGTTGTAAGGTTAAGTTCACATTTGCGTATGTGTCCGCAGCATATCGTCTGCATGTGCAAACGCATGCAAAAATGCCTGCAAACGCATGTGTACGCAACGTTTATTTTCCGCATGCTCTTTCGCATGACGTAAAAAAAACTCCTGCAATTGCATGCGTTTGTATGCATTTTGCATGCTTTTTGTTTATGTGCATGCATATGGTATTTCCCAATGGGCGTGGCTTATGGGTTTTTTATATATAGAGACACTTCACAGCAAAAATTTGCTCCTTTGGATGCTGCTGCTGCAAGATGGAGAGCGTGGAGAGCTTCAATATGAATCTGGATTTATCATTGAAATTGACTTTTGCTTTCGCTGTGGCTTGAGGAAGAAAGGAGAAAAGAAAGATGGACAAGATGTCATCGTCACTTTTGGCAACACCCCACTGTTGAACTCCGACAGAGCCATAGAGCCTACCACTCATTGTACACAGAACTTTGTGAAAACCCGACCAAGTTTTTGGGCAACACCAGGATGTCTCAACACAGCTTCGATGATTTTCTGCAACGTGTCCGAGGATACATCAGCAGGCAGAACACCCAACTACGTACCACAATTCCTGCTGAGGAACATCTGTTGATGACCATAAGGTATGTAATTTTGAACAACAAGCACCTGTCATTACTATTATTGTTAGAAAAGCCATGTACTGATTTATTTGTTCCTTTGTCTGTTCCACAGATTCCTGGCTACTGGAGAGACCTTAAGATCTCTACATTTTCAGTTTCGAATTGGACTGTCCACCCTTTCTGGGATTGTTGGAGACACCTGCCGTGCATTTTGTGAAGTTCTGCATGCTGACTTCCTCCCCTAACCCATAGCTGAACTCTGGATGAAAAATGCCGCAAAGTTCAATGAAGTGTGTAATTTTCCTAACTGTGTGGTGGTTGTGGACATCAAATATGTTCAGATTCTGAAACCTGCAGGAAGTGGATCTAAGTACTTTAATTATAAAAAAAATACTTTTCCATTGTTGCGATGGCAATTGCGAATGCTGAATGTCGATTTGTTGATGTTGGATCATTTGGAGACTTTCAAATACTCAGACATGGGACAATGATTGTATGGGAATGATTTTAATTTTCCTCCGCCACAACCTCTTCCTAACACTGAAGGACTGCCAATGCCGTTTGTTATTGTTGGTCATGAGGTATTTCAAATGTCTGGCAACCTCCTAAAACTGTACTCAATTCGGGACTTGAGTCACACAAAAAGGATTTTCAACTACCGACTGACAAGGACACGAAGAACTGTGGAGTGTGCCTTTGGTTGCTGGCATCTAAATGGTGCATTTTGGGCACAGCCATAAACCTCAAAATAGAGACAATTGATGAGGTTGTGAAAGCATGTGTTGTTCTGCGTAACTCCATCCTGTCTAATGAGCAACCCCACTTTGAGCTTGAGGAAACTGTTAATACCACATTGTAGGATTACCAACATCACCCTCTCAGGACTACAGTCAAAGTTGCCCAAATGAGGGATAAATTTGCAGCCTATTTTGTTTCTGATAGTTGATGTGTGTCATGGCAAGATCAAATGGTTTAACCTGTAAATAAAATGTACCTGTAATGTTATGTACCTGTAATGTTTTCTGACTCTAATATTAACACCATGAATCTAACTTGTATAGTAAATACCTTAACTGATGCACCCGTTCATACTTCACTCAACAATACACACATGGTTAAATAAAGAGAGAAAGAAAACACAATGAGACCGGTATTGTGAATCAAAACAATTTTTACTAACAGAAATAAAAAAATAATTGTTTTAAAAAAAGAAAAAATTATTAATTACTTTCGGGGTCTGTGGGAGGGAGTAACATGGTGGACCAGGGGGGTATCAGGTTGTGATGGTAGGTTAGGAGTGGTTGGAGAAGTTGTTTCAGAGGAAGTGTAAGATAATTGGAGGATTGGGATAGACACATTAGGGAAAGAGAATACATTAGGAGTGGAAAACAAGTTGGAAGGGATTGACATATTGGAAGGGAAAGAACAAAGCGAAGGTGTGGACAGACTAGAAAACACACACATTAGGAGGGGAGGGATGAGGGGGTGCATGTAATTTTTTTTTCACAGTTTTTCTCCTCCGGGACTTGGTTTTTGCTGATTTTTTCCCGGGTGCTGCATTGGTGTAGGAGAAGTGTGGGCTGCTGCGCTCGGCATGTGGTGGAACAGGACGGCTGGGCTGCTGCACTTGGCTGCGTGGTGGTGGATGTGGATGGCTGGGCTGCTGCACTCGGCTGCGTGGTGGAGGATGTGGATGGCTGGGCTGCTGCACTAAGCTGCATGGTGAAGCTGGGTATTCTTGGCAATGTAATGTCCAACGGTGGTGGTGATAGATAAGTCCCTTGGCGAGTCGGTGCTGGTGGATTCTGTCACAGCTGCTGTCCTGAGGCTGGTTGCCCTGTAGGGAAAGAACTTTGTGCCTGCTGCTGATTTCGGGACCGCTGCATGGCTCGGTATAAGCATCCTGACAGGCTTTTATCACAAACAGCTGGAGATCAGGACCAAGGTTTTCCATCACGCTCCGTTCTATAGTGGAAAAATTATGTAGCGCCGGTCTATTAAGGTCGCCTTCCAAGCAGTCAAGGCGTTTGTGGACTTCCTGGAACAGTGTGTTCACATGAGTGAACCCACTCTCCATCCTATCCACAACCACCTTCATCCCAGCCTGGAAGACCGAGCTTAAGTGAATAAACTCGGGCATGACTGACCTCTCCCAAGCTCTCTGCCACAGCCAAACAGACCCAAATAAAGAAGTGGCAGAGGGCTGGGAGAGGGGAAAACCAGAAAGACCGGCTTCCTGTTCCCCAGCGTGTGAAGTCTGAATGGCTGCTGCATTGCTGGTGGATGATAAGGATGGTTCCGGTTAGTTGGCTGGTTGATGAGGGGCCGCTCCAACAGAGGAAGATCCAGGTTCTACAGTGCTGCTCCAGGTTCTGTGTGGAAATGAATAAAAAAAGATTATTACAAAAAAGAATAAATTAAATAATAGTGAAAGACAAAACAAAAGATACTCACGTTCGCTGAGCAAGAGCTGGCAAAGCTCTTTAAGAAAGCTCTTTATGATATTTGTATTTTCTTAGTTTTCACGCTGCACCACTTCGAACTCCTCTCTCATGTCCTTATTGAAGCGATCCTTCATCGAACGCCAATTAACTTTTATTCTCTTCTCTGTGAAGGGGAAGAAAAAAAAAATTGTTAAAAGACAGCAGAATTTACAGAAAAACAGAGGCGGACAAAATAGCTATACTTACCAAAATCCCTTCTGACTTTTGGCGTTGCATGATCCCAATCATCTAGCAGCGATCTGGCCACTTCTTCCCAGAGTCGTCGGATCAAGACTGAGTCAGAATGATTGTGATCACTGGGATCCCACAACACTGCTCGGTCTTGCACAGCTTGAATTAGTAGGTCATTATCTGTCACGTTGTGGAACCTATAGATGAAATACAAAAAAATAATTTGTTAGTGAAAATGACAACAAATTCAATAATAACTCTGATAAAGGATACTTACACCCCATCTTTCCTCCTCAGCAACTTGAGGCCGACGACCCTGGGAAGAATCATTTCCACTTGACTGCTCCTGCTCTTGTGCAGTGTCAGGTGCCTGTAAAGAAAATACATGACTTAACACAAGTCTAGTATTGACAGTCAATACATACTAATCAGCAAATCAAATGTGATTATATAATCAGTGTCATGGGCACTTTCGGAACCTTGAGTGGAGGACATGTTGAGCAGGCAGCAGTCAAGTGAAACACTAGAGAGAAAAAGACAAATGTAACTTGTTAAAGGCAAAACACAATTTAGCAAAAAATAAAAAAAATGGACACCAATACTTACACTACAGGCAGTAGTCCAAGCACAGCAGGCAGGCACCACACAACATCAGGACGGACTGAAGAACAGCACCAGAACAGCAGCAGCGGGGACAAGACAGCAGCACTGTTACGATAAGGTAATTCAGTACCACAATGGACATAGAAGTCAGAGCACATACAGTGATCTGACAATAACCCAAAAACATAGAACGAGCTCTGAGACGTGGGAACTCTGCTGACCGCAATCCCTAATCCTCTCCAACCACACTAGAGGCAGCCGTGGATTGCGCCTATCGCTCCCTATGCAACTCGGCACAGCCTGAGAAACTAGCTAGCCTGAAGATAGAAAATAAGCCTACCTTGCCTCAGAGAAATACCCCAAAGGAAAAGGCAGCCCCCACATATAATGACTGTGAGTTAAGATGAAAAGACAAACGTAGAGATGAAATAGATTTAGCAAAGTGAGGCCCGACTTTCTGAACAGAGCGAGGATAGGAAAGGTAACTTTGCGGTCAACACAAAACCCTACAAAAACCACGCAAAGGGGGCAAAAAGACCCTCCGTACCGAACTAACGGCACGGAGATACACCCTCTGCGTCCCAGAGCTTCCAGCAAGCAGTAAAAAACAAATTGACAAGCTGGACAGAAAAAAAACAGCAAACAAATAGCAAAGAGTAACTTAGCTATGCAGAGCAGCAGGCCACAGGAACGATCCAGGAGGAAACAGGTCCAATACTAGAACATTGACTGGAGGCCAGAATCAAAGCACTAGGTGGAGTTAAATAGAGCAGCACCTAACGACTTCACCACATCACCTGAGGAAGGAAACTCAGAAGCCGCAGTACCACTTTCCTCCACCAACAGAAGCTCACAGAGAGAACCAGCCGAAGTACCACTCGTGACCACAGGAGGGAGCTCTGCCACAGAATTCACAACAGTAACCCCCCTTGAGGAGTGGTCACCGAACCCTCACCAGAGCTCCCAGGACGACCAGGATGGGCCATATGAAAGGCACGAACAAGATCGGGAGCATGGACATCAGAGGCAAAGACCCAGGAATTATCTTCCTGAGCATAACCCTTCCACTTAACCAGATACTGGAGTTTCCGCCTTGAAACACGAGAATCCAAAATCTTCTCCACAATATACTCCAACTCCCCCTCCACCAAAACCGGGGCAGGAGGATCAACAGATGGAACCATAGGTGCCACGTATCTCCGCAACAATGAATATGGAATACGTTATGTATGGAAAAAGAATCTGGAAGGGTCAGACGAAAAGACACAGGATTAAGAACCTCAGAAATCCTATACGGACCAATGAAACGAGGTTTAAACTTAGGAGAGGAAACCTTCATAGGAATATGACGAGAAGATAACCAAACCAAGTCCCCAACCCGAAGTCGGGGACCCACACAGCGTCTGCGATTAGCGAAACGTTGAGCCTTCTCCTGGGACAAAGTCAAATTGTCCACTACATGAGTCCAAATCTGCTGCAACCTGTCCACCACAGTATCCACACCAGAACAGTCCGAAGACTCAACCTGCCCTGAAGAGAAACGAGGATGGAACCCAGAGTTGCAGAAAAACGGTGAAACCGAGGTAGCCGAGCTGGCCCGATTATTAAGGGCGAACTCAGCCAAAGGCAAAAAGGACACCCAGTCATCCTGATCAGCAGAAACAAAGCATCTCAGATATGTTTCCAAGGTCTGATTGGTTCGTTCGGTCTGGCCATTAGTCTGAGGATGGAAAGCCGAGGAAAAAGACAAGTCAATGCCCATCCTACCACAAAAGGCTCGCCAAAACCTCGAAACAAACTGGGAACCTCTGTCAGAAACGATATTCTCTGGAATGCCATGTAAACGAACCACATGCTGGAAAAACAATGGCACCAAATCAGAGGAGGAAGGCAATTTAGACAAGGGTACCAAATGGACCATCTTAGAGAAGCGATCACAGACCACCCAAATGACTGACATCTTTTGAGAGACGGGAAGATCTGAAATAAAATCCATAGAGATATGTGTCCAAGGCCTCTTCGGGACCGGCAAGGGCAAAAGCAACCCACTGGCACGAGAACAGCAGGGCTTAGCCCGAGCACAAATCCCACAGGACTGCACAAAAGTACGCACATCCCGCGACAGAGATGGCCACCAAAAGGATCTAGCCACTAACTCTCTGGTACCAAAGATTCCAGGATGACCAGCCAACACCGAACAATGAACCTCAGAGATAACTTTATTCGTCCACCTATCAGGGACAAACAGTTTCTCCACTTCGCAACGATCAGGTTTATTAGCCTGAAATTTTTGCAGCACCCGCCGCAAATCAGGGGAGATGGCAGACACAATTACTCCCTCTTTGAGGATACCCGCCGGCTCAGATACACCCGGAGAGTCGGGCACAAAACTCCTAGACAGAGCATCCGCCTTCACATTTTTAGAGCCCGGAAGGTAAGAAATCACAAAGTCAAAACGGGCAAAAAACAACGACCAACGAGCTTGTCTAGGATTCAACCGCTTGGCGGACTCCAGATAAGACAAGTTCTTATGATCAGTCAAGACCACCACGCGATGCTTAGCTCCTTCAAGCCAATGACGCCACTCCTCGAATGCCCACTTCATGGCCAGCAACTCTCGATTGCCCACATCATAATTTCGCTCAGCAGGCGAAAACTTCCTGGAAAAGAAGGCGCATGGTTTCATCACCGAGCAATCAGAACTTCTCTGCGACAAAACAGCCCCTGCTCCAATCTCAGAAGCATCAACCTCGACCTGGAACGGAAGCGAAACATCTGGTTGACACAACACAGGGGCAGAAGAAAAACGACGCTTCAACTCTTGAAAAGCTTCCACCGCAGCAGAAGACCAATTGACCACATCAGCACCTTTCTTGGTCAAATCGGTCAATGGTTTAGCAATACTAGAAAAATTGCAGATGAAGCGACGATAAAAATTAGCAAAGCCCAGGAACTTTTGCAGACTTTTCAGAGATGTCGGCTGAGTCCAATTATGGATGGCTTGGACCTTAACAGGGTCCATCTCGATAGTAGAAGGGGAAAAGATGAACCCCAAAAATGAAACCTTCTGAACACCAAAGAGACACTTTGATCCCTTCACAAACAAAGAATTAGCACGCAGGACCTGAAACACCGTTCTGACCTGCTTCACATGAGACTCCCAATCATCCGAGAAGATCAAAATGTCATCTAAGTACACAATCAGGAATTTATCCAGGTACTCTCGGAAGATGTCATGCATAAAGGACTGAAACACTGATGGAGCATTGGCAAGTCCAAATGGCATTACTAGATACTCAAAATGGCCCTCGGGCGTATTAAATGCAGTTTTCCATTCATCGCCTCGCTTAATACGCACAAGATTATACGCACCACGAAGATCTATCTTGGTGAACCAACTAGCCCCCTTAATCCGAGCAAACAAATCAGATAACAATGGCAAGGGGTACTGAAATTTAACCGTGATCTTATTTAGAAGGCGGTAATCTATACAAGGTCTCAGTGAACCATCCTTCTTGGCTACAAAAAAGAACCCTGCTCCTAATGGCGACGATGACGGGCGAATATGCCCCTTCTCTAAAGACTCCTTCACATAACTCCGCATAGCGGCGTGCTCAGGCACAGGTAAATTAAACAGTCGACCTTTTGGGAATTTACTACCAGGAATCAAATCGATAGCACAATCACAATCCCTATGCGGAGGTAGGGTATCGGACTTGGGCTCATCAAATAAATCCCGGTAATCAGACAAGAACTCAGGAACCTCAGAAGGGGTGGATGACGAAATAGTCAGAAATGGGACATCACCATGTACCCCCTGACAACCCCAGCTGGACACAGACATGGATTTCCAATCTAATACTGGATTATGGACTTGTAGCCATGGCAACCCCAACACGACCACATCATGCAGATTATGCAACACCAGAAAGCGAATAACCTCCTGATGTGCAGGAGCCATGCACATGGTCAGCTGGGTCCAGTACTGAGGCTTATTCTTGGCCAAAGGCGTAGAATCAATTCCTCTCAATGGAATAGGACACTGCAAGGGCTCCAAGAAAAACCCACAACGCCTAGCATACTCCAAGTCCATCAAATTCAGAGCAGCGCCTGAGTCCACAAATGCCATGACAGAATATGATGACAAAGAGCAGATCAAGGTAACAGACAGAAGAAATTTTGACTGTACCGTACCAATGGTGGCAGACCTAGCGAACCGCTTAGTGCGCTTAGGACAATCAGAGATAGCATGAGTGGAATCACCACAGTAGAAACACAGCCCATTCAGACGTCTGTGTTCTTGCCGTTCAACTCTGGTCAAAGTCCTATCGCACTGCATAGGCTCGGGTATAAGCTCAGGTTATACCGCCAAATGGTGCACAGATTTACGCTCGCGCAAGCGTCGACCGATCTGAATGGCCAAAGACATAGACTCATTCAGACCAGCAGGCATAGGAAATCCCACCATGACATCCTTAAGGGCTTCAGAGAGACCTTTTCTGAAAATAGCTGCGAGCGCACCTTCATTCCACTGAGTGAGTACGGACCACTTTCTAAATTTCTGACAATATACCTCTATTTCATCCTGACCCTGACACAGAGCCAACAAATTCTTCTCTGCCTGATCCACAGAATTAGGCTCATCGTACAGCAATCCGAGCGCCAGGAAAAATGCATCGATATTACTTAATGCAGGATCTCCTGACGCAAGAGAAAATGCCCAGTCCTGAGGGTCGCCACGCAAAAAAGAAATAACGATCCTAATTTGTTGAACTGGGTCACCAGAGGAGCGAGGTTTCAAAGCCAGAAATAGTTTACAATTATTTTTGAAACTCAGAAATTTAGTTCTATCTCCAAAAAACAAATCAGGAATAGGAATTCTCGGTTCTAACATAGAATTCTGAACCACAAAGTCTTGAATACTTTGTACTTTTGCCGTGAGCTGATCCACACATGAAGACAGACCTTTAATGTCCATTGCTACACCTGTGTCCTGAACCACACAAATGTCTAGGGGAAAAAAAAGGCAAAACACAGTGCAAAGAAAAAAAAATGATCTCAGAACTTCTTTTTTCCCTCTATTGAGAATCATTAGTACTTTTGGCCTCCAGTACTGTTATGAAAGGTAATTCAGTACCACAATGGACATAGAGGTCAGCGCACATACAGTGACCTGGCAATAACCCAAAAAACAAGAACGAGCTCTGAGACGTGGGAACTCTGTTGACCGCAATCCCTAATCCTCTCCAACTGTTCTGATTAGGCAATTCAGTATCACAGTGAACATAGAGGTCAGAGCACATACAGTGATCTGACAATAATCCAAAAACATAGAACGAGCTCTGAGACGTGGGAACTCTGTTGACCGCAATCCCTAATCCTATCCAAACACACTAGAGGCAGCCGTGGATTGCGCCTAACGCTACCTATGCAACTCGGCACAGCCTGAGAAACTAGCTAGCCTGAAGATAGAAAAAAGCCTACCTTGCCTCAGAGAAATACCCCAAAGGAAAAGGCAGCCCCCCACATATAATGACTGTGAGTAAGATGAAAAGACAAATGTAGAGATGAAATAGATTAAGCAAAGTGAGGCCCGACTTTCTGAACAGAGCGAGGATAGGAAAGGTAACTTTGCGGTCAACACAAAACCCTAAAAACCACGCAAAGGGGGCAAAAAGACCCTCCGTACCGAACTAACGGCACGGAGGTACACCCTCTGCGTCCCAGAGCTTCCAGCAAACAAATAGATAAGCTGGACAGAAGAAAAGCAAACAAAATAGCAAAGGAAAACTTAGCTATGCAGAGCAGCAGGCACAGGAACGATCCAGGAGGAAAACAAGTCCAATACTGGAACATTGACAGGAAGCTAGGATCAAAGCACTAGGTGGAGTTAAGTAGAGCAGCACCTAACGACCTCACCACATCACCTGAGGGAGGAAACTCAGAAGCCGCAGTACCACTTCCCTCCACCAACGGAAGCTTACAGAGAGAATCAGCCGAAGTACCACTTGTGACCACAGGAGGGAGCTCTGCCACAGAATTCATAACATCCAACCACACTAAAGGCAGCCGTGGATTGCGCCTAACGCTCCCTATGCAACTCGGCACGGCCTGAGAAACTAGCTAGCCTGAAGATAGAAAATAAGCCTACCTTGCCTCAGAGAAATACCCCAAAGGAAAAGGCAGCCCCCACATATAATGACTGTGAGTTAAGATGAAAAGACAAACGTAGAGATGAAATAGATTTAGCAAAGTGAGGCCCAACTTTCTGAACAGAGTGAGGATAGGAAAGGTAACTTTGCGGTCAACACAAAACCCTACAAAAACCACGCAAAGGGGGCAAAAAGACCCTCCGTACCGAACTAACGGCACGGAGATACACCCTCTGCGTCCCAGAGCTTCCAGCAAGCAGTAAAAAACAAATTGACAAGCTGGACAGAAAAAAACAGCAAACAAATAGCAAAGAGTAACTTAGCTATGCAGAGCAGCAGGCCACAGGAACGATCCAGGAGGAAACAGGTCCAATACTAGAACATTGACTGGAGGCCAGAATCAAAGCACTAGGTGGAGTTAAATAGAGCAGCACCTAACGACTTCACCACATCACCTGAGGAAGGAAACTCAGAAGCCGCAGTACCACTTTCCTCCACCAACAGAAGCTCACAGAGAGAACCAGCCGAAGTACCACTCGTGACCACAGGAGGGAGCTCTGCCACAGAATTCACAACATATATCTGCATCTCCAGAGAAATAGCTAGGCTGCAAAAAATCCTTCACAGACCAAGCTGGACAAGACAAAAACATGAAAATGCACAAAACTATAAGGTCCACTGCAGGTTGACAGCAAAAACAAAGCCAGGACTTATCTTTGTAAAAAAAAACACAGCAAACTGGAGAGACCAGCAGGGAAGTGAATCCTTCAAGAACAATGGTCAACTGGCACTGACTAAAGGATCCTGCAAAGCTATATACCCCAATCAGTCCTGCAATTAGTAGATACACATGTCCACTCCTGCAATCCAGGCACAACTGCATTACCCTCTACAACCACCGGAGGGAGCCCAAAAGCTGAATTCACAACAGTCTACCATGACGTGCATTTCGGCTTCTGCCTTTGTCAGGCCATCTCAGTCTCCTGACCTTAATATTATTGAGCCACTCTGGGGAGATCTAAAAGGAAGAGTTCATGCTAGACAGCCCAGGAATTTACAGGAACTGGAGACTTTTTTCAAAGAAGAGTGGGCAGCTTTACCATCTGAGAAAATAAAGAACCTCATCAACAACTACCACAAAAGACTTCAAGCTGTCACTGATGTTAGAGGGGACAATGCACGGTATTAACCCATTACTTGCCAAATTAAAATTTTTACAAGTACGGATTTTTCAGAAAAAGGCGTCCAAATATTCAATTAAAAATGACAATGACATGATTTCCTATTTTGAAAACATTCATTTTACAAACACCACACAAAAAAAATGGACCTAATTATAAAAATTATAAAATCTTAGTTGCTTGAAGCTAAAGATTAGGTGTCCCAAAAAAAGGACATTGGTAGATAATGGGTTAAGAAATGGGGTATGTCAACTTTTATCAGGGTCATATGCATGTTTTGGGTTGTCATTATGATTTAAAAAGAGAAAAGTAGTTTGACAATGAATGGCTTCACCCAACCGCTAACCATGAGTGGAGAAAAAGTTTTAGTGTTTTCATTCATATTCTCTGGAAAAAGACCAAGAAAGCAAAACTTCTGCTGGGGGATGTAAACTTTTGAGCACACCTGTATGCAGAAAGGTGAGCTGAACATGTGCTTTTGGACACTACTATGATTTCAAGAATAGTAATGAGAAAGCATGAAAATGCTCAAGTACTCATTACTCGAGAGGAGCAAATTGAAATGCTCAGGTGATAGACCCGAGTAACAAGTATAATGGAAGTCAATGGGAACTCGAGAATCTTTCTGGCCACCCCCCTGAAGGCCTGGAAGGGGTCTAAAAATTGCTGAAAATGATGGAAAAGGTGCTGAAATGACATGGGAACAGCAGGAGGAAAACACCTGGAAGCATCTCTGAATCCCATGTCAGTGCTGAGAACAATGTTGTTAGAATATTATGCCACTTTTGCGGACTGAAAATAAAACATACAAAACTGCACTTAATATTTTTTCAGGCAGATCCAATGTAAGAAACACTCTTTCCAGGATAATGACTTATGTAAAAGGCAAAACAAATAAGAGGGAAAAAATGCTCCTCCACATCTTGGGCTATGTTAACACGCAGTGTTTTTGCACATTTGCATTGCTTTCAATGATGGAAAAATCATTCAATAGTGTGGACCGCTCCCGGCACTTTAACCCCTGGAACACTGCAATCAAACAAGATCACAGCGTTCCAGTGGCATAGGGAAGCATATCGCAGGGAGGGGGCTCCCTGTGTGCTTCCCTGAGACCCAGGCACTGCGAGCAGGCACTGAGAAGCCTCCTACACTCACACAGTGCTCTGCAAAATGTCAGATCAGCGATCTGACTTTATAAAGCGATGTCCCACCCTGGGACAATGTAAAAATGTTTAAAAAAAATAACATGTGTAAAAATACTTTTTTTTTAAATTCCTAAATATAGAAAAAAAAATTGTTTCAATAAATACATTTATGTAAATATCGCTGTGTCCGTTACGACCACTGTTTAGGCACATCAGAGCTCTCCAAATGCAGCATGGCCTCCGATCTCAATCCCAGCCAATTCTGCATTGAAAAAGTGAAACGGTGCTCCTTCCTTTCCGAGCTCTGCAGTGCGCCCAAACAATGGTTTACCCCCCACATATGGGGTGTCAGTGTACTCAGGACAAATTGAACAACAACTTTTGTAGTCCAATTTCTCCTGCTACCCTTAGGAAAATAAAAATTTGGGGGCTAAAAAATCATTTTTGTGGGAAAAAAATGATTTTTTATTTTCATGGCTCTGTGTTATAAACTTTAGTGAAACACTTGGGGGTCAAAGTTCTCACAACACATCTAGATAAGTTCCTTGAGGTTTAGTTTCCAAAATGGGGTCATTGTGGGGGGTTTCTACTGTTAAAGCACATCAGTGGCTCTGCAAACTCAACATGACGCCCGCAGACCATTCCATCTAAGTCTGCATTCCAAAATCCCACTCCTTCCCTTCCGAGCTCTGCCATGCGCCCAAACGGTGGTTCCCCACCACATATGGGGTATCAGCGTACTCAGGACAAATTGAACAACAACTTTTGGGGTACAATTTATCCTGTTACACTTGAGAAAATAAAAAATCGGGGGCAAAAAGATAATTATTGTGAAAAAATATGATTTTTTATTTTTACGGCTCTACATTATACAGTAAACTTCTGTGAACCACTTTGGGGTTCAAAGTACTCACCACACATCTAGATAAGTTCACTAGAGGATCTAGTTTCCAAAATGGTGTCACTTGTAGGGGGTTTTCAGTGTTTAGGCTCTCCAAATGTGACATGGCGTCCAATCTCCATTCAAGCCAATTTTGCATTGAAGTCAAACGGCGCTCCTTCCCTTCCGAGCTCTGCAATGTGCCCAAACAGTGGTTTACCCCCACATATGGGGTATCAGCGTACTCAGGACAAATTGCACAACAACTTTTGTGGTCCAATTTCTCCTGTTACCCTTGGGAAAGTAAAACAAATTGGACCTGAATTTAGTTTTGTGAAAAAAAGTTAAATGTTCATTTTTTTAACCCCTTCCCGACCTGTGACACAGCGTATGTGTCATGAAAGCCGGTGCCAATCCGACCTGTGATGCATATGCTCCGTCACAGAATGATCGCGTTCCTGCAGATCGGGTGAAAGGGTTAACTCAAATTTCACCCCACCTGCAGGGACAGGGAGAGTGGTACTTCAGCCCAGGTTGGTGGCTTTGCCCCCCACGTGGCTTCGATCGCTCTGATTGGCTGTTTCACTTTCAACAGCCAATCAGAGCAATTTGTACTATTTCACCTATGAAACTTGGTGAAATATTACAATCCAGCAATGGCCGATACTGCAATATCATCGGCCATGGCTGGAGACCCCGATCTGCCCCCGCCACCGACTGACAGCGGCGATCTGCCACCGCCATCAGTCTTACCTCCGATCCATCTTGTCCTCCACTGCCCTCCTCTCCCGCCCGCCCCCTGCTCTCCGATCCCACCCCCCATACTTACCGAGTCCCTCCTTCTTCTCCTATGGGTGCCGCCATCTTCCAAAATGGCGGGCGCATGCGCAGTGTGCCCGCCGAATCTGCCAGCCGGCAGATTCATTCCAGGTACATTTTGATCACAGTGATAGGTTCTATCACAGTGATCAAAATTTAAAAAAAATAGCAAATAAACCCCCCCTTTATCACCGCCATAGGCAGGGAGCACAATAAAATAAAGAAAATATATTTATTTTTATTTTTCCACTAGGGTTAGAGTTAGGGTTAGAATTAGGGTTAGGGTTGCAATTAAAGTTAGGGTTAGAATTAGGGTTAGAATTAGGGTTAGGGTTGGAATTAGGGTTAGGGTTAGAATTAGGGTTAGGATGAGAATTAATCTATGTGCACACGGTGCGGATTTGGCTGCGGATCCGCAGTGGATTGGCCGCTGTGGATTCATAGCAGTTTTCCATCACATTTTTAGTACCATGTAAACCTATGGAAAACCAAATCAGGTGCCCATGGTGTGGAACATGCTGCTTGGTATTTTCCGCAGCATGTCAATTCTTTGTGTGGATTCCGCAGTGTTTTACACCTGATCCTGAATAGGAATCCGCAGGAGAAATCTGCACAAAAAACACTGGAAATCCACGGTAAAACGTAGTACGTTTTCCCTGCGGATTTTTCAAAAACGGTGCGGACAAATCCACACACAAATCCGCAACGTGGGCACATAGCCTTGGGGTTAGGGTTGGAATTAGAGTTAGGGCTGGAATTAGGGTTGGAATTAGGGTTAAGATTAGGATTAGGGGTGTGTTGGGGTTAGGGTTAGGATTGTGGTTATGGTTATGGTTAGGGTTGGGATTAGGGTTAGGGGCGTGTTGGGGTTAGGGTTGTGGTTAGGGTTGGGATTAGGGTTAGGGGTATGTTGGGGATAGGGTTATGGTTAGGGGTGTGTTGGGGTTAGGGTTGTGATTAGGGTCATGGATAGAGTTGGGATTAGGGTTAGGGGTGTGTTGGGGTTAGTGTTGGAGTTAGAATTGAGGGGTTTTCACTGTTTAGGCACATCAGGGGGTCTCCAAGCGCGACATGGCACCACCATTGATTCCAGCCAATCTTGCATTCAAAAAGTCAAATGGTTCTCCCTCCCTTCTGAGCTCTGCCATGCGCCCAAACAGTGGTTTACCCCCACATATGGGGTATCAGCGTACTCAGGACAAACTGGACAACAACTTTTGGGGTCCAATTTCTCCTGTTAAACTTGTGAAAATAAAAAATTGTGGGCTAAAATATAATTTTTGAGGAAAGAAAAATGATTTTTTATTTTCCAGACTCTGCATTATAAACTTCTGTGAAGCACTTGGTCGATCAAAGTGCTCACCACACATCTAGATAAGTTAATTGGGGGGGTCTAGTTTCCTAAACAGGGTCACTTGGGGGGTTTCTACTGTTTAGGCACATCATGAGCTCTGCAAACAAAACCTGACGCCTGCAGACCATTCCATCAAAGTCTGCATTTCAAAACGTCACTAATACTCTTCCAAGCCCTAATGTGTGCTCAAACAGTGGTTTACCCCCACGTATGGGGTATCAGCGTACTCAGAACAAACTGGACAATAACTTTTGGGGTCAAATTTCTCCTGTTACCCTTGTGAAAATAAAAAATTGTGGGCTAAAAAATAATTTTTTTTAATTTTCACGGCTCTGCGTTATAAACTTCTGTAAAGCACTTGGGGGTGGAAAGTGCTCACCACACATCTAGATTAGTTCCTTGGGATGTCTAGTTTCCAAAATGAGGTCACTTATGGGGGAGCTTCTATAGTTAGGCACACAGGGGCTCTCCAAACGTGACATGGTGTCCGCTAACGATTGGAGCTAATTTTCCATTCAAAAAGTCAAATGGCGCTCCTTCCCTTCCGAGCCCTGTCGTGCACCCAAACAGTGGTTTACCCCCACATATGAGGTATCAGTGTATTCAGGAGAAATTGCCCAACAAATTTTAGGATCCATTTTATCCTGTTGCCCTTGTGAAAATGAAATAATTGAGGTGAAAAGATCATTTTTGAGACTAAAAAGCTAAATGTTTATTTTTTCCTTCCATGTTGCTTCTGCTGCTGTGAAACACCTGAAGGGTTAATAAACTTCTTGAATGTGGTTTTGAGCACCTTGAGGGGTGCAGTTTTTAGAATGGTGTCACTTTGGGGTATTTTCAGCCATACAGACCCCTCAAACTGACTTCAAATGTGAGGTGGTCCCTAGAAAAATGGTTTTGTAAATTTTGTTGGAAAAATGAGAAATCGCTGGTCAAATTTTAACCCTTATAACTTCCTAGAAAAAAAAATTTTGTTTCCAAAATTGTGCTGATGTAAAGTAGACATGTGGGAAATGTTATTTATTAACTATTTTCTGTCACATATCTCTCTGATTTAACAGAATAAAAATTTAAAATTTGAAAATTGCGAAATTTTTGCCAAATTTTCATTTTTTTTGTTCACAAATAAACACAAAAATTATCGACCTAAATTTATCACTAACCTGAAGCCCAATATGTCACGAAAAAGTAGTATCAGAATCGCTAGGATCCATTGAAGCATACCTGAGTTATTACCTCATAAAGGGACACTGGTCAGAATTGCAAAAAATGGCCAGGTCATTAAGGTCAAAATACGCTGGGTCATGAAGGGGTTAAAACATTCCAAAAATTCCTGTGAATCACCTGAAGGGTTAATAAACTTCTTGAGTGTGGTTTTGAGCACCTTGAGGGGTGCAGTTTTTAGAATGTTGTCACTTTTGGGTATTTTCTATCATATAGACTCCTCAAATTGACCTCAAATGTGATGTGGTCCCTAAAAAAAATGGTGTTGTAAAAATGAGAAATCACTGCTCAGCTTTTTAACCCTTATAACTTCCTAACAAAAAAAAATGTTGGTTCCAAAATGTTACAAGTATTTTGTGTGACATATCTGTGTGATTTAAGGGCATGAAAATTCAAAGTTGGAAAATTGCAAAATTTTCACCAAATTTCCATTTTTTTCATAAATAAACGCAAATCATATCAAATTAATTTTACCACTATCATGAAGTACAATATGTCACGAGAAAATAGTGTCAGAATCACCAGGTTCCATGCAATTGTTCCAGAGTTATTACCTCATTAAAGGACAGTGGTCAGAATTGTAAAAACTGACCATTAAAATTAAGATGCAAACCACCCTTGGGGGGTTAAGGGATTAATACCTTATCTGGCCATGTGGTGTGTGAGACATGATCAGAAACATTGAAAGTCACATTTTTTTTCATTTTTTCAGGGCTATCAGCCTGCCATTGCTATTTGTAGAGGTTCATCAGGCGGCCCTTTCTATTGTTAGAGGGTCAGCAGGTTTCTTGCAGACAGATTAAACCAAGCTAGAGTTTTTTCGTAAAGCACATTCTATTGTTTAGTGTAATAGAATGAGCCTACAAATAAAATAACATGGTAGTTACAGTTAAATATGGTGGAGGTTCAAAGATATTTTGTGGTTGTTTTACTGCCTCTGGCCCTGAGTGCCTTGACTATGTGCAAAGCATCATGAAATGTAAAGATTCCCAATTTTGGGAAATTTGGGATTTTGGGTCGCAATGTAGTGCCTAGTGTCAGAAAGCTGTGTTTGCATCCTAGGTCATGGGCCTTCCAGTATGAAAATGACTCTAAACATACTTCAAGAACCACCTATAAATGGATGGAAAAAAAGCACTGGAGAGTTCTGAAGTGGTAATTTCAGCTACAGTAGCATAATGTCTCCCACCACTATCTCTTGCACACAGTTGCTAGAGAGAAACTGTGAATGGACTCATTAAATCAGTTAATATTGCCTTCATTGATAAATTTCTGAGTGCAGAACACCATAAAAGCATGAATCAGTCAGTGAGTGCATAGAAAAAAACAGCAGCAAGGCTTAGAATTTATAAGGCAATAATCCCTGACACGATGCCTGACATACACTATTCTTACTGCCACACCTCACCATAGATGAATTGCTGGTAAGAGCAGTAATATTGTAAATATAGAAGGGATTTGAATTGGCCCTGAAAAGTTTTTTTTTGCTTGTTTCTGGTACGTGGCAGCAACAAACTCTGGAGTAATGCAAGTAACACTACCAGCTTTGTTGAATTTCTGAGTACAGATCACTGTAAAAAAACATGAATCTATCAATAAGTCCATGGAAAAAAGCAACAGCAAGGCTTCAAATAAATAAGGCAATAATTCCTGACTAGAAAGGGAATATAGTGGAGCAGTTTGCATCAACTCAGCCTGATATGGAGGATACCAGGATCTTCTGTACTTAATGTACAAACTCTCTTGTCCTGGCTGTGAACTCCTGTATGCAGTGTGAGAACTCCCTATGTGAAGACCCCTTGACAGCCCAAAACAAGGCACTGGAATATATACTAATAGAACGCATTGTCTCTTTTGGTGGTAAATTTTTTCCCCTTAACTAGAAGGTGGATCCACAGAAAATAATTGTTCACATTAATAAGTAGTGGGTCTACTACACTGGTAAAGCATATGCACTAAGTGCAATGAATGCCAAAAATTAGAAGGAGATATTCCAATACCCCTATGAAGAGATGTAGTGGAGTGCATCATAAAGCATGTTTTTCCATTAATAAGGAGTTGTTATCCTAGGCTGGTAATGCCTATGCACTAAGTGCATGGGCTGAAAAACATTTACCCCTGGGGGGTAGACATTAGAGATGAGCGGTGTTCGAGTCGAACTGTTCGCCAATCTCAATTTCGAGCTGTTTTGGGCGGTGTTCGAGTCGTTCGACAAACCGGAACCATTTGCTTAAAATTCGGCTGTTCGAGTTTCTGTTCGATAACTGTTCGTTCAGCAAAAGCCTCGCTTTATTTGCACATTAAAACTGTTTATCATTGTTAATAGACTGTTTCAGTGTATAGGGGGCGGGGGATAGATCTGTGCTGAAATAACGTCGATCTCCATTTTTTTTTCTTTCCAGCATTTACAGTGGGGCGGTGCAGTCTCTCAGCCTATCAGCAGTGCGCACACACACAGCAATGTGCATGTGATGCACACAAGCAAGGGCATGTGTCATTGGCTCTGTATATCACATGTCCTCCTTGCCCTATAAGAACGAGACATTTTCCCGTTCACCACCATTTCCTCACTGCTGCAGCTTAGTGTTAGACGGCACCACTGCTGCTGTGGGCGCTATACAAAGAGTGTTTTTTTGGAGCGAATTGTCTGAGAGATAGGTTTAGGGAGTTGGGAGGAGTCGGGACTAGTTGTAATATCAGCCCTTTTCAGGGTAGGTTACAGCAGTACATAGCACTGTTTGCCAGGCAGTTCTGTGCCAGTGCTGTGCAAGTGTTTGTCACAGCATTTGGTGTAATCTAGCTCAGCCAATCCTTTTGGGCTAGTAACATTGTCTGATAGTCATCTGAGTAGCCTGCCTGTGAAGCTAGCTACACCGCCTGTGTATCTCAATTTTTACTGCATCTAATCCAGTTAATAGTTTAGGGCCTAGGAGCAGTGTCTGCACGTCAGCAGAGTAGCCCGCCTGTGAAACAAACTATACCGCCTGTGTATCTCTATTTTCACTGCAGCTAATCCACTTAATAGTTTATGGCGTAGGAGCAGTGTCTGCACGTCAGCAGAGTAGCCCGCCTGTGAAACTAACTACACCACCTGTGTATCTCAATTTTTACTTCATATAATCCTGTTATTAGTTTTGGGCCTAGGAGCAGTGTCTGCACGTCAGCAGAGTAGCCCGCCTGTGAAACAAACTATACCGCCTGTGTATCTCTATTTTCACTGCATCTAATCCAGTTAATAGTTTAGGGCCTAGGAGCAGTGTCTGCACGTCAGCAGAGTAGCCCGCCTGTGAAACAAACTATACCACCTGTGCATCTCTATTTTCACTGCATCTAATCCACTTATTAGCTTAGGGCCTAGGAGCAGTGTCTGCACGTCAGCAGAGTAGCCCGCATGTGAAACATACTATACCGCCTGTGTATCTCTATTTTCACTGCAGCTAATCCACTTAATAGTTTTGGGCCTAGGAGCAGTGTCTGCATGTCAACAGAGTAGCCCGCCTGTGAAACTAACTA
Organism: Ranitomeya imitator; assembly: GCF_032444005.1. Lineage (NCBI taxonomy): Eukaryota > Metazoa > Chordata > Amphibia > Anura > Dendrobatidae > Ranitomeya > Ranitomeya imitator. The sequence goes on from NC_091286.1 coordinate 264,397,873, forward strand.
CACCACCTGTGTATCTCAATTTTTACTGCATCTAATCCTGTTATTAGTTTTGGGCCTAGGAGCAGTGTCTGCACGTCAGCAGAGTAGCCCGCCTGTGAAACTAACTACACCGCCTGTGTATCTCAATTTTTACTGCATCTAATCCTGTTATTAGTTCAGCAGAGTAGCCCGCCTGTGAAACAAACTATACCGCCTGTGTCTCTATTTTCACTGCAGCTAATCCACTTAATAGTTTTGGGCCTAGGAGCAGTGTCTGCACGTCAGCAGAGTAGCCTGCCTGTGAAACTAACTATACCGCCTGTGTATCTCAATTTTTACTGCATCTAATCCTGTTATTAGTTTTGGGCCTAGTACCACAGTTTGGCCACTCAGTTCTGCTCGGTTTTCATACATCGGTTGTTGTACCAACAACTACAGATACAGAGTTGCCAAATGAGTGGCAAAAGGCCTGCTGATGGTGGTAAGGGGAATAGGCGTATTGGAAAGGGAAAAAAAGGTTGTGTCCGTGGGGTAGGTGGTAAAGCAACAGTAACATCAGCAGAAGAAAGACCATCTTCCAGCCAAAGTAAGATGTCTACTTCTTTTCGTGGACAATCTGATATGATCCCTTTCTTACGACCATCGCTACAAGCATCGCTAAAAATTCCAGATGAGGCACAAAAACAGCAGGTGCTTGATCGGATATCAAGTGCTCGTTCAAGTGGGCTCTCCTCCATGTCAACTTCAACATCACAACTACTCCAGTCCTCAGAGTTGTCACCCCAATCGCACTTGCTTCCTCACAGCTCCCAAGTCTCCAGCTGCCCGTCTGAGCATGGGGTAACACACATGGTTGGATCCAGGCCCAGATGAAGAAGGTTCTGAGCATAATGTAGACCCTCGTTCCCAAACTAAGTCCTGTTGGTGGAGACAATGAGGAAGATGATGATGAGACTGAGATACCTGATTGGAACGAAAGCTTGACTTTTCGGTTGGGGCAGGAAGAGGTTGGCTCTGAGGATGATGGGTGTGAGAAAACACAGGATGATGATGATGAGGTTGTTGACCCCACTTACTGTCAACCCCCAGTCCGCCAGTCCATGAGGTCAGCAGAGGAGGTGGAGGAGGATGCTAGTGATGAGTCTGACGTCAAGGTAATGGTGCGCCTTCCTGGACAGAGACGTAGTACTGGAAGCACGTCAACAGATGCATCCACAACCCCTACTGTGCCTCAGACCAGAAGTCGTGGTGGCTCTTCAGGTCGCACGGGCTCTAAGCCTTGCATAGCCTGGGCATTTTTTGACATTGCAAAGGATGACCCAACTCATGTTGTCTGTAAGATTTGTCAACAAAATCTCAGTAGAGGCCAAAAAATCACTAGCTTGAGTACTTCATGCATGAACCGTCACATGGATATGAGGCATAAGTTGCAGTGGGAAGCTCACTGTGCTACAATGTGGCCTAGTGGGCCGGGTCAACCACCGTCTGCCCCATCAAGTGCATCCGTGTGCTCTTCATTCTCTGTGACTGTGGGGACAGCAGTCGCACATGGTTTTGGATGCAGACCTTCCACCTCTTTACCTGCAACAGCCAGTGTGATTGGCAGGTCGTCAGGACATTTGCTAGTGAAAACACCTGCTGGTGTTGAGCGCTCTCCGACATCGACACCACATTTTGATCAAGGCAACTTAACATCTCTGAAAAAACAAAATCCAGCTAACCATACCGACATTCCCAAGAGCTCGGAGCACGGAACCGCTGTGTCAGGGCGTAGACGAACAGGAAAGAGAAGGAGATCCAGCTCAACGAAATAGTGAAAAATCCATAGTTTATTTCACTTAAAATATAGTGAAAGGACAAAACATCAGCATACAAAAAATATTTTAAAACCAAGGTCAACGCGTTTCCGGTGACTAAGCACCCTTAATCATGATACCTGGTACAAGACATGTCTATACTTTTATACTAGTATCCGGTTATCGCTCCGGTGCTGCAATTGGTGGAATTGTCTAATCAAGCAAAAATAGACACACATGATAATGGAAGCAAGACAAGCATGATAGAAGCACAAAAACAAATGTTTAAGTTAAACAAAAAAGCAGAGAAAACAGAAATAGCATAAGATACAAAAACTATATACAAAATGAAAAATGAAATAACATTACCATAATCATTGAATAAATCCAAAAATATAATGGTAAAATAATATGTACAGTGTCATATGTTGTGAACCCACATAACAATATAAAGCTTGAGTTGCTAGATATTATTTGTAAACCCTCGGAATACTAATAAAATGCCCTAGTACCTTTATACATAGCGGGTTCACAAACAACTATGAAAACAGCCAAAATAGGTTGGAGCAAGTAGGTAAAAGCACAGCTGCAGACGCCGTGACAATGTAACAGCAGTCGGCAAACAGGGGGAAACAAAAGGGCAGATTGATAACTATTAGGCTATGTGCACACTTTGCAGATTCCACTGCGGATTTTTCCGCAGCGGAATTGCAAAATCCGCAGTGAAAACCCATCGCGGTTTTTACTGCGGATTTATCGCGGTTTTTACTGCGTTTTCTTCTGCGGATTTTCAACTGCAGTTTTCTATTGGAGCAGCTGAAAATCCGCAGAAAAGAAGTGACATGCTGCGGAATGTAATCCGCAGCGTTTCCGCGCGGATTTTTCTGCAGCATGTGCACAGCGTTTTTTTTTTCCCATAGGTTTACATTGAAATGTAAACTCATGGGAAACTGCTGCGGATCCGCAGCGGTCAAATCCGCTGCGGATCCGCAGCAAAATCCGCAAAGTGTGAATATAGCCTTAGCCTCACAAAAGAGTCGATAATTATGCGGGAAATATAAACTACAAATTTAGTAACTAGATGTCAAAAAAGCGACTTCATTGTTTGCAAACCCTCGGAATACTAATAAAATTCCCTGATACCTTTGAAAGTAGCAAGTTCACAGACAACCATGGATGGAAAAACAAAACAATCAATGGCAGAGATCTCCCAAACAGGGAGTTGAAACAGCCGAAATAGGTAGGAGCAAATAGGTAAAAACACAGCTGAAGACGCCGTAACAATGTAACAGCGGCCGGCAAACAGGAGGGAACGGAAGGGAAAATAGATAGCTATTAGCCTCACAAAAAAGTTATTGATTATGCAGAAAGTATAAACTACAAATTTGGTTACTAGATGTTAGAAAAACAACATCCTTATTTGTGAACCCTCAGAATACTAATAAAATTCCTTAATATCTTTGAAAGTAGCGGGCTCACAAGCAGCTATGGATGAAAAAGCAAAACAATCTATGGCAGAAATCTCTCAAACAGAGAGCTGAAACAGCCAAAGTAGGTTGGAGCAAAATGGGTAGAAGCACAGCTGAAGACGCCGTGACAGTGTAACAGCGGCCTGCAAACAAGGAAAAAAAAAAAAAGGGGGCGAGTAGATAGCTATTAGCCTCAAAAAAGAGTCATTTATTATACGGGAAATATAAACTACAAATTTAATTATTAGATGTCAGAATAGTAACTTCATTGTTTGTGAACCCTCAGAAAACTAATAAAAGAGCATGAGATCTTTCCTTTTATTTAGACCATGTGGAATTCTTGTACCAAGTTTAAAGATCCACCATGATTCCCTGTTTCTCAGGGTCACCTCAATGTCTCCTCCTCTAAATGGTTTATGAATTTTTTCTATCGCATAGATTTTAAGTGACTCAAGGTTAGAGTGATGATAATTAATAAAATGTTGTGAAACTTGTGAGGTGTTCCTATTAGCACTAATATTTTCAACATCATAAATATGTTCACGAATACGTGTTTTTAAAGACCGTATGGTACTCCCCACGTATTTAAGATGACATGCCATGCACTCCATGATGTATACCACATTTTTGGTGTTACAGTTCATGAAAGTCTTAATGGGATAAACATTTTGATTACTGGCATCAGTGAAATTATGGCATTTACCCGAAAATTTGCAAGTTTTACATGCCATCGCACCACATTTAAAAAAGCCTTTCGTGCTGAGCCAATGAGAGGGTTGCGCAGAGTGGGCATGAAGAGAACTCGGAGATAAGCTCGAGCCTAAAGAGGGGGCTCTTCTGGACACAATTCTGTATCCATTACTCAAAATTTGAGCTATATCAGCATCTTCCTTCAGAATAGTCAGATTATTAGTCAAAATTTTCCTGATTGTATTAAATTGATTACTGTACTGGAAGACCACAGTGATTGGATTTTGAGGAGATAAACTTTGATTTTGTTTACTATGGAAACGAGGTCGTTGAGCGACAATTTTTTCTGCTCTTTTTAGATGCCAGTCACTGTAGCCTCTCTGCACAAGTCTATCCTTTATGCCCTCGATCTCTTGGGAGTAATCTTCCAATGTGCTACAATTACGTTTTGCTCTTACCATCTCCCCTATAGGAATACTTTTGATAGTATGTTTGGGATGGTGACTGTTAGCACGCAATATTGTATTCCCTGCTGTACTTTTCCGGAAAGTAGAAGTAACAATTGGGGTATTAGGTATCCCCTTTAGTTTTAAATCTAGAAACTCTATACACGTGTGGTCTTGGCGTGAAATAAATTTAAGATTGAATGGATTGTGATTGAGATAGTTTGTTAAATCATGTACGGTAGATACATCAGAACTCCAGATAAATATCAGGTCATCAATGTACCTACCGTACCAACGTATACAGTCTTTAAATGGATTCTCATCATTATATATGTAAGATTCTTCCCACCAACTCATAACCAGATTGGCAATGGAAGGTGAGTATTTGGCACCCATTGAGACACCACTGGTTTGCATGAAATATATTTGGTTAAAGCAAAAGAAGTTTGTAGTCATGAGAAAAGAAGTGACCTCTATGACATAAGACTGTAAATCTACGGAAAAATCACTGTACTTTTGCATGTGAAATTTAAGAGCAAATATAGCCACTTCATGTGGTATAGAAGTATATAGCGAGGTGACATCTGAAGTGATCCAAGAAAAATTAGACTGCCATATAAACCCCTCCATGAAATTCAGGACATCGGCACTATCCCTAAGGTGCCCGGGTGTTCTCTGGACGAGAGGCTGGAGGAGCAGATCTAACCACTCTCCCAGCCTCTCACCCAGAGACCCAATACCCGACACAATCGGCCTCATTGGAGGTGGGTACAAGTTTTTATGGGTCTTAGGCAAGGCATACAGAATTGGAGTTACTGGGTTAGCCACCCTGAGATAGTCATTTTCTTTTTTGTTGAAAAAACCCATACTGAACCCTTCATCTATAAGATTGAAAATTCTATTCTGTATTAGTGCAGTGGGGTTAGTGGACAAGCGCTTATACACAGTAGGATCTGTAAGCATATCATTGACCCAGGTGATGTAATTAGCCTTATCCATCACAACAACTGACCCACCCTTGTCAGAATTTTTTATGACAAGGTCATCATTATTTTGTAGTTCCTGTAATGCCTTCTGTAGCCTAGGTTTGAGATTACTACTGTGCAAGCATTTATTCCGCACACTTTCAGAAAGGCTCCTCAACTGAGACTCTATCACATTTTGGAATCTGTCCATGGCAGGTTTACGTGCCTGAACAGGATAATAATTAGGATTAGGCACTTTAATTATATTTTTAGGAATAAATGAATCTGCATTAGCCTCTAAACTTTCATCCTGTAAATCTGATAGACACATGAGTGACAGTTGATCTGAAAAATCGAGAGACCTGAAATCATTACTTTGGGGGTTGATGTTACATTTTTTCTCTGTTGTATCATCCTTAAAATGCAATTTGAGAGCAATATTTCTCATAAATCTATTCACATCACAAATTGTGGAAAAAAGATCAAAATTACAGCTTGGTACAAAATTAAGACCATGTGATAAGAGTTCTAATTGGTCATCTGTAAGGGAAAAGGAAGACATGTGTCTATTTTTGCTTGATTAGACAATTCCACCAATTGCAGCACCGGAGCGATAACCGGATACTAGTATAAAAGTATAGACATGTCTTGTACCAGGTATCACGATTAAGGGTGCTTAGTCACCGGAAACGCGTTGACCTTGGTTTTAAAATATTTTTTGTATGCTGATGTTTTGTCCTTTCACTATATTTTAAGTGAAATAAACTATGGATTTTTAACTTAACATCTCTGCCTGCACCTTCCTCACAGACCAGCAGTTTGCCGGGGACACCCTACTCCACTCTGTCTAAGCACGGCAGGCAGCACTCAGTCCCTCAGATGTGGACAAGTAAAAGACCATTTCCTCCTAGCCATGACAAAGCTAAGAGGTTGAATTTCTCCATCAGCAAGCTGTTGGCTACAGAAATGCTGCCTTTCCGCCTGATGGACACAGAGGATTTTCGAGACCTTATGTCCATCGCAGTGCCCCAGTACCAGATGCCCAGTCGTCACTACTTCTCAAAGAAAGCTGTGCATGCGCTACACAAGCATGTCGCACACAACATCACCGCTTCCTTGAGAAACTCTGTGTGTGACAGGGTGCATTTCACCACAGACACTTGGATGAGTAGACATGGACAGGGGCATTACATGTCAGTGACTGGGCACTGGGTAACTACGGTGACATCAGGAGAAGGGGCTGCTGTCCAAGTCTCACCGCCGCCATGAGTTGCTCGTCGATCCTCTGTATCTAGAAGTTTCTCCACTGCTTCTGCCTCCTCAACCTCCTCTCAGTCTTCCACCTGCACCCAAAGCCTGTCTGGTAATGCCACCTGTGTTGTAACTGCGCAGAAGGAATCCTGCACACCTCCTCACTATGCTGTCACCAGGGCTCAACGGCATCAGGCAGTGTTTACATTGAAATGTCTGGGAAATGTGAGTCACACAGCACAGGAGCTGTTGGTCAGCTCTGGAGACCGAGTTCCATCAATGGTTGTCTCCACTCAACCTGCAGCCAGGGAAGGCTGTGTGCGACAATGCTGCAAACCTGGGTGTGGCCCTTCGCCGGGGCAATGTCACACACGTGTCTTGTATGGCTCATGTTTTGAACCTGGTTGTCCAGCAATTTTTATCCCACTATCCCAGACTAGATGGGCTTCTGCAGAGGGCATGGTCGCTGTGTGCTCACTTCCGCCATTCGCATCCCGCAGCTCGACGACTTGCATCTCTACAGAAGTCTCTGGGCCTGCCAGTTCACTGGCTGAAATGTGATGTGCCCACATGGTGGAAATCAACTCTGCTCATGTTGCAGCGACTGTGGCAGCACCGACGAGCCCTGGTGCAATACGTTATGACGTATAGCCTGGGCCAACGAGATCAAGAGATGGGGCAAATCACGCTGCAGGAGTGGTCTCAGATCAGGGACCTATGCACCCTTCTGCACAGTTTTGAAATAGCAACAAAGATGCTTAGTGCTGACGATGACATTATCAGCATGACCATTCCGGTGATTTACATGCTGGAGCACACCTTACACAGTGTTCGGAGTCAGGTGGTGGAACAAGAGGAGGAGGAGAAGGAACAGGAGGAGTCGTATGCGGAAGGGATCATATCTCCAAGGTCAAGAAGGTTGGCAGCACCAAGGCGGCTGGCATTGGAGGCTGGGGGAGAGGAATTACCGAGGGTGCATGGCAGCAGCCAAACTGTTGAGGAAGGTGCAGGAGGCGAGGAAGGAGTGGAGGACGAACTGGCGATGGCATGGAAGACTCATCAGATGAGGGAGACCTTGATCAAATTTCTGTTGTGCGAGGTTGGGGGGAGAGGGCAGACGAAGGAAGCATGATTCTCACCTCGCCACCATCAAGCCAGCAAGGACTTAGTCCTCCTGGATGCGCAAGACACATGCGTGCCTTATTGCTGCACTACCTGCAACATGACCCTCGGATTGTCAGAATCCGAAGTAATGCTCTTAGATCCCCAGTACAAAAACAAATTTGGCGAAATAATTCCTGCCATAGAAAGGGATTCACGCATGCAGGAGTATCAGCAGGGACAGTTACAGAATCTAACATCTGCTTTTCCACAAAACACCAGTGGTGCACATAGTGAATCTCTGAGTTCTAACTTGCCAACCGTGGGACTATTGAGTCATTACTCAAACCATAACAGTAACATCGTATCTGGTGGTAACAGCAATTTTTTCCAATCGTTTCAAGATTTTTTTACACCATACTTTGCAAGGCCACAGGAGACAAGAAGTCTGACGCACAGCCAACGCCTAGAGAGGATGGTACAAGAGTATCTCCAAGTTAACATCGATGCCATGACTGTGGAACTGGACCCTTGCTCATTTTGACAGTTCATATTACATAGTAACATAGTAACATAGTTAGTAAGGCCGAAAAAAGACATTTGTCCATCCAGTTCAGCCTATATTCCATCATAATAAATCCCCAGATCTACGTCCTTCTACAGAACCTAATAATTGTATGATACAATATTGTTCTGCTCCAGGAAGACATCCAGGCCTCTCTTGAACCCCTCGACTGAGTTCGCCATCACCACCTCCTCAGGCAAGCAATTCCAGATTCTCACTGCCCTAACAGTAAAGAATCCTCTTCTATGTTGGTGGAAAAACCTTCTCTCCTCCAGACGCAAAGAATGCCCCCTTGTGCCCGTCACCTTCCTTGGTATAAACAGATCCTCAGCGAGATATTTGTATTGTCCCCTTATATACTTATACATGGTTATTAGATCGCCCCTCAGTCGTCTTTTTTCTAGACTAAATAATCCTAATTTCGCTAATCTATCTGGGTATTGTAGTTCTCCCATCCCCTTTATTAATTTTGTTGCCCTCCTTTGTACTCTCTCTAGTTCCATTATATCCTTCCTGAGCACCGGTGCCCAAAACTGGACACAGTACTCCATGTGCGGTCTAACTAGGGATTTGTACAGAGGCAGTATAATGCTCTCATCATGTGTATCCAGACCTCTTTTAATGCACCCCATGATCCTGTTTGCCTTGGCAGCTGCTGCCTGGCACTGGCTGCTCCAGGTAAGTTTATCATTAACTAGGATCCCCAAGTCCTTCTCCCTGTCAGATTTACCCAGTGGTTTCCCGTTCAGTGTGTAATGGTGATATTGATTCCCTCTTCCCATGTGTATAACCTTACATTTATCATTGTTAAACCTCATCTGCCACCTTTCAGCCCAAGTTTCCAACTTATCCAGATCCATCTGTAGCAGAATACTATCTTCTCTTGTATTAACTGCTTTACATAGTTTTGTATCATCTGCAAATATCGATATTTTACTGTGTAAACCTTCTACCAGATCATTAATGAATATGTTGAAGAGAACAGGTCCCAATACTGACCCCTGCGGTACCCCACTGGTCACAGCGACCCAGTTAGAGACTATACCATTTATAACCACCCTCTGCTTTCTATCACTAAGCCAGTTACTAACCCATTTACACACATTTTCCCCCAGACCAGATATTGTGACAGTTCATGTTTTATTGTCCTCTGATTGTGGCCTGGTTCTATGTTATGGTGACCCCACATGGTCTGAGGAGCAAATTCCTTAGTTGATGTAAAAAGACATTAATCCATGTGACACATTCATTCCTGCACTAAGGGTGTCAAAGGTCATCATCAGCTTATATTCTCAGATCCTTCTGTCTCGCTGAGATTTGAGGTTAACTTTTAATACCAGTAATTTCATGCCCATAATGCTATAATCAGGGAGACAAAAATGAATTACCACAGGTAGATCCATTCTTTTTTCTCTTATTGTATGGTGATGAGATGCATTTTGGCCAACATTAATTCCTGGCTGGTCACACTTCTATTTCCACGCTACAAGGATCATTTTACATCTCTCCTTCCCATAGCGAAGAGGTCTAATAAAATTTTGCAGTACCAGAAGGCCCTACTTGAAGAATTATTTAAAAAATTCCCATCTGACCACACTTGCGACAGAGGTCACAGTTTCTTGAACAACCAAGGAGTAGAGACTAGGGAGACACACCAGATGCAGCAGAGGAAGGGGAACACTCTCAAAGGTCAGGGACAGTTTTATCAGATGCTCCCATCACCCAGACCCTGATGCATGAGGTATTCTGACAAGGAGGGAAAAGTTTTGGAAGATGCTGAAGCTGAAAGAGTGTGACAGCGTTTTTGTTAGTGTCGGAGGTATTATAATCAATCGACACATCTGCCTGTCAACTGAAAATGCTATCAGGCTGACTATTATGAAATTGAACAAGGCCTGGATTAGGCCAGACTTCTGAAGTACACCACATGATGACAGCAGCGGAACAAACTCAAATCCAGTGGGTTTTTTTCTGGTCTATTCCCATGCACCCCTTTGCACCCAAACATGGGTTTACGCTTCAGGATTTTGTCTTTTTTGTGTCGTCCTCCTCCACCACAATATCAACATGGTGATCATACTGCCCTCGCTATAAAATTTTAAGGGTGTTTATGATGCCTGCATTGACAATTGTTAGAGGCCTACCTCGAACATTGTTTTATATATATATGTCTACTAGTGTTGAGCCACCTCCCTAGTGTTCGGGTTCGGTTCGTCGAACAGGGAGGTGTTCGCCAAACTGTTCGTCGAATGTTCGACGAACACCGTCGAACCCCATTGAAACCAATGGCAGGCAAACACAGACACATACAAACACATGGAAGACACATAGAAAACACCTTAAAAGGTGTCCAAAAGCTGACAAACTGCTCAGAAAACACAACAAACACATGGAAAAGTCACAACTACATATAGTCATGCGAAAAGAAAAAAGGTGGAGGGGTAAAAGGAGGAGGAGACACAGATATACTGTAGGCATGTCATGCTTTTCTAAAATCAAGAAAGGTTGGAGCAAAAATCTAAACTCACTCTACCAACACCCAGACGTCTTGACAAAAAAGTAAAAAAATAAATGTCTTTAGGTAGAATGGCGGCGGGTCCATTCAGAACACTTTCCTTAGAAGACGTAGTGGTACCCCCGTTGGGAGTTGTACCAAAAAATGAACCCAACACATTCAGACTAATCCACCATTTGTCATATGAACTGTCACAATATTTTTGGACATAACTGTTTATCACTCACATAATGGTAATTCTGCTTAAGGTCACCTGTCTTATCTATGGCATTTTTCTGTGCTGTATTGTGCATGTGTAAGGAGGTGAAGCACAAGAAGAGTCCGGGGGCGGTTACCTTCTCGACTCTATGCCTGGAACCATTGAGCTGTGCTACAGGTTCTCCAGGGGGCAGACTTAGAGACTGGGACAGGAAGGAAGCCAGGTTGAGAGCGGGAAAGGCACGCGCGCAAGGAACAGAGCAGCGTGAGCAGCGAGAGCAGTGGTCAGAGCAGGGTGCAGCTGCGCTCCGAGAGAGAGAGAGAGCTCCCGGTCAGAGGACAAATACAGGGAGATTGCCCAGAAAGACTGCATCTTGTGAGTACATGAAAGCGGACTCTGCTGTGACTGGAGAGGAGCGCTTTGAGACCCGTCTTGAGACATTGGCCCATGTAGAGACTGCGGCCCCCTGGTATCCACGGTATCAGTACAGAGACTGTGACCCCTGGTACCCACGGTATCAGTGCAGAGCCCCTGATTCCTGGTGAGAGACTTAATAATAGACTCACCATCATTTTCCCAGGATAGACTGTGCTGTAAAAGCTAAAGACTCAGAGCCTGTGCATATCACATTAACTCCCAAAACCCCAGGCAGTGGGCTCCTAGAGACTACTCAGCCCACGGACAACAAAGGAACGACAAGTGCCGCTGTTTCTCGGCGCCTGGAGAAGACCACCCTACAAGTAAGTCCTCATCAGACTGATAAGTGTTCTTTTCTCATGAAATTCTGCTTACTTCTGTTACACTGTTTGACTCCCATATTTTTGCACTGTTTTGTTGCTAGTTATATTCCATTGCTTCCTCCCTGCGGGGAGAACCTGATTCCTGTTATTAAACCCCTCAACTGTTGGTCTGTCTATTCCATGGTGACATACTCAGTACCTGCATACTATTACACATGAATATGTGATTCTTCAGAATTTCTATTAGTCTATGCCTGATGAAGGGATCTGAGTAGTCTCGAAAGCTTGCAATTTGTTACCATCTTTTCAGTTAGCCATTAAAAGGTATCAACCACTGAGGACTCTCAATTCTAAATATTTTTCTATCCACTGGCTAACCCAGTACCAGATGATGGAGAGGGAGAAATTGCAAAGAGTGAGAGAGGAAGAAGAGGTCCTAGGGGCACAGGTAGTGAGAAGTCCACCCATGGGGCCAGCATCCACGCTGACCATCGCCAGGTTGAGGAACCAGGTCGCAGTAGGGGAACCGGACCCTGATCTAGTGGAGGAACTATAAGTCCCAGCTAGGAACCCGGAGGCTGTCATGTCTGCAAATGCGACAGCCACACTCACACCTATTTCGCTGAAAAGGTAGACATAGAGGGACAAGGGGACAGAGTAGACGTCGCCCGACAGGACCCGCGATTACCGGCTTGGGACACTGCGTGTGAAGCGCCGGGCAGGAGAGGTGGAAGCCAGCGCAATGAGTTGGCCAGGAAAGGCATATGAGAAGGGGTTCTGGCAAAGTGTACCCTGAATTACTTGAAAGCTGGCTGGACCACAGACCCAGAGGACACGTCACACACAGCTGGGTGCCATAAAGAACTGTGAGAAAAAGTGCGGAAACTGCACCCCGCTGTGTCCCACGAATTATTGCTGCTCCACCTGCCCTGCATCACAATGCTCACCATCACATTTTACATGATAGCTGCCCTGGGGCCTAGCTCTACCCATGGAAAGTTGTTCCAATATCTGCCTCAGAGGATCTGCACCGCAGCGTCGGCTATCCCTGGCCGAACACCACGGGTGGCTTCACGAACAATCCCCTTTTTCCCTATGTAAACTTGTTTCCCATTTCCCATCTTCCCAAACATCAGTGCATTACTTTTATAGCGTGCCCAGTGTCACGGACTGGGTCACCGCTGCCGTGACCACCCCTTTAAGAACCGTCTGACCCAGTTCCGAGTACCCCACGGCCCTAGCGAGTGTTGCACCTTTTTAGACCTTGAGGCCTTGTTTAGTCCTCAGTCCAGGGCAACAGATCTCTTCCCTCCAGGTGTCTGGCAGTGCCCCATCTATTCAGCACAGCTCTGGGCTAGTGTACCCGAGCTTCTGACTCAGACTAGGACAGCAGCTTCTGGCCGCCTCTGCTGCAGCTGGCCCAGCTCACATCTTTAATTATTTACTTTCCCTAACTCTACACTGACAGCAATTACACATGACAATACATTTAGGAACATTACCATAGGGAGCATTAGGACCAGGTAAGCACAGCAAAATAAAGGCAGAAAACATGTATGTGACATTACAGTATAAAACAAATATAACATACAGGTGCATAACATATGTACATAATAGTGCAAGGGGGTGTCACACGGAAAAATGAGATGTGCAACTGTGGGGACCTGTCACCCCCTTACATGCCAGATTGCCAGCAGCCAAGACTTCCCTTTCCCCACCAAGTTGGTGACTGTCCATGTTGTCCTTGTTTTCTTCCTCCTCATCCTCCCTCTCCTCCTCGTCTTCATGCCATCCACGCTGAACAGATGGGATGAAGGTGGTGTGGGTACTACCGTCTGTAGCGCAGGCAACCAGCTCCTGTTCCTCCTCCTCCTTTGCCCGCATTGAGAAGATGAGACGAGTCTTGGCTGTGTAGTATAGTTTCTTACTCCGCCTGCAAAGCCTCCTCTTTATTTGTGAGCAGCAAGTGTTTCAATAGACAGAGAAGTGGGATGGTGACACTGATTATGGCGACATCACCACTCACCATCTTGGTCTAGTCCCCAAAGTTCTTGAGAACCGCACAGATGTCAGACATCCATGCCAACACATCAGCTCTTATGTGCAGAGGCTGACCGGAAAACCGGCGTGCATGAAGTAGCTGATATTCAACTGCTGTACTCTGCTGCTCACAAAGCCATGCCAGGATATGTAACATTGAGTTCCAACACATTGTGATATCGCACACAAGTTGGTGAGCTGGAAGTTGCAAGTGCTGCTGCAGCAGTGCCAGGGCAGCAGCAGCTATAGCCGACTTATGGAAATGGGCACACATGCGGCGTGCTTTCACAATTAACTCAGGCAGATTTGGGTAGGTTTTGAGAAACCACTGAACCACTAAGTTGAGCACGTGGGCCAGGCATTATATGTGTGCGAGGTTGCCAAGCTTCAGAGCTGAAACCAGGTTCCAGCCATTGTCACACATGACCATGCCTGGTTGCAGGTTCATGGGTTAGAGCCACGGATCACTCTGGTCTGTTAGACTTTTCAACAACTCTGCGGCGGTATGCAGTTTCTCGCCTAAGCAAATTAGCTTCAGCAGAGCTTGATGTCGTTTGGTTTAAGCAGTGTTGCAGTGTTTTCAGCTTGCGATTGATGTTGACATTTGTAAGCTGGAGGGTGAGGAGAAGGTGCAGGAAGTTCTATAGAAGGTGGCAGCAACCCTGTTTGAACCAGTGCCCCCAATCCTCTGTGTCGGTAGCACGTGTTCCTTCCCAGGGTTCGACTGGGTCCCGGCTTCCACAATGTTCAACCAGTGTTCCATCAGAGAAATGTAGCATCCCTGGACAGAAGTAGCTGTCCAGGTGTCCACGGTTAAATGGACCTTTCTAGTCACAGATTTGGTCAGGGCACTGTTGATGTTATGGGACACATGCTTGTGTAAGGTGGGAAGGGCACATCGGGAGAAATAGTGGCCACTAGGAACCGTGTAATGAGAGACCTCTGCCGATATGAGCGAACAGAAAAGGTTCTATTTCCACAAGCCAAAACAGGAACATTTTCAGGGCAAGCAGTCTGGAAATGTGGCCGTAGAGTATTGTAGCCTGATTCTCTCCAAATCCTGGTCCTCCTCACCATATTCCCACAGTCATTTCTACCTCCTATCCACGCTCTATCACAAACTTCCATAACCTCTCTAACCTTATACCCATTCACCCAGCCCCCGCTTCCCCGTTCTCACTAACAGGAGCTCTGTGGAACGCTCGCTCTGTCTGCAACAAGCATTCCTACATCCATGATCTTTTTGTTACTACCAAACTTTCCTTCCTCACCATCACCGAAACCTGGCTCACCCTTTCTGATACAGCCTCTCCTGCTGCACTTTCCTATGGTGGCTTCCACCTTTCTCACACACCCTGTCTGTTATGGCTGGCAATCAGGCAACACAGCGTGCAGTAATCAGCGCACATACAGAGATCTGGCAATAACCCAAAACAATAGGACGAGCTCTGAGACGTGGAATCTCTGTAGACTGCAGTACCTGATCTATCCTCACACAACTGGAAGCAGCAGTGGATTGCGCCTATCCACTACCTATGCAACTCGGCACTGCCTGAGGAGCTGACTAGCCTGAAGATAGAAATACAAGCCTGACTTACCTCAGAGAAATACCCCAAAGGAATAGGCAGCCCCCACATATAATGACTGTTAGCAAGATGAAAAGACAAACGTAGGAATGAAATAGATTCAGCAAAGTGAGGCCCGATATTCTAGACAGAGCGAGGATAGCAAAGAGAACTATGCAGTCTACAAAAAACCCTAAAACGAAAACCACGCAAAGGGGCAAAAAGACCCACCGTGCCGAACTAACAGCACGGCGGTGCACCCCTTTGCTTCTCAGAGCTTCCAGCAAAAGATAATAACAAGCTGGACAGAAAAAACAGAAAACAAACTAGAAGCACTTATCTAGCAGAGCAGCAGGCCCAAGGAAAGATGCAGTAGCTCAGATCCAACACTGGAACATTGACAAGGAGCAAGGAAGACAGACTCAGGTGGAGCTAAATAGCAAGGCAGCCAACGAGCTCACCAAAACACCTGAGGGAGGAAGCCCAGAGACTGCAATACCACTTGTGACCACAGAAGTGAACTCAGCCACAGAATTCACAACAGTACCCCCCCTTGAGGAGGGGTCACCGAACCCTCACCAGAACCCCCAGGCCGACCAGGATGAGCCACATGAAAGGCACGAACAAGATCTGGGGCATGGACATCAGAGGCAAAAACCCAGGAATTATCTTCCTGAGCATAACCCTTCCATTTGACCAGATACTGGAGTTTCCGTCTAGAGACACGAGAATCCAAAATCTTCTCCACAATATACTCCAATTCCCCCTCCACCAAAACAGGGGCAGGAGGCTCCACAGATGGAACCATAGGTGCCACGTATCTCCTCAACAACGACCTATGGAATACATTATGTATGGAAAAGGAGTCTGGGAGGGTCAGACGAAAAGACACCGGATTGAGAATCTCAGAAATCCTATACGGACCAATAAAACGAGGTTTAAATTTAGGAGAGGAAACCTTCATAGGTATATGACGAGAAGATAACCAAACCAGATCCCCAACACGAAGTCGGGGTCCCACACGGCGTCTGCGATTAGCGAAAAGCTGAGCCTTCTCCTGGGACAAGGTCAAATTGTCCACTACCTGAGTCCAGATCTGCTGCAACCTGTCCACCACATTATCCACACCAGGACAGTCCGAAGACTCAACCTGTCCTGAAGAGAAACGAGGATGGAACCCAGAATTGCAGAAAAATGGAGAGACCAAGGTAGCCGAGCTGGCCCGATTATTAAGGGCGAACTCAGCCAACGGCAAAAATGACACCCAATCATCCTGGTCAGCGGAAACAAAACATCTCAGATATGTTTCCAAGGTCTGATTGGTTCGTTCGGTCTGGCCATTAGTCTGAGGATGGAAGGCCGAGGAAAAAGATAGGTCAATGCCCATCCTACCACAAAAGGCTCGCCAGAACCTCGAGACAAACTGGGAACCTCTGTCAGAAACAATATTCTCAGGAATGCCATGTAAACGAACCACATGCTGGAAGAACAAAGGCACCAAATCAGAGGAGGAAGGCAATTTAACCAAGGGCACCAGATGGACCATTTTAGAAAAGCGATCACAGACCACCCAAATGACAGACATCTTTTGAGAAACGGGAAGGTCAGAAATGAAATCCATCGAAATATGTGTCCAAGGCCTCTTCGGGACCGGCAAGGGCAAAAGCAACCCACTGGCACGTGAACAGCAGGGCTTAGCCCTAGCACAAATTCCACAGGACTGCACAAAAGCACGCACATCCCGTGACAGAGATGGCCACCAGAAGGATCTAGCAACCAACTCCCTGGTACCAAAGATTCCTGGATGACCGGCCAGCACCGAACAATGAAGTTCAGAGATAACTTTACTAGTCCACCTATCAGGGACGAACAGTTTCTCGGCCGGACAACGATCAGGTTTATTAGCCTGAAATTTCTGCAACACTCTCCGCAAATCAGGGGAGATGGCAGACACAATGACTCCTTCCTTGAGGATACTCGCCGGCTCAGATAACCCCGGAGAGTCGGGCACAAAACTCCTAGACAGAGCATCCGCCTTCACATTTTTAGAGCCCGGAAGGTATGAAATCACAAAATCAAAACGAGCAAAAAACAACGACCAACGGGCCTGTCTAGGATTCAAGCGCTTGGCAGACTCAAGATAAGTAAGGTTCTTATGATCAGTCAAAACCACCACGCGATGCTTAGCACCCTCAAGCCAATGACGCCACTCCTCGAATGCCCACTTCATGGCCAGCAACTCTCGGTTGCCCACATCATAATTACGCTCAGCAGCAGAAAATTTCCTAGAAAAGAAAGCACATGGTTTGAACACTGAGCAACCAGAACCTCTCTGTGACAAAACCGCCCCTGCACCAATCTCAGAAGCATCAACCTCGACCTGGAACGGAAGAGAAACATCAGGTTGACACAACACAGGGGCACAGCAAAAACGACGCTTCAACTCCTGAAAAGCTTCCACGGCAGCAGAAGACCAATTAACCAAATCAGCACCCTTCTTGGTCAAATCGGTCAATGGTCTGGCAATGCTAGAAAAATTACAGATGAAGCGACGATAAAAATTAGCAAAGCCCAGGAATTTCTGCAAACTTTTTAGAGATGTCGGCTGAGTCCAATCCTGGATGGCCTGAACCTTAACCGGATCCATCTCGATAGTAGAAGGGGAAAAGATGAACCCCAAAAATGAAACTTTCTGCACACCGAAGAGACACTTTGATCCCTTCACGAACAAGGAATTAGCACGCAGTACCTGGAAAACCATTCTGACTTGCTTCACATGAGACTCCCAATCATCTGAGAAGATCAAAATGTCATCCAAGTAAACAATCAAGAATTTATCCAGATACTCACGGAAAATGTCATGCATAAAAGACTGAAAAACAGATGGAGCATTGGCAAGTCCGAACGGCATCACCAGATACTCAAAATGACCCTCGGGCGTATTAAATGCCGTTTTCCATTCATCTCCCTGCCTGATTCTCACCATTACATCCTTAAGAGCTTCAGAGAGACCCTTTCTGAACAAAGCCGCTAGTGCAGATTCATTCCACAGAGTGAGTACTGACCATTTTCTAAATTTCTGACAATATACTTCTACATCATCCTGACCCTGGCATAAAGCCAGCAGATTTTTCTCAGCTTGATCCACTGAATTAGGCTCATCGTAAAGCAATCCCAGCGCCTGGAAAAATGCATCAACATTACTCAATGCAGAATCTCCTGGTGCAAGAGAAAACGCCCAGTCCTGTGGGTCGCCGCGCAAAAAAGAAATAATAATCAAAACCTGTTGAATAGGATTACCAGAAGAATGAGGTTTCAAGGCCAAAAATAGCTTACAATTATTTCTGAAGCTCAGGAACTTAGTTCTGTCACCAAAAAACAAATCAGGAATCGGAATTCTTGGTTCTAGCATCGATTTCTGATCAATAGTATCTTGAATCTTTTGTACATTTACAACGAGATTATCCATTGAGGAGCACAGAGCCTGAATATCCATGTCCACAGCTGTGTCCTGAAGCACTCTAATGTCTAGGGGAAAAAAAAGACTGAAGACAGAGCTAAGAAAAAAAAATGATGTCAGGATTTCTTTTTTCCCTCTATTGGAAATCATTGAATGGCTCCTTGTACTGTTATGGCTGGCAATCAGGCAACACAGCGTGCAGTAATCAGCGCACATACAGAGATCTGGCAATAACCCAAAACAATAGGACGAGCTCTGAGACGTGGAATCTCTGTAGACTGCAGTACCTGATCTATCCTCACACAACTGGAAGCAGCAGTGGATTGCGCCTATCCACTACCTATGCAACTCGGCACTGCCTGAGGAGCTGACTAGCCTGAAGATAGAAATACAAGCCTGACTTACCTCAGAGAAATACCCCAAAGGAATAGGCAGCCCCCACATATAATGACTGTTAGCAAGATGAAAAGACAAACGTAGGAATGAAATAGATTCAGCAAAGTGAGGCCCGATATTCTAGACAGAGCGAGGATAGCAAAGAGTACTATGCAGTCTACAAAAAACCCTAAAACGAAAACCACGCAAAGGGGCAAAAAGACCCACCGTGCCGAACTAACAGCACAGCGGTGCACCCCTTTGCTTCTCAGAGCTTCCAGCAAAAGATAATAACAAGCTGGACAGAAAAAACAGAAAACAAACTAGAAGCACTTATCTAGCAGAGCAGCAGGCCCAAGGAAAGATGCAGTAGCTCAGATCCAACACTGGAACATTGACAAGGAGCAAGGAAGACAGACTCAGGTGGAGCTAAATAGCAAGGCAGCCAACGAGCTCACCAAAACACCTGAGGGAGGAAGCCCAGAGACTGCAATACCACTTGTGACCACAGAAGTGAACTCAGCCACAGAATTCACAACACCTGTCCCAGCAACATGCATGGCGGAGGAATTGGTTTTCTCCTGTCAAATAACTGCTCTTCACCCCAATCCCACTGCCACCCTCTGTTGCCTTCCCTTCCTTTGAAGTGCACTCTGTGCGCATCTACTCCCCCTCCAACCTTCAACTGGCTGTCATTTACCGCCCCCCAGGGCCAGCCACCACCTTCTTTGACCACTTCACCACCTGGCTACTTCATTTCCTTTCTGCGGACATCACCGCAATCATCATGGGCGACTTCAACATCCCCATTGACACTTCCCTCTCAGCTGCCACTAAATTTCTATCTCTCACTTCCTCTTTCAGCCTCACTCAATGGTCTTCTGCAGCCACTCACAAAGACGGTCACACACTGGACCTCATCTTCACCCGCCCCTGCTCCCTATCTAACCTATCTAACTCACCTCTTCCACTCTCTGACCACAACCTTCTCACATTCTCATCTCTCTCCACTCCATGTCTACAATCCCCACCCCACAAACTCTCACACCCTCACAGAAATCTTAAACACCTTGACCTACATTCATTCTCTGAATCCCTCCTCCCTCTCACAGACATAAGTTCTTTACACAATGCGGATGATGCTGCGGCTCTATAGAACACCACAATAGCTGTAGCTTTGGAATCTGCTGCCCACTTACACATACCAAAGCTTGCAAAATCAACAGACAGCCCTGGCACACCAGCCTGACCAAAGAACTCAGGCGAGCTTCCAGGGCTGCTGAGCGCAGATGGAAAAGATCCCACTCCAACGAGCACTTCATCGCATTCAAACAGTCCCTCACTACTTTCAAGACCACACTCGCCACAGCTAAACAATCCTACTTCTCATCTCTCATATCCTCTCTGTTTCACAACCCTAAACAGTTATTCATCACCTTCAATTCTCTCCTCCGTCCCCCAGCACCTCCTCCCTCCCCACTTATCTCCGCTGAAGACTTTGCCTCATTTTTCAAGCAGAAGATTGATAGCATCAGAGACAGTTTTGGTCAACAACCCCCAGAGCCCTTCCTCCCGACTTCCCAGCCCTCCACCTCCAAAACCAACTTCTCCACCATTACAGAAGATCAACTCTCCACTCTACTCTCAAGATCGCATCTCACCACCTGTGCACTTGACCCGCTCCCATCCCACCTCATCCCAAACCTCACCACAGTCTTTATCCCAACCCTAACCCATCTCTTCAACCTATCACTAACAACTGGTGTTTTCCCCTCAAGCTTTAAACATGCCTCCATCACACCTATCCTCAAAAAGCACCCTCTTGGCCCATCCTCTGTATCTAGCTATCACCCTATATCACTTCTCCATTATGCCTCCAAACTACTGGAACAACACGTTTACCTTGAACTGTCCTCCCATCTCTTTTCTTGCTCCCTCTTTGACCGCTTACAATCTGGCTTCCGGTCACACCATTCCACTGAAACTGCCCTAACTAAAGTCACCAATGACCTCTTAACCGCCAAGAGCAAATGACACTACTCTGTCCTCCTCCTCCTGGACCTGTCGGCTGCCTTTGACACAGTGGACCATTCCCTATTATTACAGACCATCTCATCCCTTGGCATCACAGACTTGGCCCTATCCTGGATCTCATCATACTTATCAGACCGGACATTCAGCGTCTCCCACTCACACACCACCTCCTCGCCCCCTATCTGTCGGAGTCCCACAAGGTTCAGTCCTTGGGCCCCTGCTCTTCTCCATTTACACCTTTGGCCTGGGACAGCTCATAGAATCTCATGGCTTTCAGTATCACCTCCATGCTGATGACACACAGATCTACATCTCTGAACCAGATATCACCTCCATACTAACCAGAATCCCTCAATGTCTGTCCACTATTTCATCCTTCTTCTCCGCTAGATTTCTCAAACTTAACATGGACAAAACAGAATTCATCATCTTTCCCCCATCTCACGCGACCCCCCAACGAACCTACCCATTACATTAAATGGCTGCCCACTCTCCCCAGTCCCACAAGCTCGCTGCCTCGGGGTAATCCTTGACGCTGATCTCTCCTTCAAACCACATATCCAAGCCCTTTCCACTTCCTGCCGACTTCAACTCAAAAATATCTCACGAATCCGTTCATTCCTCAACCAAGAATCTGCAAAAACCCTAGTCCATGCCCTCATTATCTCTCGCCTTGACTACTGCAACCTCCTGCTCTGTGGCCTCCCCTCTAACACTCTCGCACCCCTCTAATCTATTCTAAACTCTGCTGCCCGACTAATCCACCTGTCCCCCTGCTATTCCCTGGCCTCTCCCCTCTGTCAATCCCTTCACTGGCTCCCCATTGCTCCAGAACAAAACCCTAACCATGGCGTACAAAGCCATCCACAACCTGTCTCCACCAAACATCTGTGACCTCGTCTCCCGGTACTTACCTACACGCAACCTCCGATCCTCACAAGATCTCCTTCTCTACTCCCCTCTTATCTCCTCTTCCCACAATCGTATACAAGATTTCTCTCGCGCATCACCCCTACTCTGGAACCCTCTACCACAACACATCAGACTCTCCCCTACCATCAAAAGTGTGCTACGACAACTGCAGGGTGTGAAGCATCTACCCCTATAATAATAATAATAATAATTTTTATTTATATAGCGCCAACATATTCCGCAGCGCTTTACAAATTATACCCCTATGCCATGGACAGGGATTGGCATGCACATAGAACAGGAAAAGAGGCAGTAGTGTCACCTGCAGACACTGTTCCTGGACCCTTGCTGTTCAGCCCAAGTAGTCGGGTACTTTGCTGGCATGTGCTGAGCATGCTAGTGGTGGTCAGGCTGGTAGTTGTGCTGAACCTGCTGATGCTGGCGTGGCAGATGTTGCAAATGGCCATTTTTAGGCTAAGAGGAACCTCTTTAAAAAAAAAATGCCAGACTCATGAACACCTAAAACTTGGCTTGGCAACTTCACCCATGTTGCAGCATTAAAACAATACTCGTCGAGAAATGAGCATCCCGAGCACACTGATGCTCGAGTGAGTAGTGTAGTGACAGGCATGTTCGCTCATCGCTATCCAAGAGCTTTTCAACATAGAAATACATCTTATCTTCAAAGTGGAGCAGGATCGTTTTTGCCACACATCTCCAGTTCAGTTTTGTAATATTGATACTTAGATCCTTATCGGTAAAATAGAGCTAGGCTATGTAAGTTTTTGTATTTTGATCACAAGCACAGGGGCAGATTGTGCATTTAGCAGGTGTGGATTTGTTTTACCGTTTAGAACCTTTTTTGTAGGGGAAGTGCTGGTGTTTTTATTTTTTTTTAATTGTTCTATTTTCAATGGAGCAGAAGTGGGATAATTTGAACTTTTGTGGAGGTTTTTGTTTTTTTCAGATTTTAAAAACTTTTTTTTCCTTTTTAATGTCTTCAATAGGCCCCTTAGATTTGAAGGTGCGATCGTCCGATTGTGCCGTACATAGCAGGGCTTCTGCACTGCTATGTATAGCAGAAATAATAATCTCCTATGAACGCTAGTCACGAGCTGGTGTTCACAGGAAATTCATAATGACTGACAGGTATGGGGGAGTCTTGTGCAGACCCCCTGGCTGTCATGACAACCCATTGGCACAGCGCAAGCACGTGACGAGTGCCGATGGGCAGGATTGTGATGTGCTTCTGGCTGGCACATTTTAAATCACACTGTCAGTGATGACAATGGTATTTAACTAGTTAACAGCCACAGTGGAGCTGTTAAAGACAAGTGTGGGGAAATATGAGTCCTCAGAGTCAGAGATCGCATCAAAATCAGAGGTCGTGAAGGGGTTAAAAGCTGTTTTTTATAGTACCATTAAAACTGAGATTTCAGAAATCTCATGCACATGATTGCTTTTCTGAATTGGAAAATTACGTTTTTTTTAAAAAAACTGTTGCATGTCAATTCTTTCAGCGTTTTTTTTACCATAGAAATCAATGAGAGTGCAAAAAAATACAACCATGCGTTTTTGCTGCTTTTTTTGGTGAATGAAACTAACTTTATTAAACATATACTTTAGACAAATGACATATGTAATCTTCACCAAATTGCAGCAAAACCTACTTTTTGTAAAAGAGTAAGTTTTGGCTGCAGAAAATAATGCAGCAAAAAAGCAACATGTCAACATAGCCTTAGTATGAATTTTGTGTTGTGATCTTAAAGGGAACTTGTCACCCCAAAAATCGAAGATGAGCTGTGGCCACCGACATCAGGGGCTTATCTACAGCATTCTGTAATGCTGTAGATAAGCCCCCGATGTATCCTGAAAGATAAGAAAAACGAATATACTCATCCAGGGGAGGTCCCGGTCCGGTTCAGGTCCAATGGGCGTCGCGGTCCTGTACGGGGCCTCCCATCTTCCTATGATGACTTCCTCTTATTGTATTCATGCTGCGGCTCTGGCGCAGGTGTCCTTTGTCTGCCCTGTTGGGGGCAGAGCAAAGTACTGCAGTGCGCAGGTGCCGGGAAAGGTCAGAGAGGCCCAGCTCCGGCGCACTGCAGTACTTTGCTCTGCCCTCAACAGGGCAGACAAAGTACGCCTGTGCCGGAGCCGTGGCAGGAAGACAATAAGAGGACATCATCGTTAGAAGATGGGAGGCCCCGGACCGCGGCGCCCATCGGACCAGAACCGGAACGGGATCGCTCCTGGGTAAGTATAATCTAACCTCTTTTTCTCATCTTTCATGATACATAGGGGGGTTATCTACAGCATTACAGAAGGCTGTAGATAAGCGCCTGATGCTGGTGGGCTTGGCTCACCTTCGATTTTGGGGGTGACAGGTTCTCTTTAATATGGAAATATACTGGTTGGTGTAGACATAGTTCATAGTCTTTCATTGTTCAGTGCCAAATCTACTGCCCAATTATTGCGCTACAGCATCTCAAGTATAGACAATCGGTTCATTTAACTTTATTCACTGTCCAAGTGCAAGTCTCTTTTAACCCCTTTATAACCTTGGACACAACTTTTCTGGCACTTGTCAGCTGATTTCATCAGCTGACATGTGCCCCTAACAGCCGCGGGTGGAATCATGATCCACACATGGCTGTTAACATGTTAAATGCTGCTGTTAATCTCTAACAGCGGCATTTAACATGATCGTGCCGGAAGTGTGCACAAACCCCGCCTATCGACAACCATGTCACATGACTTCGGGTTGCCAATGAGTTGACATAACAACCCGGCGTCTGCATGAGACCCCCTGTTGTTCTCATGGCTGAACTGCTATAAGTGATTCCCAGTGGCCGGCGTTCATAGCAGAAGAGCATTTCTGCTACACACAGCAAGGTTGAAGCCCTGCTATACAGCTCTGGCAAAAATTAAGAGATCACTGCAAAATGTTCAGTTTGTCTGATTTTTCTCTTTATATATTTTTGAGTAAAATGTAAATTGTTCTTTTATTCTATAAACTTCTGACAACGTGTCTCCAAATTTCTAAGCAATAAATTTTGTACTTTTTGTGTAAATCAAGTTTATTAAATGAAATCACATATACAGATACTATCAGATTGAAATAGTAGCAGATTGATACAATTTAGGATGACATTTGGATTGTTAACACTTTAACCAAAAGAAAATGCAATAAACATTACCATACAATCCCATACAATGGCTCCTTTGTATCCTTTAGAAAAAAGGGCTATTCTAGTAACTCTTCAAAGAGAATCGTAAATCAGTGGGTTAATTCTAGAGTGAGAACCCAAGAACACCCACCCTTTAACCGTGTATTAAGTTATTACCATTGGCGATGAAATACATTTTTAGTAAGAATCCATATTTCCGGAACCCGTATTAGTAACTAGATTCGGGTATATTGCCAGAGTAGGGTATCCGAATTATTTCCTATTCATAGCCATGACAAAATTTTAACCAATACAACAATTAACGAACAGAGAGAAGAAAGTGAGGAAAAACAGAGAGAGAAGAAGAAACAAGAGGGGGGAAGGGGGGATCCGGTTTCCGCTATCCCATCCAACTCAACCTGGAATTAATATTAATGCATATTTGTTCACAGTCCAAGAGACCATATCTGAAGAAATTAATGGATTGAGCCAGAAATTCAGCTGAGCCATATGGTCAGCTCTGTGGACTCTCTAAACACTATCCAATGGGTCCATATGTTTAGGACTTTGTCCAAGGTCCCGGTGTCCTGACCAACTAGTTGCTCCATTCTAAAGAGGTGGTTTAATTCTGCCACAAGCTCGGATCTTGAAGGGAAATTTGTCTGCTTCCAGTAACGGGGTATTAAATTGCGCACGGCCATCAAAAAATGTCTGAGGAGGCCTTTCTTAAATTTGGCTTTGCCAATGACATGACACCCCGGCGTCTGCATGAGACCCCCTGTTGTTGTCATCGCTGAACTACTATGAGTGCTGCCCAGTGGCCGGCGTTCATAGCAGAAGAGCATTTCTGCTACACACAGCAAGGTTGAAGCCCTGCTATACAGCTCTGGCAAAAATTAAGAGATCACTGCAAAATGTTCAGTTTGTCTGATTTTTCTCTTTATATATTTTTGAGCAAAATGTAAATTGTTCTTTTATTCTATAAACTTCTGACAACGTGTCTCCAAATTTCTAAGCAATAAATTTTGTATTTTTTTTCCCGAAAAGGAGAAATGGTCAAAAAAAAAAAAAAAACGCAGTGCTTTCAGACCTCAAATAATGCAAAGAAGTTCACAATCATTTAGAAACAACAATAATAATGTTTTAACTCAGGAAGAGTTCAGAAATCAATATTTTGTGGAATATCCATGATTTTTAATCACAGCTTTCATGCGTCTTGGCATGCTTTCCACCAGTCTTTAACACTGCTCCTGGTGCAAAAATGTAAGCAGTTCTTCTTTGTTTGATGGATTGTGACTATCCATCATCCTCTTGATTATATTCCAGATGTTTTCAATGGGGTTCAAGTCTACAGATTGGGCTGCCCATGACAGGGTTTTGATGTGGTGGTCTCTTAATTTTTTCAAGAGCTGTATGTAGCGCAGGCAATTGGATGATCGCAGCTGCTAGTCTCTCATGGAGATTATTGAAGCCAGTTAAAAAAAAAGTTTTTAAAAATATTTGAAAAATAAAAATGTTTAATTCACCGCCCATTTGCCCCATTCAAAATAGAACAGTTAAAAAATAAAATACACATTTGTTATCTCCAAGTTCAGAATCGCTCGATTTATCAATATATAATAATAATTAATCCGATTGGTTAACGGCGTAAACAGAAAAAAAATCATAAAGAATTATAGTTTTTAGGTCTAAGCAGCATTGCATTAAAATGCAATAACAAGCGATCAAAGGATCCTATCTACACCCAAATGGTATCAATAAAAATTTCAATAAAAATAAGCCCCAGCCCAAGATTAGGAAAAATGAAGATTCTATGGGTCTCGAAAAATTGGGACTTATTTATTTTTTATTATTTTGCAAACTTTGGATTTTTTTCCACTACTTAAATAAAAAAGAATCTATATATGTTTGGTGTCTGTGAACTTGAAATGACCTGGAGAATCATAATGGCAAGACAGTTTTAGCATTTAGTGAACATGGCAAAAAAAAATAAATTGTGAAATTGAACTTTTTTGCAATTTCACCACACCTTGAATTTTTTTTCCTGCTTTCCAGTACACTGTATGGTAAAACCAATCATGTAGTTCAAAAGTACAACTTGCTCTGCAAAAGATAAGTCCTCACATGGCCATATTGATGGAAAAATGAAAAGGTTAGGGCTCTGGGACGAAAGGGAGCAAAAAACAAAATCAAAAATGGAAAAACCCAAGGTGGTGAAGATGTAAAATAATATTACAGCATTTTCAGTAAAGAATTACATTATTATTACATTGCAGGTAAAACATGCACTAAAAGCAAATGTTCTTAATTGTTATGTCTATTTTATTTTCTAATTAACAGCATGCTGGCAACTGCAAGTCTTCTTTTCCTTGAAAGTGTCCCCTCATAGACAGTTTTTACGGTCAGAGTGTAAAAACATTTATCTCACCTACCCTTTACACTTGCAGTGGTCTGAGATATTCGCTTAGCACATGGTCGGCTGTAATGTGAATTTTTTGTTTCACAACACTGGAAAATTGCAGAAAAAAACAGAAATGTTGTGCATGTGCAATGTATATCATCAATTCTTCTACAAAATCCATTTCTGACTTTGACCCACAGAACTGCAGTCACGTTTAGCAATGAGCTAATTTGTTCGGAAAACGAGCGCCAAACATAAATTCGGCACAAATATTTCACATTCGGATTCCTGATCGGAAACACAAGCAAAATTTTATAAAATTGGGAAAAATCGGTAAAATTTTGTAAAAAGTGCTGGAAAATATTTGCGTTGCTACAAAAGTATTTTCAGCACTTTAGCAACTATAATGGTGGTGTATCATGAGTGTTTGGTATGCGTTTGATGAGAGTAGGGGGTTTGCAGAGCTCAGAGGCGCGGCGTTCTTGTAAGCACAACACAAGAATCATTTTTTCCCCTAAACTTTATGTGTGCACATTGCAGCTAACCAATCAGGGTGCTGGAAACACCCACAATGTCCTTGACACAAAGGCGTGTGTCATTGGCTGCTGAAATTACATGTCCCTCTCCATATAAATAGCGGACATCTTGTTTTAGCGCCATTTTGACACTATAACAGCGCCAAGAGGCTGCTCCAGACGCTGGCACTGTTAGCAGCAAGATTTTAGCAGCAAGATTTTAGCTAGTTAGCTAGGCGGTGGTATATCAGTCAGATAGTGTAGCTAGCTAATGTCTAGTGTGGCTGTTAAATTTATCTTCCAGCATTTTTTTTTTTGGCCACAGACAAAGCAAGCAGGGCAAATGTCCTACAAGTGTGTTGTGCACTGTTTCTATTGTGCTCCATGCATGAGTAATAATAATAATCTTTATTTTTATATAGCGCTGACATATTCCGCAGCGCTTTACAGTTTTGCACACAGTTTATCATCACTGTCCCCATTGGGGCTCACAATCTAGATTCCCTATCAGTATGTCTTTAGAATGTGTGAGGAAACCGGAGTACCCGGAGGAAACCCACACAAGCACAGAGAGAACATACAAACTCTTTGCAGATGTTGTCCTTGGTGGGGTTTGAACCCAGGACTCCAGCGCTGCAAGGCTGCTGTGCTAACCACTGTGCCACCGTGCGTGTTTTCGCTAGCTAAATGTGAAACAGCCTGCTATTTTCCACGTTGTCATTTAGTGCTGTGGTGATGAAACTGTCTGCAGACCTAACGCACATTAAAAAAAAATTATAATTTTTCAGTTGCTAAATGTTAGACAGCCCGCCATATCACACTTTGTCATTTTGTCGGGTTGAAATTAAGCTGTCTGCATATCTCATGCACACAACTTAAAAATATTTTTTGTTGCCACAAAACATACCATGTGTCAATGTTGACCTCTGTGAATAGGGCAGACAAAAGGACCGGACCCAACCAGTGAAACACCAGTCTGGGTGTCAATGTTGACCTTTTTGTCTTGTAGGTTTTATCACCATGTGAACATGTGTTTATGTGATGCATGTGTACAAACTCAACTGAAGCTCAATATTTGTGTTTTTCTTTGTATTATTGCATTCTGTGCAAGCCAGGGTGTGGCCTCCCTGTTTCTGAGCTAGAGATTGTATATAAGGCTTTTCCAGACTGGTGTTTTACTGGTTGGGCCCAACAGCGTCCACGGGTCTGCAGTTCGCAGGCGTTGCAAGGGATGCCTAGCCTGGGTCTTTTTTGACTCGCGTAATCTGCCAACTTTGCAAAAAAAACTGAGTAGAGGTAAAAAGTGCAATAATTTGATTACTACATGTATGAACCTTCACATGCGCAATCAACATGTGTTACTTTGGGAATCCCACTGCGCTAAAATGAGGACCTCAACAACCATCACCCGCCCCATCAATCGCATCTGCTGCTTTTCCTCCTCCTCTGTTACCATGCCAACTATTGAGACACATGTCTTCGACCGCAGAATCTTTGGTTCTTTGCTCGCTCCAGTCACGCTGACTGAGACCCGCCATCAGCTGTAACGGGTGTGGACATGCCTGCTGTTTTAGTCCCATCTCAGAGAATGAGCACACCACAACTTTCGCAATCCACAGTAACATCTCTGCCTGCACCTCTCTCATGGTCCAGCAGTTTGTCCAGTTCACTGTACTCCATCTTCTCTCAGTACTGCCCACGGTACCACAGTTGTGGTCTCGTAAAAGATTGTTTCCTCCTACGCATGACAAAGCTAAGAGGTTGAACTCTACTATCTCCAATCTGTTGACCACGGAAATGCTGCCTTTCCACCTGGTAGATACAGACGGTTTTCCAAAGCTGATGGCCGTCACAGTCCCCCAGTACCAATTGCCCAGTTGCCATTACTTTTCTAAAAAAGCTGTGCCTCTGCTACACCAGCATGTCGCAGACAACATCACCCATTCCTTGACTGCCAGGGTGCATTTCACCACAGACACTTGTACGAGTAAGCATGGCTAAGGACATTACATCTCGCTGACTAGGCACTGGGTAACTCTGGTGGCTGTGGGGGCAGGCGCTGCTCCTTAAGTCTTGGAATCCCCAAGGCTTGCAGGACAAAGCTCTACATTTAACAATTCCTCCACTGCGTCTGCCTCCTCCTATATCTCTTTTAGGGCCTTCACCTACTTCCTCAACCTCAGCCTTAATGAGATACGCATTCCAACAGTGCAGAGTGAACCCCCACCACCTACGTACTGCGCAGCCAGGGCTCACCACAATCAGGCAGTATAAAAATTGGTATGCCTTGGAGATTGCAGTCATACAGCTGAAGAGTTGTGGACAGCTCTCCAGGCGGAGTTTGATCAATGACTGTCTCCGCTGAACCTGCATCCAGGGAAGGTCGATAATGGTGACAACCTGGTGGCGGCCCTGTGGTGAGGCAATATGACACACGTGCTTTGCAAGGCTCATATCTTTCATCTGGTGGTACAGCATTTTCTCAGGCACTATCCTGGCCAGGGTGAGCTGCTCCAGAAAGCACGTAAGCTGTGTGCTAATTTTTGCCGTTCACACCCCTCTGCTCACCGACTTGCATCGATAGAGGTCTTTGTCCATGCCAGTTAACAGGTTGATGTGCGATGTACCGACACAGTGGAATTCCACTCTGCAAATGTTGCAGCGACTGTAGCAGCAGCAACAAGCCCTGATGCAGTATGTCATGTTGTATAGCCAGGGCCAATGCAGTACGGACGTGGCGTATTTCATTTACAGAGTGGGCACAGATTAAGGACCTCTGCACCCTTATGCACTCATTCAAAATGGCTACTAAGATGGTTAGCGCTGATGACACTGTCATCAGCATCACTATTTTGGTCACCTATATGCTGGAGCAGACTTTGAATAGTCTGCAGGAGGAGATGGTGGTCCCAGAAGAGGAGGAGAAAGCAAAGGAGGATGCGGAAGGGATAACATTGTCTCTAAGTTCCAGACCATCGTCACATAGGCAGGTGCCAAGGGAGGGTGGATTACTGCGATCGAGGGGGACAGGTGATAACAGGCAAAATATTATTGAAGGTGCAAGATCTGAGGAACAAATGGAGGAGGATAATCTGCCACTCTCTGTTTTTCGTGGTTGGTGGGAGGGGATGGAGAAAGCAAGCATCATTGTTATCCATCCTCCAACACAGCATGGGCTTGGACCTCATGGTAGAGCCAGACATATGAGTGCCTTCTTGCTGCACTATCTGCAACATTATCTCCGTATAGTTGTGGTTAGGAATACTGCTGAGTACTGGGTTGCCATTCTGTTAGATCCACGTTATAAAACAATATTTTGTCAGATGCTTCCCGCCCTGGAAAGGGACCAGCGAATGCTCGAGTATCGAAACACGCTTTTACACAACCTTAAGAGAACTTTTCTCCAAGACAGCAGTGAAGCACATGGAGCACCCCCATGGGGCCGTGGGGTACCCGGTACCGGGTCCTTCGGTTCACAGGGGGATGTCACGGTGGCTGACCCAGTCCGTGGCCCTGGGATGTCCGTGTAAAAGGGAAAGGTCTTTAAAGGGATAAAGTTCGTGTTCATGACGCCACCTGTGGTATTCGGTCAGGGTGACCGACGCTGCTTTAAGGGGTCCGCTGGGGTGATGTTATGGCAGCTAGATGGTATACCTTCCCACAGGTGGTGTATCCCCAGGGCTTCCCAGTGTGTAGATGGTAAATGATGAATGGCGCAGTGAAGAACGTGGACACAGGTTTGCAGTCTCTTTACCTTTACTGAAGACTTCAGCATCCACAGTCCAGAGCACCAGATCACAGGGCAGGCAGAGCCCGGCCGGTTTGGAGGCAAGTCCAGAGCTCCCTTGTCCAGGTGGAAATCAGTAGCCTTCCCTTGCGCTGCAGTGTTGTAGTCCCGTACTGCTTATGGCTTCAAATAAGAGTTTCACAGATGTGGTATCTCTCTCTCTCTGTCCCCCATATAGGATAGGACAATACCCGTATGACTGGTGACTTGAGCCTGTTTATAGGGTCTCTTAGATAACCCGGGCTCTGTAGTTGTAACCGTGCCTCCTGGGTGTAAGTGTGGACAGGTAACTTGCAATTAGCTGTCCTGCCAGTCTCTGGAGCAAAGCATAAAGGTCCTTACTCCCTCAGTGTTCCGTCTTCCTGGCTTCTGCGCCTCAGAAGGAGGCAGCCTGTGTAGGACTGGTCCCCTTCTGGTATCCTCTCCTTTGCTGCAACTCCCTTCATGCTTGCTGCAATACAGTTCTCCTTCTGAATGTCTCTTTCTGGGAGCTGCAGCTCTGAGGGCATGCACAGCTCCTTGTCCTTTCTCCTTTGTTCGCTGACAGGATCCCACCCGTCAGGGACCAACTAACTGAGCTGAGCTCAGCCAGCAACTAAATAACTTTCCCTACAGACTACCAGTTATATATATATGGGGAGTGACCTAGTAAATAGGAACAGAAGCTCCCCCTGGTGGTCTGGAGTGTGAAATGTGTTGCATGTTTGTGGTATCTGGATGCAGTTATCCTTCTTTGCCTCCAAAAGTAGCATCACTCTCCCCGAGAGGAAAGCAATACCACTGCAACGACCAGGACCCTGGGGCGCCGCACACACAGTTCGCATCGCAGCTCTAGACTTCCAACATGTGACACGTCAATTTGTCAATGCCAAAACATTAGCAGCAGGTGGAAGTGGAAGAAGCAATTTCTGTGAGTCCTTTGTGACACAAACTCTAACCCTAACCCTAAAACACAAACTCTAACCCTAACCCAAACTGTAAAACAAACTCTAACACAAACCCTAACACAAACCCTAACCCAAACTCTAACCCTAACGCTAACCCTAGGGTTCTTAACCCTAACACAAACTCTAACTCTAACCCTAACCTTAACCCTAACCCTAGGAATCCTAACCCTAACCCTAACCCTAACACAAACCCTAACCCTAACCCTAAGGATCCTAACCCGAACCCTAACCCTAACACAAACTCTAACCCTAACCCTAAAACACAAACTCTAACCCTAACCCAAACTGTAAAACAAACTCTAACACAAACCCTAACACAAACCCTAACTCTAACCCTAACCCTAGGGATCCTAACCCTAACACAAACTCTAACCCTAACCCTAGTTATCCTAACCCTAACCCAAACCCTAACCCTAGGGATTCTAACCCTAACCCTAACACAAACCCTAACCCTAACCCTAAGGGATCCTAACCCTAATCCTAACCCTAGGGTTAGGATTCCTAGGGTTAGGGTTAGGGCTAGGGTTAGGGTTTGGGCTAGGGTTAGGGTTTGTGTTAGGGTTTGTGTTATAGTTTGGGTTAGAGTCTGTGTTAGAGTTTGTGTTACAGTTTGGGTTAGAGTTTGTGTTTTAGGGTTAGGGTTTGTGTTAGGGTTTGTGTTAGAGTTTGTGTTACAGTTTGTGTTAGAGTTTGTGTTAGAGTTTGTGTAAGTTTGTGTTAGAGTTTGTGTTAGAGTTTGTGTTAGAGTTTGGGTTAGAGTTTGTGTTTTAGGGTTAGGGTTAGTGTTGTGAATTCCGCTCTTTGGCTCCCTCTGGTGGTTGTAAGTGGCACTTTTGTGAGTTCTGCTCTTGGGCTCCCTCTTGTGGTTTCAAGTGGTAAGGCTGCTCCTTGGATTTAGCTGTCAGCAGCTGCTTCCACTGATTGTCTTTTCTGCTCGGCTATTTTTGCCTGGCTCTTTCCTTCAGCCAGTGCCACTTGTAAATGGTTCCTGGTTGGATTCACATCTCTTTGGATTTCCCTGTTATCCTGACCAGTTCAGCAAAGCTAAGTCCTTGCTTGCTCTTTTCTGTCCACAGATTGTGGACTTATCCGTTCTGTGCATTCTATGTTTGTCCAGCTTATCAGTATGGATTAATTCTGTGTTGCTGGAAGCTCTGGGAAACAGATTTACCCTCCACACCTTTAGTCAGGTGTGGAGATTTTTGTAAACTCTGTGTGGACTTTTTGTAGTGTTTTATACTGACCGCACAGTATTCCATCCTGTCCTTTCTATCAAGCTAGACTGGCCTCCTGTGCTCATCCTGGTTTCATTCTGTGTATGTCTTTTTCCCTCTCCTCTCACAGTGATTATTTGTGGGGGGCTAATCTATCCTTTGGGGATTTTCTCTGAGGCAAGATAGCTTTCCTGTTTCTATCATTAGGGGTAGTTAGCTATCAGGCTGTGACGAGATGCCTAGGGAGAGTTAGGAGCATCCCACGGCTACTTCTAGTGTTGTGCTGAGCTTAGGGACTGCGGTCAGTACAGATACCACTTCCTTCTGAGCTCGTTCCATGTTGCTCCTAAACCACCAGATCATAACAGTACAAGTGGCCAAAAATGAATTAAATGCATCCCAAAAGAAGGAAAAAAATCTGAGCCATTTTTTTTTCTGTGCTTTCTTTTGTCTTTTTTTTCCTCTTGACCTTTGGGTGGTGCAGGATTTTTGCTCTGGCATGGATGTTCAGGGTTTGTTTTCTCGTGTGGATCAACTTGCTGCAAGTGTACAGAGTATCCAAGATTATGTTGTCCAGACTCCGGCTTTGGAGCCTAAAATTCCTACCCCTGATTTGTTTTTTGGAGACAGATCCAAGTTTTTGAACTTTAAAAATAACTGCAAATTGTTTTTTGCTTTGAAACCCCGTTCTTCTGGTGATCCCATTCAGCAAGTAAAAATCGTCATGTCCTTGCTACGTGGTGACCCTCAGGACTGGGCATTCTCCCTTGAATCAGGGGATCCGGCATTGCTGAATGTAGACGCATTTTTTCAAGCGCTCGGATTATTGTATGATGAACCTAATTCTGTGGATCATGCAGAGAAAACCCTGTTGGCCTTGTGTCAGGGTCAGGAAGCGGTAGAATTATACTGCCAGAAATTTAGGAAATGGTCTGTGCTCACTAAATGGAATGAGGATGCTCTGGCTGCTATTTTCAGAAAAGGTCTTTCTGAAACCCTTAAAGATGTTATGGTGGGCTTCCCTACGCCTACTGGTTTGAGCAAATCTATGTCTCTAGCCATTCAGAATGATCAGCGTTTGCGCGAGCGTAAAGCTGTGCACCATATGGCAGTGTCCTCAGAGCAGAGTCCTGAACCTATGCAATGTGATAGGATTTTGACTAAAACAGGACGGCAGAAATTCAGACGTCAGAATAGGCTGTGTTGTTACTGTGGTGATTCTGCTCATGTTATTTCTGATTGCCCTAAACGTACTAGGAGGGTCGCTAGGTCTGTTACCATTAGTACTGTACAGCCTAAATTTCTTTTATCTGTGACCCTGATTTGCTCATTGTCGTCTTTTCTGCCATGGCATTTGTGGATTCAGGCGCTGCCCTGAACGTAATGGACTTAGACTTCGCCAGGCGCTGTGGTTTTTCCTTGCAGCCTTTACAGAGTCCTATTCCTTTGAGGGGCATTGATGCTACTCCATTGGCCAAGGATAAACCTCAGTACTGGACACAGATAACCATGTACATGGCTCCTGCACATCAGGAAAATTGCCGTTTTCTGGTGTTGCATAACTTGCATGATGTTGTTGTACTGGGTTTTCCATGGTTACAGGAACATAATCCGGTGCTGGATTGGAAAACTATGTCTGTGACTAGTTGGGGTTGTCAAGGGGTACATAGTGACGTTCCTTTGATGTCAATTTCCTCTTCCCCCTCTTCTGAGGTCCCTGAGTTTTTGTCGGATTTTCAGGATGTATTTGATGAGCCCAAGTCCAGTTCCCTTCCTCCACATAGGGACTGTGAATGTGCTATTAACTTGATTCCAGGTTGTAAGTTCCCTAAGGGCCGACTTTTTAATCTGTCTGTGCCAGAGCATGCCGCCATGCGGAGCTATGTTAAGGAATCTTTGGAGAAAGGGCATATTCGGCCATCTTCGTCACCATTGGGAGCGGGTTTCTTTTTTGTTGCTAAGAAGGATGGCTCCTTGAGACCCTGTATAGATTATCGTCTTCTTAATAAGATCACGGTCAAATTCCAATACCCCTTGCCTTTGCTTTCTGATTTGTTTGCTCAGATTAAGGGGGCTAGTTGGTTTACTAAGATTGACCTCCGAGGGGCATATAATCTTGTTCGTATTAAACAGGGTGACGAATGGAAAACTGCATTTAATACGCCCGAAGGCCATTTTGAATACCTTGTGATGCCATTTGGGCTCTCTAATGCTCCATCTGTGTTCCAATCCTTCATGCATGATATTTTCCGCAATTATCTTGATAAATTCATGGTTGTATATTTGGATGATATTTTGATTTTTTCCGATGATTGGGAGTCTCATGTGAAGCAGGTCAGGATGGTGTTCCAGATCCTTCGTGATAATGCTTTGTTTGTGAAGGGGTCTAAGTGCCTATTCGGAGTTCAGAAGGTCTCTTTTTTGGGTTTTATTTTTTCTCCCTTGTCTAAGGAAATGGATCCTGTTAAGGTCCAAGCTATTCATGACTGGATTCAACCCACATCTGTGAAGGGCCATCAAAAGTTTTTGGGCTTTGCTAATTTCTATCGCCGTTTCATTGCCAACTTTTCCAGTGTGGTTAAGCCCCTTACTGATTTGACGAAGAAAGGCGCTGATGTGGCGAATTGGTCCTCTGCGGCTGTTGAGGCCTTTCAGGAGCTTAAACGCCGATTTACTTCTGCCCCTGTGTTGCGTCAGCCGGATGTTTCTCTTCCTTTTCAGGTTGAGGTCGACGCTTCTGAGATTGGGGTAGGGGCCGTTTTGTCTCAGAGGGAATCTGATGGTTCTTTGATGAAACCGTATGCTTTTTTTTCCAGAAAGTTTTCACCTGCGGAACGCAATTATGATGTCGGCAATCGGGAGTTGTTGGCTATGAAGTGGGCGTTTGAGGAGTGGCGACATTGGCTTGAGGGAGCTAAACACCGCGTTGTGGTCCTGACTGATCATAAGAATCTGATTTACCTCGAGTCGGCCAAGCGGCTGAATCCTAGACAGGCTCGATGGTCCCTGTTTTTCTCCCGTTTTGATTTTGTGGTATCGTATCTTCCGGGATCTAAGAATGTTAAGGCTGATGCCCTCTCTAGGAGTTTTTCGCCTGATTCTCCTTGAGTCCTTGAGCCGGTTGGCATTCTTAAGGAAGGGGTGATTCTTTCTGCCATCTCCCCTGATTTGCGGCGGGTGCTTCAGGAATTTCAGACTGATAAGCCTGACCGCTGTCCAGTGGAGAAGCTGTTTGTTCCTGATGGATGGACAAGTAATGTGATTTCTGAGGTTCATTGTTCAGTGTTGGCTGGTCATCCTGGGATTTTTGGTACCAGAGATTTGGTTGCTAGGTCCTTTTGGTGGCCTTCCTTGTCGCGCGATGTCCGTGCTTTTGTGCAGTCCTGTAGGACTTGCGCCCGAGCCAAGCCTTGCTGTTCCCGCGCTAGTGGGTTGCTTTTGCCTTTGCCGGTCCCTGAGAGGCCCTGGACGCATATTTCCATGGATTTTATTTTGGATCTTCCTGTTTCCCAGAAGATGTCTGTTATCTGGGTTGTTTGTGACCGATTCTCTAAAATGGTCCATCTGGTACCTTTGCCTAAGTTGCCTTCCTCCTCAGATCTGGTTCCATTGTTTTTTCAGCATGTGGTTCATTTGCATGGCATTCCGGAGAATATTGTGTCTGACAGAGGTTCTCAGTTTGTCTCTAGGTTTTGGCGGGCCTTTTGTGCTAGGATGGGCATTGATTTGTCTTTTTCTTCGGCGTTTCATCCTCAGACTAATGGCCAAACTGAGCGAACTAATCAGACCTTGGAGACCTATTTGAGATGCTTTGTGTCTGCTGATCAGGATGATTGGGTGTCTTTCTTGCCGTTGGCCGAGTTTGCCCTTAATAATCGGGCTAATTCGGCTACTTTGGTTTCACCTTTCTTTTGTAATTTTGGTTTTCATCCTCGTTTTTCTTCTGGGCAGGTTGAGCCTTCTGATTGTCCTGGTGTTGATTCTGTGGTGGACAGGTTGCAGCAGATTTGGACTCATGTGGTGGACAATTTGACGTTGTCTCAGGAAAGGGCTCAACGTTTTGCTAACCGCCGTCGGTGTGTTGGTCCCCGGCTTCGTGTGGGGGATTTGGTTTGGTTGTCTTCTCGTCATGTTCCTATGAAGGTTTCTTCCCCTCAGTTTAAGCCTCGGTTTATTTGTCCTTATAAAATTTCTGAAATTATTAATCCGGTGTCTTTTCGTTTGGCTCTTCCAACCTCTTTTGCCATTCATAATGTTTTCCATAGATCTTTGTTGCGGAGATATGTGGTGCCCGTTGTTCCCTCGGTTGACCCTCCTGCCCCGGTGTTGGTTTAGGGAGAGTTGGAATATGAGGTTAAGAAGATTTTGGATTCTCGTTTTTCGAGGCGGAGGCTTCAGTATCTTGTCAAGTGGAAGGGTTATGGCCAGGAGGATAATTCTTGGGTTGTTGCCTCCGATGTCCATGCCACCGATTTAGTTCGTGCTTATCACTTGGCTCGTCCTGATCGGCCTGGGGGCTCTGGTGAGGGTTCGGTGACCCCTCCTCAAGGGGGGGTACTGTTGTGAATTCCGCTCTTGGGCTCCCTCCAGTGGTTGTAAGTGGCACTTTTGTGAGTTCTGCTCTTGGGCTCCCTCCTGTGGTTTCAAGTGGTATGGCTGCTCCTTGGATTTAGCTGTCAGCAGCTGCTTCCACTGATTGTCTCTTCTGCTCGGCTATTTTAGCCTGGCTCTTTCCTTCAGCCAGTGCCACTTGTAAATGGTTCCTGGTTGGATTCACATCTCTTTGGATTTCCCTGTTATCCTGACCAGTTCAGCAAAGCTAAGGGTACCGTCACACAGTGCAATTTTCATCGCTACGACGGTACGATCCGTGACGCTCCAGCGTCGTAACAATATCGCTCCAGCGTCGTAGACTGCTGTCACACTTTGCAATCTACGACGCTGGAGCGATAATTTCATGACGTATGTGCGATGTAGAAGCCGTTGGTTACTATACGCACATCGTATATGATATATGTTACACCATGCAATCATGCCGCCACAGCGGGACACTAGACGACGAAAGAAAGTTTCAAACGATCTGCTACGACGTACGATTCTCAGCGGGGTCCCTGATCGCAGGAGCGTGTCAGACACTGCGATATCGTAACTATATCGCTCGAACGTCACGAATCGTGCCGTCGTAGCGATCAAAATTGCACTGTGTGACGGTACCCTAAGTCCTTGCTTGCTCTTTTCTGTCCACAGATTGTGGACTTATCCGTTCTGTGCATTCTATGTTTGTCCAGCTTATCAGTATGGATTAATTCTGTGTTGCTGGAAGCTCTGGGAAACAGATTTACCCTCCACACCTTTAGTCAGGTGTGGAGATTTTTGTAAACTCTGTGTGGACTTATTGTAGGGTTTTATACTGACCGCACAGTATTCCATCCTGTCCTTTCTATCAAGCTAGACTGGCCTCCTGTGCTCATCCTGGTTTCATTCTGTGTATGTCTTTTTCCCTCTCCTCTCACAGTCATTATTTGTGGGGGGCTAATCTATCCTTTGAGGATTTTCTCTGAGGCAAGATAGCTTTCCTGTTTTTATCTTTAGGGGTAGTTAGCTCTTAGGCTGTGACGAGATGCCTAGGGAGAGTTAGGAGCATCCCACGGCTACTTCTAGTGTTGTGTTGAGTTTAGGGACTGCGGTCAGTACAGATACCACTTCCTTCTGAGCTTGTTCCATGTTGCTCCTAAACCACCAGATCATAACAGGTTAGGGTTTGTGTTAGGGTTAGGATCCCTAGGGTTAGGGTTAGGGTTTGTGTTAGGGTTTGTGTTAGAGTTTGTGTTACAGTTTGTGTTAGAGTTTGCGTTAGAGTTTGCGTTACAGTTTGTGTTACAGTTTGTGTTAGAGTTTGTGTTAGAGTTTGTGTTACAGTTTGGGTTAGAGTTTGTGTTTTAGGGTTAGGGTTTGTGTTAGGGTTAGGATCCCTAGGGTTAGGGTTAGGGTTTGTGTTAGGGTTTGTGTTAGAGTTTGTGTTACAGTTTGTGTTACAGTTTGTGTTAGAGTTTGTGTTTTAGGGTTAGGGTTTGGGGGTGGCTTATAAGTGTGTATTCTTGTGTTTTTCTATTAAAACGTATGCGTTTTAAAACGAATGCAAACGCATGTGCTTAAAAACGCATGCGTTTACATAGACATCAATACGTTTTTTTGCCGCAAAAAAAACGGATGCATTTTTTCGCGGCAAAAAAAACGCCGCTAAAATTACTACATGTTGCATTTCTGCAACAAAATGCATGCAGATAAAAAACGCATGCATTGCAAAAACGCGTCAAAACGCATGCAAAAAAAACATGCGTTTTTAATGTTAAGTATAGGGGGAAAAAAACGCATGCGTTTTTTTTGCGTTTTTACCGCAAAAACACACAAAAAAAAGCAAATGTGAAACCACCCTTACCTCTTCATGAAAACTGATTAGATTGGTTTGACACCCCTCATAAATCCATGCTGATATGGAGTTAAACAGTTATTCTCATTGAGATAATCCACAATAACATCCCTCAGAAACCCTTCATATATTTTACCAACAATAGAGGTTAGACTTACTGGCCTATAATTTTCAGGTTCACTTTTAGAGCCCTTTTTGAATATTAGTACCACATTTGCTATGCGCCAGTCCTGTGAAACAGACCCCGTTGCTATAGAATCCCTAAATATAAGAAATAATGGTTTGTCTATTACATTACTTAGTTCTCTTAGTACTCGTAGGTGTATGCCATCTGGACCCAGAGATTTATCTATTTTAATCTTATTTAGCCGCTTTCGCACCTCTTCTTGTGTTAGATTGGTGGCCCTTAACATAGGGTTTTCTTTGTCTCTCGACATTTCACCTAGCATTTTATTTTCCACAGTGAATACCGTGGAGAAGATGTTTAATATATTAGCTTTTCCCTTGTCATCTACAACCATTCTTTCCTCACAATTTTTTAAGGGGCCTACACTTTCACTTTTGATTATTTTACTATTGATATAGTTGAAGAACGGTTTGGGATTATTTTTACTCTCCTTAGCAATGTGCTTCTCTGTTTCCTTTTTGGCAGCTTTAATTTGTTTTTTTTTTAGATAAAGTTTTTTTCTCCCTATAGTTTTTTTAGAGCTTCAACTGTGCCATCCTTCTTTAGTAGTTTAAATGCTTTCTTTTTACTGTTTATTGCCCCTCTTACTTCTTTGTTTAGCCACATTGGGTTTTTCCTATTTCTTGTCCTTTTATTCCTACAATGTATAAACCACTTACAGTGCCTATTTAGGATGTTCTTAAACATTTCCCATTTATTATCTGTATTCTTATTTCTGAGGACATTGTCCCCAGTCAACAAGATTAAAGGTATGTCTAAGCTGGTCAAACTTTGTCTTCCTAAAGTTCAGTGTTTTTGTTATTCCCTGACTTGTTCCCTAGTGAAAGACAAGTGAAATAGCACAATATAGTGGTCGCTATTTCCCAGATGCCTGATGACCTGCAGATTTGGTATTCTGTCAGGTCTTTTAGATAGTATTAGGTCTAAAAGTGCTGCTCCTCTGGTTGGATTCTGCACCAATTGTAAAAGATAATTTTTTTTTGTTATTGGCAGAAACCTGTTGCCTTTATGGTTTTCACAGGTTTCTGTTTCCCAGTTAATATCCGGGTAGTTAAAGTCCCCCATGACAAGGACCTCATTATGGGTTGCAGCATCATCTATCTGCCTTAGTAGTAGACTTTATATGATTTCTGTTATATTTGGGGCTTTGTAACAGACTCCAATGAGAATTTTGTTAATATTTTTCCCTCCATGAATTTCGACCCATATGGATTCGACATCCTCATTCTCTTCGCTAATATCCTCCCTTAAAGTGGACTTTAGATAAGACTTTACATAGAGACAAACCCCTCCTCCTCTCCGATATTTACAATCCTTTCTAAATAGACTGTAACCCTGTAAGTTAACTGCCCAGTCATAGCTTTCATCTAACTACAATATGTCTCAATTATTCCCACTATGTCATAGTTACCTGTAGTTATTTCTGCTTCTAGTTCTTCAATCTTGTTTGTCAGGATTCTGGTTTTTGCGAGCATGCAGTTGAGAGGAATTTGCTTTGTTCCAATCTACTCCCTGTGGATTGTTTTAGAAATTTTCTTACCTCCCTTCCGAGTATGTTGCCTTGTGTCTTCTTTGCCGCACCTCATATCCTTCATCAGTAGATTTTCAGGCTTCATGTTCGTGTCTAACGTTCTTCTTCCTGTCCCCTCTTCTTCTATCTCATTTGATGTGTTTTGGCAGCATTTGGGGCTGTTATAAGGTGTTGTGCATGCGTTTGCGTTTCCATCCCATTGACATGAATGGCGTTCAGTTATGTTTGGCGAATATTCGATGAATTAAT
Organism: Ranitomeya imitator; assembly: GCF_032444005.1. NCBI lineage: Eukaryota > Metazoa > Chordata > Amphibia > Anura > Dendrobatidae > Ranitomeya > Ranitomeya imitator. Next base: position 264,440,406 of record NC_091286.1, read on the forward strand.
TGGCGAATATTGCAAATTCGGCAATCGTAACCCGAACCGAACATTGAAATATTTGCTCATCTCTAGTCACGCATTTCAAAAAAATGCTGTGCGCTACAAAACAGCTGCAAATGGAATACAAAAATCTAGTGCAAAATGTATATGTATTTCACCCTTTACATTGCAATTAGTGAATCTACAGTCTATTCCTAGACAAATTTTGCAGCATGCCCACAAAAATTTTAAATCCACTGCATTTTTTCACTTAATGTGAGCAGGGTTTTAAAATAGTTTAAAATGATAATATGCAATGAATTAATCTAGATATCACAATTACAGAGGTATAGTAAGTTTTCCCAATTTAAAAATAAACATTTTGTGAGAACACATAGAAAAGATTAACTCATTATTAATACCGGTTTTATTTTTAGTAACTATCTGTGTATGTTGAACACCAAGTTTGCAAACATACTAAGATCCACAAACCTACAGAGATCCAAGACGAACTTTGTGCCTTTCAGCACATTTGACTCCATTCTGTTATGTTTAACTGAACTTAGTGTATCTCTTGTTGTCACTGAATAACTTTGAGAAAACAAAACAGTAACCTATTGACTTGGGTATATGAAGCTAGTAAAATCTTTGCTATAATAATTGTTTTAATATATCATTTTTTAATATAGTAGTATAATACAATTTGTTTAGGCCTCCTTAACACGTCATTGTTTCTGGTACGTGTGGCATCTGTTATATTCACAGATACCACATGTACCCATTATAACCTATAGAACATGTGTCTGTGTAAACCACATGAAGACATGTCAATTTGTTACCAGTAGCATGGGTGACAAGGGCCAATACAAATCTATTGGTCCATTTAAATATGTACAGCACACGGATGGCATCAGTGTATAATCAGAGTACAGTCAGTGTGCCATCCATGTAATGTACATGTTCAACATTACAAAGCATAGGAGAGGATTTATAATTTCTTTTACTTTAGCCCTCCTGGAAAAACACTAATGACACAGTGATCAAAAACACTGATGACTCCGGTACTGTTTTATCTAGTACAGATTTTATACGGACGTGTGAAGGGGGCCTTAGTATATTGGGACCAGGACCAGCTAGAAGGCCTATTACTATGAGTTCAAATGAGAGCATAATTTGAAATTTAAAAAAAAACACAAAAATTGAGCTTAACTTGAGTTGGTACACATGCAGAAGTTACACGCATGTTCACATTGGCCGCAAAACATTAAAGCCTACAAGAGAAAAAGTAAGACACAAAAGCGCACAGAGAGGTAAAAAAATACTCTGTTGTAAAAAAGTCACTGTAAATAAGCAAGTGCTAGTCAAAAAATGAAAAAATACAGGGTATTTAGTTAATACGTTTTTTTGCAAAAAAAAGTATGTTAAGCTGCTCCACCAATCGCCAAGGTATACCCTTAATAGAGCAGTCCTGTCTAATGTACATAGTCCCTATCTGATGTATTTAAAAACCTGATCATCGGTATAGTACCTGTGTGAACAGGGTTCAGAGAGAAAATATCCATGCAGAACTTGCAAGATGGAACAGCTACAATGCTGTAGGTCATTTGCATTGTAGCTGTTCCATCTTGCAAGTTCTGCATGGATATTTTCTCTCTGAACCCTGTTCACACAGGTACTATACCGATGATCAGGTTTTTAAATACATCAGATAGGGACTATGTACATTAGACAGGACTGCTCTATTAAGGGTATACCTTGGCGATTGGTGGAGCAGCTTAACATACTTTTTTTGCAAAAAAAGTATTAACTAAATACCCTGTATTTTTCATTTTTTGACTAGCACTTGGTTATTTACTGTGACTTTTTTACAACAGAGTATTTTTTAACCTCTATGTGCGCTTTCATGTCTTCAAGTTCTTTGGTGGTGTGAACAGGTTTCTACAGACTTGTTCACTTTGCAGGTAGCCCATGTGTTTTTGGTTTTATAATTGTTCTCTTGTTTCTACAAGACTAGGGAGTCCACCACTCCTCTGTGGGTCATTTGCATTGTAGCTGTTCCATCTTGCAAGTTCTGCATGGATATTTTCTCTCTGAACCCTGTTCACACAGGTACTATACCGATGATCAGGTTTTTAAATACATCAGATAGGGACTATGTACATTAGACAGGACTGCTCTATTAAGGGTATACCTTGGCGATTGGTGGAGCAGCTTAACATACTTTTTTTTGCAAAAAAACGTATTAAGTAAATACCCTGTATTTTTTCATTTTTTGACTAGCACTTGCTTATTTACTGTGACTTTTTTACAACAGAGTATTTTTTTACCTCTCTACGTGCTTTTGTGTCTTCAAGTTCTTTGGTGGTGTGAACAGGTTTCTACAGACTTGTTCACTTTGCAGGTAGCCCATGTGTTTTTGGTTTTATAAGAGAAAAAGTAAGCAAAAACCCTGATGCAACTAAGTAAAAAAACAAAAGTGCATTAAAATAACACAGAGTTTTTAGTAATACTGTTTTTGATCAAAAAATAGCATAAAAGCTATCCCACCGCGTCAACGTAACTCTGATCGGGACAGTCCTACACTGTCTAATATTAAAACCTTACCATGTGTCAATGTTGACCTCAGTGTGAATAAGGGCAGACAAAATATTGTAGTTCATTTAAAATGGGCAAGGCGCGTGGTAACGGATGGGGAAGTGGACATGATGGTGATGGTGCATGCAAAGGCTGAGGCTGTGGACAAGCTGAAATAGTGCCACAACAAACACCTACATGTTCTCACCCTACCTTCCTGTCTGAATTACTAGGGGCCCACAGAACACCACTGCTGAACCCAGAGCAGTGGAAAAAGGTTGTTGTATGAATAGCGGATAATGCTTCCAGTCATTTTGCCACCATCACCACCACCCTGTCTTCCACATGGTAAAGTCTGAGTAGCCATGAGTCTGGACCGCATATTCCTCACCCTGATCGTCCTTCCTCCCACTATGCCGAGTGCCCGAAGACAACTGATCCTACACTTGGACACTCCGAAGAGCTGTTCACTTTTCCATTTATAGATTCAGGCATCTTGACCCGTTCAATTGAAGTGGGGCAAGATGAGATCGCATGTAGTGATGTCCAAATTTTTGAGCAGCCATAGTAACATGAAGGCGATGGTGGGAACATGTCACAAGAGGTGGTCGATGATGAGACACAATTGCCAGGAAGTTAGAAGGAGGACCAGGGTGTGGAAGTGGAAGACGAGGTGGTGGATGATATAGTAACTGACCCAACCTGGCAGGAGGACATGCAGCACACAAGGGATGGGAGGTGTAGCACCCCAACAGACAGGAAGAAGCAGTGTGGTGGCCGCAGACAGAAGGTGGGCAACCGTTCCTCGTAACCAACACAACGGAAGTTGTCAGAACAACTGTTAGGCCTTCCCGAGTCTGATTTTTTAACGACTCTGCCGATAACCCCAAACAGGCCATTTGCACCACCTGCCATGCCCGCATCAGCAGGGGTAGCAAAACTACCAGACTGACTACCACCAGCATGATCAGGCACATGGCAGCAAAGCACCCAACTTTGTGGGCCAAACCCCAGGATCCAGGAACACTGTCTGCGGGTGACACCACTGCTTCTTCCCGTTGTGCGTGGAAGCCAATCCCCTGTCCATGGTGCCTGCGAAGAGGCCTTCTGCCCTGCACCTGTCATTGCACACACAACTAGCACCATCATCAAGCACGTCCACGTCCTTGTCCCAGAGCAGCGTTCAGTTGATCATAGCCTAGTCATTGTAACGCAAATGTAAATACACAGCCAACTCCCCACAGGCAACAGTACTAAATTCACACATTTCTAGTCTGCTTGCGCTCAAAATGTTGCCTTTTAGACTCGTGGAGATGGAAACTTGCTGCAACCTGATGGCGGTGGCCATCCCAAGGTACTCGGTCCCCAGCCACCACTATTGCTCCGCCTCCTGTGGCTTTGCTCTTTCTCCTGTGGCTTTACTCTACCTCCGGTGGTTCTGCTCTTTGCTCCACCTCCTGCGGTTCTGCTCTTTGCTACGCCTCCTGTGGTGCTCTACTTCCGTCTCGCCTTCTGTGGCTCTGTCCTGCTCTCCACGTCATGCGGTTTTGCTCTGCTCCTGCTCCATGCCCAGTGTGTCCATTTAGCTTGTCCCTCCAGTCTGAACTGGTTCTTAACAGTTCCTGTCCCTTTAGTCTGAACTGGTTCCTATTTTATCCTACACGTACCTGCCTATGTTCCTCTCCTACCTGAGCCAGTTCCAGTCCTGCTAGCAGTGCCTGCCTGCCTAGAGTACCAGCCATGCCTGCCTGCCTAGAATTCCCACCTGCCTGCCTAGAGTGCCAGCCGTGCCCGCCTGCCTAGAGTGCCAGCCGTGCCCGCCTGCCTGCCAGCCATGACTGCCAAGTGTGCCAGCCATGCCCGCCTGCCAGAGTGCCAGCCATGCTTGCCTGCCTGCTAGAGTGCCAAACGTGCCCGCCAGGGTACCAGTCATGCCTAACTGTACTTGCTTGCACCTGTCTCTTATGTTTTGTCCCTCAGTGGGATCAGCTGCCACAGCCAGACAATGCCCTGGAGTGGTACCTGGCAGCTACCTGCCGCACATGAAAGTTTTCCCTGTCTGCATGAGCAACCGAATGAATTTATCCAATCTGGACCTCTGACTTTCGTTGCACCTGCCCGAATCATAGACTCTGCAGATGTATTTTCTCAACTTGATAGTTGTGCTCCCAGAGTTAAATCCATCCCAGCTGATCTGCCAAGGTACTATGCGGATCCGAAGTTGTGCCATTTGTTCTTGTAGCAGTGCATGCAGTACTTCGAATTTCCTGATTTCCCCTCTGATCTGTTCAAGGTGGGATTCATAATTTCCTATCTAGCAGGAGATGCTTTGGAATGGATCAACCCCCTCTGGAAAGCACAGGACCCTATCATCATGAACTTAGAGGCCTTACTGGTGGCTTTTTGTAAAGTCTTCGATGTGCCTACTTCTGCTAAGTCTCCCCTCCCAAGCTTCCAGAGATGGACCAGATAAAAGTGGGCTGGCAGAGCAGCAACCTGATTCTTATCCTATATGTTCTCAATAGTCAGCCACAGCATGTTCTGGGTATGTGAGAAATAAAGGTCAGCATGACCCGGGGTAATAAGGGGGGGGCTACATGAGTTACATTTGTTGTAAATGGTATAAAATACTGCCTCTTGCTGCATTAAATCAGATAAAAGTGACTTTGCTCACAGAACGTGTGCGATTTCCTTTTTTCCCCAAGTGCTTGTAAATGAAAGGCGTAACCTCCTGATTTGGCCTAACTGGTGATCTGGCATGTCTGACATTGGGTCAGAACGCAAACAGCTACAACAGGTCAAAATGGTGTCTGACATTGGGTCAGAACGCAAACAGCTACAACAGGTCAAAATGGAAGCCTTGAAGTCTCCGCTTTCCACCGACCTGGAGAAAGAGGTCCAGGTCATTGTATCTTCAGTGGTGGGAGTTGACCTCGTTGGCGTAGAGAGACTTGGCATTCTGGGATTCCTGGTGTTATGCCTGCCTTCTACCCTAAGGATGTCATGATTTGCTGGACTGTGTGTGGTCCTATGCTTCTTCTGCAAGTCATCCTGGCGGGCTTGAAGAATAGGGGGCGTAAGGGGGTACTTTAACAACCCTGCCGGTATCATTGCATGACTTTCCATCTCCCATCATGCAGATACACCATCTTACTTACCCCTCCAGGCCATGCTGTGAGTTCTGCTCTCCGTCTGCTCAATGTTGTGAACCTCATGTCTCCTGCCTGCTCTTTGCATACTTCCTGGCTGTGTGCTTAGGGTGGCGGCCCCGGGCACTTCCTGATTCTTACTGAGTCTGTGTGCACCTTCCTTAGGTGTACCCTGCCAATTGCCAAGAGGCATCAGGTATTTAAGATATTCCCACCCCTAGGGGGATGCCTGAGCAATGTATTTCCTCAGTTAGTGTCTTGCTGCTGAGGTGTCTTGCTTTATCTCTCATTTCAGCCACCCAGTGGGGCTTTGTACTGTGACCTGTACCTGAGTCCTGTGTCTCTTGTTTCTGCCATGCAGTGGGACTTTGTACCCTGGCCTAAGTCCTTGTTCTCGTGCCTTGTCCCGTACCTGATCCTGTCTGAACTTAGTCTTATACCTGTGTCTGTTTGTATCCCTGTCTGCAGCCTTTCCTAGTCCGCTGTGTATTTCCTTGTGTTCACTCCTTCTGCTCTTTGCCCTGTCTCCTGCGACTTTGTGCCGCCTGCAGATTTTCTCCGCCTCCTGCAGTTCTGTGGCTTTGCTCCGACTCCTGCGGTTTTGTGCTTTGCTCCGCCTCCTGTGGTTCTGCGCTTTGTACTGCCTCCTGCGGTTCTGCGCTTTGCTCTGCCTCCTGCGGTTCTGCGTTTTGCTCCACCTCCTGCGGTTTTGCTGTACTCCCATATTGCCTCCTGCAGCTCTGTCCTGCTCTCTGCATTGTGTGGTTTTGCTCTGCTCCTGCTCCGTGCCCAGTGTGTCCTTCTAGCTTGTCCCTCCAGTCTGAACTGGTTCTTAATGGTTCCTGTCCCTCCAGTCTGAACTGGTTCCTATCTTATCCCATACGTACCTGCCTATATTTCTGTCCTACCCGAACCAGTTCCAGTCCTGCTATCAGTGCCCACTTGCCTGCCTAGAGTGCCAGCCATGCCCGCCTGCCTAGAATTCCCACCTGCCTAGAGGGCCAGCCGTGCCCCTCTGCCTGCCCAGAGTGCCAGCCATGCCCGTCTGCCTGCCAGAGTGCCAGCTGTACCCACCAAGGGTGCCAGCCATGCCCACATGCCAGAGTGCCAGTGGTGCCCGCCTGCCTGCTATTGTGCCAGCCATGCCCGCCAGAGTACCAGTCATGCCTAACCATACTTGCTTGCACCTGTCTCTTGTGTTTTGTCCCTCAGTGAGATCAGCTGCCACAGCCAGACACCGCCCTGGAGTGGTACCTGGCAGCTACCTGCTGCACAAGCCTGACCTCACCATCAGAGGCTCCAGTGAACACCAAGGTAGCTGCTTAGTCACACCCCTTCCAGGGAAGTCTGGTTTGTGGCACAGTGGGGCCACAATCCCCTCGCGCATGCCACCCAGTCAGAGTGTGAGCGTGACACCTTGCCTCTTGTAGGGTCTTCTCCAAACTAGCCCATAAAGTTACACTGCACTAAGCAGAGGACTTTTCTTGTCAATGCCATTTGAGCACAACCATGACCCTACTTGAAATCTCCTAGAATCACTACTTTTCCATCCGCAACTATCTTATTATCAGCTGACCCTCCAACTCTTCAGTGACGTTGATCAGTCTATCAGTTACAACAAAAATATTTTTTTCAGTGTGTGCCACTCTGTAATTTCACCCCAAAATGATCAACTTCCTCATAATCCTCCTCCCCCATTGCATCTGTCACACTCACTTCCATATCTTTTAAAACATGTCAACATACTCCTACTTTTCTAATAACCCTGTATTTCCTCAATTTACCTTTAGCATTAATCGCAATCCCCACTCCCAGCCCAATCAACTTCTCCACCCTCTCTAACCTATTTACCCCTTTATTTTCTGCTAGGTTCTCCCCCTACATCCCTAGTTGCTTTACCACCACTGCTAGAATTCTCTAACCCAGCAAAGCTGACCTCCTTCCATTCAGGTGCAATTTATCTAAATTGTAAAGTGCTGTGGAATGTGCTGGTGCTATAGAAATAAAAATTATTATTATCTGCAGAATACAAATTATACTCCAATAAGAAATCAGCTCACTGCTCTGGGAACCCAAATCCATCTGCTCTGCAACAAGACTTAAAAAAATCATTAATTCCTTAAGTTGCTGCTGTCTCTGCTGTGATGCACATGACACAGGCAGTATCCCAGGGAATATTAGCTTGGAAGTCCTTTCCTTCAGCCTGCAACCTTTTTTTTTACACTTTTCTTAAGGATCCTCCACTTTGATCGCTGCTGCATCATCATCGACGTCGTGCTGTAATTTGTAAACCCATTTCTGCTCATGTCGAACCGTTACACCAAATTTGGCAATTTTGCTTGGAAATATAGAAACACGAGCAGCCTTCCATTTATTGGACCTCTTTCCACTCCCTTACTATATTGAAGCAGCTTCTTGCCTGCTTATGCTGACCCACTTATTCACCCTCCATGTCCACCCCAGTAATTCTTTCTCAGTGAAAAGCATGCTCTTCTCAAGATTGTCAATTGCCCTCAATATTTCATAATGCTCTTACAGATCTCTAATATGAACTTTCAGGTAGTCAAAGTGCTCAAATTTGCCAGAACAAAATTCACTCTGGATCTCCTGCTCCAGTTGTGTATACGTATATCAGAATGTGCACTGAAGAAAACCTTTCATTCTGCTATCAATTATACAATCAAACAAAAACAAAAACCAGAAAAGAATAATAAAAGTTAGGGAAAATTAAGTACTTACTGGTGTTGAACTCCTTTTTTTCAACTACTAATAGGACAACCCCTTCTCACTCTGAATGTTTATCCCCATTAAAATAAAAAAACACCTGTACTCGCCTACCATAACGGCGCCATTCCAGTGGTGTCTGCACTCACATTCCCGGTGCTCACATGTGGTTGTTATGTCACGTGAGCCCTGCGCCCAATTAGCACTAGCGTCATTGTCCCCTCTTTCAGACATATAAGTAATCAACAGTAAGTGAGAGATGCGGCTGGCCGCTCATTTCCTCTTGGAAAGTCCAAATACAGTACTCTCGTGTGCTTCTTCTGTTTTTGGTATTACCGTATATACTCGTGTATAAGCCAAGTTTTTCAGCACATTTTTTAGTGCTAAAAACGCCCCCTTGGTTTATACACGAGTCAATTGTCCCAGAGGGCTGGTGGGAGAGGGGGAGCGGTGGGTCACAGGAGGCAGGAGCTGGCAACTGTGGCTGTAACTGTGACCGCTGCTAAAGAGAAATATTCATTTCTCTTATAGCGCGCATAGTGACACCCGCAGCTGCCGGCTTGCAGAAGACATCCTACTCACCTTCCTGCGCGCCCTCGCTGCATCTCATTGGTTCCGGCGCCAGCAGCATTTCCAACTGAACGACCAAGTGGCCCCGCTCATTAAGGTAATGAATATGAATGCCTCTACCACTCACATAGGTGTTGTGAATTCAGCTTTTGGGCTCCCTTTGGTGGTTGTAGAGGGCAATGCAGTTGTGCCTGGACTGCAGGATTGGACAGGTGTATCTACTAATTGCAAAACTGACTGGGGTATATAGCTTTGCAGGACTCTTTAGTCCCTGCCAGTTGTCCATTGTTTTTGGAGGATTCACTTCCCTGCTGGTCTCTCCAGTTTGCTGTGCTTTTCTACAAAGATAAGTCCTGGCTTTTTTTTGCTGTCCACTTGCTGTGGACCTTATAGTTCTGTGCATATTCATGTTTTTGTCTTGTCCAGCTTTGTCTCTGAAGGATTTTTTGCAGCCAAGCTGTGTCTCTGGAGATGCAGATATACCCTCCATGTCTTTAGTCAGATGTGGTGATTTGTATTTTCTGTGGTGGATATTTTCTAGTGTTTTAATACTGACCGCATAGTACTCTGTTCTATTCTTTCTTTTTAGCTAGTATGGCCTCCTATGCTAAAATCTGATTTCATATCTGCGTATGTTATTTCCCTGTAAACCTGCTGAATTGGATCACCAGAAGACCGGGGTTTCAATGCAAAAAACAGTTTACAGTTATTTTTGAAACTCAAAAATTTGGATCTGTCACCAAAGAATAAATCAGGAGTGGGAATCTTAGGTTCTAAGGCAGGAGTCTGAACAATATAATCTGAAATACCCTGTACCCTAGCAGCAAGCTGATCCACCCGAGAAACTAACTCCTGAACATTCATGTTAATTCTAGATTCCGTAGCCACCCAGAGATTAAGAGGGAGGATAATACAAAACAGGCTAAGGAAAAAAAATGGCTCAAAAGCTTCCCTCCCTTCTTCTGAGATGCAATTAACTCATTGTTGGCCAGTTGTACTGTTATGATCTGGTGGCCTAGGAGCAGCATGAGACGGACTCTGGAGAAGGTGATCCCTCCTCAAGGGGGGGTACTGTTGTGAATTCAGCTTTTGGGCTCCCTCCGGTGGTTGTAGAGGGTAATGCAGTTGTGCCTGGACTGCAGGATTGGACAGGTGTATCTACTAATTGCAAAACTGACTGGGGTATATAGCTTTGCAGGACTCTTTAGTCCCTGCCAGTTGTCCATTGTTTTTGGAGGATTCACTTCCCTGCTGGTCTCTCCAGTTTGCTGTGCTTTTCTACAAAGATAAGTCCTGGATTTGTTTTTGCTGTCCACCTGCTGTGGACCTTATAATTCTGTGCATATTCATGTTTTTGTCTTGTCCAGCTTTGTCTGTGAAGGATTTTTTGCAGCCAAGCTGTGTCTCTGGAGATGCAGATATACCCTCCATGTCTTTAGTCAGATGTGGTGATTTGTATTTTTTTGTGGTGGATATTTTCTAGTGTTTTAATACTGACCGCATAGTACTCTGTCCTATTCTTTCTTTTTAGCTAGTATGGCCTCCTATGCTAAAATCTGATTTCATATCTGCGTATGTTATTTCCCTCTTCTCTCACAGTCAATATTTGTGGGGGGCTATCTATCCTTTGGGGATTTTCTCTGAGGCAAGATAGGTTTCCTGTTTCTGTCTTTAGGGGTAGTTAGATCTTAGGCTGTGTCGAGGGGTCTAGGGAGTGTTAGGTACCCCCCACGGCTTCTTCTAGTTGCGCTGCTAGGTTCAGGGTTTGCAGTCAGTACAGGGAAATAACATACGCAGATATGAAATCAGATTTTAGCATAGGAGGCCATACTAGCTAATAAGAAAGAATAGAACAGAGTACTATGCGGTCAGTATTAAAACACTAGAAAATATCCACCACAGAAAATACAAATCACCACATCTGACTAAAGACATGGAGGGTATATCTGCATCTCCAGAGACACAGCTTGGCTGCAAAAAATCCTTCACAGACAAAGCTGGACAAGACAAAAACATGAATATGCACAGAACTATAAGGTCCACAGCAGGTGGACAGCAAAAACAAAGCCAGGACTTATCTTTGTAGAAAAGCACAGCAAACTGGAGAGACCAGCAGGGAAGTGAATCCTCCAAAAACAATGGACAACTGGCAGGGACTAAAGAGTCCTGCAAAGCTATATACCCCAGTCAGTTTTGCAATTAGTAGATACACCTGTCCAATCCTGTAGTCCAGGCACAACTGCATTACCCTCTACAACCACCGGAGGGAGCCCAAAAGCTGAATTCACAACACATAGGCGTGAAGTGAATAATAATTACCTTAATGAGCGGGGCCACGTGATCGCTCGGCAGGAAGAGGTTGAGCTGCTGGCGCTTGAACGAGATGCAATAGGGTGCACAGGAAGGTGAGCAGAATGGGTTTTTTTTAGTAGGAAACATGCATACAAGGATGGGGGAGCCATGCATACAAGGACAGGGACCGGGGAGCCATGCATACAAGGACAGGGACCAGGAAGCCATGAATACAAGGATAGAGACCGGGGAGCCATGCATACAAGGATAGGGGATAAGGTGCCATGCATACCAGGACAGGGATGAGGGGACAATGCATACACGGCTTATACTCGAGTCAATAAGCTTACCTAGTTTTTCGTGGCAAAATTAGGTGCCTCAACTTTTACACAGGTCGGATTATACTCGAGTATATACGGTAAATCCCCCAAAAATTGTGAATAAAATGTGAAACAAAAATATTCATTCATATCAATTGTAACTTCTCAGAAAGTATTCAACTGTGATTTTTTAAATTTATATCATTTGGGCTCATGCCGAGCCTTGTTCACATACAGTCATCAAAATAGAGATAAATTCAGATCAGTATATTAAGTGATTATGGAAAATTAGCAAACAGTTCACAATACTTACATAATAAAATTTAGACAACATAATAATCTCCATATATAGGATATTGTTAAACAAGTATGATCACATGGCACAATCATAAAGCATCCAGAGTGTATTTAAATGGAAAAAATGAATGAAACAAAGGTAAGTATAACCAAGAACCTGGTCAGGTAATGAAAAGGTACTTGCCAGTGAGCCGAAGAAAAATGTCAAGAAGAAAGGCTGCTAGAACAGAATACATCAGATGAATGTGGGAGGGAAGATGAGGAGTCAATAATTTGCATAAATTAAGTAAACTTGACAAAAGACCAACTTTGAAATGATGCGCTGACTGAGCAGCTTATAAACAGTGTACTATTTTGATGCTATTGCAAAGTTTAGTCTTATGTCTTAAAGAAGGAAAGATTAGAACTGCAAAGTATGCCAATTGCATGATTGGGAGGCGTGTCAGAAGGACTGGACCCTGGTGATATATATCTCGTAACTGACTGCCGGTCACATGATCAAGTGGGCGAGTGACCCGTGACGCATTCCGCATAACTATGGTGAACAGACAGTGTGGCGCGATCAGCATCCTTTAAAGAGTCAGATGACGTGCTCTATGTGGCTAAGGGGAGGGAACAAGCGTATATGAATGGTGGAATATGCTGCGTGTCATGAAAGTGTTTACAAGGATGTGCTGCCATGGAGATGATGCTACCGTCCTCATGGGATTTATAGGGCTGAATTTTAATGCACAAGGTGAACTAAAATGTATGGTTTTGTGTGTAACGAATGACAATGGGCTTACAAAGTGTATATAGGAAAATAAAAGAAATGAACTACAATTAAACTGTGATCATAGTTATATTGGCTATATAGTTTTACCTGTATTAAAGAGTTAATGCATAATGAAAAAGGGTGGGGGGAACCATTAATCAAGAGGAAGAGAAAAGACCAATAAAAGGAGAAATAAATTACATATACGTTGAAAGATAATGAATAGAACAACATTGGGGCAAAGGAAAAGCTTCTGAAAGTTATGTGATAAAATCAAAGCCACAAAAAGCCTCCAAAGTCACAAGAGCAGGTGATGGTTATACAACCTGTTGGGAATGGGGGATCCATCAGTGATTCTGTAAAACAATTGTAAGTAAATGAAAATGATAAATTCATCCAAATCAACAAATCATTTTCTCTATTGAGCCCTTTTTGTGGAAAAGTCTGCAACGTATGTATCCAGAAGGACTCACGTTTTCTGAGACCCCCTAATGTGATTGCAACCTTGTCTGGCCAACGGAACCTACTTGATAATCCGAAATCTCAATTGAGATATGGAATGTTTGGCAATAATGAAAAGTTCAGGTATAGGGAGCCATTTTTTCATACATCGGATAGTGAATTTATGGTTAGAAATCCTATCCTTGATCATTTGCGTTGTCTCTCCAATGTATAAAAGTGCACACAGACATTTTATTAGATCACATTGCTAGATTCACGTGTGCAGTGACTTGTGATGAGGAAGGTTTGTCCTGTGTGAGGACGTAAAAATTAGTCCCCTTTTAAAACATTATAGCATGCATGGCAGCCGAGACATGGAAAAGTGCCATTAAGATTTGCTTTAAGGAATTGTTGGTGTGGAATTTTTTAAGCTGCCTATATCCGCTCTTATAATATAGTTTTTAATATTAGGGGGCCTCTCAAGGCACATCATAACTGGATTGATGAATGATTCAATTTCTGGTTATATAATAATAATTTTTATTTATATAGCGCCAACATATTCCGCAGCGCTTTACAAATTATAGAGGGGACTTGTACAGACAATAGACATTACAGCATAACAGAAATACAGTTCAAAACAGATACCAGGAGGAATGAGGGCCCTGCTCGCAAGCTTACAAACTATGGGGAAAAGGGGAGATACGAGAGGTAGATGGTAACAATTGCTATAGTTATTCGGACCAGCCATAGTGTAAGGCTCGGGTGTTCATGTAAAGCTGCATGAACCAGTTAACTGCCTAAGTATGTAACAGTACAGACACAGAGGGCTATTAACTGCATAAAGTGAATGAGAACATAATGCGAGGAACCTGTTTTTTTTTTTTTTTTTTTTAAATAGGCCACACAGGGATCGTTAGGTTAATGCATTGAGGCGTTAGGCCAGTCTGAACAAATGAGTTTTTAGGGCACGCTTAAAACTGTGGGGATTAGGGATTAATCGTATTAACCTAGGTAGTGCATTCCAAAGAATCGACGCAGCACGTGTAAAGTCTTGGAGACGGGAGTGGGAGGTTCTGAATATTGAGGATGCTAACCTGAGGTCATTAGCGGAGCGGAGGGCACGGGTAGGGTGGTAGACTGGTTCAATATTGACTAATACTTCTGAATGATCTGTTGAATCTTAGGAACAAAGATGATATGAGTGGCTAAATGGTAGCCGATTGGAATTATCCCTGGTAGATCTTGGTTGTCCAGAAGAAGTGGATTCAATTAATTCATTACATAAAAGGTTATTGGGATAGCTCCTATATTTAAATTTATTTGACCAACCTTTGGCATTTTAACAAGGGATCCAAGACTATTCTGTTCACTCTACAGAAGTGATATCTGGGAAGGGACTTCTTCATAGCTCTGGGGTGTCTACTTGAGAAATCAAGAAGACAATTGCGGTCGGTCGGTTTGACGAATAAATCTGTGGTGAAGTGGCCATTATGGTCCTGAATAATCAATGATTCCGAGAAATGTATAGAGCCGGTGTCATTATTGAAAGTGAATCGGAAATCAGGTCTAATGCTGTTCAAATAAGTGTGAAAGGTATGTTAGCTCTCAATGGAACCATCCCAAATGCAAAACGTGTCCTCAATAAATCTGTGCCAACAGATGGCATGTTGTTGAAAAATGGCATTGCCATAATAATCATGTTCAAAATAAGACAAATCCGTATTAGCGTATGGGGGTGTGGAGTAAGATTCCCAAGCAAGGTAGTTGCTGTTCCCACTCGCTTCAGCATCCTACAGCGAACTCATGTCTCAATCCCGGTGTCCTGCTATGTGTGAGGTGCATCACACTTACTTCGGGGCAGCAGGCCTTTTGTGACTCCAGGAATTCCTCATCTGGAACCAGGGCAGCAATCAATCCAGGAGACATGAGGTTTATAAAAACTATCAAACTTTTACTCGGTGACTGGCACTATTTATAGGCAGGTGTAGAGGATAAGGCCCGACAGGTTGTCATCTTTCCCACAGGTACCGGACACAACTTCAGCCCTGGTTCTCTGTATAGGTAGAAAATCCCTTTTACTATCTTCTTTATCTCTAGGGAATCTTCTCTTATTCTAGCAGTATATCTGAATTCCATCTCACTCAGCCTCTTAGAGTTTGAGTCCAATTTCTCCTGTAGCTTTGAAGGCAGAATGTGCCCCCAGGCCCCGACGCCTATCTCGAGCATCCCAGGCCGGCAAAAGGAGACTTGTCTGGAGGGTCTCTCTGGCAATCTACTGCCAGAAGGTTCTAGGCTCATGCTGTCCTTAGCAGCCCCTGACCTGAGCCTGCTGCTTGTCACTGCTCACAACTCGCTGCCTGTCACTTCCTATACTTGCCACAAACACCCTTTCTCCCCCTCCCTCTATTGGGATGGCAGTTACAGTAAACCCTACTTAGGCTAAACTGCAGCCCCAGGGGAGTCTACTTTCAAAAACACACATTCAACCCTTTTGAGTATTAGGGAGCAGACCATCAGTTCCATCACTCCTACAGCGGTCCCACAGATCTGTCCTTAAAAGCTGTCACCAAAAATAAGTACATTTTCATGGAGGGAAAGATGTAAAAGGTCAAAACATAATAATATAGAGTTTGCAGGCATTGTAGTGTTAAAAAGTAGCCTGTGTTCTGCCTCTTTGCCTTTATGATGAACAATCAAAGTATATAAACTGCCAACATTGAATGTGACTTGAATGATTCCAGATGAGACTTTATCAATACAATGAATAATCTCAAGAAATTGATTTGTGTCGAGAAGAAATTATCTAGTCTTTTTCATAATGGGTGTAAGAATTTTCTTAAAAAAGATGGTGAGTGGAACCAAGATTGAGTCCATAGAGGCTATTAGTGGCCTACCTGATTACTGAAGCAATTTATGTATCTTTGGGAGGAAGTAAAAGACTGATGTTATAGGATGAAGATTGTCCAAAAATTCTGCTTTTTTATTATTATTATTTATATAGCACCATTAATTCCATGGTGCTGTACATGAGAAGGGGTAACATCAAAATACAAATATCACTTACAGTAAACAAAACTAACAATGACAGACTGATACAGAGGGAAGAGGACCCTGCCCTTGCGGGCTTACATTCTACAGGATTATGGGGAAGGAGACAGTAGGTCAAGGGTTGCAGTAGCTCCGATGGTGTTGAGGTGGCCGTGTGGTCATTACAGGCTGTAAGCTGCTTTGAAGAGGTGGGTTTTCAGGTTTCTTTACAAGGATCCAAATGTGGTGGATAACCGGATGTGTTGGGGTACAGAATTCCAGAGGATGGGGGATATTCGGGAGAAGTCTTGGAGGCGATTGGGTGAGGAGCGAATAAGCGTGGAGGAGAGAAGGAGGTCTTGGGAGGACCGGAGATTACATGAGGGAAGATATTGAGAGATTAGCTTGGAAATATGCAGAGGAGAAATGTTATGGATGGCTTTATAGGTCAGTGTTAGTAGTTTAAACTGGATACGCTGGGAAATTGGGAGCCAGTGAAGGGATTTGCAAAGAGGGGAAGCAGGAGTGTAGCGAGGAGAGAGATTAATTAGTCGGGCAGCAGAGTTAAGGACGGACTGAGGGGGTGCGAGAGTGTTAGAAGCTAGGCCACAGAGGAGGATGTTGCAGTAGTCGAGGCGGGAGATGATTAGGGCATGCACAAGCATTTTGGTAGAGTGAGGGTGGAGGAAAGGACGGATTCTGAAAATATTTTTGAGCTGGAGGCGACAGGAGATGGCGAGAGCTTGGATGTGCGGTTTGAAGGACAGAGCAGAGTCCAGGGTTACTCCAAGGCCAGTGGATTTTGGGGACAGGGGAAAGTGTGGTTTCATTTATTTTGACAGATAGATCAGGTAGGGAAGATATGCGAGATGGAGGAAAGAAAAATAGTTCAGATTTGTCCACATTGAGCTTGAGGAAGCGAGAGGAGAAAAAGGAGGATATGGCTGGTAGACACTTCAGAATTCTGGGGAGCAGAGAGGTGACATCTGGGCCAGAGAGGTAGATCTGAGTATCATCAGCATATAGATGGTACTGGGAGCCATAGGACCTTATGAGTTGTCCCAGGCCGAGTGTATAGATTGAGAAGAGTAAGGGCCCAAGGACAGAGCCTTGAGGGACACCAACAGAGAGGGGGCAAGATGAAGAGATAGTATGGGAGTAGGAAATGCTAAATGTGGGGTTGGTAAGGTAGGAGGAGATCCGAGATAGGGCGAGGTCTTTGACCCCAAAGGAAGAGAGGATCTGTAGTAGGAGGCAGTAGTCAACTGTGTCGAAGGCAGAGGACAGGTCTAGAAGGAGGAGTATAGAGAATTGTCTGTTAGCTTTGGCTGTAAGTAAGTCATTAGTAATTTTGGTCAGGGCAGTCTCAGTGGAATAATGGGGACGGAAGCCAGATTGTAGGTTGTCGAAGAGAGCATTAGATGCAAAGTGAGAGGAAAGTTCAGCATGGATGTGCTGCTCAAGGAGCTTGGATGCAAATGGGAGCAAAGATATAGGGCGATAGCTGGACAGAGCGCTTAGGTCAAGAGATGACTCTTTGAGGATAGGTGTGATTGAGGCATGTTTGAAAGCAGTGGGGAAGGTACCAGAAGTTAATGATAGGTTGAAGTGATGGGTTAGGGATGGGATTAGTGTGGTGGTGAGGTTGGGGAGGAGGTGGGATGGGATGGGGTCAAGTGCACAAGTGGTGAGGTGTGATTTGGAGAGAAGATGAGCAAGCTCCCCTTCAGTGATTTTGGAGAGGGAAGTTATGGGGTTTGGGCATTGGTCTGGTGTACAAAGGGGTTGTGGTGATTTGACGACGAAGATTTGCCTTGTTTGGTCGATCTTATTTTTGAAGTGCTTTCTTGTCAATCACATACAACTTAAGATATTTTTTTTAGAATGTCTTGTATTTTTGTTTTAATATAAGACATTGGATACAGACAGAGTTTAGTATAAGTTGTTGTATCCATTAGTTGGTAAAAAACAACTGGTCTTTACAATCCTTAGTGTCCATGACAACCCTTATCAGCTGGTTTTATGGTGATATCTTTATGGTTCTTCAACCCTAGTAGTGCCAAATATTTGTCTCTACAAAAGTTTATTGCAGTGGGGAATTTACCCAAATGATGTTGTGTAAGAAGCTGTTTAACATTCCAGTTAGTGAGGTTAATCATAATCTCAGTTGCTTAGTAAGTCTTAGGATAGGAAGCATAACATTTCTTGCTTGTTTCAGTCCAAATTGAGTAATTGAGAAGTCAGGTAAAATCGCAGACTGATTAGAAGAACTTAAAACAACATTACTGGTGAATAGTGATGGGCGACCACTAAAATGCTTGGGTGCTTTATCCTCGGGTCGAGCAAATTGGAATGCTTGAGTGCTCTGGTACCAACGAGCCCAATGTAAGTCTATGGGAAACTCGAGCATTTTTCTGGTGCCCCCCCCCCCCTTATAGGGCCATCAGGTGGCCTTTACTATTCTTAAAGGGCCAGTAGTCAACCTTCACTATTCTTTGAGAGCCATCAGCTGGCTATGCTTTGTTGTTCCTGTTATTAAACAGTGGGTTTCCTCCTCCTCCGTGTCCTCAGGCTATCCACGCTGAACAGACAGTATGACAGTTGTGCAGGTAGTACCGTCTATAGCGCATGAAACTAGCTCCTGTTCTTCCTCCTCCTCTTCCTCATTGTCACCCAATCCACGTTGGGATGAGATGAAGCTGGGCTGTGTGTAATCACCCTGTATGGTTCCTTGCTACATCTCATCATGCTCCGCCTGCAATGCATCCTTTTTGAATGTGAGCAGAGAGTGTTTCAGAACACAGAGAAGCAGGATGGTTACGCTAATTATAGCGTCATCGCCGCTCACCATTTCGGTGGAGTCCTCAAAATTTGGATGTCTGACATCCATGTAAACTCCTCTGGTCTTATGTGTGGAGCCTGACCTCAATACCAATGGCCTTGTTGATGCTGGTAGTCAACTGCCTTCTTCTGCTCACAAATCCTTCCCAAAATCTGCAGTGTAGAGTTCCAACGCGTGGGGACATCACACACCAGTCAGTGAGCAGGAAGCTTCAAAGACTGCTAAAGCACGGCAAGGGTGGCAGAAGCTGTAGCTGACTTTCCAAAATGGGCACACAGGTGGCGTACCATGACAAGCAGATCCGGTAGCTCCGGGTAGATTTTGAGAAACCGCTGTACCACACGGTTAAGCACATGGGCCAGGCATGGTACATGTGTGAGTTCGCCTCGCATCAAAGCCGCCACCAGCTTCCAGTCCTTGTCACACACAACCATGCCTGGCTGCAGGTTTAGCGGTGTAAGCCACAGATCTGCCTGCTCTTTCAGAGCTGTCCACAACTCATCAGCATTATGTGGTTTGTCACCTAAGCATATTAGCTTCAGCACAGCCTGTTGCCGCTTGGCTGAAACAGTGTTGCAGTGCTTCCAGCTTGTGACTGATGTGGTCATTTTGGAGATGGAGGCTGAAGCTGAGGAGGAGGAGGATGTTGCAGAAGAAAATTGTGAGAGTAGATTATATGGGGTAATTCAACTTTTATTTACACAGAGCATGAGGAAAATGCATCATCTTCTTAATACAGCATAACAGGAATTCTAAAGGACCTTTCACCAGAGAGAAAGTGAAACCAAAGTGCAACAAGTATATGCATTACATTCAACTAAGCTTATAATAATAATAATAATAATAATAATTTTTATTTATATAGCGCCAACATATTCCGCAGCGCTTTACAAATTATAGAGGGGACTTGTACATACAATAGACATTACAGCATAACAGAAATACAGTTCAAAACAGATACCAAGAGGAGTGAGGGCCCTGCTCGTAAGCTTACATACTATGAGGAAAAGGGGAGACACGAGAGCTGTTTTGCACAGCTGACATGTGCCAGCAATAGTGGCGGGTGGAATTGCGATCCACCCGCAGCTATTAACTAGCTAAATGCCGCTGTCAAATGCTGACAGGGGCATTTAACTAGCACTTCGAGCCATCAGGCCGGAAATGTGCACATTGCTGACCCCCGTCACGTGATCGGGGGTCAGGGATGCATCTGCATGACAACCAGAGGTCTGTTGAAGACCCCTAGAGTTGTTGATGCCGGATTGCTGTGATCGCCACCCTGTGGTTGGCGCTCATAGCAATGCAGTAAATCTACTACATAGGAACGATCTGAGCATCGCTCCTATGTAGCAGAGCCGATCAGGCTATGCCAGCTTCTAGCCTCCCATGGAGGCTATTGAAGTATGGCAAAAGTAAAAAAGTTTTAAAAATTTGAAAAATATAGAAAAAAATATAAAAGTTTAAATCACCCCCATTTCGCCCCATTCAAAATAAAATAAAAAAAAATCAAATATACACATATTTGGTATTGCCACATTCAGAATCGCCCGATCTATAAAAAAAAAAAAAAGAATTAACCTGATCGCTAAACGCGTAGCGAGGAAAAATTTGAAACCCCAAAATTACGGTTTTTTGGTCGCTGCGACATTGCATTAAAATGCAATAACAGGGGATCAAAAAAATGTATCTGCACCAAAATGGTATCATTAAAAATGGCTCCTCGGCATGCAAAAAATAAGCCCTCACCCAACCCCAGATCACGAAAAATGGAGACGCTATGGGTATCGGAAACTTGCACAAATTTTTTTTTTTTAGCAGAGTTTAGAATTTTTTTACCATTTAGATAAAAAATAACCTAAACACGTTTGGTGTCTATGAACTCGTAATGACCTGGACAATGATAATGACAGGTTAGTTTTAGCATTTAGTGAACCTAGCAAAAAATCCAAACAAAAAACAAATGTGGGATTGCACTTTTTTTGCAATTTCACCGCACTTGGATTTTTTTTCCCACTTTCTAGCACACGACATGCTAAAACCAAGAATGTCGTTCAGAAGTACAACTTGTCCCCAAAAAAATAAGCCCTCACATGGCCATATGGACAGAAAATAAATAAAGTTATGGCTCTGGGAAGGAGGGGCGTGAAAAATGAAAACCGAAAAAAGCTGGGGTCATGAAGGGGTTAAGAAGGAAACTTCCGTCTTTTTCTCTTTCTATTTGTATTCCCAGGTACTGTTTCACATTTCCCTGATCTTTGATCTCGAAGTGTTGATCCAAAGTTTTCACTATCTCTGCTTCATCCCTTTCTTTTTTAAAACAAACTAAACTATCATCCACATACAGCTCTGGCAAAAATTAAGAGACCACCACATCAAAACCCTGTCATGGACAGACCAATCTCCAGACCTGAACCCCATTGAAAACCTTTGAAATTTAATCAAAAGGATGATGGATAGTTACAAGCCATCAAACAAAGAAGAACTGCTTAAAGTTTTGTGCCAGGAGCAGTGTGAAAGACTGGTGAAAAGCAAGCAAAGATGCATGTAAGCTGTGATTAAAAATCATGGTTATTCCACAAAATATTGATTTCTGAACTCTTCCTGAGTAGTGTTGAGCATTCCGATACCGCAAGTATCGGGTATCGGCCGATACTTGCAGTATCGGAATTCCGATACCGAGATCCGATACTTTTGTGGTATCGGGTATCGGTATCGGATCCATAGTGAGGTGTAAAATAAAGAATTAAAATAAAAAGTATTGATATATTCACCTCTCCGGCGGCCCCTGGACATCACCGCGGGTAACTGGCAGGCTTCTTTGTTTAAAATGAGCGCGTTTAGGACCTGCGGAATGACGTCGCGGCTTCTGATTGGTCGCGTGCCGCCCATGTGACCGCCACGCGACCAATCAGAAGCCTCGATGTCATTCCTCAGGTCCTAAATTCCTAGAATGAGGAGTTTAGTGCCTGAGAATGACGTTGCGGCTTCTGATTGGTCGCGTGCCGCCCATGTGACCGCCACGCGACCAATCAGAAGCCGCGACGTCATTCTCAGGCACTAAACTCCTCATTCTAGGAATTTAGGACCTGAGGAATGACATCGCGGCTTCTGATTGGTCGCGTGGCGGTCACATGGGTGGCACGCGACCAATCAGAAGCCGCGACGTCATTCCGCAGGTCCTAAACGCGCTAATTTTAAACAAAGAAGCCTGCCGGTTACCCGCGGTGATATCCAGGGGCCGCCGGAGAGGTGAATATATCAATATTTTTTATTTTAATTCTTTATTTTACACATTAATATGGATCCCAGGGCCTGAAGGAGAGTTTCCTCTCCTTCAGACCCTGGGAACCATCAGGATACCTTCCGATACTTGGTGTCCCATTGACTTGTATTGGTATCGGATATCGGTATCGGCGATATCCGATACTTTTCGGGTATCGGCCGATAATATTCGATACCGATACTTTCAAGTATCGGACGGTATCGCTCAACACTATTCCTGAGTTAAAAAAAGTATTGTTGTTTCTAAATGATTATGAACTAGTTTTTTTGCACTATTTGAGGTCTGAAAGCACTGATTTTTTTTGTAATTTTGACCATTTCTACTTTTCAGAAAAAATCATAAAATGTATTGCTTGTAAATTCGGACATGTTGAAGACATGTTGTCAGTAGTTTATAGAATAAATGAAAAATTTACATTTTACTCAAAAAATATACCTATAAAGTGAAAAATCAGACAACCTGAACATTTTTCAGTGGTCTCTTAATTTTTGCCAGCTGTATATTAGCACATATATCCATCTATCTGTCATTCTCTTTGTATATAGACAAGGATCCACTTTGCTTCTTTGAAAATGTTCATTTGTGAGTACTTCTGTGATTTTATCATTCCATGTTTTAGCGGCTTGTTTTAATCCATATATACTTTTCCGTAGCTTACAAACCATGTTTGGTTTCCTTTTATCCTTGAATCCTGGGGGTTGTTCCATGTAAATGTCTTCTGTTAAGTCTCGATTCAGAAATACTGCCTTTACATCCAGATGTTTCAACTGCATTTATTTAGTTGCTGCAACTGCAAGCAAAGTTCTAATTGTGGTGTGTTTGACAACTGGAGCAAATGTCTCATCATAATCTTCTCCATATTTCTGAGAATAACCTTTAGCTACGAGTCTTCCTCGATATCGATCAGCTGTACCGTCTCCTTGGTGTTTTACTTTAAAAACCCATTTACATCCTATAGCTTTTTTTATTTTGGTAGTTCTGTCAGTGTCCATGTCTTTGAATCATGCATGGATTTTATTTCCGTTTCTGCAGCCTTTATCCATTTGTTGGTCTCTTCTTCTGAAAGTTGAGATATTTCCTCCCAAGATATAGGTTCATAAATTTTTTTGTACTTACCTTCTATGAAAGACGTTGAGGTGGTCTTTCCTTGTTTTCTCTTATTGAGCATCTTGGTTCTGTGTACTGTGTGTATGGAGCTGTATCTCGTGACTTTCAGTTTTTTTATTTTCAGCGATTTCCACTTCTTTGTCATCAGATGTTTCCGCAGTTATATCACTGTCGTTTCTCTCATTTCTCTCATGTCGTTTCCAGTGATGTCATTATGTCATCATTTAGATCTTCAATGTTACACTGTTACTCACTGTGATTCTGTCTGTCTTGGGATCTAGGATTCTGCATCCTTTGCAATTGTCTCAATATCCGACAAATATTCCTTCAATGGCTCTGTTTGGAGCATTTTTCTTCTGAAATAAACACAAAAACTTTGCAACCAAAAACTCTTTAAATGATTAACACTTGGTTTCTCACCTTGCCGGGTTCATATGGGTTATTTTTTCAGTTTTCTTTAAAAAAGTCTGTTTTGCAGATAAGTAGCTGCCATTGCTGCTTCACCCCAGTATTTATCTGGTAGTTTGGAGTCTGAGAGCATACATCATATCATCTCAGTCAGAGTTCTGTTTTTCCTTTCTGCTACCCCGTTCTGTTCAGGTGTGTATGGAACAGTCTTTTGATACTCTGTTCCATTCTCTCTTAAGCAGTTTTCTATTTGGTGTCCTGTAAATACACTTCCATTATCAATTCTGATGATAATTGAGTTCCTGTCAGGAACACTGCACTGCAATTGCTCACTCAGCCAGTGGGTGTGTCCTAAGTAAAACAAACTGTGCCCAAAGATACCTGTGGAGTGGGGCAGCAGTGGTGAAGATGTGTGCTTCAGACAAACAGGACCTGAAGCACGTGACTGCTGAGGGCGTGGCCTAAGCTCCAGAAAGCTAGGAGCTGAAGGAAAACTACTGGAAAGGTAACTAAGGGACAAACTTACCAAGGGATTAGAAAGAACGGATAGTCAGGACGTGGCCAAGGGGTCATACACAGAGAGAGCAGTGCAGTACAAGAGAAGCAGGCAGAGGGTAGTCAGGAGGAAGCCAAGGGCCAAGGGGTCATACACAGAGAGGGCAGCGCAGTAAAAAAAGGGCAGGCAAAACTCATAACAGGGACACAGCCAAATCAGAACCAGATAGCCGTAATGTAGCACAAGCACAAAGCACAACAGGGTCAAACACACTCTGCCAAGGGTCAGAGTATAAGCGACAGGGAATGACCCCACAATGAGGCTATAAGAAGCCTCCCAGAGTCTCATAGTGAGGCCATCCAAGTTAACCCTCATCCAAGTTAACCCTAAAACCACCTAATCCCAGAAACTCAGCAGACCATGACACTTCCTCTGAAACATGTTATTTGACTTTGTCACATAGTCTTTTAATTTTCAAAAACTTCACTTTTGTTCTTTATCAAGTATGTGACTGTGTATCATGAGTAATCATCTATGAAGGTCACCATATATCTATTACCTCCTGATGTGGTAACTTTCATGGGTCCACATACATCAATGTGTACCAAATCAAGTGGTCTTGTGCTTTTTGTCTCACTCTCTTTAGGTATAGATACTCTTGTAGCTTTAGATTTTATACAACATTCACATTTTACGGTAATTGAGCAATCATATATCAATAGGTCTTTTGTCATTGTCTTTTGTAACGCCATTATACTCTCAGGATGTCTGTGTCCTAGACGTCTATGCCACATGTGAGTACAATTCTTGTGATCATGTCTACATAACTTTATCTATTCCTTTAATGTGTCTAGATGGTATAATTGTTCACCTTCTTTGACATTAATTATTACCTTATGTCCCGCTAGGATTGTACAATTATCATCCTTGAACCTTACAGTAAAGGTACCTTCACACTGAGCGACGCTGCAGCGATACCGACAACGATGTCGATCGCTGCAGCGTCGCTGTTTGGTCACTGGAGAGCTGTCACACAGACAGCTCTCCAGCGACCAACGATGCCGGTAACCAGGGTAAACATCGGGTTACTAAGCGCAGGGCCGCGCTTAGTAACCCGATGTTTACCCTGGTTACCATCGTAAAAGTAAAAAACCCAAACACTACATACTTACCTTCCGCTGTCTGTCCTCGGCGCTGTGCTTTCCTGCACTGACTGTGAGCACAGCGGCCGGAAAGCAGAGCGGTGACGTCACGTCATATCTTTTTTATTATTAATTGTTTTTGCAACAACTGGGCGCCGCCATTTTGTTTTGCAGGAGAGTAAGAGTCCCTGCACGACACTTACACTCTGCAAATACGGCAGCCCTGGGCATAGGAGGCTGCGGTCGGGAGCCGACCCCATAGCTATCATTATAAGCTGCTCTCTGCTCTGATGTGGCCATGCCCCCTGGGCTGTCTCCACATCGCAGCAGAGGCAGGAGATCGGCGCCATCTTGCTTCAGCCACAGTGTGTGAGCTCCACTCACTGTGACTTGATAGCTGGCTGCGCTGTTATAGGAGAGACAGCTCCAGCTGCCTCCCCTTTCACACTGTCAGCGGCCGTTCCCTGTCCTCTGCTACCTGGTGTGTGGCTCTAATCTCTAGAATCGCTAGAGAGGGTGAAGTGCTGCGGTCTGATGTCCTCTATCAGGAGCTGCAGAGAGGTAACAGAGGGGGGATGGGGGAGGCTCTGTGCTGCTCTGACCCTGCCTCTCACTGTAAAGGTACCGTCACACATAGCGACGCTGCAGCGATACCGACAACGATCCGGATCGCTGCAGCGTCGCTGTTTGGTCGCTGGAGAGCTGTCACACAGACCGCTCTCCAGCGACCAACTATCCCGAGGTCCCCGGTAACCAGGGTAAACATCGGGTAACTAAGCGCAGGGCCGCGCTTAGTAACCCGATGTTTACCCTGGTTACCATCCAAAAAGTAAAAAAAAACAAACACTACATACTTACCTACCGCTGTCTGTCCTCGGCGCTCTGCTTCTCTGGTCTGGCTGTGAGCGCCGGGCAGCCAGAAAGCAGAGCGGTGACGTCACCGCTCTGCTTTCCGGCTGACCGACGCTCACAGCCAGAGCAGGAGGAGAGCAGAGCACAGCGCTGGAGGACAGACGGCTGTAGGTAAGTATGTAGTGTTTGTTTTTTTACTTTTAGGATGGTAACCAGGGTAAACATCGGGTTACTAAGCGCGGCCCTGCACTTAGTTACCCGATGTTTACCCTGGTTACCAGCAAAGACATCGCTGAATCGGTGTCACACACGCCGATTCAGCGATGTCTACGGGGAGTCCAGCGACGAAATAAAGTTCTGGACTTTCTTCCCCGACCAGCGATCTCCCAGCAGGGGCCTGATCGCTGCTGCCTGTCACACTGGACGATATCGCTAGCGAGGACGCTGCAACGTCACGGATCGCTAGCGATATCGTCTAGTGTGACAGTACCTTAACTCCTCACAGGACATCAGACCGTGCATCTATCACTATACTGTGCTGAGCCATGTATCTAATCCTCTCCTGTGTGATAGTGTCTGCTGGCCTGTGTATCTAATCCTCTCCTGTGTGATACTGTCTGCTGGCCCGTGTATCTAATCCTCTCCTGTGTGATAGTGTCTGCTGAGCCATGTGTCTAATCCTTTCCTGTGATAGTGTCTGCTGAGCCGTGTATCTAATCCTCTCCTGTGTGATACTATGCTGAGCTGTCTATCTAATCCTATACTGTGTGATACTGTCTGCTGAGCTGTGTATCTAATCCTATCCTGTGTGATACTGTATGCTGAGCCGTGTATCTAATCCTATCCTGTGTGATACTGTTTTGAGTCGTGTATCTAATCCTATCCTGTGTGATACTGTGCTGAGCCGTGTATCTAATCCTATCCTGTGTGATACTGTCTGGTGAACCGTGTATCTAATCCTCTCCTATGCACTCCTCTCCCCCTGCATATCTTTCCCCATTGCACACACACCTCAATGCCTGCGATAACAGGAGCTGCAGGGGTCATGCTGTATTATGGCATTATATGAGATCTACTAATTAACAGGCAGCCCTGGCTGACCAGCCTGACCAAAGAATTGAGACGGCCTTCCAGGATTGCTGAGCGGAGATGGAAGCAATTTCGCTCTGCCGACCACTTCACTACATACAAGCAGTCCCTCGCGTGCTTCAAGTCTGCGCTCACTGCCGCAAAACAAACTTACTTCTCATCTCTCATATCCTCCCTGTCTCACAACCCTAAACAGCTTTTCAACACTTTCAATTCTCTACTTCATCCCCCAGCACCTCCCCCCTCCCCCCTCATTTCTGCTGAAGACTTCGCCTCTTTCTTTAAACAGAAGATCGATACGATTAGAGAAAGCTTTGGCCCACAGCGCCCACTGCCCCTCTTAGCTGCTCAACCCTGCTCCTCCAAAACCAGCTTCTCCACCATGACAGAAGATCAGCTCTCCACCCTCCTGTCAAGATCACACCTCACCTCCTGCACGCTTGACCCGCTCCCATCCCACCTCATCCCTAACCTTTCCATGGTCTTCATCCCAACCCTAACGCACCTCTTCAACCTCTCACTCACAACAGGTGTCTTCCCCTCATCCTTCAAGCATGCCAAGATCACACCCATCCTCAAAAAGCCCTCCCTCGACCCATCCTCGGTGTCTAGCTATCGCCCAATATCTCTTCTCCCTTATGCCTCCAAATTGCTGGAGCAACACGTCCATCTTGAACGGTCCTCCCACCTCTCCTGCTCCTTCTTTGATCGGTTACAATCAGGCTTCCGTTCCCATCACTCAACTGAAACTGCCCTAACTAAAGTCACCAATGACCTACTAACTGCCAGGAGCAAGCGACATTACTCTGTCCTCCTTCTCCTGGACCTGTCTTCTGCCTTTGACACTGTGGACCACTCCCTTTTGCTACAAATTCTCTCATCTCTTGGCATCACAGACCTGGCCCTTTCCTGGATCTCGTCATATCTGACAGACCGAACATTCAGTGTCTCCCTCCCACACACCACCTCCTCACTTCGCCCCTTGTCAGTCGGTGATCCTCAAGGCTCTGTTCTAGGACCCCTACTCTTCTCCATCTACACTTTCGGCCTGGGACAGCTCATAGAATCCCACGGTATGCAGTACCATCTCTATGCTGATGACACGCAGATCTACCTATCCGGACCTGACCTCACCTCCTTACTTACCAAAATCCCGCACTGTCTGTCTGCTATTTCAGCCTTCTTTTCTGCTCGCTTTCTACAACTGAACATGGACAAAACAGAATTCATCATCTTTCCCCCATCTCACTGCTCACTTTCCCCAGTCCCACACGCCCGGTGCATCGGGGTGATCCTCGACTCTGCCCTCTCTTTCAAGCCTCATATCCAAGTCCTTGCCTCCTCCTGCCGTCTCAAACTCAAAAATATTTCCCGGATCCGTGCTTTCCTTGACCGCAACACCGCACAAACGCTAGTGCATGCCCTTATCATCTCCCGCCTCGACTACTGCAACCTCCTACTCTCTGGACTCCCCACTAGCACTCTGGCACCGCTCCAATCCATCCTACACTCTGCTGCCCGACTAATCTACCTGTCTCCCCGCTATTCCCCAGCCTCTCCCCTATGTCAAGCTCTTCACTGGCTTCCTATCGCCCAGAGACTCCAGTTCAAAACCCTCACAATGACATACAAAGCCATCCACAACCTGTCTCCTCCATATATCTGTGACATGGTCTCCCGGTACCTACCTACACGCAACCTCCGATCCTCTCAAGACCTCCTTCTCTACTCCCCTCTCATCTCTTCTTCCCACAACCGCATCCAAGACTTCTCCCGTGCTTGCCCCATACTCTGGAACTCTCTACCCCAACACATCAGACTCTCGCCTACCATAGAAACCTTCAAAAAGAACCTGAAGACCCACCTCTTCTGACAAGCCTACAGCCTGCAGTGATCCTGAAGTTACTGAACCGCCGTGCAACCTGCCCTACCCTCTCCTAGTGTTTCATCA
Source organism: Ranitomeya imitator (assembly GCF_032444005.1). Lineage (NCBI taxonomy): Eukaryota > Metazoa > Chordata > Amphibia > Anura > Dendrobatidae > Ranitomeya > Ranitomeya imitator. Next base: position 264,469,700 of record NC_091286.1, read on the forward strand.
CCCATTCCCTGCAGACTGTGAGCCCTCGCGGCCAGGGTCCTCCCTCCTTATGTACCCGTGTGCCTTGTTATCTGCTCATGTTTAATGTATGTGTCTATATTTGCCTCGTATTCACATGTAAAGCGCCATGGAATAAATGGCGCTATAAAAATGTATAATAATAATAATAATAAATCTATATGACGGTATTATGTGATCTGTATGGTGGTATTATGCTTGATCAGTATTGTGAGAATTATATGGTGGTATTCTGTGTGATCTATATGGTGGTATTATGTGAGAACACTGGCAGCATTATGTGTGATCTATATGGCGGTATTATGTGTGATCTATATGGCGGTATTATGTGAGAACACTGGCAGCATTATGTGTGATCTATATGGCGGTATTATGTGAGAACCCTATGGCAGTATTATGTGTGATCTATATGGCGGTATTATGTGAGAACACTGGCAGCATTATGTGTCACCGCTCTGCTTTCCGGCTGACTGACGCTCACAGCCAGTGCAGGAGGAGTGCAGAGAAGCGGAGCACCGGGGACAGACAGCGGTAGGTAAGTATGTAGTGTTTGTTTTTTTACTTTTACGCTGGTAACCAGGGTAAACATCGGGTTACTAAGCGCGGCACTGCGCTTAGTAACCCGATGTTTACCCTGGTTACCAGTGAAGACATCGCTGAATCAGTGTCACACACACCGATCCAGCGATGTCTGCAGGGAGTCCAGCGACGAAATAAAGTTCTGGACTTTCCTCAGCGACCAACGATCTCCCAGCAGGGGCCTGATCGTTGGTCGCTGTCACACAGAACGATTTCCTTAACGATATCGTTGCTACGTCAGAAAAAGCAACGATATCGTTAACGATATCGTTATGTGTGAAGGTACCTTTAGCATGCAAAGTCTGGATCAGAACAGGCCATCAATCCGCAGAAATGTTTCCTGGATTTCTGTGTAGCAGACGGTCCATCCATGTGTATAAAAGACAGCGCTCTATGTACAATCCCTGGCTGCTCCGCGCACTGAACAGGGTGCCCCCATAGACCAGCACACTGCTCTCCTGAAATACTCTGTGCTGCTCTCACCCTGCTCCCTCCACCATATATCTCCCAGAATCCTTGCTACCTGCCATCCTCGGTGACTGTCTACTTGTCAGTATAAGGCTACTTTCACACTAGTGTGGGTACGGGCCCGTCGCAGTTCATCGGGCCGACGTACCGACGCATGCTGTGAAAGAAATGCCCGATGTGGGCAGCGGAAGCAGTCTTACGACGCTTCCACTGCCCCATTGCAAAGTCCGGGGAGGATGGGGCATTTTATTGTGGCGGTGGTCTGCCAAAACACGACGCAACCGTCGCACGACGGTTGCGACGTGTGGCAATACGTCGCAATGTGTAGGTAATGTTAGTCTATGGGGAAAAAACGCATCCTGCAGACAACTTTGCAGGATGCATTTTTTCTCCTGAATGACGCATTGCAACGTATTGCAAACAATGCTAGTGTGAAAGTAGCCTAAGGCTGCCGTCACACTATCAGTATTTGGTCAGTATTTTACCTCAGTATTTGTAAGCCAAAACCAGGAGTGGGTGATAAATGCAGAAGTGGTGACGTGTTTCTATTATACTTTTCCTCTAATTGTTCCACTCCTGGTTTTGGCTTACAAATACTGAGGTAAAATACTGACCAAATACTGATAGTGTGACGGCAGCCATACTCTGCAGTCACCAACAAAATGGCTGCTCACTGGGTTCCTGAATATCACCCTCTCTTATCCCTTAGCAAACACCCAGAAGGGGAGGAGAGGAGACATCACACACGTCAGCAGACTCCGCCCATAATTACTGCAGTGCTGTAATGTGAGCTATTTGTACACTAGTTTTTTCTGAAATTTCAGCAGCTGCTCCCCCTAGTGTTTAAGGCTATGTGCACACGTACAGGTTTTTTCGCGTTTTGTTCGCGTTTTTTCGCGCTAAAAACGCTATAAAAACTCATTAACCCCTTCATGACCCAGCCTATTTTGACCTTAAAGACCTTGCCGTTTTTTGCAATTCTGATCATAGTAACATAGTAACATAGAAACATAGTTAGTAAGGCCGAAAAAAGACATTTGTCCATCCAGTTCAGCCTATATTCCATCATAATAAATACCCAGATCTACGTCCTTCTACAGAACCTAATAATTGTATGATACAATATTGTTCTGCTCCAGGAAGACATCCAGGCCTCTCTTGAACCCCTCGACTGAGTTCGCCATCACCACCTCCTCAGGCAAGCAATTCCAGATTCTCACTGCCCTAACAGTAAAGAATCCTCTTCTATGTTGGTGGAAAAACCTTCTCTCCTCCAGACGCAAAGAATGCCCCCTTGTGCCCGTCACCTTCCTTGGTATAAACAGATCCCCAGCGAGATATTTGTATTGTCCCCTTATATACTTATACATGGTTATTAGATCGCCCCTCAGTCGTCTTTTTTCTAGACTAAATAATCCTAATTTCGCTAATCTATCTGGGTATTGTAGTTCTCCCATCCCCTTTATTAATTTTGTTGCCCTCCTTTGTACTCTCTCTAGTTCCATTATATCCTTCCTGAGCACCGGTGCCCAAAACTGGACACAGTACTCCATGTGCGGTCTAACTAGGGATTTGTACAGAGGCAGTATAATGCTCTCATCATGTGTATCCAGACCTCTTTTAATGCACCCCATGATCCTGTTTGCCTTGGCAGCTGCTGCCTGGCACTGGCTGCTCCAGGTAAGTTTATCATTAACTAGGATCCCCAAGTCCTTCTCCCTGTCAGATTTACCCAGTGGTTTCCCGTTCAGTGTGTAATGGTGATATTGATTCCCTCTTCCCATGTGTATAACCTTACATTTATCATTGTTAAACCTCATCTGCCACCTTTCAGCCCAAGTTTCCAACTTATCCAGATCCATCTGTAGCAGAATACTATCTTCTCTTGTATTAACTGCTTTACATAGTTTTGTATCATCTGCAAATATCGATATTTTACTGTGTAAACCTTCTACCAGATCATTAATGAATATGTTGAAGAGAACAGGTCCCAATACTGACCCCTGCGGTACCCCACTGGTCACAGCGACCCAGTTAGAGACTATACCATTTATAACCACCCTCTGCTTTCTATCACTAAGCCAGTTACTAACCCATTTACACACATTTTCCCCCAGACCAAGCATTCTCATTTTGTGTACCAACCTCTTGTGCGGCACGGTATCAAACGCTTTGGAAAAATCGAGATATACCACGTCCAATGACTCACCGTGGTCCAGCCTATAGCTTACCTCTTCATAAAAACTGATTAGATTGGTTTGACAGGAGCGATTTCTCATAAACCCATGCTGATATGGAGTTAAACAGTTATTCTCATTGAGATAATCCAGAATAACATCCCTCAGAAACCCTTCAAATATTTTACCAACAATAGAGGTTAGACTTACTGGCCTATAATTTCCAGGTTCACTTTTAGAGCCCTTTTTGAATATTGGCACCACATTTGCTATGCGCCAGTCCTGCGGAACAGACCCTGTCGCTATAGAGTCACTAAAAATAAGAAATAATGGTTTATCTATTACATTACTTAGTTCTCTTAGTACTCGTGGGTGTATGCCATCCGGACCCGGAGATTTATCTATTTTAATCTTATTTAGCCGGTTTCGCACCTCTTCTTGGGTTAGATTGGTGACCCTTAATATAGGGTTTTCATTGTTTCTTGGGATTTCACCTAGCATTTCATTTTCCACCGTGAATACCGTGGAGAAGAAGGTGTTTAATATGTTAGCTTTTTCCTCGTCATCTACAACCATTCTTTCCTCACTATTTTTTAAGGGGCCTACATTTTCAGTTTTTATTCTTTTACTATTGATATAGTTGAAGAACAGTTTGGGATTAGTTTTACTCTCCTTAGCAATGTGCTTCTCTGTTTCCTTTTTGGCAGCTTTAATTAGTTTTTTAGATAAAGTATTTTTCTCCCTATAGTTTTTTTAGAGCTTCAATGGTGCCATCCTGCTTTAGTAGTGCAAATGCTTTCTTTTTACTGTTAATTGCCTGTCTTACTTCTTTGTTTAGCCACATTGGGTTTTTCCTATTTCTAGTCCTTTTATTCCCACAAGGTATAAACCGCTTACACTGCCTATTTAGGATGTTCTTAAACATTTCCCATTTATTATCTGTATTCTTATTTCTGAGGATATTGTCCCAGTCTACCAGATTAAGGGCATCTCTAAGCTGTTCAAACTTTGCCTTCCTAAAGTTCAGTGTTTTTGTGACTCCCTGACAAGTCCCCCTAGTGAAAGACAGGTGAAACTGCACAATATTGTGGTCGCTATTTCCTAAATGCCCGACCACCTGCAGATTTGTTATTCTGTCAGGTCTATTAGATAGTATTAGGTCTAAAAGTGCTGCTCCTCTGGTTGGATTCTGCACCAATTGTGAAAGATAATTTTTCTTGGTTATTAGCAGAGACCTGTTGCCTTTATGGGTTTCACAGGTTTCTGTTTCCCAGTTAATATCCGGGTAGTTAAAGTCCCCCATAACCAGGACCTCATTATGGGTTGCAGCTTCATCTATCTGCTTTAGAAGTAGACTTTCCATGCTTTCCGTTATATTTGGGGGTTTGTAACAGACCCCAATGAGAATTTTGTTACCATTTTTCCCTCCATGAATTTCAACCCATATGGACTCGACATCCTCATTCCCTTCGCTAATATCCTCCCTTAAAGTGGACTTTAGACAAGACTTTACATAGAGACAAACCCCTCCTCCTCTCCGATTTTTACGATCCTTTCTAAACAGACTGTAACCCTGTAAGTTAACTGCCCAGTCATAGCTTTCATCTAACCATGTCTCGGTTATTCCCACTATGTCAAAGTTACCTGTAGATATTTCTGCTTCTAGTTCTTCCATCTTGTTTGTCAGGCTTCTGGCGTTTGCGAGCATGCAGTTTAGAGGATTTTGTTTTGTTCCAATCTCCTCACTGTGGATTGTTTTAGAAATGTTCTTACCTCCCTTCAGAGTATGTTTTCCTGGGTCGTCTTTGTTCGAGTCTAATGTTTTTCTTCCCGTCCCCTCTTCTTCTAGTTTAACGCCCTCCTGATGAGTGTAGCGAGTCTTCTGGCGAATGTGTGTTTCCCAGGTTTGTTGAGGTGTAGTCCGTCTCTGGCGAGGAGTCCATCATACCAGTAATTCACACCGTGGTCCAGGAATCCAAATCCTTGTTGTCTGCACCATCGTCTTAGCCAGTTGTTTGCATCAAGGATCCTGTTCCATCTCCTGGTGCCATGCCCGTCTACTGGAAGGATAGAAGAAAAAACTACCTGTGCATCCAGTTCCTTTACTTTCTTCCCCAACTCTTCAAAGTCCTTGCAGATTGTCGGTAGGTCCTTCCTTGCCGTGTCATTGGTGCCAACATGTATCAGAAGAAATGGGTGGACGTCCTTGGAGCTGAAGAGCTTTGGTATCCTATCGGTCACATCCTTGATCATCGCACTTGGAAGGCAGCATACTTCTCTTGCAGTTATGTCCGGTCTGCAGATGGCTGCTTCTGTGCCTCTCAGTAGTGAGTCTCCCACCACCACCACTCTTCGTTGCTTCTTGGCTGTACTTTTTGCTGTCACTTGTTGCTGTGTGCCCTTTTCTTTTTTGCTTGCTGGCATTGCTTCATTCTTAGGTGTGCCATCTTCATCCTCTACAAAGATTTGATATCGGTTCTTCAGTTGTGTGGTTGGTGATTTCTCCATGGTCTTCTTGCTTCTTTTGGTCACATGCTTCCACTCATCTGCTTTTGGAGGTTCTCTGACACTTTTTTCACCTTCTGTGACCAGTAGAGATGCTTCTGTTCTGTCTAGAAAGTCTTCATTCTCTTTGATGAGTTTCAAAGTTGCTATTCTTTCTTCCAGACCCCGCACCTTTTCTTCTAAAAGGGCCACTAGTCTACACTTCTGACAGGTGAAATTGGATTCTTCTTCTGGTCGATCTGTGAACATGTAGCACATGCTGCAGCTCACCATGTAGGTTGTCACATCTGCCATGTTGCTCCTAGATCCTGCTGACTTGCTGTGTGTTTTCCTTCTTGTGTAATCTACTCAGCCAAGCTCTCTTGCAATAATGTCCTACAGGCAAAAATTCGCGCGCCGTAAGGCGCGCGTTTTGGTGATGCTTTCGAAGCAGCTGGTCCCGGCTGTACCCAACGATCTTCTAGCTTAGGGAGACTTCGCTTCTCCCAGAAGGCACCTGGAATATGCAAATTAGCCTCCTGAAGCTTGAATCCCTGGTTTGGTGATGCTTTCGAAGCAGCTGGTCCCGGCTGTACCCAACGATCTTCTAGCTTAGGGAGACTTCGCTTCTCCCAGAAGGCACCTGGAATATGCAAATTAGCCTCCTGAAGCTTGAATCCCTGGTTTGGTGATGCTTTCGAAGCAGCTGGTCCCGGCTGTACCCAACGATCTTCTAGCTTAGGGAGACTTCGCTTCTCCCAGAAGGCACCTGGAATATGCAAATTAGCCTCCTGAAGCTTGAATCCCTGGTTTGGTGATGCTTTCGAAGCAGCTGGTCCCGGCTGTACCCAACGATCTTCTAGCTTAGGGAGACTTCGCTTCTCCCAGAAGGCACCTGGAATATGCAAATTAGCCTCCTGAAGCTTGAATCCCTGGTTTGGTGATGCTTTCGAAGCAGCTGGTCCCGGCTGTACCCAACGATCTTCTAGCTTAGGGAGACTTCGCTTCTCCCAGAAGGCACCTGGAATATGCAAATTAGCCTCCTGAAGCTTGAATCCCTGGTTTGGTGATGCTTTCGAAGCAGCTGGTCCCGGCTGTACCCAACGATCTTCTAGCTTAGGGAGACTTCGCTTCTCCCAGAAGGCACCTGGAATATGCAAATTAGCCTCCTGAAGCTTGAATCCCTGGTTTGGTGATGCTTTCGAAGCAGCTGGTCCCGGCTGTACCCAACGATCTTCTAGCTTAGGGAGACTTCGCTTCTCCCAGAAGGCACCTGGAATATGCAAATTAGCCTCCTGAAGCTTGAATCCCTGGTTTGGTGATGCTTTCGAAGCAGCTGGTCCCGGCTGTACCCAACGATCTTCTAGCTTAGGGAGACTTCGCTTCTCCCAGAAGGCACCTGGAATATGCAAATTAGCCTCCTGAAGCTTGAATCCCTGGTTTGGTGATGCTTTCGAAGCAGCTGGTCCCGGCTGTACCCAACGATCTTCTAGCTTAGGGAGACTTCGCTTCTCCCAGAAGGCACCTGGAATATGCAAATTAGCCTCCTGAAGCTTGAATCCCTGGTTTGGTGATGCTTTCGAAGCAGCTGGTCCCGGCTGTACCCAACGATCTTCTAGCTTAGGGAGACTTCGCTTCTCCCAGAAGGCACCTGGAATATGCAAATTAGCCTCCTGAAGCTTGAATCCCTGGTTTGGTGATGCTTTCGAAGCAGCTGGTCCCGGCTGTACCCAACGATCTTCTAGCTTAGGGAGACTTCGCTTCTCCCAGAAGGCACCTGGAATATGCAAATTAGCCTCCTGAAGCTTGAATCCCTGGTTTGGTGATGCTTTCGAAGCAGCTGGTCCCGGCTGTACCCAACGATCTTCTAGCTTAGGGAGACTTCGCTTCTCCCAGAAGGCACCTGGAATATGCAAATTAGCCTCCTGAAGCTTGAATCCCTGGTTTGGTGATGCTTTCGAAGCAGCTGGTCCCGGCTGTACCCAACGATCTTCTAGCTTAGGGAGACTTCGCTTCTCCCAGAAGGCACCTGGAATATGCAAATTAGCCTCCTGAAGCTTGAATCCCTGGTTTGGTGATGCTTTCGAAGCAGCTGGTCCCGGCTGTACCCAACGATCTTCTAGCTTAGGGAGACTTCGCTTCTCCCAGAAGGCACCTGGAATATGCAAATTAGCCTCCTGAAGCTTGAATCCCTGGTTTGGTGATGCTTTCGAAGCAGCTGGTCCCGGCTGTACCCAACGATCTTCTAGCTTAGGGAGACTTCGCTTCTCCCAGAAGGCACCTGGAATATGCAAATTAGCCTCCTGAAGCTTGAATCCCTGGTTTGGTGATGCTTTCGAAGCAGCTGGTCCCGGCTGTACCCAACGATCTTCTAGCTTAGGGAGACTTCGCTTCTCCCAGAAGGCACCTGGAATATGCAAATTAGCCTCCTGAAGCTTGAATCCCTGGTTTGGTGATGCTTTCGAAGCAGCTGGTCCCGGCTGTACCCAACGATCTTCTAGCTTAGGGAGACTTCGCTTCTCCCAGAAGGCACCTGGAATATGCAAATTAGCCTCCTGAAGCTTGAATCCCTGGTTTGGTGATGCTTTCGAAGCAGCTGGTCCCGGCTGTACCCAACGATCTTCTAGCTTAGGGAGACTTCGCTTCTCCCAGAAGGCACCTGGAATATGCAAATTAGCCTCCTGAAGCTTGAATCCCTGGTTTGGTGATGCTTTCGAAGCAGCTGGTCCCGGCTGTACCCAACGATCTTCTAGCTTAGGGAGACTTCGCTTCTCCCAGAAGGCACCTGGAATATGCAAATTAGCCTCCTGAAGCTTGAATCCCTGGTTTGGTGATGCTTTCGAAGCAGCTGGTCCCGGCTGTACCCAACGATCTTCTAGCTTAGGGAGACTTCGCTTCTCCCAGAAGGCACCTGGAATATGCAAATTAGCCTCCTGAAGCTTGAATCCCTGGTTTGGTGATGCTTTCGAAGCAGCTGGTCCCGGCTGTACCCAACGATCTTCTAGCTTAGGGAGACTTCGCTTCTCCCAGAAGGCACCTGGAATATGCAAATTAGCCTCCTGAAGCTTGAATCCCTGGTTTGGTGATGCTTTCGAAGCAGCTGGTCCCGGCTGTACCCAACGATCTTCTAGCTTAGGGAGACTTCGCTTCTCCCAGAAGGCACCTGGAATATGCAAATTAGCCTCCTGAAGCTTGAATCCCTGGTTTGGTGATGCTTTCGAAGCAGCTGGTCCCGGCTGTACCCAACGATCTTCTAGCTTAGGGAGACTTCGCTTCTCCCAGAAGGCACCTGGAATATGCAAATTAGCCTCCTGAAGCTTGAATCCCTGGTTTGGTGATGCTTTCGAAGCAGCTGGTCCCGGCTGTACCCAACGATCTTCTAGCTTAGGGAGACTTCGCTTCTCCCAGAAGGCACCTGGAATATGCAAATTAGCCTCCTGAAGCTTGAATCCCTGGTTTGGTGATGCTTTCGAAGCAGCTGGTCCCGGCTGTACCCAACGATCTTCTAGCTTAGGGAGACTTCGCTTCTCCCAGAAGGCACCTGGAATATGCAAATTAGCCTCCTGAAGCTTGAATCCCTGGTTTGGTGATGCTTTCGAAGCAGCTGGTCCCGGCTGTACCCAACGATCTTCTAGCTTAGGGAGACTTCGCTTCTCCCAGAAGGCACCTGGAATATGCAAATTAGCCTCCTGAAGCTTGAATCCCTGGTTTGGTGATGCTTTCGAAGCAGCTGGTCCCGGCTGTACCCAACGATCTTCTAGCTTAGGGAGACTTCGCTTCTCCCAGAAGGCACCTGGAATATGCAAATTAGCCTCCTGAAGCTTGAATCCCTGGTTTGGTGATGCTTTCGAAGCAGCTGGTCCCGGCTGTACCCAACGATCTTCTAGCTTAGGGAGACTTCGCTTCTCCCAGAAGGCACCTGGAATATGCAAATTAGCCTCCTGAAGCTTGAATCCCTGGTTTGGTGATGCTTTCGAAGCAGCTGGTCCCGGCTGTACCCAACGATCTTCTAGCTTAGGGAGACTTCGCTTCTCCCAGAAGGCACCTGGAATATGCAAATTAGCCTCCTGAAGCTTGAATCCCTGGTTTGGTGATGCTTTCGAAGCAGCTGGTCCCGGCTGTACCCAACGATCTTCTAGCTTAGGGAGACTTCGCTTCTCCCAGAAGGCACCTGGAATATGCAAATTAGCCTCCTGAAGCTTGAATCCCTGGTTTGGTGATGCTTTCGAAGCAGCTGGTCCCGGCTGTACCCAACGATCTTCTAGCTTAGGGAGACTTCGCTTCTCCCAGAAGGCACCTGGAATATGCAAATTAGCCTCCTGAAGCTTGAATCCCTGGTTTGGTGATGCTTTCGAAGCAGCTGGTCCCGGCTGTACCCAACGATCTTCTAGCTTAGGGAGACTTCGCTTCTCCCAGAAGGCACCTGGAATATGCAAATTAGCCTCCTGAAGCTTGAATCCCTGGTTTGGTGATGCTTTCGAAGCAGCTGGTCCCGGCTGTACCCAACGATCTTCTAGCTTAGGGAGACTTCGCTTCTCCCAGAAGGCACCTGGAATATGCAAATTAGCCTCCTGAAGCTTGAATCCCTGGTTTGGTGATGCTTTCGAAGCAGCTGGTCCCGGCTGTACCCAACGATCTTCTAGCTTAGGGAGACTTCGCTTCTCCCAGAAGGCACCTGGAATATGCAAATTAGCCTCCTGAAGCTTGAATCCCTGGTTTGGTGATGCTTTCGAAGCAGCTGGTCCCGGCTGTACCCAACGATCTTCTAGCTTAGGGAGACTTCGCTTCTCCCAGAAGGCACCTGGAATATGCAAATTAGCCTCCTGAAGCTTGAATCCCTGGTTTGGTGATGCTTTCGAAGCAGCTGGTCCCGGCTGTACCCAACGATCTTCTAGCTTAGGGAGACTTCGCTTCTCCCAGAAGGCACCTGGAATATGCAAATTAGCCTCCTGAAGCTTGAATCCCTGGTTTGGTGATGCTTTCGAAGCAGCTGGTCCCGGCTGTACCCAACGATCTTCTAGCTTAGGGAGACTTCGCTTCTCCCAGAAGGCACCTGGAATATGCAAATTAGCCTCCTGAAGCTTGAATCCCTGGTTTGGTGATGCTTTCGAAGCAGCTGGTCCCGGCTGTACCCAACGATCTTCTAGCTTAGGGAGACTTCGCTTCTCCCAGAAGGCACCTGGAATATGCAAATTAGCCTCCTGAAGCTTGAATCCCTGGTTTGGTGATGCTTTCGAAGCAGCTGGTCCCGGCTGTACCCAACGATCTTCTAGCTTAGGGAGACTTCGCTTCTCCCAGAAGGCACCTGGAATATGCAAATTAGCCTCCTGAAGCTTGAATCCCTGGTTTGGTGATGCTTTCGAAGCAGCTGGTCCCGGCTGTACCCAACGATCTTCTAGCTTAGGGAGACTTCGCTTCTCCCAGAAGGCACCTGGAATATGCAAATTAGCCTCCTGAAGCTTGAATCCCTGGTTTGGTGATGCTTTCGAAGCAGCTGGTCCCGGCTGTACCCAACGATCTTCTAGCTTAGGGAGACTTCGCTTCTCCCAGAAGGCACCTGGAATATGCAAATTAGCCTCCTGAAGCTTGAATCCCTGGTTTGGTGATGCTTTCGAAGCAGCTGGTCCCGGCTGTACCCAACGATCTTCTAGCTTAGGGAGACTTCGCTTCTCCCAGAAGGCACCTGGAATATGCAAATTAGCCTCCTGAAGCTTGAATCCCTGGTTTGGTGATGCTTTCGAAGCAGCTGGTCCCGGCTGTACCCAACGATCTTCTAGCTTAGGGAGACTTCGCTTCTCCCAGAAGGCACCTGGAATATGCAAATTAGCCTCCTGAAGCTTGAATCCCTGGTTTGGTGATGCTTTCGAAGCAGCTGGTCCCGGCTGTACCCAACGATCTTCTAGCTTAGGGAGACTTCGCTTCTCCCAGAAGGCACCTGGAATATGCAAATTAGCCTCCTGAAGCTTGAATCCCTGGTTTGGTGATGCTTTCGAAGCAGCTGGTCCCGGCTGTACCCAACGATCTTCTAGCTTAGGGAGACTTCGCTTCTCCCAGAAGGCACCTGGAATATGCAAATTAGCCTCCTGAAGCTTGAATCCCTGGTTTGGTGATGCTTTCGAAGCAGCTGGTCCCGGCTGTACCCAACGATCTTCTAGCTTAGGGAGACTTCGCTTCTCCCAGAAGGCACCTGGAATATGCAAATTAGCCTCCTGAAGCTTGAATCCCTGGTTTGGTGATGCTTTCGAAGCAGCTGGTCCCGGCTGTACCCAACGATCTTCTAGCTTAGGGAGACTTCGCTTCTCCCAGAAGGCACCTGGAATATGCAAATTAGCCTCCTGAAGCTTGAATCCCTGGTTTGGTGATGCTTTCGAAGCAGCTGGTCCCGGCTGTACCCAACGATCTTCTAGCTTAGGGAGACTTCGCTTCTCCCAGAAGGCACCTGGAATATGCAAATTAGCCTCCTGAAGCTTGAATCCCTGGTTTGGTGATGCTTTCGAAGCAGCTGGTCCCGGCTGTACCCAACGATCTTCTAGCTTAGGGAGACTTCGCTTCTCCCAGAAGGCACCTGGAATATGCAAATTAGCCTCCTGAAGCTTGAATCCCTGGTTTGGTGATGCTTTCGAAGCAGCTGGTCCCGGCTGTACCCAACGATCTTCTAGCTTAGGGAGACTTCGCTTCTCCCAGAAGGCACCTGGAATATGCAAATTAGCCTCCTGAAGCTTGAATCCCTGGTTTGGTGATGCTTTCGAAGCAGCTGGTCCCGGCTGTACCCAACGATCTTCTAGCTTAGGGAGACTTCGCTTCTCCCAGAAGGCACCTGGAATATGCAAATTAGCCTCCTGAAGCTTGAATCCCTGGTTTGGTGATGCTTTCGAAGCAGCTGGTCCCGGCTGTACCCAACGATCTTCTAGCTTAGGGAGACTTCGCTTCTCCCAGAAGGCACCTGGAATATGCAAATTAGCCTCCTGAAGCTTGAATCCCTGGTTTGGTGATGCTTTCGAAGCAGCTGGTCCCGGCTGTACCCAACGATCTTCTAGCTTAGGGAGACTTCGCTTCTCCCAGAAGGCACCTGGAATATGCAAATTAGCCTCCTGAAGCTTGAATCCCTGGTTTGGTGATGCTTTCGAAGCAGCTGGTCCCGGCTGTACCCAACGATCTTCTAGCTTAGGGAGACTTCGCTTCTCCCAGAAGGCACCTGGAATATGCAAATTAGCCTCCTGAAGCTTGAATCCCTGGTTTGGTGATGCTTTCGAAGCAGCTGGTCCCGGCTGTACCCAACGATCTTCTAGCTTAGGGAGACTTCGCTTCTCCCAGAAGGCACCTGGAATATGCAAATTAGCCTCCTGAAGCTTGAATCCCTGGTTTGGTGATGCTTTCGAAGCAGCTGGTCCCGGCTGTACCCAACGATCTTCTAGCTTAGGGAGACTTCGCTTCTCCCAGAAGGCACCTGGAATATGCAAATTAGCCTCCTGAAGCTTGAATCCCTGGTTTGGTGATGCTTTCGAAGCAGCTGGTCCCGGCTGTACCCAACGATCTTCTAGCTTAGGGAGACTTCGCTTCTCCCAGAAGGCACCTGGAATATGCAAATTAGCCTCCTGAAGCTTGAATCCCTGGTTTGGTGATGCTTTCGAAGCAGCTGGTCCCGGCTGTACCCAACGATCTTCTAGCTTAGGGAGACTTCGCTTCTCCCAGAAGGCACCTGGAATATGCAAATTAGCCTCCTGAAGCTTGAATCCCTGGTTTGGTGATGCTTTCGAAGCAGCTGGTCCCGGCTGTACCCAACGATCTTCTAGCTTAGGGAGACTTCGCTTCTCCCAGAAGGCACCTGGAATATGCAAATTAGCCTCCTGAAGCTTGAATCCCTGGTTTGGTGATGCTTTCGAAGCAGCTGGTCCCGGCTGTACCCAACGATCTTCTAGCTTAGGGAGACTTCGCTTCTCCCAGAAGGCACCTGGAATATGCAAATTAGCCTCCTGAAGCTTGAATCCCTGGTTTGGTGATGCTTTCGAAGCAGCTGGTCCCGGCTGTACCCAACGATCTTCTAGCTTAGGGAGACTTCGCTTCTCCCAGAAGGCACCTGGAATATGCAAATTAGCCTCCTGAAGCTTGAATCCCTGGTTTGGTGATGCTTTCGAAGCAGCTGGTCCCGGCTGTACCCAACGATCTTCTAGCTTAGGGAGACTTCGCTTCTCCCAGAAGGCACCTGGAATATGCAAATTAGCCTCCTGAAGCTTGAATCCCTGGTTTGGTGATGCTTTCGAAGCAGCTGGTCCCGGCTGTACCCAACGATCTTCTAGCTTAGGGAGACTTCGCTTCTCCCAGAAGGCACCTGGAATATGCAAATTAGCCTCCTGAAGCTTGAATCCCTGGTTTGGTGATGCTTTCGAAGCAGCTGGTCCCGGCTGTACCCAACGATCTTCTAGCTTAGGGAGACTTCGCTTCTCCCAGAAGGCACCTGGAATATGCAAATTAGCCTCCTGAAGCTTGAATCCCTGGTTTGGTGATGCTTTCGAAGCAGCTGGTCCCGGCTGTACCCAACGATCTTCTAGCTTAGGGAGACTTCGCTTCTCCCAGAAGGCACCTGGAATATGCAAATTAGCCTCCTGAAGCTTGAATCCCTGGTTTGGTGATGCTTTCGAAGCAGCTGGTCCCGGCTGTACCCAACGATCTTCTAGCTTAGGGAGACTTCGCTTCTCCCAGAAGGCACCTGGAATATGCAAATTAGCCTCCTGAAGCTTGAATCCCTGGTTTGGTGATGCTTTCGAAGCAGCTGGTCCCGGCTGTACCCAACGATCTTCTAGCTTAGGGAGACTTCGCTTCTCCCAGAAGGCACCTGGAATATGCAAATTAGCCTCCTGAAGCTTGAATCCCTGGTTTGGTGATGCTTTCGAAGCAGCTGGTCCCGGCTGTACCCAACGATCTTCTAGCTTAGGGAGACTTCGCTTCTCCCAGAAGGCACCTGGAATATGCAAATTAGCCTCCTGAAGCTTGAATCCCTGGTTTGGTGATGCTTTCGAAGCAGCTGGTCCCGGCTGTACCCAACGATCTTCTAGCTTAGGGAGACTTCGCTTCTCCCAGAAGGCACCTGGAATATGCAAATTAGCCTCCTGAAGCTTGAATCCCTGGTTTGGTGATGCTTTCGAAGCAGCTGGTCCCGGCTGTACCCAACGATCTTCTAGCTTAGGGAGACTTCGCTTCTCCCAGAAGGCACCTGGAATATGCAAATTAGCCTCCTGAAGCTTGAATCCCTGGTTTGGTGATGCTTTCGAAGCAGCTGGTCCCGGCTGTACCCAACGATCTTCTAGCTTAGGGAGACTTCGCTTCTCCCAGAAGGCACCTGGAATATGCAAATTAGCCTCCTGAAGCTTGAATCCCTGGTTTGGTGATGCTTTCGAAGCAGCTGGTCCCGGCTGTACCCAACGATCTTCTAGCTTAGGGAGACTTCGCTTCTCCCAGAAGGCACCTGGAATATGCAAATTAGCCTCCTGAAGCTTGAATCCCTGGTTTGGTGATGCTTTCGAAGCAGCTGGTCCCGGCTGTACCCAACGATCTTCTAGCTTAGGGAGACTTCGCTTCTCCCAGAAGGCACCTGGAATATGCAAATTAGCCTCCTGAAGCTTGAATCCCTGGTTTGGTGATGCTTTCGAAGCAGCTGGTCCCGGCTGTACCCAACGATCTTCTAGCTTAGGGAGACTTCGCTTCTCCCAGAAGGCACCTGGAATATGCAAATTAGCCTCCTGAAGCTTGAATCCCTGGTTTGGTGATGCTTTCGAAGCAGCTGGTCCCGGCTGTACCCAACGATCTTCCAGCTTAGGGAGACTTCGCTTCTCCCAGAAGGCACCTGGAATATGCAAATTAGCCTCCTGAAGCTTGAATCCCTGGTTTGGTGATGCTTTCGAAGCAGCTGGTCCCGGCTGTACCCAACGATCTTCCAGCTTAGGGAGACTTCGCTTCTCCCAGAAGGCACCTGGAATATGCAAATTAGCCTCCTGAAGCTTGAATCCCTGGTTTGGTGATGCTTTCGAAGCAGCTGGTCCCGGCTGTACCCAATGATCTTCCAGCTTAGGGAGACTTCGCTTCTCCCAGAAGGCACCTGGAATATGCAAATTAGCCTCCTGAAGCTTGAATCCCTGGTTTGGTGATGCTTTCGAAGCAGCTGGTCCCGGCTGTACCCAACGATCTTCTAGCTTAGGGAGACTTCGCTTCTCCCAGAAGGCACCTGGAATATGCAAATTAGCCTCCTGAAGCTTGAATCCCTGGTTTGGTGATGCTTTCGAAGCAGCTGGTCCCGGCTGTACCCAACGATCTTCTAGCTTAGGGAGACTTCGCTTCTCCCAGAAGGCACCTGGAATATGCAAATTAGCCTCCTGAAGCTTGAATCCCTGGTTTGGTGATGCTTTCGAAGCAGCTGGTCCCGGCTGTACCCAACGATCTTCTAGCTTAGGGAGACTTCGCTTCTCCCAGAAGGCACCTGGAATATGCAAATTAGCCTCCTGAAGCTTGAATCCCTGGTTTGGTGATGCTTTCGAAGCAGCTGGTCCCGGCTGTACCCAACGATCTTCTAGCTTAGGGAGACTTCGCTTCTCCCAGAAGGCACCTGGAATATGCAAATTAGCCTCCTGAAGCTTGAATCCCTGGTTTGGTGATGCTTTCGAAGCAGCTGGTCCCGGCTGTACCCAACGATCTTCTAGCTTAGGGAGACTTCGCTTCTCCCAGAAGGCACCTGGAATATGCAAATTAGCCTCCTGAAGCTTGAATCCCTGGTTTCAATCAGTGTCCCTTTATGAGTTAATAACTCAGGAACGCTTCAACGGATTCTAGCGGTTTTGTGATTGTTTTTTCATGACATATTGGGCTTCATGTTAGTGGTAAATTTAGGTCAATAAATTCTGCGTTTATTTGTGATAAAAACGGAAATTTGGCGAAAATTTTGAAAATTTCGCAATTTTCACATTTTGAATTTTTATTCTGTTAAACAAGAGAGTTATGTGACACAAAATAGTTAATTAATAACATTTCCCACTTGTATACCTTACATCAGCACAATTTTGGAAACAAAATTTTTTTTTGCTAGGAAGTTATAAGGGTTAAAATTTGACCAGCGATTTCTCATTTTTACATTGAAATTTACAAAACCATTTTTTTTAGGGACCACCTCACATTTGAAGTCAGTTTGAGGGGTCTATATGGCTGAAAATACCCAAAAGTGACACCATTCTAAAAACTGCACCCCTCAAGGTACTCAAAACCACTTTCAAGAAGTTTATTAACCCTTCAGGTACTTCACAGCAGCAGAAGCAACATGGAAGGAAAAAATGAACATTTAACTTTTTAGTCACAAAAATTATCTTTTAGCAACAATTTTTTTATTTTCCCAATGGTAAAAGGAGAAACTGAACCACGAAAGTTGTTGTCCAATTTGTCCTGAGTACGCTGATACCTCATATGTGGGGGTAAACCACTGTTTGGGCGCACGGCAGGGCTTGGAAGGGAAGGAGCGCCATTTGACTTTTTGAATGAAAAATTGGCTGCACTCTTTAGCGGACACCATGTCACGTTTGGAGAGCCCCCGTGTGCCTAAACATTGGAGCTCCCCCACAAGTGACCCCATTTTGGAAACTAGACGCCCCAAGAAACTTATCTAGATGCATAGTGAGCACTTTGAATCCCCAGGTGCTTCACAAATTGATCCGTAAAAATGAAAAAGTACTTTTTTTTCACAAAAAAAATCTTTTAGCCTCAATTTTTTCATTTTCACATGGGCAACAGGATAAAATGGATCCTAAAATTTGTTGGGCAATTTCTCCTGAGTACACCGATACCTCACATGTGGGGGTAAACCACTGTTTGGGCACATGGTAAGGCTCAGAAGGGAAGGAGCGGCATTTGACTTTTTTGAATGAAAAATTATCTCCATCGTTAGCGGACACCATGTTGCGTTTGGAGAGCCCCTGTGTGCCTAAACATTGGAGCTCCCCCACAAGTGACCCCATTTTGGAAACTAGACCCCCCAAGGAACTTATCTAGATGCCTAATGAGCACTTTAAACCCTCAGGTGCTTCACAAATTGATCTGTAAAAATGAAAAAGTACTTTATTTTTCACAAAAAAATTATTTTCGCCTCAAATTTTTCATTTTCACATGGGCAATAGGATAAAATGGATCTTAAAATTTGTTGGCCAATTTCTCCCGAGTACGCCAATACCTCATATGTGGGGGTAAACCACTGTTTGGGCACACGGCAGGGCTCGGAAGGGAAGGCGCGCCATTTGACTTTTTGAATGGAAAATTAGCTCCAATTGTTAGCGGACACCATGTCGCGTTTGGAGAGCCCCTGTGTGCCTAAACATTGGAGCTCCCCCACAAGTGACCTCATTTTGGAAACTAGACCCCACAAGGAACTTATCTAGATGCATATTGAGCACTTTAAACCCCCAGGTGCTTCACAGAAGTTTATAACGCAGAGCCATGAAAATAAAAAATAATTTTTCTTTCCTCAAAAATGATTTTTTAGTCTGGAATTTCCTATTTTGCCAAGGGTAATAGGAGAAATTTGACCCCAAATGTTGTTGTCCAGTTTGTCCTGAGTACGCTGATACCCCATATGTGGGGGTAAACCACTGTTTGGGTGCACAGCAGGGCTCGGAAGGGAAGGTACCATTTGGCTTTTTAAATGGAAAATTAGCTCCAATCATTAGCGGACACCATGTCACGTTTGGAGAGCCCCTGTGTGCCTAAACATTGGAGATCCCCCACAAATGACCCAATTTTGGAAACTAGACCTCCATAGGAACTAATCTAGATGTGTGGTGAGGACTTTGAACCCCCAAGTGCTTCACAGAAGTTTATAACGCAGAGCCATGAAAATAAAACAAAAAATTATTTTCTCAAAAATAATCTTTTAGCCTGCAAATTTTTATTTTCCCAAGGGTAACAGGAGAAATTTAACCCCAAAAGTTGTTGTCCAGTTTCTCCTGAGTACGCTAATACCCCATATGTGGGGGTAAACCACTGTTTGGGCACATGCCGGGGCTCGGAAGTGAAGTAGTGATGTTTTGAAATGCAGACTTTGATGGAATGCTCTGCGGGCGTTACGTTGCGTTTGCAGAGCCCCTGATGTGGCTAAACAGTAGAAACCCCCGACAAGTGACCCCATTTTGGAAACTAGACCCCCAAAGGAACCTATCTAGATGTGTGGTGAGCACTTTGAACCCCCAAGTGCTTCACAGAAGTTTAGAATGCAGAGCCGTGAAAATAATAAATACGTTTTCTTTCCTCAAAAATAATTATTTAGCCCAGAATTTTTTATTTTCCCAAGGGTTACAGGAGAAATTGGACCCCAAAAGTTGTTGTCCAGTTTCTCCTGAGTACGCTGATACCCCATGTGTGGGGGTAAACCACTGTTTGGGCACACGTCGGGGCTCAGAAGGGAAGTAGTGACTTTTGAAATGCAGACTTTGATGGAATGGTCTGCGGGCGTCACGTTGCGTTTGCAGAGCCCCTGGTGTGCCTAAACAGTAGAAACCTCCCACAAGTGACCCCATTTTAGAAACTAGACCCCCCCAAGGAACTTATCTAGATATGTGGTGAGCACTTTGAACCTCCAAGTGCTTCACAGACGTTTACAATGCAGAGCCGTGAAAATAAAAAATCATTTTCCTTTCCTCAAAAATGATGTTTTAGCAAGCATTTTTTTATTTTCACAAGGGTAACAGGAGAAATTGGACCCCAGTAATTGTTGCGCAGTTTGTCCTGAGTACACTGATACCCCATATGTGGGGGTGAACCACTGTTTGGGCTCGGAAGTGAGGGAGCACCATTTGACTTTTTGAATACAAGATTGGCTGGAATCAATGGTGGCGCCATGTTGCGTTTAGAGACCCCTGAGGTCTCCATTGAGGAACAGGTGTAAAACGCTGCGGAATCCGCACAAAGAATTGACATGCTGCGGAAAATACAACGCAGCGTTTCCGCGCGGTATTTTCCGCACCATGGGCAGAGCGGATTTGGTTTTCCATAGGTTTACTTGGTACTGTAAACCTGATGGAACACTGCTGCGAATCCGCAGCGGCCAATCCGCACCGTGTGCACATAGCCTAATTCTAAAGGTATGTGCACACACTGCGGAAAACGCTGCGGATCCGCAGCAGTTTCCCATGAATTTACAGTTCAATGTAAACATATGGGAAACAAAAATCGCTGTACACATGCTGCAGAAAAACTGCACGGAAACGCAGCGGTTTACATTCTGCAGCATGTCACTTAGTAACATAGTAACATAGTTAGTAAGGCCGAAAAAAGACATTTGTCCATCCAGTTCAGCCTATATTCCATCATAATAAATCCCCAGATTTACGTGCTTCTACAGAACCTAATAATTGTATGATACAATATTGTTCTGCTCCAGGAAGACATCCAGGCCTCTCTTGAACCCCTCGACTGAGTTCGCCATCACCACCTCCACAGGCAAGCAATTCCAGATTCTCACTGCCCTAACAGTAAAGAATCCTCTTCTATGTTGGTGGAAAAACCTTTTCTCCTCCAGACGCAAAGAATGCCCCCTTGTGCCTGTCACCTTCCTTGGTATAAACAAATCCTCAGCGAGATATTTGTATTGTCCCCTTATATACTTATACATGGTTATTAGATCACCCCTCAGTCGTCTTTTTTCTAGACTAAATAATCCTAATTTCGCTAATCTATCTAGGTATTGTAGTTCTCCCATCCCCTTTATTAATTTTGTTGCCCTCCTTTGTACTCTCTCTAGTTCCATTATATCCTTCCACTTGTTTCTGCGGATTCCACAGCGGTTGTAAAACCGCAGTGAAATGCGCAGAAAAGCCATAAATCCGCAGCGGTTTAGCACTGTGGATTTATCAAATCCGCAGCGGAAAAATCCGCAGAGGAACAGAATACGTGTGCACATACCGAAACCCTAACCCTAACCCTAGCCCTAACCCTAACCCTAGCCCTAACCCTAACCCTAGCCCTAACCCTAACCCTATTCTAACCTTAGTGGAAAAAAAAAATTCTTTATTTTTTTATTGTCCCTACCTAAGGGGGTGACAAAGGGGGGGGTCATTTATTATTTTTTTCATTTTGATCACTGTGATAGATTATATCTCAGTGATCAAAATGCACTTTGGAACGAATCTGCCGGCCGGCAGATTCGGCGGGCGCACTGCGCATGCGCCCGCCATTTTGGAAGATGAGGGCGCCCAGGGAGAAGACGGACGGACCCCGGCAGGATCGGTAAGTATGATGGGGTGGGGGGAGCACGGGGGGATCGGAGCATGGGGGGTGGGATCGGAGCGCGGGGGTGGTGGAACGGAGCGCGGGGGTGGTGGAACGGAGCACGGGGGGTGGATCGGAGCACAGGGGGGGTGGATGATGCACGGGGGGGTGGATCGGAGTGCAGGGGGGTTGGATCGGATCATGGGGGGGTGATTGGAGCACGGGGGAGCGGACAAGAGCACGGGGGAGCGGAGCACAGGACGGAGGGGAGCCGGAGCAGTGTACCGGAAAGATCGGTGGCTTGGGGGGGCGATCGGTGGGGTGGGGGCACATTAGTGTTTCCTGCCATGGTCGATGATATTGCAGCATCGGCCATGGCTGGATTGTAATATTTCACCAGTTTTAATAGGTGAAATATTACAAATCGCTCTGATTGGCAGTTTCACTTTCAACAGCCAATCAGAGCGATCGTAGCCATGGGGGGTGAAGCCACCCCCCTGGGCTAAACTACCACTCTTTCCATGACGCCACATAGGCGTCACAGGTCGGATTGGCACCGACTTTCATGACGCCTACGTGGCGTCAAAGGTCGGGAAGGGGTTAAAAAACGCATACATTATGCATTCTATCATTTAGAATGCATTCTGCATGTTTTGTGCTCATGAATGCGTTTTTTTCCGCGAAAAAAACGCATCGCGGTAAAAAAATGAGCATGTTCATTATTTTTGCGGATTTTCTGCGTTTTTCCCGCAATTCTATGCATTTGGGAAAAAACGCACAAAAAACGCACCAAAAACGCGTCAAAATCACGGTAAAATCGCGGTATAAACGCATGCGGATTTCTGGCAGAAATCTCCGGTTTTTGTCAGGAAAATTTCTGCAAGAAATCCTGACGTGTGCACATACCCAAAGTGGAAATTCCAAAACTTTTCAAATTATTTTTCATATTTTACTAAATTATAAACAAATTATAATATTTTTTAAGAAAATGTAAACATTAATTCTTTACATTTTTACAATTGCTGTAAAAAAAAAATTTTTGATGGCACCTTCCCTTTAATGAGAGGGGAGACAGAGAAAGAAGATAGTGAGATCGTAGAGGAGAGAAAAAAGTGACAAGAAAAACAGAGTGATCGATCGGAAAAGGGTCCAAGGACGCCTAGCTGTAAGGCCCAGAGTTTATAACTTCAAGAGGTAATGGGCCAAGACACAAGACAGAGTACGTAACACTAAGGCCGGGATCACACATGCGAGAAACACGTCCGTGTCTCGCATGTGAAATCCAAGCTCTGGTGCCGGCACTCCAGAGTGGAGCGTGCGGCCACATAGCAACACATGGAGCTGCACGCTCCGCTCTGGAGTGCCGGCGCCACAGCTTGGATTTCACATGCGAGACACGGACGTGTTTCTCGCATGTGTGATCCCGGCCTAAGAGAGTGCCCTGGGTGGGAGTTCCAGAGCATCAGAGACAGAAGAAATAAGTAGCTGCCATATTGGCAAAATACCTCCCCTAAGGGTAAAAGGACGCGGGTTGAGAATAGGACTCTTACAAAGTGAACTGTAATACTGAGCTGGGCTGTGGTGAAGAAAAGAGGAAAGGTGAAGATAGAGGATAAGTGAGAAAAAAGGAAACAATACTGTGTGTAGAAAATGCTCTATTTTGTGAAGGATACTTTTTTCCTGTGTCATTTTTCATTATTACATATAACTTAATATATGAACATTATAATTTGATTTCTGTGCCTGTGTGGATTGTATGGGTTGTTACCGACATCTGGTGAAAATTTCATGTCAATAGCGCTTTTAGAAATATACTTACTTAATAAATTGGTGACATGTTCAATACTTATTTCACCCGCTGTATGTGTACTGTATGTTTACACACCACTGTTAAAATGCCAGTGTTTTGTCATGTAAAAACACATACCAACTATATATTATATATAATACAGCAAATACAGAAAATGAAATGTAAAGATCAGCATGCATTGGAAGTCTGAAATCTAGTGGATAAGCACTAAGGAATGCACACTTATGACCGTGTCATGGAAACTTTGGATTTAGAATAGAAAGAAATGTCTTAGCATAAGCAAATAAGCTTAATATAGTATAGATAGTACGGTTCCTAGTGGATGATATATACTTTAAGACAAGGTTTTGTTGCTGGATGTTAGCATATATGGTAAAATATCTTCAATTTAGCATTTAAAAAAATCTGTTTATAATCATATATTTTGGATTAACATTAATTAGCAGAATAGCTAGGTGTCCTATCATGTGAATGTTTGCATTATGAATAGTGCAATATAAAGGCATATAGCTAGCGTGGTGTACTTATCCAATAGAATTGTTACCGTATTTAGCGAATGGATAAAATTTAACCTTTATTAGGTATATTAAAAAAGCCAATAATTGGCACTTACATATAAACCAAAATAATGATAAAACAAACAAATAGGAACCCTAACGTGATATGTGCCCTATTACCTTCACAGAATGGGGAAAACAACAGAAAAACAGACAGATACAAATAACAAATACTCCGCAGCACTGACCGTGCTAGAGATAAACTTCCAATCCGCAATTGTTCTAATAGGCTCACCAAATGTGGGCCGACAATTGTACAGTCCAACAAGACATAGGTATATAGACACAGAGTGCACCCCTACAATGGGTTTTTATGTCTATAACTGTGTCTATTCAACCAAAGACAGTATTTGCACTTGATCCTTAACTCAGGATAACTTCTAAACAAGAGAGTGTTTGTGTGGTGTGTACACTATTCAAGACTCCACATATAATCACTCCACTTAAAGCCCCTTCACATTAAGCGACGCTGCAGCGATACCGACAACGATCCGGATCGCTGCAGCGTCGCGGTTTGGTCGCTGGAGAGCTGTCACACAGACCGCTCTCCAGCGACCAACGATGCCGGTAACCAGGGTAAACATCGGGTAACTAAGCGCAGGGCCGCGCTTAGTAACCCGATGTTTACCCTGGTTACCATCCTAAAAGTAAAAAAAACAAACACTACATACTTACCTAACGCTGTCTGTCCCCGGCGCTCTGCTTCTCTGCACTCCTCCTGTACTGGCTGTGAGCACAGCGGCCGGAAAGCACAGCGGTGACGTCACCGCTCTGCTTTCCGGCTGACCGACGCTCACAGCCAGTACAGGAGGAGTGCAGAGCACAGCGCCGGGGGACAGACAGCGGTAGGTAAGTATGTAGTGTTTGTTTTTTTTACTTTTAGGATGGTAACCAGGGGCCTGATCGTTGGTCGCTGTCACACATAGCGATTTCCTTAACGATATCGTTGCAACGTCACCAAAAGCAACAATATCGTTAACGATATCGTTATGTGTGACGGTACCTTTAGACATATACGAATATAGATGTCTATACATAGGATTGGAATACAGTCAGTGCAGAGTAGCAGACCACACATGCAGCATTAAGAAATGCCCAACAATTATAAATGCCCAGCTGATCCTCTTTCATCATCCACCTCATGTCCTGACCCTTAGAAGTTTAGAGTGTGGTGCTGCAGGAAGCGTCTCCCGGCGCATTTCTTCCTTGTGGATTCATCAGGGGAGAATGCTGCTGCCATTACGGGTTTCCCCCTTCTGTGTCCTTTATAGGATCAGCACGGTGCCGCGCTGACATAGACTCCGCCCACCTGGCGTGTGACGCGCACACCGAGCTTACCCTTGTATTTCCAGGCAGCTCCAGCTGCTCGATCGCTTCATTAAGCACTGGGAATCCCCGCTCAGTGGCGCATGCGCACCACCGTAGCAGGGACAAGCATATCCCAGGGTGTGCGAGCAGACTACTGCCGTATATTAATAAAGAAAAATGGGACATAAGTGCATGTGTTCATACTCTTTAGCCCCCTAAAGTGCCTATACATGCTACAGCACAGATTCAATCATTTATTCATTATGCCGCATATGTGATTAGCACCTTAGAAACAGGAATAGCAATGTAATCACTGATCCTGTTCACCGATTGGCATGATTCATAAAGTACTCAGCATACCTCCATGACCATCAAGTTACGGAGGACATAGGTAAGTTGCCTCCTTATACAGGTAAAGAGTCCCATTTGTCCATGAGACCCAGAGAGCAAGCAAGCAAGGACGAGAGGACCAAAAAAAATATATAAATTGGAAAATAAATCAGAGATATGTGGCTCATTAGAAATTAATAAAAAATGATAAATGACCGATTAAGGGAAGGAATTGCCATGGAAGGGACACCACCCTCCGTCACCCAAACAAAGGAGGGAAGCAGTGACCCTATGGATACCCTGCCATGATATAACTACTCTCCTGTCCCTACCTGTCGCGGAGGTTGGCACCCTAAGAGAGACCTGCGCATGTGGCGCCCCCACTCAACGTCGACTCTCCCAAGTCTACCTTTCCCTGTAACGCCCTCATGTCTACAAAGGATAGCTGGAAAAAAGGAGATATATCTATGAAGATTGTATGAGTTATCTCGGATGTCTTACAGGGACAGGATAACTTTTAGGATTAATATAAATTGTCCCTACAGCCATGACCCTACCTATCGCGGGGGTTGGCACCCTAGAGTCCTTCGCATGTGGCGCCCCCACTCCACGGCGGCTAACCCTACTTGAAGACCCTATCAGATTTAGCGCCAACGGGGTATTGGAGTGTAATTCCAGAGACAGCCCACCTAAAGATTACAAAAACAGCTATATGATTGTGTCTCGTTCAGTCCTAACGCCTGTACTGTTTTCAACATGAATATCCATCTAGTCTCCTTTTGGAGTATTTGTTTGTCCCAATCACCCCCTCTTTGTGGAGGCACTATCCTGTCAATTCCCACGAAATAAATTTTACTGGGGTTGCCCTGATGGAACTGATTCATGTGGGTAGCCACTGGGGTCTCCCTTTTATTGGCAATGTCACGAAGGTGCTCGCCAATTATCTTGCGGAACTCCCTTTTTGTTTTACCCACGTACTCTAGGCCACATTCACACGTGGCCTTCTAAACGACCCCTTTTGTGCGGCAATTAATAAAGTGCCGAATTGTGTACGTGGTGCCTGTGACATTGCTTATAAAGCTCTTAGAAGGTCTAATAGAGGCACAGCTTTTACAGCTGCCACATTTATAACAGCTCTTTATCTGGTTTGTTGTTAAACCAAAGCTGTTTCCAGGGTCAAAATGGCTGCGAACCAATCTGTCATGCAGGGATTTACCCTTTTTGTAGGTGATCTGAGGTACCGGTGGAACGTATTTCTTTATGTCTCTATCCATCTGTAAAATCGGCCAGTGTCTTTGAAAGATTTCTCTGATATGATTTGATCCATTAGAATACCTAGTGATGAAGCGTATAACATTTTCTTCATCAGATTAAGGCTTAGGTGTCAATAAATTTTTCCTTTCTTTTATCAGAGATTCTTTTTAGGCTCTATTCAGTACACCCTCCGGATAACCCCTTTCCAAGAACCGGTGCTTTAAGTCCTTGGCTTGTTCCTGGAACACATCATTATTTGAGCAGTTTCTACGCACCCTAAAGTATTGTCCCTTAGGGATGCCTCTTTTTAGAGGGGCGGGGTGGCTGCTTTCCCACCTGAGGAGAGAGTTTGTGGCTGTATCCTTTCTGTGTGTTTTTGTGGTCAATTCGCCATTGGGACGTTTTTCAATACGTATATCCAAAAATGCCAAGCTGGTGGTGCTGGCTTCATAAGTGAAGCGAAGGCCCAGATCATTAATGTTCAGACCCTCAACAAAATTGCCAAACTCAGTAGCTCCTTCTCTCCAAATCACAAACACATCATCAATATACCTTAGCCACAAAATTATTCTCTCCTCAGGGTGGGTCAATGTGTCTCCGAAAACGACCGTTTCCTCCCACCAGCCCAGGAGCAGATTTGCATACGAAGGCGCACAAGGGCTGCCCATCGCAGTGCCCCTGAGCTGGTGGAAGTACTTACGGTCAAACAAAAAAACATTTCGGGTCAAACAAAATTCAAGGGCCTTTATGGCAAAGTTATTATGTCTGTTATATTGTGTACCTCTAGTGCGCAGATAATGGCTCACAGCCATTAGACCCTTGTCATGTGGAATTGACGAGTACAATGCCTCCACATCAATGCTGCCCAGGATCATATCTGGGTAAAGGCAAACATCCTCTAATTTAAGCAAAAGGTCCGTGGTGTCCCGCACATAAGAATTCAAAGCTCCCACAAATGGTTTTAAAATCTTGTCAATGTTAATACCAAGTTTTTCAGTCAGACTATTGTTGCCTGAGACAATTGGGCACCCTTTCAGGGGATTTGTCCCTTTGTGAATCTTTGGAAGGCAATACAAAGTTGGAGTAACTGGATGCTTGGGTAACAAATAATCCCTCTCGTCCTTGCTCACTACTCCATCCCTGAAACCCTCTTCAATGATGGATTTCAGTTCCCATTCAAATTGTTTAAGGGGGTTATGTGGTAGTATTTTGTATTCCTCTTTCTGCTCCAATAGTGAGAGACACAAAGTATAATAATTTTTGGTGTCCATTACTACCACATTACCCCCTTTATCTGAGGGTTTTATGGTAATATTCTTGTCTTTTTCCAAATTACACAAGCAGTTAATTTCACTCCTAGACAGATTGTGAGAGTTTTTACCTTTTGTATCTGATATTCTCAGGAGGTCTTCTGTGACCAAATTCAAAAAAATGTCAATAGAGCTCAAATCTCCCATAGGTGGGGGCATGCTGGAGCTCTTGTTCTTCAGTTTAGTGAAAGGCCCCAAACCTTCCATATTAGGGTCTACATCGCCTAGATGGAACAATAGACGAACGTCCTGCAATAAATCCTCTGCAATGCCTAAATCTGCACATTGTTTTCTCTCTTCTCTCAGAAATTTTTTTTTCCACTTAAGGCATCTTACAAATAAACTTACATCTTTAATCACCTCAAATATATCCATATCTGAGCTAGGTACAAAAGAGAGGCCCTTGCTTAATAATGATACTTCCGTCTCTGACAGTACTCTTGAGGAAAAGTTTATTACTTGCATATTTATGTTGGGGGGTTGGTTCGACTCCTGAGTGGGTAACTTAGATCTAAAAAATTATTCTTAACCGGAGATCTTTTGTTACCACCACATCCCCAGTTGCTGCCTCTCCCCTTATTTTTCCCTCTCCCTCTCTGTCCTCCAGATCTACCTTCACTGTCCGAAACCTCTGCTTCTGAAGATGAGATGTCAGTCTCTGTTTTTTGGGGAAATCTGCTGGCCGAAAAAGTATAAGCTTTATTGTCTTTGAACTCCTGAAGATCTCTTATAAAAAAATTTATGTTTTTTATCTTTCAGGTGATACTGAAATCTCTCTACCGAGTTCTGCAATTGAGTTTCTTTTTTGGAGAACTCAGGTTCAGCAGAGAATTTCTTCGTTATATCAATATGCTCTTTCAGGGATTCATTCAGAGTGTTCAAATTCTGTTTTTCCTCTTCCAACAAGAGTCCCATCAATCTAAGTGAACTTGCCGTGGCCTCCCTCTCCCATTTAGCTAGTAGACTGGGATTTTTGTATCGATAACCCGGTGCCAAGGTAATCCTTAAATGTCTAGGAACAATGCCAGATTTTATGTAATTGTCTAAACTTTGTACCTCCCACCAGGAAGCGATTTGGTCTTTGTATACCCTAGTTAACTCTTTAAATGCAGCATTGAATGAGGGAACATATTTCTTCTGAGTATAAGATCTCTCAAAGAAAACCTCCCTTTCCTCCGTAACCCACTGATCGGTGTCAATTCCTGTGCTGAGAAATCCTGCCATGCCAATAATAAGTATATAGATAGCGTGGTGTACTTATCCAATAGAATTGTTACTGTTTTTAGCGAATGGATAAAATTTAACCTTTATTAGGTATATTAAAAAAGCCAATAATTGGCACTTACATATAAACCAAAAAAAAGAAAAAACAAACAAATAGGAACCCTAACGTGATATGTGCCCTATTACCTTCACAGAATGGGGAAAACAACAGAAAACAGACAGATACAAATAACAAATACTCCGCAGCACTGACCGTGCTAGAGATAAACTTCCAATCCACAATTGTTCTAATAGGCTCACCAAATGTGGGCCAACAATTGTACAGTCCAACAAGACATAGGTATATAGACACAGAGTGCACCCCTACAATGGGTTTTTATGTCTATAACTGTGTCTATTCAACCAAAGACAGTATTTGCACTTGATCCTTAACTCATGATAACTTCTAAACAAGAGAGTGTTTGTGTGGTGTGTACACTATTCAAGACTCCACATATAATCACTCCACTTAGACATATACGAATATAGATGTCTATACATAGGATTGGAATACAGTCAGTGCAGAGTAGCAGACCACACATGCAGCATTATGAAATGCCCAACAATTATAAATGCCCAGCTGATCCTCTTTCATCATCCACCTCATGTCCTGACCCTTAGAAGTTTAGAGTGTGGTGCTGCAGGAAGCGTCTCCCGGCGCATTTCTTCCTTGTGGATTCATCAGGGGAGAATGCTGCTGCCATTACGGGTCTTCCCCTTCTGTGTCCTTTATAGGATCAGCACGGTGCCGCGCTGACATAGACTCCGCCCACCTGGCGTGTGACGCGCACACCGAGCTTACCCTTGTATTTCCGGGCAGCTCCAGCCGCTCGACCGCTTCATTAAGCACTGGGAATCCCCGCTCAGTGGCGCATGCGCACCACCGTAGCAGGGACAAGCATATCCCAGGGTGTGCGAGCAGACTACTGCCGGATATTAATGAAGAAAAATGGGACATAAGTGCATGTGTTCATACTCTTTAGCCCCCTAAAGTGCCTATTCATGCTACAGCACAGATTCAATCATTTATTCATTATGCCGCATATGTGATTAGCACCTTAGAAACAGGAACAGCAATGTAATCACTGATCCTGTTCACCGATTGGCATGATTCATAAAGTACTCAGCATACCTCCATGACCATCAAGTTACAGAGGACATAGGTAAGTTGCCTCCTTATACAGGTAAAGAGTCCCATTTGTCCATGAGACCCTGAGAGCAAGCAAGCAAGGACGAGAGGACCAAAAAAAAATATAAATTGGAAAATAAATCAGAGATATGTGGCTAATTAGAAATTAATAAAAAATGATAAATGACCGATTAAGGGAAGGAATTGCCATGTAAGGGACACCACCCTCCGTCACCCAAACAAAGGAGGGAAGCAGTGACCCTATGGATACCCTGCCATGATATAACTACTCTCCTGTCCCTACCTGTCGCGGAGGTTGGCACCCTAAGAGAGACCTGCACATGTGGCGCCCCCACCTAGCTCAGTACCTAGCTCAGATATGGATATATTTGAGGTGATTAAAGATGTAAATTTATTTGTAAGACGCCTTAAGTGGAAAAAAAAATTTCTGAGGGAAGAGAGAAAACAATGTGCAGATTTAGGCATTGCAGAGGATTTATTGTAGGACGTTCGTCTATTGTTCCATCTAGGCGATGTAGACCCCAATATGGAAGGTTTGGGGCCTTTCACTAAACTGAAGAACAAGAGCTCCAGCATGCCCCCACCTATGGGAGATTTGAGCTCTATTGACATTTTTTTGAATTTGGTCACAGAAGACCTCCTGAGAATATCAGATACAAAAGGTAAAAACTCTCACAATCTGTCTAGGAGTGAAATGAACTGCTTGTGTAATTTGGAAAAAGACAAGAATATTACCATAAAACCCTCAGATAAAGGGGGTAATGTGGTAGTAATGGACACCAAAAATTATTATACTTTGTGTCTCTCACTATTGGAGGGGAAAGAGGAATACAAAATGCTACCACATAACCCCCTTAAACAATTTGAATGTGAACTGAAATCCATCATTGAAGAGCGTTTCAGGGATGGAGTAGTGAGCAATAGGGTTGAGCAAAACGGGTCGGCCACTTTCAGAAGTCGCCGACTTTTGGCAAAGTCGGGTTTCATGAAACCCGACCCGACCCCTGTGTGGGGTCGGCCATGAAGTCGGCGATCTTCTGAATGTGGTATCGGAATTCCGATCCCGATTTCCGATATGTTTGCAATATCGGAAATCGGTATCGGAATCCATATTTAATGTAAAATAAAGAATTAAAATAAAAAATATCGCTATACTTACCCTCTGACGCGCTCTGGTACTAACCGGGAACCTTCCTTCCTTCGAATCAGCGCTTCCAGGACCTTGCGGTGACGTCGCGGTGACGTCGCGGCTTGTGATTGGTCGCGCGGCCGCCCATGTGACCGCTCGCGCGACCAATCACAAGCCGCGACATCACCGCGACATCACGCAAGGTCCTGCTTCGCGCTGATTCTTAGGAAGGAAGGCTGCCGGAAAGAAGCAGGGCACGTCCGAGGGTGAGTATATACCTAATAGGAATATACTCACGCTCGGACGCGCCCTGCTTCTTTCCGGCAGCCTTCCTTCCTAAGAATCAGCGCTTCCAGGACCTTGCGTGACGTCGCGGTGACGTCGCGGCTTGTGATTGGTCGCGCGAGCGGTCACATGGGCGGCTGCGCAACCAATCATAAGCCGCAACGTCACCGCGACGTCACCGCAAGGTCCTGGAAGCGCTGATTCGAAGGAAGGAAGGTTCCAGGTTAGTACCAGGGCGCGTCAGAGGGTAAGTATAGCGATATTTTTTATTTTAATTCTTTATTTTACACTTAAATATGGATCCCAGGGCCTGAAGGAGAGTTTCCGCTCCTTCAGACCCTGGGAACCATTGGAAACCCAATGCACTTCATTGGGTTTCGAGTTTCGGCCGACCCCGACCCCGACTTTTTTATAGGATCGGCCGATTTCACTCAACCCGACTTTTGAAAAAGTCGGGTTTCGTGAAACCCGACCCGATCCTATAAAAGTAAAGGTCGCTCAACGCAAGTGAGCAAGGACGAGAGGGATTATTTGTTACCCAAGCATCCAGTTACTCCAACTTTTTATTGCCTTCCAAAGATTCACAAAGGGACAAATCCCCTAAAAGGGCGCCCAATTGTCTCAGGCAACAATAGTCTGACTGAAAAACTTGGTATTTACATTGACAAGATTTTAAAACCATTTGTGGGAGCTTTGAATTCTTATGTGCGGGACACCACGGACCTTTTGCTTAAATTAGAGGATGTTTGCCTTTACCCAGATATGATCCTGGGCAGCATTGATGTGGAGGCATTGTACTCGTCAATTCCACATGACAAGGGTCTAATGGCTGTGAGCCATTATCTGCGCACTAGAGGTACACAATATAACAGACATAATAACTTTGCCATAAAGGCCATTGAATTTTGTTTGACCCGAAATGTTTTTTTGTTTGACCGTAAGTACTTCCACCAGCTCAGGGGCACTGCGATGGGCAGCCCTTGTGCGCCTTCGTATGCAAATCTGCTCCTGGGCTGGTGGGAGGAAACGGTCGTTTTCGGAGACACATTGACCCACCCTGAGGAGAGAATAATTTTGTGGCTAAGGTATATTGATGATGTGTTTGTGATTTGGAGAGGAGGAGCTACTGAGTTTGGCAATTTTATTGAGGGTCTGAACATCAATGATCTGGACCTTCGCTTCACTTATGAAGCCAGCACCACCAGCTTGGCATTTTTGGATATACGTATTGAAAAATGTCCCAATGGCGAATTGACCACAAAAACACACAGAAAGGATACAGCCACAAACTCTCTCCTCAGGTGGGAAAGCAGCCACCCCGCCCCTCTAAAAAGAGGCATCCCTAAGGAACAATACTTTAGGGTGCGTAGAAACTGCTCAAATAATGATGTGTTCCAGGAAGAAGCCAAGGACTTAAAGCACCGGTTCTTGGAAAGGGGTTATCCGGAGGGTGTACTGAATAGAGCCTATAAAGAATCTCTGAGAAAAGAAAGGAAAGATTTATTGACACCCAAGCCTAAATCTGATGAAGAAAATGTCATACGCTTCATCACTAGGTATTCTAATGGATCAAATCATATCAGAGAAATCTTTCAAAGACACTGGCCGATTTTACAGATGGATAGAGACATAAAGAAATACGTTCTACCGGTACCTCAGATCACCTACAAAAAGGGTAAATCCCTGCATGACAGATTGGCTCGCAGCCATTTTGACCCTGGAAACAGCTTTGGTTTAACAACAAACCAGATAAAGCGCTGTTATAAATGTGGCAGCTGTAAAAGCTGTGCCTCTATTAGACCATCTAAGAGCTTTGTAAGCAATGTCACAGGCACCACGTACACAATTCGGCACTTTATTAACCCCTTCATGACCTTGGGATGTTTCGTTTTTCCGTGTTCGTTTTTCACTCCCCTCCTTCCCAGAGCCATAACTTTTTTATTTTTCCGTCAATTTGGCCATGTGAGGGCTTATTTTTTGCGGGACGAGTTGTACTTTTGAACGACATCATTGGTTTTAGCATGTCGTGTACTAGAAAATGGGAAAAAAATTCCAAGTGCGGTCAAATTGCAAAAAAAGTGCAATCCCACACTTGTTTTTTTGTTTGGCTTTTTTGCTAGGTTCACTAAATGCTAAAATTGACCTGACATTATGATTCTCCAGGTCAGTACGAGTTCATAGACACCTAACATGACTAGGTTATTTTTTATCTAAGTGGTGAAAAAAAATTCCAAACTTTGCTAAAAAAAAAAATTGTGCCATTTTCCGATACTCGTAGCGTCTCCATTTTTCGTGACCTGGGGTCGGTTGAGGGCTTATTTTTTGCGTGCTGAGATGACGTTTTTAATGATAGCATTTTGGTGCAGATAAGTTCTTTTGATCGCCCGTTATTGCATTTTAATGCAATGTCGCGGCGACCTAAAAAACGTAATTCTGGCGTTTCGAATTTTTTTCTCGCTACGCCTTTTAGCGATCAGGTTAATGCTTTTTTTTAATTGATAGATCGGGCGATTCTGAGCGCGGCGATACCAAATATGTGTAGATTTGATTTTTTTTTTATTGATTTATTTTGATTGGGGCGAAAGGGGGGTGATTTAAACTTTTATATTTTTTTTATTTTTTTCACATTTTTTTAAACTTTTTTTTTTTACTTTTGCCATGCTTCAATAGCCTCCATGGGAGGCTAGAAGCAGGCACAACTCGATCGCCTCTACTACATAGCAGCGATCTGCTGATCGCTGCTATGTAGCAGAAATGGAGGTGTGCTGTGAGCGCCGACCACAGGGTGGCGCTCACAGCCACCAGTGATCAGTAACCATAGAGGTCTCTAGGACCTCTATGGTTACCATCCTGACGCATCGCCGACCCCCGATCATGTGATGGGGGTCGGCGATGACGTCATTTCCGGCCGCCCGGCCGGAAGCGGTAGATAAATGCCGCTGTCTGCGTTTGACAGCGGCATTTAACTAGTTAATAGGTGCGGGCAGATCGCGATTCTGCCCGCGCCTATTACGGGCACATGTCAGCTGTTCAAAACAGCTGACATGTCCCGGCTTTGATGCGGGCTCACCGCGGAGCCCTGCATCAAAGCAGGGGATCTGACCTCGGACGTATTATCCCATCCGAGGTCAGAAAGGGGTTAATTGCCGCACAAAAGGGGTAGTTTACAAGGCCACGTGTGAATGTGGCCTAGAGTATGTGGGTAAAACAAAAAGGGAGTTCCGCAAGAGAATTGGCGAGCACCTTCGTGACATTGCCAATAAAAGGGAGGCCCCAGTCGCTACCCACATGAATCAGTTCCATCAGGGCAACCCCAGTAAAATTTATTTCGTGGGAATTGACAGGATAGTGCCTCCACAAAGAGGGGGTGATTGGGACAAACAAATACTCCAAAAGGAGACTAGATGGATATTCATGTTGAAAACAGTACAGCCGTTAGGACTGAACGAGACACAATAATATAGCTGTTTTTTGCAATCTTTAGGTGGGCTGTCTCTGGAATTACACACCAATACCCCGTTGGCGCTAAATCTGATAGGGTCTTCAAGTAGGGTTAGCCTCCGTGGAGTGGGGGCGCCACATGCAAAGGACTCTAGGGTGCCAACCCCCGCGATAGGTAGGGTCATGGCTGTAGGGACAATTTATATTAATCCTATGAGTTATCCTGTCCCTGTAAGACATCCGAGATAACTCATACAATCTTCATAGATATATCTCCTTTTTTCCAGCTATCCTTTGTAGACATGAGGGCGTTACAGGGAAAGGTAGACTTGGGAGAGTCGAGGTTGAGTGGGGGCGCCACCTGCGCAGGTCTCTCTTAGGGTGCCAACCTCCGCAACAGATAGGGACAGGAGAGTAGTTATATCATGGCAGGGTTGTTATGGACCTAGTGGTTAGGAGCACCCGGAACGACCTGATGGTTAAACTATCACAGGACAAGCTCTGGGAAGTGGGAGCTCTGCTGACCGCAACCCCTAATCCTATCACACACACTAGAAATAGCCGTGGAGCGGACCTAACTCTGCCTAGACGCCTCTTCACAGCCTAAGAGCTAACTAGCCTGTTATGAAGGCAATCCAGTGACACAGAGTGCCAGCAATCAGAGCACATGCAGTGATCTGACAATAACCCAAAAACAATAGAACGAGCTCTGAGACGTGGAATCTCTGTAGACCGCAATACCTGAACCTATCCTAAACACAACTAAAGGCAGCTGTGGATTGCGCCTGACACTACCTATGCAACTCGGCACAGCCTGAGGAACTGACTAGCCTGAAGATAGAAATACAAGCCTGGCTTGCCTCAGAGAAATACCCCAAAGGAAAAGGCAGCCCCCCACATATAATGACTGTTAGCAAGATGAAAAGACAAAACGTAGGGATGAAATAGATTCAGCAAAGTGAGGCCCGATATTCTAGATAGAGCGAGGATAGCAAAGAGAACTTTGCAGTCTACAAAAACCCTAAAGCAAAAAACCATGCAAAGGGGGCAAAAAGACCCACCGTGCCGAACTAACAGCACGGCGGTACACCCTTTGCGTCTCAGAGCTTCCAGGAAAACGAATAGACAAGCTGGACAGAAAAAATAGCAACAAAAGCAAAGAAGCACTTATCTAAGCAGAGCAGCAGGCCACAGGAAAGATCCAGAAGCTCAGATCCAACACTGGAACATTGACAAGGAGCAAGGAAGACAGAATCAGGTGGAGTTAAATAACAAAGCAGCCAACGAGCTCACCAGAACACCTGAGGGAGGAAGCCCAGAAGCTGCAGTACCACTTGTGATCACAGGATTGAATTCAGCCACAGAATTCACAACAGTACCCCCCCTTGAGGAGGGGTCACCGAACCCTCACCAGAGCCCCCAGGCCGACCAGGATGAGCCACATGAAAGGCACGAACAAGATCTGGAGCATGGACATCAGAGGCAAAAACCCAGGAATTATCTTCCTGAGCATAACCCTTCCATTTAACCAGATACTGGAGTTTCCGTGTAGAGACACGAGAATCCAAAATTTTCTCCACAATATACTCCAATTCCCCCTCCACCAAAACCGGGGCAGGAGGCTCAACAGATGGAACCATAGGTGCCACGTATCTCCGCAACAACGAGCTATGGAATACATTATGTATGGAAAAGGAGTCCGGGAGGGTCAGACGAAAGGACACAGGATTGAGAATCTCAGAAATCCTATACGGACCAATAAAACGAGGTTTAAATTTAGGAGAGGAAACCTTCATAGGAATATGACGAGAAGATAACCAAACCAGATCCCCAACACGAAGTCGAGGACCCACACGGCGTCTGCGATTAGCGAAAAGTTGAGCCTTCTCCTGGGAAAAGGTCAAATTGTCCACTACCTGAGTCCAGATCTGCTGCAACCTGTCCACCACAGAATCCATACCAGGACAGTCCGAAGGCTCAACCTGCCCTGAAGAGAAACGAGGATGGAAACCAGAATTACAGAAAAAAGGCGAAACCAAAGTAGCCGAGCTCGCCCGATTATTAAGGGCGAACTCAGCCAAAGGCAAGAAGGACACCCAATCATCCTGATCAGCAGAAACAAAGCATCTCAGATATGTTTCCAAAGTCTGATTAGTTCGTTCGGTTTGGCCATTTGTCTGAGGATGGAAAGCCGAAGAAAAAGACAAATCAATGCCCATCTTAGCACAAAAGGACCGCCAAAACCTTGAAACAAACTGGGAACCTCTGTTCGAGACGATGTTCTCCGGAATGCCATGCAAAGGAACCACATGCTGGAAAAATAATGGCACCAAATCAGAGGAGGAAGGCAATTTAGACAAGGGTACCAAATGGACCATCTTAGAGAAGCGATCACAAACCACCTAAATGACCGACATCCTTTGAGAGACAGGGAGATCTGAAATAAAATCCATGGAAATATGCGTCCAGGGCCTCTTCGGGACCGGCAAGGGCAAAAGCAACCCACTGGCGCGAGAACAGCAGGGCTTAGCCCGAGCACAAATCCCACAGGACTGCACAAAAGAACGCACATCCCGTTACAAAGAAGGCCACCAAAAGGATCTAGCCACCAAATCTCTGGTACCAAAGATTCCAGGATGACCAGCCAACACCGAACAATGAACCTCAGAGATAACTCTACTAGTCCATCTATCAGAGACAAACAGTTTCTCCGCTGGACAACGGTCAGGTCTATCAGCCTGAAACTTCTGCAGCACCCGCCGCAAATCAGTGGACAAAATTACCCCCTCTTTGAGAATACCCGCCGCCTCAGGAACACCCGGAGAGTCAGGCACAAAACTCCTTGAAAGGGCATCAGCCTTCACATTCTTAGAGCCCGGAAGGTACGAAACCACAAAATCAAAACGGGAGAAAAACAGCGACCATCGAGCCTGTCTAGGATTCAACCGTTTGGCAGACTCGAGATAAGTCAAATTCTTGTGATCCGTCAAGACCACCACGCGATGCTTGGCTCCTTCAAGCCAATGTCGCCACTCCTCGAACGCCCACTTCATGGCCAACAACTCTCGATTGCCAACATCATAATTGCGCTTAGCAGGTGAGAACTTTCTAGAAAAGAAGGCACATGGTTTCATCACCGAGCCATCAGAACTTCTTTGAGACAAAACAGCCCCTGCTCCAATCTCAGAAGCATCAACCTCGACCTGAAACGGGAGCGAAACATCTGGCTGGCACAACACAGGGGCAGAAGAAAAACGACGCTTCAACTCCTGAAAAGCCTCTATGGCCGCAGAGGACCAATTGACCACATCAGCACCTTTCTTGGTCAAATCAGTCAACGGTTTAGCAACACTAGAAAAATTAGCGATGAAGCGACGGTAAAAATTAGCAAAGCCCAGGAACTTCTGCAGGCTCTTCACAGATGTCGGCTGAGTCCAATCATAAATGGCCTGAACGTTAACAGGGTCCATCTCGATAGTAGTAGGGGAAAAAATGAAACCCAAAATTGAAACTTTTAACAGGGTCCATCTCGATAGTAGAAGGGGAAAAAATGAAACCCAAAATTGAAACCTTCTGAACTCCAAAGAGACATTTTGACCCCTTCACAAACAAGGAATTCGCACAAAGGACCTGGAACACCATTCTGACCTGCTTCACATGAGACTCCCAATCATCCGAAAAGACCAAAATATCATCCAAATATACAATCATGAATCTATCCAGGTACCTTCGGAAGATGTCATGCATAAAGGACTGAAACACAGATGGAGCATTAGAAAGCCCGAATGGCATCACCAGGTACTCAAAATGGCCCTCGGGCGTATTAAATGCTGTTTTCCATTCATCGCCCTGTTTAATACGCACAAGATTATACGCCCCTCGAAGATCTGAAGATCTATCTTGGTGAACCAACTAGCCCCCTTAATCTGAGCAAACAAATCAGACAGCAGCGGCAAAGGGTACTGAAATTTGACCGTGATCTTATTAAGAAGGCGGTAATCAATACAAGGTCTCAAAGAACCATCCTTCTTGGCCACAAAAAAGAACCCTGCTCCCAACGGTGATGACGACGGGCGAATATGCCCTTTCTCCAAGGATTCCTTTATATAACTGTGCATAGCGGCGTGCTCTGGCACAGATAAATTGAACAGTCGGCCCTTAGGAAACTTACTACCAGGAGTCAAATTAATAGCACAATCGCAATCCCTATGAGGAGGTAGGGCACTGGATTTGGGCTCATCAAATACATCCTGGTAATCCGACAAAAACTCAGGGACTTCAGAAGGAGTGGAAGACGAAATTGACAGCAATGGAACATCACCATGTACCCCTTGACAACCCCAGCTGAACACAGACATTGATTTCCAATCCAATACTGGATTATGGACCTGTAGCCATGGCAACCCCAAAACGACCACATTATGCAGATTATGCAACACCAAAAAGTGAATATCCTCCTGATGTGCAGGAGCCATGCACATGGTCAATTGAGTCCAGTACTGAGGCTTATTCTTGGCCAAAGGCGTAGCATCAATTCCTCTCAATGGAATAGGATACTGCAAGGGCTCCAAGAAAAAACCACAGTGCCTGGCAAACTCCAAGTCCATCAAATTCAGGGCAGCGCCTGAATCCACAAATGCCATAACAGAATAGGACGACAAAGAGCAAATCAGAGTAACGGACAAAAGAAATTTAGACTGTACCGTACCAATGGTGGCAGACCTAGCGAACCGCTTAGTGCGCTTAGGACAATCGGAGATAGCATGAGTGGAATCACCACAGTAAAAACACAGCCCATTCCGACGTCTGTGTTCTTGCCGTTCAGCTCTGGTCAAAGTCCTATCACATTGCATAGGCTCAGGCCTATGCTCAGAGAATACCGCCAAATGGTGCACAGCTTTGCGCTCACGCAAGCGCCGATCGATCTGAATGGCCAAGGACATAGACTCATTCAGACCAGCAGGCGTGGGAAATCCCACCATGACATCCTTAAGAGCTTCAGAAAGACCCTTTCTGAAAATTACCGCCAGGGCACACTCATTCCACTGAGTAAGCACAGACCACTTTCTAAACTTCTGACAATATACCTCCGCTTCATCCTGACCCTGACACAAAGCCAGCAAGATTTTCTCTGCCTGATCCACTGAATTTGGTTCATCATAAAGCAATCCAAGCGCCAGAAAAAACGCATCTACATCACGCAATGCAGCATCTCCTGGCGCAAGGGAAAATGCCCAGTCTTGAGGGTCACCACGCAACAAAGAAATAATGATCTTTACTTGTTGAACGGGGTCACCAGAGGAGCGGGGTTTCAAAGCAAGAAACAGTTTACAATTATTTTTGAAATTCAGGAACTTAGATCTATCCCTGGAAAACAAATCAGGAATTGGAATTCTAGGCTCTAACATCGGATTCTGAACCACAAAATCTTGAATGTTTTGTACCCTTGCTGTGAGATGATCCACACAAGAGGACAGACCTTGAATGTCCATCTCTACACCTGTGTCCTGAACCACCCAGAGGTTAAGGGGAAAAGAAAGACAAAACACACTGCAGAGAAAAAAAAATGGTCTCAGAACTTCTCTTATCCCTCTATTGAGATGCATTAACACTTTTGGCCAGCTGTACTGTTATGGACCTGGTGGTTAGGAGCACCCGGAACGACCTAATGGTTAAACTATCACAGCACAAGCTCTGGGAAGTGGGAGCTCTGCTGACCGCAACCCCTAATCCTATCACACACACTAGAAATAGCCGTGGAGCGTACCTAACTCTGCCTAGACGCCTCTTCACAGCCTAAGAGCTAACTAGCCCTAGAGATAGAAAATAAAGCCTACCTTGCCTCAGAGAAATTCCCCAAAGGAAAAGGCAGCCCCCCACATATATTGACTGTGAGTTAAGATGAAAGTCACAAACACAGAAATGAAACAGGTTTCAGCAAAGGAGGTCAGACTTACTAAACAGACTGAGGATAGGAAAGGTATCTTTGCGGTCAGCACAAAAACTACAAAAAGACCACGCAGAGTGTGCAAAAAGACCCCCGCACCGACTCACGGTGCGGAGGTGCCACTCTGCATCCCAGAGCTTCCAGCTAGCAAGGCAAAATCATGATAGCAAGCTGGACAAGAAAACAATGAACAAATAATTAACTAGCAGGGACTTAGCTTCTGCTGGAGTAGACAGGTCACCAGAAAGATCCAAGAACGAACTGAACCAGTACAAGAACATTGACAGCTGGCATGGAGTAACGATCTGAGTGGAGTTCAATAGAGCAGCCAGCCAAAGAATAAACTAAGTCACCTGTGGAAGCAACCTCAGAACCAGCAGTGTTGTGAATTCTGTTGTCAAGCTCCCTCCTGTGGTCGTGAATGGTACTTCGGCTGGTTCTGTCCATGGGCTGGGGCTGCGGCTTCTGAGTTTTCTTCCACAGGTGACGAGGTTAATTCGTTAGCTGGCTGCTCTATTTAACTCCACTTAGATCTTTGCTCCATGCCACCTGTCAATGTTCCAGTATTGGTCTTGTTCACTCCTGGATCGTTCTTGTGACCTGTCTTCCCAGCAGAAGCTAAGTTACTGTTTTTTTTTTTTTTTTTTTCTGTTTTTCTGTCCAGCTTGCTATTTTGATTTTTGTCTTGCTTGCTGGAAGCTCTGGGACGCAGAGGGAGCGCCTCCGCACCGTGAGTCGGTGCGGAGGGTTTTTTTGCGCCCTCTGCGTGGTCTTTTTGTAGTTTTTTGTGCTGACCGCAAAGTTGCCTTTCCTATCCTCAGTCTGTTCAGTAAGTCGGGCCTCACTTTGCTAAATCTATTTCATCTCTGTGTTTGTAATTTTCATCTTTACTCACAGTCATTATATGTGGGGGGCTGCCTTTTCCTTTGGGGAATTTCTCTGAGGCAAGGTAGGCTTATTTTTCTATCTTCAGGGCTAGCTAGTTTCTGAGGCTGTGACGAGTTGCATAGGGAGCGTTAGGAGCAATCCACGGCTATTTCTAGTGTGTGTGATAGGATTAGGGATTGCGGT
Organism: Ranitomeya imitator; assembly: GCF_032444005.1. Classification (NCBI taxonomy): domain Eukaryota; kingdom Metazoa; phylum Chordata; class Amphibia; order Anura; family Dendrobatidae; genus Ranitomeya; species Ranitomeya imitator. The sequence goes on from NC_091286.1 coordinate 264,511,515, forward strand.
CAGCAGAGTTTCCACGTCTCAGAGCTCGTCCTATATGATTAATAACTATCAGGTCATTCCGTGTGCTCTTAACCACCAGGTCCATTATTGTCCTAACCACCAGGTCATAACACAGCAGCTCCACTCACAGCCACCAGAGGGAGTCCATGGACAGAACTCTCCGAAATACCATTCATGACCACAGGAGGGAGTTTGATAACAGAATTCACAACACAGGGTATCCATAGGGTCACTGCTTCACTCCTTTGTTTGGGTGACGGAGGGTGGTGTCCCTTACATGGCAATTCCTTCCCTTAATCGGTCATTTATCATTTTTTATTAATTTCTAATGAGCCACATATCTCTGATTTATTTTCCAATTTATATATATTTTTTTGGTCCTCTCGTCCTTGCTTGCTTGCTCTCAGGGTCTCATGGACAAATGGCACTCTTTACCTGTATAAGGAGGCAACTTACCTATGTCCTCCGTAACTTGATGGTCATGGAGGTATGCTGAGTACTTTATGAATCATGCCAATCGGTGAACAGGATCAGTGATTACATTGCTGTTCCTGTTTCTAAGGTGCTAATCACATATGCGGCGTAATGAATAAATGATTGAATCTGTGCTGTAGCATGAATAGGTACTTTAGGGGGCTAAAGAGTATGAAGACATGCACTTATGTCCCATTTTTCTTCATTAATATCCGGCAGTAGTCTGCTCGCACACCATGGGATATGCTTGTCCCTGCTACGGTGGTACGCATGCGCCACTGAGCGGGGATTCCCAGTGCTTTATGAAGCGGTCGAGCGGCTGGAGCTGCCCGGAAATACAAGGGTAAGCTCGGTGTGCGCGTCACATGCCAGGTGGGCGGAGTCTATGTCAGCGCGGCACCGTGCTGATCCTATAAAGGACACAGAAGGGGGAGACCCGTAATGGCAGCAGCATTCTCCCCTGATGAATCCACAAGGAAGAAACGCGTCGGGAGACGCTTCCTGCAGCACCACACTCTAAACTTCTAAGGGTCAGGACATGAGGTGGATGATGAAAGAGGATCAGCTGGGCATTTATAATTGTTGGGCATTTCATAATGCTGCATGTGTGGTCTGCTACTCTGCACTGACTGTATTCCAATCCTATGTATAGACATCTATATTCGTATATGTCTAAGTGGAGTGATTATATGTGGAGTCTTGAATAGTGTACACCCCACACAAACACTCTCTTGTTTAGAAGTTATCCTGAGTTAAGGATCAAGTGCAAATACTGTCTTTGGTTGAATAGACACAGTTATAGACATAAAAACCAATTGTAGGGGTGCACTCTGTGTCTATATACCTATGTCTTGTTGGACTGTACAATTGTTGGCCCACATTTGGTGAGCCTATTAGAACAATTGCGGATTGGAAGTTTATCTCTAGCACGGTCAGTGCTGCGGAGTATTTGTTATTTGTATCTGTCTGTTTTTCTGCAATATAAAGGCACCATGTAGCATCAAGCTATACAGTGTAAGTACCCATTATCTATTTAACTTTAAACTTTATTTGCTTTTCTATTTTAATCATGGTTTACCTAATTTCTACAATGATTTATGTAATAAACAAATTAAAGTTTGCCCTCTTTCTGTTTCCTTTGTATTTTCACATGACAAGTCATTTTTTTTAATGGCATCATTTGAAGATAATATTTTATATATAGATACACCGTATTTTTATAGGAGGAATTGAAAAACAGCAATTCTGTAATTTGGGGTATTTTTGTCTTATGATTGCAGTATACTTAAATACATTATAAAAATCATTTGTATTTCTTTTAATGTTTAACTGGTTTTACCCAATGAAAACACTTTAAAAAAATGTTTTATTTTTGTGTTGCCACAAACTTAGACATGCTAAACAATCTAATATTTTTGTTACCATTTGTTAAAACTTTTATGATTTGTGGTCTTTATTAGTACCAGTTTGTGGCTTGCCTTGTTAACATTTCACATTCACATTGTTTTAGTTATACTATGGGACTTGACCTGCACACTAAAATACTTTTGTATCCATATGTATTATGCCAATAATACACTGGACCTAACAAGCAGGCACATGACCTACAGTGGCTTGCAAAAGTTTTCACCACCTCCCCCCCTTAGCTTTTTACTTATTTAGTTACAACCTGTGTTTTTGTAATCTGATTTATGTGTGATGCATCAGCATTAGTCTAATTTGGTGAAGTAAAGTGGGGAAAATATAGGCATAAAATAAATTTATGGAATTAAATAACTAAATAACATTGGCAAGTGCATATGTATTCATCCCTTTTGATATGAAACCTCTAAAATTTTCTGGTGCAAGCAATTACCTTCATAAGTCACATACTTAGTGAAAGGAAGTCCACCTGTGTGCAATTTAAGTGTTAGGCTGGTTTCACACTTGCGTAGGACAGAGCTGTGGAGACTGCGTAGCTCCTCCGTTAAGCTCCTCCCACTGCCACACCTCTTCCATTCAGCTCTGCCTACGTCGGCATGCATCCTGCGTACCTGTCTTTAGCATTGGGTATGCAGGCCATGCGAATGTATGCGGATGCCTCCGCATACGTTGTTTTGACGCTGCGCCGAACACATGTTCCATTTGTTGAGAAATTACGCATGCGGAGGCATCCGCATACATTCTCAGGGCCTGTGTACCCAATGTTAAAGATAGGTACGCAGGACGCATGCCGACATAGGCGGAGCTGAATGGAAGAGGTGTGACAGTGGGCAGGCATAACAGAGGAACTACGCAGCCCTCCGCAGCTATGCCCTACATAAGTGTGAAACCAGCCTTACATGGTCAGTCAGTATATACTCATCTTTTCTGAAAGACCATCATTAAGCAAGAAGCACCACTATCCAAACAACACCACTAGCCAAACAACTCCACAAAGACCAATGAGATATCCAAAAATTGTTGAGAAGTACAAGTCTGAGATCTGTCCATTAGCCAAAAAATAGTATATTGGCATTATATATAGCCCTAGGAGGTTAAATAGGTATCTTCCAAGACTTCCTAGGGTGGTTATTAGCCCTCTATAGTACATTTTTTATATTCCTTTTTGTGCACACCTTTTCACCTTCACAGAGTGGGTATTTAGGTTGTTTTATGACAAACTTAATAAAAGTTATATTTTAGAAAGGGTTTTTGTTAGTAATCAGTTGTTTTGGACCCTGTAAAACATCATATACAGTATTTGGTCTGAACACGTAGCAGGGGCCTGGCCGGATCCAATGGCGCCAAAATCGCCGCCCTAGAACTGTCCAGATCGGAATTCTGATATTTCATAGGTTCTGGAGTCTTGCAGCTGCAGAGGCAAGGGGAAAGGATTTAGGTTCAGACCAGAGGGCAGGATAAGAGTTACCCAAAGGGGTTAAATGCTCCTGAGGAGCTTGGCCTATTGCTTTTTCTCTGGTGAGGTCGCTACAACATATGTGTGAGGAGAAGTCCCTTCCCTCGCAAGCCAGGCCTTTCATCTACTGGTAACTGACCCATTTATGTTGCTTATATCTTTTGTCCTACTACGATTGTATTTGCATATCAGATCATTATATATTTATAACTAGAGTTGAGCGACTTTTAGTTTTTTAGGGTCGAGTCGGGTTTCGCGAAACCCGACTATCTCAACAGTCGAGTCGAGTGGAATCGGCCGATTATCGTGAAAAGTCGGGGATCGACCGAAACACGAAACCCAATGCAAGTCAATGGGGGAGCATAGTCGGCAGTGAGTGGAGGCCAGAAAAACATGTACAGTGCCCATTTTAATGGCAAAAACATCCATTCTTGTTACTGAAGCTTGTCAATCTTAATTTACCTTATAATAATAGTAAGGCATTGGAAATTGGGGGTCATTTGGCTAAAGTTGTGGGGGGTAGGGCTGGTTCAAGTATTTAGTGGGCCCAGAAAATCTGGACCACGTCACGGCAGTGGAGCAGGGAGAGGTAAGTATTTCAACTTTGCAAGTGCTGTGATCCTGAGCAAGCAGGAGGGGTCCACTCGTTGGCATTGGCACTGGCACAGGGCCCCTCAAAGTACGGCGGTGTGTTTGCACGGCGGGGGCGCCTCCCACCGGCAGCGACACTTTTGCATACTATGAGGGGCCCTGTGCCAGTGACGTCGCCAACGAGTATTCCTCCACCACCTGATGAAGGAACCTGCACTTTCATCTGCACCTTCCTCTTTGTCCCCGTGTAAGGTGGTATGGTATGCGGGAAGAGGAACCTGACTTTCAGCAGGGTCACAATCTTGCTGTGTAGCGTGCACGGGGAATGTTGCGTTATGGGTCAATGTACCAGCAGACTCATCTATCACTGGCTGGGCAATGGGCAGGATGAGGAGGAAACACAGATATAGGCCCAAAGAATAAAGTGGGCTAAATGGAGTTCAAAATTGGTTACAGGACTAACCAGGGGGCATTGCAGTGGAGGACAACTGTAATGAGAGGCTGACACAGAGAGTAGGCCCAAATCAGTAAGGCTACGTTCAGATTAGCGTTGCACGCCGCTGCGTCGGCGACGCAACGCACGACGCACGAAAAAACGCGTGCAAACGCACGCAAAAACGCTGCGTTTTGCGACGCGTGCGTCGTTTTTTGACGAAAATCGGACGCAAGAAAAATGCAACTTGTTGCATTTTCTTGCGTCCGACGCTAGCGTCAAAAACGACGCACGTGTCGGAAAACGCAACAAGAAAAACGCATGCGTCCCCCATGTTAAACATAGGGGCGCATGACGCGTGCGTCGCCGCTGCGTTTCCCGACGCAGCGTCGGGAAACGCTAATCTGAACGTAGCCTAAGTAGTCTAAATGCAGTTCAAAATTGGCAACAGTAGTAAACAGGCGGCACAGCTTTGTTCAGTGGAGGAGAACAGCAAGGAGCGGCAGACACCGATAGTAGGCCCCAACCCAACTAGTAGGCCAAATGCAGTTGTTCCATTTAACAACTATTTAACAAGAGCCTGAAGATAGAAGCTCAGGAAAGGCAACCTGGAGAACACCTTGGAGCGGAAGACACCATCTCTACAACCCAGACCCAACTTGTAGGCCTAATGCAGTGTTGTTTCAACAACTACTTAACGAGAGCTAGAAGATCGAAGCTATGGAGAGGCAACCTGGAGAACACCTTGGAGCGGCAGACACCGTCTCTACAACCCAGACCCAACTTGTAGGCCTAATGCAGTCTTGTTTCAACAACTACTGAACGAGAGCTAGAAAATCAAAGCTATGGAGAGGCAACCTGGAGAACACCTTGGAGCGGCAGACACCGTCTCTACAACCCAGACCCAACTTGTAGGCCTAATGCAGTGTTGTTTCAACAACTACTGAACGAGAGCTAGAAGATCGAAGCTATGGAGAGGCAACCTGGAGAACACCTTGGAGTGGCAGACACCGTCTCTACAACCCAGACCCAACTTGTAGGGCTAATGCAGTGTTGTTTCAACAACTACTGAACGAGAGCTAGAAGATCGAAGCTATGGAGAGTGTTATGATACGGTGGTCTAGGAGCAACATGGAACAAGCTCTGAAGGAAGTGGTAACTGTACTGACCTCAGTCCCTAAGCTCAACACAACACTAGAAGTAGCCGTGGAATGCTCCTAACTCTCCCTAGGCATCTCGTCACAGCCTAAGAGTTAACTACCCCTAAAGAAAGAAGCAGGAAAACTATCTTGCCTCAGAGAAAATCCCCAAAGGATAGATTAGCCCCCCACAAATAATGACTGTGAGTGGAGAGGAAAAACCGTTATAATAGATGAAATGTGGATTACATCCGCGCTGCTGCGACAAATAATAGATCCAGATATACTTGTAAGATGTTCGGGTGGTTTATTCAACGCGTTTCGAAGCTCATGGCTTCTTCTTCAGGAAGTTTCCACACAGAGATATAACATAAAGAGTTATATCTCTGTGTGGAAACTTCCTGAAGAAGAAGCCATGAGCTTCGAAACGCGTTGAATAAACCACCCGAACATCTTACAAGTATATCTGGATCTATTATTTGTCGCAGCAGCGCGGATGTAATCCACATTTCATCTATTATAACGGTTCTGAGAGGTCGCAGCGCCGACCTGTGGATCTGCAGCAGCTGACCAACTACACACTTGTACTGTGTACTACCAGGTGAGCAGTTCTCTCACAATTGATCAGAAAGAATCCTGGGGATAAGACCCTATTTGCGCTTTTTTTGTCTCCTATCTTTCAATACTGGAGAGGAAAAGACATACACAGAATGAAACCAGGATGAGCACAGGAGGCCAGTCTAGCTAAATAGATAGGACAGGATGGAATACTGTGCGGTCAGTATAAAACACTACAAAAATCCACGCAGAGTTTACAAAAAATCTCCACACCTGACTAAAGGTGTGGAGAGCAAATCTGCCTCCCAGAGCTTCCAGCAAGACAGAATTAATTCACACTGATAAGCTGGACAAACAAAGAAAGCACAGAATGGATAAGTCCACAATCTATGGACAGAAAAGAGCAAGCAAAAATTTAGCTTTGTAGAACTGGTCAGGATAACAGGGAAATCCAAAGAGATGTGAATCCAACCAGGAACCATTTGCAAGTGGCACTGGCTGAAGAAAGAGCCAGGCCTAAATAGCAGAGCAGAAGAGACAATAAGTGGAGGCAGCTGATGACAGCTAACTCCAAGGAGCAGCCGTACCACTAGAAACCACAAGAGGGAGCCCAAGAGCAGAACTCACAAAAGTGCCACTTACAACCACCGGAGGGAGCCCAAGAGCAGAATTCACAACAGGAGAGGCAACCTGGAGAACACCTTGGAGCGGAAGACACCGTCTCTACAACCCAGACCCAACTTGTAGGCCTAATGCAGTGTTGTTTCAACAACTACTGAACGAGAGCTAGAAGATCGAAGCTATGGAGAGGCAACCTGGAGAGCACCTTGGAGCGGCAGACACCGTTAGTAGGCCCTACCGAAGTAGTAGCCCCAATGCAGTTTTCAAATTCCTATAGGCTGAAAACCAGACTATTGACGCTCAGCTTTTTTCAGAGGAGGACAGCTGTATTGAGTGACGCAGACAGACACAGGTAGTAGGCCTTAAACGAAAAATTTGGCTCAATGCAGTTTAAAAAAGGTTACAGGGGTACACAGGCAGCATTGCTCTGGTCAGTGGAGGACAATTTCAATTATGGACCGCAGACAGACTTAGTACGCCTACAATTAAAAAAAGGATGCTCTATGCAATTTAAAATAGGTTCCAGGGGAACACGGACAGCATTGGTCTGGTCAGTGGAGGACTATTGGAAGAAGGGACCGCAGACAGGCTTAGTAGGCCTAACATAACAAAAGTAGGCTGTAGGCACTTTAAAATAGCTTCCAGGGGTACACGGACAGCATTGGTCTGGTCAGTGGAGGACTATTGGAAGGAGGGACCACAGACAGGCTTAGTAGGCCTAACATAACAAAAGTTGGCTCTAGACACTTTAAAATAGGTTCCAGGGGTACACGGGCAGCAGTGGTGTGGTCAGTGGAGGACTATTGGAAGGAGGGACCGCAGACAGGCTTAGTAGGCCTAACATAACAAAAGTAGGCTATAGGAACTTTAAAATAGCTTCCAGGGGTACACGGGCAGCAGTGGTGTGGTCAGTTGAGGACTATTGGAAGGATGGACCGCAGACAGGCTTAGTAGGCCTAACATAACAAAAGTTGGTTGTAGGCACTTTAAAATAGCTTCCAGTGGTACACGGGCAGCAGTGGTGTGGTCAGTGGAGGACTATTGGAAGGAGGGACCGCAGACAGGCTTAGTAGGCCTAACATAACAAAAGTTGGCTGTAGGCACTTTAAAATAGGTTCCAGGGGTACACGGGCAGCATTGGTCTGGTCAGTGGAGGACTATTGGAAGGAGGGACCGCAGACAGGCTTAGTAGGCCTAATATAACAAAAGTTGGCTGTAGGCACTTTAAAATAGGTTCCAGGGGTACATGGGCAGCAGTGGTCTGGTCAGTGGAGGACAATTGGAAGGAGGGACCGCAGACAGGCTTAGTAGGCCTAACATAACAAAAGTAGGCTGTAGGCACTTTAAAATAGCTTCCAGGGGTACACGGGCAGCATTGGTATGGTCAGTGGAGGACTATTGGAAGGATGGACCGCAGACAGGCTTAGTAGGCCTAACATAACAAAAGTTGGCTGTAGGCACTTTAAAAAAGGTTCCAGGGGTACATGGGCAGCAGTGGTGTGGTCAGTGGAGGACTATTGGAAGGAGGGACCGCAGACAGGCTTAGTAGGCCTAACATAACAAAAGTTGGCTGTAGGCACTTTAAAATAGGTTCCAGGGGTACACGGGCAGCAGTGGTGTGGTCAGTGGAGGACTATTGGAAGGAGGGACCACAGACAGGCTTAGTAGGCCTAACATAACAAAATTTGTCTGTAGGCACTTTAAAATTGGTTCCAGGGGAACACGGGCAGCAGTGGTGTGGTCAACGGAGGACAATTTGAATTAGGGACTGCAGACAGACTTTGTAGGCTGTCCCCCTTTGTAGGCTCTATGCACTTGGAATTATCTTGCAGGGGTACACAGGCAGCATTGGTGTTGTCAGCGGAGGCCGATTGTAAGGAGTGTCTGACAGTTAGTACTCCCAAAAAATAAATAGATGTTAATGTCTCGCAATACAACAAAACCAAAAAACAAAAGGGTGGCATACTTAGGTACAGGGGTGGGCTCCTCTGCTGTGTTTCTGACCTAGTAATTTGGCGCAAAGTATTTACTGGTGTAAATATAGGACACTGCCCCAGACTATTTTAAGTAGCATTATACATGTCAACGCATTGGTATTGTCAGTGCCAGGCATTGAAGGATGTCAGCGCATAGACTAAACATTGGTGGAGCTGTGAGAGATAATTTTGCAAATCATAGAGCACTGTTTGAGCTGGGGGGGGAACTGTCTTGTGGCCGGCGGTACAGGCCCAGGGCCCCTCATGTTACAACGGTGTGTCTGACGTTGGTTGCGCGCCACCACCGCCAGAGACACTTTATTGTACTATGAGGTACCCAGTGGCAGTGCCGTCGACCAAAAGCGTGCACACCCACCTCTTCAGACAAACGGCACTCTCACGGGTGCTTGCGCCAAGTGGCAAGACCACGGCCCCGTGGGGGGAGTTTGGCCATTTAGGGAGGTGTAAACATGTCGTATGCTGGACAAACAGCTGCTGCAAATTACGAGATTGGAAAACTCAGTCAGAGCAGTCCACAAGCAAGACCTTTTCATTGGAAAGCTAGGTGTCAGCCGGGAAAGGTGGGGCAAAATAATTCGAAATCCAGTAGTGGTTCATTTTAATGAAGGTTAGATCATCAACATTTTGGGTAGCCAGACAAGTCCTTTTTTCGGTTAATATTGAACCAGCAGCACTGAATACTCTTTCTGATAGCACACTAGCTGCTGGGCAAGCAAGCTCCTGCAATGCATATTCTGCCAATTCTGGCTAGGTGTCTAATTTGGATGCCCAGTAATCAAATGGGAATGACGGTTGAGGGAGAACATCGATAAGGGATGAAAAATAGTTAGTAACCATACTGGACAAATGTTGTCTCCTGTCACTTTGAATTGATACTGCAGTACCTGTCCTGTCTGCGGTCATAGCAAAATCACTCCACAACCTGGTCAGAAAACCCCTCTGTCCAACGCCACTTCTGATTTGTGCACCTCTAACACCTCTGGTCTGCTGCCCCCTGCAGCTCGTGTGAGAACAATCACCGGCGCTGTGTGCTGGGAATGCCTGAATCAAATGGTAAACAAGAGTTGATTGTTTGGTTGCTAATATTAGTTCCAAGTTCTCATGTGGCATAATATTTTGCAATTTGCCTTTATAGCGAGGATCAAGGAGGCAGGCCAACCAGTAATCGTCATCGGTCATCATTTTAGTAATGCGTGTGTCCCTTTTGAGGATACGTAAGGCATAATCCACCATGTGGGCCAAAGTTCCAGTTGTCAAATCTGCGCTTGTGCTGGGTTGAGGGGCAGTTTCAAGCAAATCTACGTCACTTGTGTCCCTCAAAAAACCAGAACCCGGCCTTGCCACGCCACCAATTTTCAGTGGCCCCGGCGAAGCTTCCTCATTAAAAAAATACTCATCCCCATCATCCCCCTCATCCTCCTGCTCCTGTTCGCCCGCCACCTCGTCCTGTACACTGCCCTGACCAGACAATGGCTGACTGTCATCAAGGCTTTCCTCTTACCAGCCGTGTGCATTCCTCAAAACACTGAAGGACTTGACACATGTCTTGTACTTTCGACCACTGCACACCTGACAACTCCATGTCTGCCATCCTACTGCCTGCCCGTGTATGTGTATCCTCCCACAAATACATAACAGCCCACCTCTGTTCGCACAGTCTCTGAAGCATGTGCAGTGTTGAGTTCCACCTTGTTGCAACGTCGATGATTAGGCGATGCTGGGGAAGGTTCAAAGACCGCTGATAGGTCTGCATATCGCTGGAGTGTACGGGCGAACGGCGGATATGCGAGCAAAGTCAGCGCACTTTGAGGAGCAGGTCGGATAACCCCGGATAACTTTTCAGGAAGCACTGCACCACCAGGTTTAAGGTGTGAGCCAGGCAAGGAATGTGTTTCAGTTGGGAAAGGGCGATGGCAGCCATGAAATTCCTTCCGTTATCACTCACTACGCTGCCTGCCTCAAGATCTACAGTGCCCAGCCACGACTGCGTTTCTTTCTGCAAGAACTCGGACAGAACTTCCGAGGTGTGTCTGTTGTCGCCCAAACACTTCATAGCCAATACAGCCTCTGACGCTTGCCAGTAGCTGCCCCATAATGGGACAACAGGTGTGCAAGAGTGGCAGCTGCGGATGGAGTGGTTGTGCCACTGCGGTCTGTGGACGAGCTCTCGCTTCTGCAGGAGGACGAGGAGGAGGAGGGGGGGCGAACGGCTACAGCCAACTGTTTCCTAGACCGTGGGCTAGGCAGAACTGTCCCAATATTGCTTTCCCCTGTGGACCCTGCATCCACCACATTTACCCAGTGTGCCGTGATGGACACGTAACGTCCCTGGCCATGCCTACTGGTCCATGCATCTGTTGTCAGGTGCTCCTTTGTACTCACAGATTGCCTGAGTGCATGGACGATGCGCTCTTTAACATGCTGGTGGAGGGCTGGGATGGCTTTTCTCGAAAAGAAGTGTCGACTGGGTAGCTCGTAGCGTGGTTCAGCGTAGTCCATCAGGGCTTTGAAAGCGTCACTTTCAACTAATCGGTAGGGCATCATCTCTAATGAGATTAGTCTAGCTATGTGGGCGTTAAAACCCTGTGTACGCGGATGCGAGGATGAGTACTTCCTTTTTCTAACGAGAGTCTCACGTAGGGTGAGCTGGACTGGAGAGCTGGAGATCGTGGAACTAGCGGGGGTGCCGGTGGACATGGCAGACAGAAACGGTTGGAGACGGTATTCTTGCCGGTGCCCTAGATGCAGTGTTTCCTACTACGAAACTGGTGATTCCCTGACCCTGACTGCTTTGGCCTGGCAACGAAACCTGCACAGATACTGCAGGTGGTGCGGAAAATGGTGGCCTTACAGTGACGGAAGGGATGTAGCGTTGCTGACTAGCTTCATTGGCCGAGGGTGCTACAACCTTAAGGGACGTTTGGTAGTTAGTCCAGGCTTGCAAATGCATGGTGGTTAAATGTCTATGCATGCAACTTGTATTTAGACTTTTCAGATTCTGACCTCTGCTTAAGGTAGTTGAACATTTTTGACAGATGACTTTGCGCTGATCAATTGGATGTTGTTTAAAAAAAATGCCAGACTGCACTCTTTCTAGCATCGGATACCTTTTCAGGCATTGCAGACTGAGCTTCTTTAACCAGATGGCCACACTGTCCTCCAGCTGGTTTTGGCTTTGCCACGCGTTTTGGGCCAGATACGGGCCCGGCAGATGGAACCTGTTGTGATGTTGATGCCTGCTGCGGCCCCTCCTCCTCCGCTTCAGAACTACTGCTGCCTGCACCCTGTTCCCCCAATGGCTGCCAATCGGGGTCCACAACTGGGTCATCTATGACCTCCTCTTCTATCTCATTTGCAACTTTGTCTGTGTTACCGTGTAAACCGGTGGTATAGCGTTTGTGACGGGGCACCATAGTCTCATCAGGGTCTGATTCTGGATCAAAACACAAAAAAGCACAGTAAAACCAAAAACACACTGTTGCAAAAAAATCACAGTGAACAGCAAGTGCTAGTAAAAAGATGGAAAAAACAGGGTATTTGGTTGATACGTTTTTTGCAAAAAATATATATTAAGCCGCTCTACCAAACGTCAAGGTATACCCATGTCAGAGCAGTCCTAACTAATGTATGTAATCCCTATCTGATGTATTTAAAACCTGGTCATATGTACAATACCTGTATGAGCAGGATTCAGAAAAGGAATGTCCATGTGGACACGCTGGACAGAACGGCTCCTGTGCGCACAGCTCAAAAAAAGAGGGGTGGAGGCCTCCCCAGTCTTGTGGACACAAGAAAACAATTATATAAAACCAGAACACATGAGCTGCGCGCACAGTGAACAAGCCCATAGAGACATGTTCACACCACCAAGAGACTTGAAAACACAAAAAAGCACAGTAAAACCAAAAACACACTGTTGCAAAAAAATCACAGTGAACAGCAAGTGCTAGTAAAAAGATGGAAAAAACAGGGTATTTGGTTGATACGTTTTTTGCAAAAAATATATATTAAGCCGCTCTACCAAACGTCAAGGTATACCCATGTCAGAGCAGTCCTAACTAATGTATGTAATCCCTATCTGATGTATTTAAAACCTGGTCATATGTACAATACCTGTATGAGCAGGATTCAGAAAAGGAATGTCCATGTGGACACACTGGACAGAACGGCTCCTGTGCGCACAGCTCAAAAAAAGAGGGGTGGAGGCCTCCCCAGTCTTGTGGACACAAGAAAACAATTATATAAAACCAGAACACATGAGCTGCGCGCACAGTGAACAAGCCCATAGAGACATGTTCACACCACCAAGAGACTTGAAAACACAAAAAAGCACAGTAAAACCAAAAACACACTGTTGCAAAAAAATCACAGTGAACAGCAAGTGCTAGTAAAAAGATGGAAAAAACAGGGTATTTGGTTGATACGTTTTTTGCAAAAAATATATATTAAGCCGCTCTACCAAACGTCAAGGTATACCCATGTCAGAGCAGTCCTAACTAATGTATGTAATCCCTATCTGATGTATTTAAAACCTGGTCATATGTACAATACCTGTATGAGCAGGATTCAGAAAAGGAATGTCCATGTGGACACGCTGGACAGAACGGCTCCTGTGCGCACAGCTCAAAAAAAGAGGGGTGGAGGCCTCCCCAGTCTTGTGGACACAAGAAAACAATTATATAAAACCAGAACACATGAGCTGCGCGCACAGTGAACAAGCCCATAGAGACATGTTCACACCACCAAGAGACTTGAAAACACAAAAAAGCACAGTAAAACCAAAAACACACTGTTGCAAAAAAATCACAGTGAACAGCAAGTGCTAGTAAAAAGATGGAAAAAACAGGGTATTTGGTTGATACGTTTTTTGCAAAAAATATATATTAAGCCGCTCTACCAAACGTCAAGGTATACCCATGTCAGAGCAGTCCTAACTAATGTATGTAATCCCTATCTGATGTATTTAAAACCTGGTCATATGTACAATACCTGTATGAGCAGGATTCAGAAAAGGAATGTCCATGTGGACACGCTGGACAGAACGGCTCCTGTGCGCACAGCTCAAAAAAAGAGGGGTGGAGGCCTCCCCAGTCTTGTGGACACAAGAAAACAATTATATAAAACCAGAACACATGAGCTGCGCGCACAGTGAACAAGCCCATAGAGACATGTTCACACCACCAAGAGACTTGAAAACACAAAAAAGCACAGTAAAACCAAAAACACACTGTTGCAAAAAAATCACAGTGAACAGCAAGTGCTAGTAAAAAGATGGAAAAAACAGGGTATTTGGTTGATACGTTTTTTGCAAAAAATATATATTAAGCCGCTCTACCAAACGTCAAGGTATACCCATGTCAGAGCAGTCCTAACTAATGTATGTAATCCCTATCTGATGTATTTAAAACCTGGTCATATGTACAATACCTGTATGAGCAGGATTCAGAAAAGGAATGTCCATGTGGACACGCTGGACAGAACGGCTCCTGTGCGCACAGCTCAAAAAAAGAGGGGTGGAGGCCTCCCCAGTCTTGTGGACACAAGAAAACAATTATATAAAACCAGAACACATGAGCTGCGCGCACAGTGAACAAGCCCATAGAGACATGTTCACACCACCAAGAGACTTGAAAACACAAAAAAGCACAGTAAAACCAAAAACACACTGTTGCAAAAAAATCACAGTGAACAGCAAGTGCTAGTAAAAAGATGGAAAAAACAGGGTATTTGGTTGATACGTTTTTTGCAAAAAATATATATTAAGCCGCTCTACCAAACGTCAAGGTATACCCATGTCAGAGCAGTCCTAACTAATGTATGTAATCCCTATCTGATGTATTTAAAACCTGGTCATATGTACAATACCTGTATGAGCAGGATTCAGAAAAGGAATGTCCATGTGGACACGCTGGACAGAACGGCTCCTGTGCGCACAGCTCAAAAAAAGAGGGGTGGAGGCCTCCCCAGTCTTGTGGACACAAGAAAACAATTATATAAAACCAGAACACATGAGCTGCGCGCACAGTGAACAAGCCCATAGAGACATGTTCACACCACCAAGAGACTTGAAAACACAAAAAAGCACAGTAAAACCAAAAACACACTGTTGCAAAAAAATCACAGTGAACAGCAAGTGCTAGTAAAAAGATGGAAAAAACAGGGTATTTGGTTGATACGTTTTTTGCAAAAAATATATATTAATATGGGCTTGTTCACTGTGCGCGCAGCTCATGTGTTCTGCTTTTATCTGATTCTGGATCAGTATACTGCGAGGGCAATGTGGTGGTCTGAGTCAAAGGAACAGCATAGTAATCTGGCTGTGGCTGTGCACTCCATGTCCGATTCAACTTGTAATGGGCATGGCCTGCTAACTGTTTCACTTTCTAACCCAGGAACGGTATGTGTAAAGAGCTCCATGGAGTAACCCGTTGTGTCGCCTGACGCATCCTTCTCTGTTGTTGTTTTTGCTGAACAGGACAATGGAGCGACTTGTCCCTGAGCGAGAATATCCACTAACGACGTGCTGCTTTTACATTTACCAGTTTCAGAAGAGGAGGCAAAAGAGCTAGAGGCTGAGTCAGCAAGGAAAGCCAAAACGTGCTCTTGCTGCTCCAGCTTTAAAAGCGGTTTTCCTACTCCCAGAAAAGGGAGCGTTCGAGGCCTTGTGTAGCCAGACGACGAACCTGGCTCCACAGCTCGAGACTTAGGTGCTATATTGTTTTTCCCACGACCACCTGATGCTCCACCACCACTACCATCATTACCAGCTGGCAATGAACCCCCACGGCCACGACCTCTTCCACCAGACTTCTTCATTGTTTTAAAAATGTAACCAAAGTAACGGTATTTGTTACTGTAAAACAACTTACAAGGTGAACTCAAACTTCTGTAGGATTTAGATATCCCTTTATAGGTGGGTGAGACTGCAAGGAAAATCAGGCACAATGTTACACACTTGGTTTTCTGTGGCACAAAATGAGACAGATGCCACACACGCAGGACTGGCACTGAAGCACAAATGCCAATATTAATCTCCCACTATTTTTTTTTTTTCAGGGAGAATTTAAAATCAAAAAAACAAAAAAACACACTAGGCTTTCTGTGGCCCACAATTTGAGAGAGATGGCACACACGACTGGCACAGAAGCACAAATGCCAATATTAATTTCCCACTATTTATTTGTTTTCAGGGAGAATTTAAACCCCCCCCCAAAAAAAAAAAAAAAAACAGACACTAGGCTTTCTGTGGCCCACAATTTGAGAGAGATGGCACACACGGCTGGCACAGAAGCACAAATGCCAATATTAATCTCCCACTATTTATTTTTTTTCAGGGAGAATTTAAACCCCCCCAAAAAAAACAGACACTAGGCTTTCTGTGGCCCACAATTTGAGAGAGATGGCACACACGACTGGCACAGAAGCACAATTGCCAATATTAATCTCCCACTATTTATTTTTTTTCAGGGAGAATTTAAACCCCCCCCCAAAAAAACAGACACTAGGCTTTCTGTGGCCCACAATTTGAGAGAGATGGCACACACGACTGGCACAGAAGCACAAATGCCAATATTAATCTCCCACTATTTTTTTTTTCAGGGAGAATTTAAAAACCCCCCAAAAAAACCAGACACTAGGCTTTCTGTGGCCCACAATTTGAGAGAGATGGCACACACGACTTGCACTGAAGCACAAATGCCAATATTAATCTCCCACTATTTATTTGTTTTCAGGGAGAATTTAAACCCCCCCAAAAAAAACAGACACTAGGCTTTCTGTGGCCTGCAATTTTAGAGAGATGGCACACAAAACTGGCACAGAAGCACAAATGCCAATATTAATCTCCCACTATTTTTTTTTTCAAGGAGAATTTAAAAAACCCCCCAAAAAACCAGACACTAGGCTTTCTGTGGCCCACAATTTGAGAGAGATGGCACACACGACTTGCACTGAAGCACAAATGCCAATATTAATCTCCCACTATTTATTTTTTTTCAGGGAGAATTTAAACCCCCCCCCCCCCAAAAAAAAAAAAAACACAGACACTAGGCTTTTTGTGGCCCACAATTTGAGAGAGATGGCACACACACGACTGGCACAGAAGCACAAATGCCAATATTCATCTCCCACTATTTATTTTTTTTCAGGGAGAATTTAAACCCCCCCCAAAAAAAACAGACACTAGGCTTTCTGTGGCCCACAATTTGAGAGAGATGGCACACACGACTGGCACAGAAGCACAAATGCCAATATTAATCTCCCACTATTTTTTTTTTCAGGGAGAATTTAAAACCCCCCCAAAAAAAACAGACACTAGGCTTTCTGTGGCCCACAATTTGAGAGAGATGGCACACACGACTTGCACTGAAGCACAAATGCCAATATTAATCTCCCACTATTTATTTGTTTTCAGGGAGAATTTAAACCCCCCCCAAAAAAACAGACACTAGGCTTTCTGTGGCCTGCAATTTTAGAGAGATGGCACACACGACTGGCACAGAAGCACAAATGCCAATATTAATCTCCCACTATTTATTTTTTTTCAGGGAGAATTTAACCCCCCCCCCCAAAAAAAAAAAACAGACACTAGGCTTTCTGTGGCCCACAATTTGAGAGAGATGGCACACACGACTGGCACAGAAGCACAAATGCCAATATTAATCTCCCACTATTTATTTGTTTTCAGGGAGAATTTAAACCCCCCCCCCCAAAAAAAAAAAAACAGACACTAGGCTTTCTGTGGCCCACAATTTGAGAGAGATGGCACACACGACTGGCACAGAAGCACAAATGCCAATATTAATCTCCCACTATTTATTTTTTTTCAGGGAGAATTTAAACCCCCCCCCAAAAAAAACAGACACTAGGCTGTCTGTGGCCCACAATTTGAGAGAGATGGCACACACGACTGGCACAGAAGTACAAATGCCAATATTAATCACCCACTATTTTTTTTTTCAGGGAGAATTTAAAACCCCCCCAAAAAAACCAGACACTAGGCTTTCTGTGGCCCACAATTTGAGAGAGATGGCACACACGACTTGCACTGAAGCACAAATGCCAATATTAATCTCCCACTATTTATTTGTTTTCAGGGAGAATTTAAACCCCCCCCCCAAAAAAAAACCAGACACTAGGCTTTCTGTGGCCCACAATTTGAGAGAGATGGCACACACGACTGGCACAGAAGCACAAATGCCAATATTAATCTCCCACTATTTATTTGTTTTCAGGGAGAATTTAAAACCCCCCCAAAAAAAACAGACACTAGGCTTTCTGTGGCCCACAATTTGAGAGAGATGGCACACACGACTTGCACTGAAGCACAAATGCCAATATTAATCTCCCACTATTTATTTGTTTTCAGGGAGAATTTAAAACCCCCCCAAAAAAACAGACACTAGGCTTTCTGTGGCCCACAATTTGAGAGAGATGGCACACACGACTGGCACAGAAGCACAAATGCCAATATTAATCTCCCACAATTTTTTTTTTTTTTTTCAGGGAGAATTTAAAAACCAAAAAAAAAAAAAACAGACACTAGGCTTTCTGTGGCCCACAATTTGAGAGAGATGGCACACACGGCTGGCACAGAAGCACAAATGCCAATATTAATCTCCCACTATTTATTTTTTTTCAGGGAGAATTTAAAAACCCCCCAAAAAAACAGACACTAGGCTTTCTGTGGCCCACAATTTGAGAGAGATGGCACACACAACTTGCACTGAAGTACAAATGCCAATATTAATCTCCCACTATTTATTTGTTTTCAGGGAGAATTTAAACCACCCCCCCAAAAAAAAAACAGACACTAGGCTTTCTGTGGCCCACAATTTGAGAGAGATTGCACACACGACTGGCACAGAAGCACAAATGCCAATATTAATCTCCCACTATTTATTTTTTTTCAGGGAGAATTTAACCCCCCCCCCAAAAAAAAACAGACACTAGGCTTTCTGTGGCCCACAATTTGAGAGAGATGGCACACACGACTTGCACTGAAGCACAAATGCCAATATTAATCTCCCACTATTTATTTGTTTTCAGGGAGAATTTAAACCCCCCCCAAAAAAAAACAGACACTAGGCTTTCTGTGGCCCACAATTTGAGAGAGATGGCACACACGACTGGCACAGAAGCACAAATGCCAATATTAATCTCCCACAATTTTTTTTTTTTTTTTCAGGGAGAATTTAAAAACCAAAAAAAAAAAAAAAAACAGACACTAGGCTTTCTGTGGCCCACAATTTGAGAGAGATGGCACACACGACTGGCACAGAAGCACAAATGCCAATATTAATCTCCCAATATTTTTTTTTTTTCAGGGAGAATTTAAAAAACAAAAAAACAGACACTAGGCTTTCTGTGGCCCACAATTTGAGAGAGATGGCACTCACGACTGGCACTCAAGCAAAAATGCCAATATTAATCTCCCACTATTTATTTTTTTTCAGGGAGAATTTAAAAACCCCCCAAAAAAACAGACACTAGGCTTTCTGTGGCCCACAATTTGAGAGAGATGGCATACACGACTGGCACTGAAGCACAAATGCCAATATTAATCTCCCACTATTTATTTTTTTTCAGGGAGAATTTAAAAACCAAAATAAAAAAACAGACACTAGGCTTTCTGTGGCCAACAATTTGAGAGAGATGGCACACACGACTTGCACTGAAGCACAAATGCCAATATTAATCTCCCACTATTTATTTGTTTTCAGGGAGAATTTAAACCCCCCCCAAAAAAAACAGACACTAGGCTTTCTGTGGCCCACAATTTGAGAGAGATGGCACACACGACTGGCACAGAAGCACAAATGCCAATATCAATCTCCCACAATTTTTTTTTTTTTTCAGGGAGAATTTAAAAACCAAAAAAAAAAAAAAAAAAAACAGACACTAGGCTTTCTGTGGCCCACAATTTGAGAGAGATGGCACACACGACTGGCACAGAAGCACAAATGCCAATATTAATCTCCCAATATTTTTTTTTTTTCAGGGAGAATTTAAAAAACAAAAAAAACAGACACTAGGCTTTCTGTGGCCCACAATTTGAGAGAGATGGCACACACGACTGGCACTCAAGCACAAATGCCAATATTAATCTCCCACTATTTATTTTTTTTCAGGGAGAATTTAAAAACCCCCCAAAAAAACAGACACTAGGCTTTCTGTGGCCCACAATTTGAGAGAGATGGCATACACGACTTGCACTGAAGCACAAATGCCAATATTAATCTCCCACTATTTATTTTTTTTCAGGGAGAATTTAAAAACCAAAATAAAAAAACAGACACTAGGCTTTCTGTGGCCAACAATTTGAGAGAGATGGCACACACGACTGGCACTGAAGCACAAATGCCAATATTAATCTCCCACTATTTTTTATTTTTTCAGGGAGAATTTAAAAACCAAAATAAAAAAAAGAACAGACACTAGGCTTTCTGTGGCCCACAATTTGAGAGAGATGGCACACACGACTGGCACTCAAGCACAAATGCCAATATTAATCTCCCTTTTTTTTTTAAAGGGAGAATTAAAAACCAAAAAAAAAAAAACAGTATTGCAGACACTAGGCTTTCTGTGGCCCACAATTTGAGAGAGATGCCACACACGCAGGACTGTCACTCAAGCACAAATGCCAATCTTAATCTCCCACTTTTTTTTGTTAGGGAGAATTGTCAAGAAATCAGGGCCAGTATTACACACTAGGCTTTCTGTGCACCAAAATTGGAGAGAGATGGCACACACAGGACTGGCACTCTAGCAGAAATGCCAATCTTAATCTCCCACTACTTTTTTTTGTTAGGGAGAATTGCCAAGAAATCAGGGCCAGTATTACACACTAGGCTTTCTGTGCCCCAAAATTGGAGAGAGATGGCAAACTCAGGACTGGCACTCTAGCAGAAATGCCAATCTTAATCTCCCACTTCTTTTTTTTTGTTAGGGAGAATTGTCAAGAAATCAGGCCCAGTATTACACACTAGGCTTTCTGTGCCCCCAAATTGGAGAGAGATGGCACACTCAGGACTGGCACTCTAGCAGAAATGCCAATCTTAATCTCCCACTCCTTTTTTTTGTTAGGGAGAATTGCCAAGAAATCAGGGCCAGTATTACACACTAGGCTTTCTGTGCACCAAAATTGGAGAGAGATGGCACACACAAGACTGGCACTCTAGCAGAAATGCCAATCTTAATCTCCCACTACTTTTTTTTGTTAGGGAGAATTGCCAAGAAATCAGGGCCAGTATTACACACTAGGCTTTCTGTGCCCCAAAATTGGAGAGAGATGGCACACTCAGGACTGGCACTCTAGCAGAAATGCCAATCTTAATCTCCCACTTCTTTTTTTTGTTAGGGAGAATTGTCAAGAAATCAGGCCCAGTATTACACACTAGGCTTTCTGTGCCCCCAAATTGGAGAGAGATGGCACACTCAGGACTGGCACTCTAGCAGAAATGCCAATCTTAATCTCCCACTTCTTTTTTTTGTTAGGGAGAATTGTCAAGAAATCAGGCCCAGTATTACACACTAGGCTTTCTGTGCCCCCAAATTGGAGAGAGATGGCACACACAGGACTGGCACTCTAGCAGAAATGCCAATCTTAATCTCCCACTACTTTTTTTTGTTAGGGAGAATTGCCAAGAAATCAGGGCCAGTATTACACACTAGGCTTTCTGTGCACCAAAATTGGAGAGAGATGGCACACACAGGACTGGCACTCTAGCAGAAATGCCAATCTTAATCTCCCACTACTTTTTTTGTTAGGGAGAATTGCCAAGAAATCAGGGCCAGTATTACACACTAGGCTTTCTGTGCCCCAAAATTGGAGAGAGATGGCACACACAGGACTGGCACTCTAGCAGAAATGCCAATCTTAATCTCCCACTACTTTTTTTTTAGGGAGAATTAAAAAAAAAAAAAAGGATTATAGACACTAGGCTTTCTGTGCCCCACAATTGGAGAGAGATGGCACACACGACTGGCACTCAGGCACAAATGCCAAGATTAATCTCCCACTATTTATTTTTTTCAGGGAGAATTAAAAAAAAAAAAAAAAACAGGGACTGTCCTACAATTACTATCTCCCTGCAGTAATCTCAGCAAGGTATGGCAGGCAGCAATAACAAGGAGAGAACTGCTGCACAAATTAAATCAAAAGTGTGGACAAACAAACAAGATAGCTGTGCAGAAAGGAACAACAGGATTTGTGCTTTGAAAAAAGCAATTGGTTTGCACAGCGGCGTACACACAGCAATGCAGCTATCAGGGAGCCTTCTAGGGCAGCCCAATGAGCTACAGCGCTGAGGGAAAAAAAATGTAGCTTCCACTGTCCCTGCAAACAAAAGGTGCTGTTGGACAGTGGAAATTGCTACAGCACAAGCGGTTTGGGGGTTAATGGACCCTGCCTAACGCTATCCCTGCTTCTGATGAAGCGGCAGCAACCTCTCCCTATGCTCAGATCAGCAGCAGTAACATGGCGGTCAGCGGGAACGCCCCTTTATAGCCCCTGTGATGCCGCAGACAGCAAGCCAATCACTGCAATGCCCTTCTGTAAGATGGTGGGGACCAGGACCTATGTCATCACGCTGCCCACACTCTGCGTCCACCTTCATTGGCTGAGAAATGGCGCTTTTCGCGTCATTGAAACGCGACTTTGGCGTGAAAGTCGCGTACCACATGGCCGAGCCCACACAGGGATCGGGTCGGGTTTCATGAAACCCGACTGTGCCAAAAGTCGGCGACTTTTGAAAATGAACGATCCGTTTCGCTCAACCCTATTTATAACCATTGTGTATATAGTTTATTGTCTAGTGTTCTCTTAAGGTGATTAAATATATAATTTAACCTTGGTCGACTCTTTTATCTCAATTCACAAATCCACACATCCATTTCTCGATTTAATGTTCCATGCTACCGTGGCCCAATATAATTCCCTTTAATGGACTGAGCTTGTATCGAATGAGGAACTGGTGGCAGTTCTACCAGGCTGATAAGCTTCAGTTTCATTGGGGACTAGTGAAAGGGGCCTCTCAGCTTGTCAGGGTTGTGGGCACGTATGGCGCCATGTCAGTGACTGGTGGGCCACATACTCTCACTCCCCGTGACTCCCTGGGCCCATGTGGCAGGGGGTTGTTTGTGTAAAACTGTACCAATCTGACCTTACTTGTCCCCAGGGAATGTAGAACACCACGTTGGTACAAGTGGGGAAACCTTACCACGTGATCCCGCTGATGTAATATTGACATCAGGCAGGGTGGCGAGGTGCGGATCATTCACACCCCCATTATAAATAAAGGAATACATCTGATGGTTTTTGTGTCTGTCATGTGATAAATACAGCTTGCACAAAACTATAATATTAATCACCTGAAGCATCATCAGTTCATGAATACGAAAGAAAAATCATTATCAGTACATAATTGGAGCACTAGAACCACCATCAGAACATGAATGTCACCAGAACCACCATCAGTACATGAATGCATCACTAGATCCACCATCAGTACATGAATACATCAAGAGACCTGTGGAGACACAGGGGGTCAGCGGGAACCCCAGGTCTGCTGGCTGGAACCTCATGGATAAGGGACAATCCCGCCAAATTCCTGCTCTCCCTTTAACATTGACGTAACGCTACTCAGACAACACAGGTTGAGGGTAAAACAGTGTGGCAATGCTTTATTGAACCACAAAACAGGCAAATAACACATAGAACAGTCCCAGCACAGTACCCAAGATGGTGAATATTACAGAGTCTCACACTTCCGCTGACTTGCCAGGATAGTTTCAGCTGTAACTTTAGATCTTTCAGGGTCACTACCATACCTGTGGTACGCACACATAGAGGAGTTAACCTACAAGCGTAGTATAATGGAGCAGGTCTGTATTCTTCCAACCAGGGCGAAAAACACCTAGGTCAGGGGTGTCAAACTGCATTCCTCGAGGGCCGCAAACCATGCGTGTTTTCCAGATTTCCTTAGCATTGCACAAGGTGCTGCAATCATAATGTGTGTAGGTGATTAAATTATCACCTGTGCAGTACAAGGAAATCCTGAAAACATGACCTGGTTGCAGCCCTCGAGGAATGCAGTTTGACACCCCTGACCTAGGTTGTTTCCTGTAGAATGATAGATCCGTGTCCCTCGTGATGGAGCTATGATGAAAAATGGCTGCTGTCCTGTCTCTTGACCTTTGGATGTATGGATGTCTTGACAGAATCTCCCTCTGGCTGTTTCTCTGTCTCTTTATACAGAGGCATGTAACCTATTTTTAGACTTAAAAAGTGTCCCTCATTCAGTATTTACATAAAAGGGTAAGAATGGAGATGAGATCAAGTAACATTACTTGATTATTTAAACTATTTGCATAGTTTTTCCTTCTCTGCTTTCGAAGTTAACAAACTGGTTCCAAAACACAATGCATAATTAGCATATCAGCAAACAACATTAGTGATCAACGATAAGCGCACAATGCAAATCAATATTACAGGCTTATACAAGCAAAAGTATAAATAATAGCATAGTATTCTTGTTTTGCTAAAAATAGTCATATGGGTAAGATACAATGCCGTGTCTTCACGTTGCTCCCCATCTTAATTAGCCAGACATGCTAGGATTCTGAACATCCTTCCCCACTTATCAGGGACAGTCCATAACATGTCTTTAAGCACAGTCACTAATGTAAGAGGTCTCACCATTATGACACAACTTTCTATCATCCAGCTTCCTCAGAGCATATTCCATGTCCTGCTTGCAAAAATAAACTCCACACATAATTGAGGAGAAACAACTGGTATCCATTGGGTCCACACATGGTGTCCTCTGCATTTCGTAGTTCCTGGAATAAATCCCATTCAATAAATCCCAATCAATCTGTTTAAGCTGGCAAAGCTCCTGTAATTTCAGTTTCTTGTTGAGGATATACCTCCAATCTGGTCTTCTTCCCAAGGCCGAGTTAGTGGAGTTGGACGTAGTGGCATCCAAAACCTGCTGTGCATGCCTCTTCAATGGTCTGCTGGGTCTGCCTGTATGCCTCCCTGGTTGTGGAGCCCTGAACGGTGTGTGACTACACCAGTCCTCTGCAGCTTCCCTGGTTCTGCCAGGGCTGAGTAGGATTCCACTGCTGCCACCAAAATGTGGAGACACGACGGGTCGGTGGGCGCACCGGTCCGCTAGCTGAAACTGCATGGACTAAGGGTCCCGCCGAACGCCCGCTCTCCCTTTAACGTGAGATTAATGTTACTTGGACAACACAGGGTGAGGGTAAAACAGTGTGGCAATGCTTTATTGAACCGCAAAACATGCAGATACACGTAGAACAGTCCCAGCAAAATACCCCCAAGATGGTGCACATTACAGAGTCTCACCCTTCCACTGACTCGCTGGTATAATGGCAGCTTTTACTTCAGTGCTCCCAGAGTCTGCTAATTCACCTGTGGCATGCACACAAAGAGAGGTATTGACAAGCTTAGCAAGATGACAGTCCATTCAGGTACAAGGCCAGTTGATCCAAGAGTCATGAGCTGGCTTCTCTGAACATGTTCATGGAACCAGGTGACTGGCGGTCCCAATCCTAGCTTTCTCCAAATGTTTCCATGGTTCAGCAATGGTCACTGGAGCAGAACTGTATTCTTCCAACCAGGGCCGGAAACCCATAGGTTGTTTCCTGTAGAATAATTGATCCATGTCCCTCGTGATGGAGCCATGATATTGGCTGCTGTCCTGTCCCTGGTCCTTTGGATGTATGGATCCCTCCCAGTCTCTCCTGTAATGATCTGGTGGCCTAGGAGCAGCATGAGACGGACTCTGGAGAAGGTGGTCCCTGTACTGACCGCAAACCCTGAACCTAGCAGCGCAACTAGAAGTAGCCGTGGGGGGTACCTAACACTCCCTAGACCCCTCGGCACAGCCTAATATCTAACTTCCCCTAAAGACAGAAACAGGAAACCTATCTTGCCTCAGAGAAAATCCCCCAGAGGATAGATAGCCCCCCACAAATATTGCCTGTGAGAGGAGAGGGAAATAACATACGCAGATATGAAATCAGATTTTAGCATAGGAGGCCATACTAGCTAAAAAGAAAGAATAGAACAGAGTACTATGTGGTCAGTATTAAAACACTAAAAATATCCACCACAGGAAATACAAATCACCACATCTGACTAAAGACATGGAGGGTATATCTGCATCTCCAGAGACACAGCTTGGCTGCAAAAAATCCTTCACAGACAAAGCTGGACAAGACAAAAACATGAATATGCACAGAACTATAAGGTCCACAGCAGGTGGACAGCAAAAACAAAGCCAGGACTTATCTTTGTAGAAAAGCACAGCAAACTGGAGAGACCAGCAGGGAAGTGAATCCTCCAAAAACAATGGACAACTGGCAAGGACTAAAGAATCCTGCAAAGCTATATACCCCAGTCAGTCTTGCAATTAGTAGATACACCTGTCCAATCCTGCAGTCCAGGCACAACTGCATTACCCTCTACAACCACCGGAGGGAGCCCAAAAGCTGAATTCACAACACTCTCCATCTCTGAGTCTCTTAATACAGAGGCATGTAATCTATTTTAAGATTTAACAAGTCCAGCATCACAGATAAGGGGAATAATGGTGATGAGATCAAGTAGCATTAATTGATTATTTAATCTATTTGTAGTTTTTCCCTCCCTGCTTTCGAAGTCAACAAACTGGCTCCATAAAACAATGCATAATTAGAATATCAGCAAACATCACTAGTCATCAAAGACATAGTACACTATGTTATATGAAATATCAGCTTACAAGCCAATATTACAGGCTTACACAAGCAAAAGTATAGATAACAGCCTAGTCTTCTTGTTTTGCCAGATATTCATCTGGGTAATTAAGATACAATGCAGTGTCTTCACAAGACCCACCCTCCGTACTTGACTATGTAACCAGAACCACTACCACCATGAATGCTTGACCAGACCCAAGAGTACTTGAATACAAGAACCCAGTTAGGGCAACAGTCAATTGTAATTAGTGATGAGCGAGTGTACTCATTGCTCGGGTTTTCCCGAGCACGCTCGGGTGGTCTCCGAGTATTTATAACTGCTCGGAGATTTAGTTTTTGTTGACGCAGCTGCATGACTTACGGCTGCTAGCCAGCCTGAGGACATATGGGGGTTGCCTGGTTGCTGGGGAATCCCCACATGTATTCAAGCTGTCTATCAGCTGTAAATCATGCAGCTAAGCATCGAAAACTAAATTTCCGAGCCCTTACAAATACTCGGAGACCACCCGAGCGTGCTCGGGAAAACCCGAGCAACGAGTATACTCGCTCCTCACTAGTTGTAATATCAAGTCAGCTCCATAAACAATTGTATCGCATGAACCTACAACCTTACAACTCCCAGTATGTCCTTAACAATGGGAACAAGATACTGAGAGTTATTAACAGCCATCAGACTACAGACCATACAATATTGTATTTAGCTGTACTGCTGTCATAATATACTGTATTGACTCTGTTACTGTTACCGACAATATAGTGCTTACTTGAGTGTCTATATATATATATATGAGTGTGTGTATATATATATATATATATATATATTTATATATATACATTATAAACTCTGATATACTCATACTTTTAGATTATACCATATACTCGTAGATTTCATTTCTTTATTAGTCAAATAAATAGTGTTGGTTAAGAACCAATGTCTCCTCATTGTCGGTGCTGTTGCATTCAAATACCCTGCTTACACATGCAATGTTACAACTGCACATGTTTGGCAATGAGACCTAACCAATAAAACTCAATCAAATCTGTAGAACAATGCAAGATAAATAATACAAGTTAATTGCAAACATATATAGTTTTACAATATCTACTTGCAGATACCAACTTAAGAACATAAGAATAACGCTTAACCCCTTACTGACATCGGACGGTATAGTATGTCCGAGGTCAGATCCCCTTCTTTGATGCAGGGCTCCGCGGTGAGCCCGCATCAAAGCCGGGACAGGTCAGCTGTTTTGAACAGATGACATGTGCCCGCAATAGCGGCGGGTGAAATCGCGATTCACCCGCCACTATTAACTAGTTAAATGCCGCTGTCAAACGCAGACAGCGGCATTTAACCACCGCATCCGGCCGGGCGGCCGGAAATGACATCATCGCCGACCCCGTCACATGATCGGGGGTCGGCGATGCTTCTCCATTGTAACCATAGAGGTCCTTGAGACCTCTATGGTTACTGACCCTGTGGTCGGCGCTCACAGCACACCTGATTTTCTACTACATAGCAGCGAACAGCAGATCGCTGCTATGTAGCAGAGGCGATCGTGCTGTGCCTGCTTCTAGCCTCCCACAGAGGCTATTGAAGCATGGCAAAAGTTTAAAAAAAAAGTTTAAAAAAATGTGAAAAAAATAAAAAAAATATAAAAGTTTAAATTTTGCCCCAATCAAAATAAATCAATAAAAAAAATCAAATCTACACATATTTGGTATCGCCACGTTCAGAATCGCCCGATCTATCAGTAAAAAAAAAGCATTAACCTGACCGCTAAACGGCGTAACGAGAAAAAAAATCAAAACGCCAAAATTACGTTTTTTTTGGTCGCCGCGACATTGCATTAAAATGCAATAACGGGCGATCAAAAGCACATATCTGCACCGAATTGGAATCATTAAAAACGCCAGCTTGGCACGCAAAAAATAAGCCCTCAACCGACCTCAGATCATGAAAAATGGAGGCGCTACGAGTATCGGAAAATGGCGCAATTTTTTTTTTTTTTTTAGCAAAGTTTGGAATTTTTTTTCACCACTTAGGTAAAAAAAACCTAGTCATGTTAGGTGTCTATGAACTCGTAATGACCTGGAGAATCATAATAGCATTTAGTGAACCTAGCAAAAAAGCCAAGCAAAAAACAAGTGTGGGATTGCACTTTTTTTGCAATTTCACCGCACTTGGAATTTTTTTTCCGTTTTCTAGTACGCGACATGGTGAAACCAATGATGTCGTTCAAAAGTACAACTCGTCCCGCAAAAAATAAGCCTTCACATGGCCAAATTGACAGAAAAATAAAAAAGTCATGGCTCTGGGAAGGAGGGGAGTGAAAAACGAACACGGAAAAACGAAAAATCCCACGGTCATGAAGGGGTTAATGTTATATGCCTGGTGTCCAGTGCTTTGCTCTTTTCTTCAGTTTTCAATGTTGTAGCTATGGCATAATAACTTAATGCAACTAATTTACATGCATGGCTTTCTATGATTAGATAGAAAAATATCTCCAGTGGTCTTCAGTAAATAAGGGGTTAATGGAAAAATATGAATAGAGAAGGAGTTAATGCTATCTTCCCTGATGGTCTAGAACACTGAAGTTAGTAATAACCCTCTGACTGTCCCTCAGCCTGGCTTCTCAGTTGTTATTCAGTGAGCTATTTTTGTGAATGGGGGCTGAGGAGCCATCATGTGTGTGGAGGCTGTGCATTCCAACATACTTTGTGCAGGGAGGGGGCTGTGGGGACATAATACTGTGTGTGTAGAGATACGTACATCATACTGTGTCTAAGAGCAACGAGTGGTGTGGGGGCCTTAGTACTTTGAGATTGGCTGCGATGTCGACAATACTGTATGTGAGTGGCAGTCATAGCCATAATACTGTGTGTAAGGACTGTGGTGAGAATAATACCATATGGAAGGTTGGGGCCGCTGACCATGTGCTGTGCTGGCTCAGATATATCAATGATATTCTGATTTTGTGGTGGGGGATGGTGCAGCAGTTGGAGGCATTCATGGACCTACTTAATACCAACACCTGCAACATAAGATTGACCAGTACCTATAACTCCAAAGAAATCGACTTTCTGGACATCACTCTGAGGATTGGTGACCATCTCTCCATACAGACTGATGTCTACAGAAAGCCAACTATCAGAATAACCTCCATTACCAAAATAAATTTTCTACATGAAACAATGAAAAAATCTGCCTTATATCGACCTACAACCGTGAGTGGTCAAGCATGCGTGACATCCTTGCCAGGCACTAGGCCGTTTTGCAAATGGAGCCCTCCCTAAGGTGCCTTCCCCCTGATGACCCCCAGAAGATCCAAAAATCTAAGTGATCTCACTATATACCAGCCAAATCCAATCTGTTTGAATCAAGGGGTCTTGTCTGTTGTGAATTCTGTGGCAGAGCTCCCTCCTGTGGTCACAAGTGGTACTTCGGCTGATTCTCTCTGTGAGCTTCCGTTGGTGGAGGAAAGTGGTACTGCGGCTTCTGAGTTTCCTTCCTCAGGTGATGTGGTGAAGTCGTTAGGTGCTGCTCTATTTAACTCCACCTAGTGCTTTGATCCTGGCCTCCAGTCAATGTTCTAGTATTGGACCTGTTTCCTCCTGGATCGTTCCTGTGGCCTGCTGCTCTGCATAGCTAAGTTCTGCTTTGCTATTTTGTTTGCTGTTTTTTTCTGTCCAGCTTGTCTATTTGTTTTTTCCTGCTTGCTGGAAGCTCTGGGACGCAGAGGGTGTACCTCCGTGCCGTTAGTTCGGTACGGAGGGTCTTTTTGCCCCCTTTGCGTGGTTTTTGTAGGGTTTTGTGTTGACCACAAAGTTACCTTTCCTATCCTCACTCTGTTCAGAAAGTCGGGCCTCACTTTGCTAAATCTATTTCATCTCTACGTTTGTCTTTTCATCTTAACTCACAGTCATTATATGTGGGGGCTGCCTTTTCCTTTGGGGTATTTCTCTGAGGCAAGGTAGGCTTATTTTCTATCTTCAGGCTAGCTAGTTTCTCAGGCTGTGCCGAGTTGCATAGGGAGCGTTAGGCGCAATCCACGGCTGCCTCTAGTGTTGTTGGAGAGGATTAGGGATTGCGGTCAGCAGAGTTCCCACGTCTCAGAGCTCGTTCTATGTTTTTGGGTTATTGTCAGGTTACTGTATGTGCTCTGACCTCTATGTCCATTGTGGTACTGAATTACCTTTTCACAACACTTGTCTTGCCTGCACCAATGTTCTCTGCAGCTCCATGTTCTACCTGGCAAATGTCATAAAGAACTCGGGGGACGTGTTTGGGAGCATGCAGATCTGCCTGAGCTAAAAACGATTCCCCATCACTTCAAGACCGACTATGCTGTCCTCATTCATGCTAGCACGGTGTGTAATGAGACATATAGCTTAACCCACTGTCATCTTTAGGAAAAAAGGCTGTAAAGTTGTAACCTTCTTTATTGATTGTAGATTGTGACAGGAAAGGGTGAAATGATAAAATGCAATAATAGGAGTATTTCAGAATATATAACTGTACAGTGTATAAAATTCAGACAGTCTCCAATACACAGTAACATGAGGTAATATACGAGTTGATGATTAACTATTTAATACAGTAAACAAACTTAGAAGCATAGGACTATAACACATGGATATTGGCTTACCAACTATGCTGTTTACAAGGAGCAAGACAGAAAATCGAGTAATGTGGTTTCTCCTCAGAAGCATACAGGAACAATAGCTGCTGTTCCTTTCAGTATCATAACAAGACCACAATGCAACAGGAACACCCACAATGCTTTAGGAAATTCCCATAGTACATTGCAAACTGAACTGGAATGCATACATTAACCTCTTAACGTCCAATGATACGCTTTATAACGGCGGCAGTTAAGGGTACTTAAACCACAGCGCCGCTATTAAAAGGCGCTGTGGAATAAGTGTATAGCGCCCCCCAGACTCGGAATTTCTCCAGGGTCTCAGCTACCGGGGGTAGCTGAGACCCCATAGAACATGATTCAGGACCCCGCTGTTACAATCGCCTTTATTAATGGTATAACGGCGACCACAAAAAAAAGTCAGATTTTCCATTTAATTTCTTTCTCCTCTGATGTGATCGCATATCAGAGGAGAGAGAAATAGGGTTCTCTGATCCCCCCAGTGCCCCCGGAGTCCCTGCATCCCCCCGTGATGTCCCCGGGACACTGGCATCTTCTTCCAGGCTGGCACCAATAGGAAATTTTTCCTATTGGTTCATATTGATCACTGTGATAGACCCTATCATGGTGATCAATATAAAAAAATAGTAAATCAAACCCCCCTTTATCACCCCCTTAGTTAGCTAATAATAAAATTTTAAAAATGTATTTATTTCCATTTTTCCATTAGGGTTAGAGTTGGGCTAAAGTGAGTTGGGCAAAAGTTAGGGTTAGGGTCATGGTAAGGGTCAGAGTCATGGTTAGGGTTGTGGTTAAGGTTGAGATTATGGTTAGGGTTGGGAATAAGGTTAGGGGTGTGTTAGGGTTAGGTTTGTGATTAGATTATGGTTAGAGTTGGGATTAGGGGTGTGTTGGGGTTAGGTTTGTGGTTAGGGACACAGTTAGGGTTGGGATTAGGGTTAGGGGTGTGTTAAGATTAGGGTTGTGGTTAGGGTTATGGTTGGGATTAGGGGTGTGTTGGGGTTAAGGTTGGAGTTAGAATTGAGAGGGGTCCACTGTTTAGGTACATCAGAGGGTCTCAAACGCGACATGGAACCACCATTGATTCCAGCCAATTTTGCATTCAAAAAGTCAAACGGTGCTCCCACACTTTTGAGTCCTGCCATGCACATATGGGGTAGCGGAGTACTCAGGAGAAATTGCACAACACATTTTGTGGTCCATTTTCTCCTAATACCCTTGTGAAATAAAAAATATGTTTCCAAAATACATTTTTTGTGAAAAAAGTGAAATGTTAATTTTTTTCCTTCCACATTGCTTTAGTTCTCATGAAGCACCTGAAGGGTTAAAAAACTTCTTAAATGTGGTGTTGCGCACATTGAGGGGTGTAGTTTTCAGAATGGTGTCACTTTTGGGTATTTTCTGTTATATTGACCCCCAAACTTACTTCAAATGAGAGGTGGTCCCTAAAAAAATGGTTTTGTAAATTTTGTTGGAAAAATGAGAAATCACTGGTCAAATTTTAACCCTTATAAATTCCTAACAAAAAAAAAATTGTTTTCAAAATGAATCTTTAAGTTTCTCCTCATTTTTATATAAAGTCATATTCTTGCTGCCTTTCATCTGCTCCCATTCTATTGATTAAGGTCGTGCAGTCTTTTTTTATTATTATATATGTATATTTAGGTATTTGTTTCATTCATTTTTAGAGTCTCCCTAATTGACCTTGGTTCCTTCCTCCTACATTCTGTACCCTCTCCAGCGGACTCTGCTGTTTATACAATGTGATATTCTGGATTATATATTTGATATTCTATCTCTCAATGTTAAACTTAACCTACCCTTAAAATTATACTGTTCAAGTCTTTGTCAGTGGGCAAACTAACAAAATCAGGAAAAGAACAAATACTTATTTCCCCCACTGTATACCTTCTACTTCTCATCATGTTTGTTACTTGTGAGCTACTGTCTTCTGCGCCTGGATTCTGTGTACTTGTGCGCTCGAGCTCCTCTGTTTTTAACTGTAGCTGCAGTGCGCATACGCCCTCACGCTGATGCATCCATCCTGGCTGGTGTCCCACAGTCTCTATGCCCTCCGTGCATGACTGGGAGCTTCGTGATACACGTGCTCCCGTGCTATCAACTTGGCCAATGTACTCTTGCCGGGTGCAGTAGATCCGGCAGCCAAGGATTATTAAGGTCCTCAATGGCATCTGCAATCATCCTCTTGAAAAAGCAACCTACTATACACGCTAAACGCACGTTGGGTCCTTTCTCCTTCCTGCTCCAGCCTGAATCCTTCCTCACTCTCCGGGTAAGGCCGGCATCACGCTAAACGTATGGAAAATTGGTCCGAGTCTCCCTGCCGAGAGTCACACGAGTGTTCTCTGTATGGTCACCCATGTGTAATGTGTTTGCAATGCGATGATGCGATTTTCTCGCACCTATGCATCCATATGGCATTCATATGCCATGCGTATGATTTTACATTTCTCACTGACATTCCCAATTAAGATAAATGGCTCAATGGCCTGAAATGAATTAAAACATTATGAAGGAGCCTATATATTGGCTCTCCAACAACTTCCCCCCTGCAATCTTTTAAATAGAGGCTCTGCTGGTGTATTGGTTTTGCTGGTTTGTGTCAAACATGTGGAGTGCCCGATAGGACCATGGGGTACTCGGTACCGGGTCGGCACAGTTCTTAAAGGAGAGGTGTCATGGCAGCAGTCACCCGGTCCGTGGCCCTGGGAGTCCAATAAAAAGGGGAAATAAAGTGTTGTGGGAAATAAAGTCTAATGTTCGTGACGCCACCTGTGGTACTCAGCCAGGGATGGCCAACGCTGCTTAAAGGGGTCCACAGGGGCTGATGGTATTGCAGCAGAGTTGGTATAGCTCCTCACAGGTGGAGCTTAGTCCCCAAGGCTCCCGATGCAGTTGGTAAGAAGGATGATAGATGGTGGGGTGCAGGAAGTAATTGTAGGACACAGGATTTGCAGTCTCTTTACCTGGTGAAATTGCAGTCCAAGGCACAGGTTACAGATAATCTTGATACCCGGGCAGCCTGGAAGCGGTTCGGAATTCCCCTAGCGAGGTGGGGTTGGAAACCTTCTTTTCTGCACCACATTCGCTGTCCCTTGCTGCCTTAAGCTTCACACAAGGTCCTCTCTCAAATCGTCCCTCAGGTGAGTCTCTACCCGCATGGCAGGCAACTCGAGCTTTTTTACAGGTGTCCCTCTCTTGTGGTGACTCCGGGCTCTAATCTATTGCAGTGCCTTTGGTTGTAGTTGTGGCCAGGAGACCTGCAATCTCCTGCCCTCCGGTTTCTGCTGTGGCGCATACAGTTCCCACACAACCTTGGACCCCAGTGTCCGGTTTCTTGCGCTCAGTCCTGGGAGGGAGCTCAATCGCAGCTCCACTCCCAGTTCTCCTCTCCTCACATGCTTCCTCTTCCTCAGATTAGCTCTGATTAACTAACTCCTTCTCCAGAGCTTAAAGGGAAGCTACCCTGAAACTGGGTCTAGAGCTCCCCCTTCTGGCCTGGAGTCAGGAAAGTGTTGTATGCTAGTGTTACCTGCTAAGGGAATTCCTTTTTGCTTCCAGGCATGGCATCACCCTCCCCGGGAGGCAGGCAATACCACTGTGGCATCCGGATTCCTTGGGTGCCACACTTGTGAAAAGGTAACCTTCAACACAACTGAGCGGGTTCTTTTCCATTGAGTCTTGTCTCAGCATTTTGGGAAGCCTTATCCAGTGATTGTTGATCCGAGGAGGCGGAGACGAATGTGGGTACACCCGCTTTTGAGGTGACGGATGACTAAAGGACATTTCCACCGACTGTAAGGTTCTCTATGCAGCCATTCTATCAGTACTGTCGGATGAGCCTGGCTACATTTGACCTTCTTTTGGAGGCTGTGTGACCTGGCATAACCTTCAAGGACACCAAGATGCGCACATGTATTTCGGCAGAGGAGCGGCTTTTACTTACATGACGGTATGTACTAATCCTATACTGTGTGATATTAAATGTCTTTTTCTTTTTCAAACCCGCTCCAGCCTTCCTTTTTGTCTAAATATTGTCTGTATGTTTTTCTCATCTTAACTTTAACCCTTTTAACCCCAAGGGTGGTTTGCACGTTAATGACCCGGCCAATTTTTACATTTCTGACCACTGTACCTTTATGAGGTTATAACTCTGGAACGCATCAACGGATCCTGACGATTATGACACTGTTTTCTCGTGACATATTGTACTTCATGATAGTCATAAAATTTCTTTGATATTGCCTGCGTTTATTTGTGGAAAAAAGGGAAATTTGCCGAAAATTTTGAAAATGTATAAATTTTCCAACTTTGAATTTTTATGCCCTTAAATTACAAAGATGTTGCAGAAAATACTTAATAAGTAACATTTCCCACATGTCTACTTTACATCAGCACAATTTTGGAACCAAAATTTTTTTTGTTGGGGAGTTATTAGGGTTAAAAGTTGACCAGCAATTTCTCATTTTTACAACACCACTTTTTTTAGGGACCACATCACATTTTGAAGTTATTTTGAGGGGTCTATATGATAGAAAATAACCAAGTGTGACACCATTCTAAAAACTGCACCCCTCAAGGTGCTCAAAACCACATTCAAAAAGTTTATTAACCCTTCAGGTGTTTCACAGGAATTTTTGGAATGTTTAAAAAAAAAACTGAACAATTACCTTTTTTTCCAATAAATTTACTTCAGCTCCAATTTGTTTTATTCTACCAAGGATAGCAGGAGAAAATGGACCCCAAAACTTGTTGTAGTTTGTCTTGAGTACAGCGATACCCCATATGTGGGGGTAAACCACTGTTTGGGTGCATGGCAGTGCTCGGAAGGGAAGGAGCGCCGTTTGACTTTTCAATGCAAAATTGACTGGAATTGAAATGGGATGCCATGACGTGTTTGGAGAGCCCCTGATGTGCCTAAACATTGAAACCCCCCACCAGTGACACCATTTTGGAAAGTAGACCCCCTAAGGAACTTATCTAGATGTGTGGTGAGCACTTTGACCCACCAAGTGCTTCACAGAAGTTTATAATGCAGAGCCGCAAAAATAAAAAATCATATTTTTTCACAAAAATGATCTTTTCGCCCCCAATTTTTTTTTTCCAAGGGTAAGAGAAGAAATTGGACCCCACAAGTTGTTGTCCAATTTGTCCTGAGTACACTGATACCCCATATGTTGGGGTAAACCCCTGTTTAGGTGCACGGGAGAGCTCAGAAGGGAAGGAGCACTGTTTTACTTTTTCAACGCAGAATTGGCTGGAATTGAGATCGGACACCATGTCGCGTTTGGAGAGCCCCTGATGTGCCTAAACAGGGGAAACCCCTAATTCTAACTGAAACCCTACCCCAAACACACCCCTAACCCAAACACATCCCAAACCCTAATCCCAGCTCTAACCATAACCCTAACTACACCCCTAACCCGAAAATGCCCCTAACCCTAATCCCAACCACACCCCTAACCCTAATCCCAACCACACCCCTAACCCTAATCCCAACCCTAACCACACCCCTAAATCCAACTCGCCCCTAACACTAATCTCAACTATAACTCTAACCACACCCCTAACCCTGACAC
Source organism: Ranitomeya imitator (assembly GCF_032444005.1). Classification (NCBI taxonomy): domain Eukaryota; kingdom Metazoa; phylum Chordata; class Amphibia; order Anura; family Dendrobatidae; genus Ranitomeya; species Ranitomeya imitator. Next base: position 264,548,236 of record NC_091286.1, read on the forward strand.
ACCCCTAGCCCTAATCCAAACCGTAATGTAATCCAAACCCTAACCCTGACTTTAGCCCCAACCTTAACTTTAGCCCAACCCTAACCCTCAATTTAGCCCCAACCCTAACCCTAACCCTAACCCCAACCCCAACCCTAGCCCAAACCCTAGTCCTAACCCTAACCCTAGCCCCAACCCTAACCCTAATGCTAGACCCAACCCTAGCCCCAACCCTAACCCCAACCTTAGCCCTAGCCCTAACCCTAATGGGAAAATGGAAATCACTTTTTATTCCAATTTTTGTGAGACAGAATCACCAAAAAACAGCTATTCAAAAATTTTATTTTATTTTTTTTTTTTTGGGGGGGGGGGGGGGGGGGAGGTTTATACCGTTCCGTGTTTTGAAAAATTGACGAAGCAGTTTTATTTTTCAGGTTAGTACGATTACAGTGATACCTCATTTATATCTTTTTATGTTTTGGCGCTTTTATACGATGAAAAATATTTTATATAAAAAATAATTATTTTTGCATCGCTTTATTCTGAGGACTACAGCTTTTTTTTTTTTTCGCTGATGATGCTGAATGGCGGCTCGTTTTTTGCGGGACAAGATGACGTTTTCAGCGGTACCATGGTTATTTATATCTGTATTTTTGATCGCGTTATTGCACCTTTTGTTTGGCTGTATGATAATAAAACATTTTTTGCCTCGTGTTTTTATGGTGTTCACTGAAGGGGTTAACTAGTGGGACAGTTTTATAAGTTGGGTTGTTACAGAGGTGGAGATACTTAATATGTATACTTTTATTGTTTTTTTATTTAGATAAAGAAATGTATTTATGGGAACAATACGTATATATTTTTTCTTTATTTAGGAATTATTATTTTTTTTGCACATCTGAATATTTTTTTTTTACACGATAACATTGCCCCAGGGAAAGACATCATGTTATAGGGTCAGATCACTGATCTCACTCTTTGCACAGCACTGTGTCAGATCAGCGATCTGACAGGCAGGGCTGCAGGTTTACCAGCGCTTGCTCTGAGCAGGCGCTGGTAAGCCACCTCCCTGCAGGACCCGGAAGCAGCCCCGCGGCCATTTTGGATCCGGGGCCTGCAGGGAGGAGGTAGGAGACCCTTGGAGCAACGCGAGCACATCGCATTGCTCCGAGGGTCTCAGGGAAGCACGCAGGGAGCCCCCTCCCTGCGCAATGCTTCCCTATACTGCCGGAACACTGCGATCATGTTTAATCGCGGTGTTCCAGGGGTTAATGTGCCAAGAGCGGTCCGTGACCAATCACATATGACGCACTATCCCGTCGGTGGTCATACGGGCCTACCCCACCTTGACGGGATAGTACGTCATATGTCAGAAAGGGGTTAATTGCTTCATCACAGTTTGTCGTTTTCACTCCCTGTTGTTTGTCATGATGATCTGGTATTTAGCATGTAATAGTGTTGTCTCTTGTTGAGCCAGGGCTTAGTTTGGCATATAGCTTAGTTTTATGATGTCCTACACTGCTAATATTATGCGTGGTGATGTCATTTTTTAATTTTTTTTGTTTCTTATTACTTTAAGATTTCTATCCACTGGTCTCTTCTATGCTGCACTTCATCTGGTGTTTTTGATAGGGAAATCCACCATCTCAGGCATTGTACTTTCTACTTGTACCGAAATATGGGCCCACATTCATAATTCTGTAATGCCTGTACCCAAAAAAGAAGACTGGCTGCGGATAGCCCGTGGTTTTGAGGAAACGTGCCAGTTCCCCAACTGCCTAGGATCCCTGGATGGGAAGCACATCTGTGTTCATAAGCCACCAAACTCAGGGTCCCAATATTACAATTATAATTATTTTCTTTAGTGCTGTTGGCCCTGATCGACAGCACATACAGGTTTATAATTGTCGATAATGGGGCCTATTGAAGAACTGGAGGCTCCAGAGTCTTCAATTCTTCCATAATGGCTCGGCGGCTGCAAAGTAATGATTTGGATATCCCACCCTACCGTCTCCTACCGAAGTCAAGATTGGAAGCGTTTCCTTATGTCATGGATGAGGCCTTTCAATTGAACCACAATGTCATGAGGCTATATCCACGGAGAGCCCCGGACCACCCGCGCTGAATATTTAATTATTGGATATCCCGCGCACGACGATTTGTGAAGTGCACCTTTGGAATCCTCTGTGCAAAATAGCAGGTCCTAATGTCAGCCATACAACTAAGTGAAGCAAATGTAAATGGTGTAATTAAAGCTTGTGTCATCCTTCACAACTTCAACGAGGATCCATGACTGTCCATCAAATGATGTTGATTATGGAGTCTATGGAAATAATGGCATGGCTACAACACATGTTCATAATCCACATCGTCAGCCCTCTGACCCTAAAGTGTGGGACATTTTTACCAATTATTTTGTTTCACCAGGGGGATATACTCCATGGCAAGACAATGCTGTGTCTATGTTAGAATAGCCTTTGCTGTTTTAATTTAAATAAATATCTGTTAGTGAATAAACTGTCTGATGGGGTTTTTTAATAAAAAAAAGGGAAATCAGAAACCTCAACTAAATATTGGTAAAAACAAAGCACACATTGAAATAACAGGTTTATTTAGTTCCAGTATATTTGTTCAAAAATCCATATTGAAACCATATGAAAACTTAAGATACTATTCCAGGGCAACATGAAACTTGAAAACAACAACTTTAGCCATTAAAATACACTTTTTTACAAATTCTGCTATGAAGGTGGAGGTGATGATGGGAGGACAGCATGAGTGGTTTGTGGATTTTGGGGTCCTAATTGATGGGGCCCCTGAGAGGTGGATGAGGCTGGATTCCAGAACAAGGGAGAGTCATGGTTCTGGCCACTTGGGTAATCATATCCATACTTATGTGGATTTGTGTTTGCAATTTGGGTAACCCCCCTAGAATGGCCATGTCAAACATACCCATGTTGTGAGCACTCTCCTACAGTGCATATATTCAAGTGGCCATATTGGGCAGGCGCAGCAGGATTTGAGAAGTGCGCAGTTGTTGGCGGTGTTGGTATGGGGTTTGATGTGGCTGAGGTGATGGGATCCGTGGTTAAGGTGGTTCTGGAAGTGCTATTGGTTGCTCTTCCTGGCTTCCAGGCATGTGTACGTGGTTGTTGGTGGACATTTGCCATGTTTCAAGGAAGTTGAAAACCAGACTTGGATTTTTAGGTTCAGTGCATGAATCTATAACAATTCGTTTGGCATCTCTGGCAATTTTCACTTAGCGGGGAATTGTGTGCATATACCATGCAAGACTACGATCATATGCCTCCTCACCATCATCGTTAACAGTGTGCGATAGATAGTTCAAAACACCAATGTCTACTTGGCTCATGTTACCAGTAGTGGGAAGCTCCCTCCTGTGCTGGTGTGGGATGGCCGCAGCGTGGGGCGAGATATCCATGGATAGCGTAGGACTACTGCTATGTCCACATTCATCTTTTTCTGGATTGGACTCCTGTCCTGCAGAAGATGGTAGTGGTGGTGGTTGGTTTGTTGCTGATGGTGCATATAATGGTCCAGCCACATCTTCAACTTCACCAACAGGGTCCAAGTTGACCTCGGAATCAGATGCTGTTTTTCATTCAATAATGTTGGAGTCAGTTGTTATTTGTCAAAATTCAAATTCAAAATACAAATTAAGTTATGTACCTTAAGGTCAGGCATCACATTTTCTATCAAGCATGCACTTAAGAACGTAGAGCCAGAATTACTATTGTGAAGTTTTTAGTTTACTGACTAATTTCATGCTGTACCTCACTTATACTTTCCTCAAAATTGGGAAACATCTGGCAGCATATGCATCTCCAAGCTGCATCCTTTCTATTGTGGTCCGCATAATTGGCATTGTGTTGGTCCCATATTTCAGGTCTCTCCTGCACCAGAATAATCAGTATTTCCACATTAATATGTATGCCCACGTTGCTGGTATTTGTAGAGGTGTGTTCCTGCCTTTTTATAGGTTGCCAGGAAAATTTGCATGCTAAGGTTCCTGTTCTTGGCTGATAAAATTTCCTGTCAGCTTGAAAATGTGTGCATATTTGTTGCAAGCTACATGGATGGTCCGTGTGGCGTCCGAGTTTTTCTCACACCCATAGGCTTGCATTGGTGAGTTTCGGATGATATATGGGTACAATTGCAGCATGCTGCGATTTTACACGCACATCCAATATGCCTAAGAAAAAAAATGGTGATGTGAGCGGCCCCATAGATTAACACTGGTCTGAGTGCTATGCGATGTCTCTTGCATAGCACTTGTCCGTATTCTATGGTAATGTGATACCGGCTTAAGAGGCTTATCCCTTATGGGATCAATATACCAGTAGGTTATTTAACCGTTACATACAGCTTACTCTATATGGGTATGCCTCCCCTTGCACATTGAAACCCCAACTTCTAAATCTGAGTTGATGGGACGATCTATGGCTGGTACATCGCTTGCTTATCTTTGTTCTGTGTTACGCACGTGTTGTATTACCAGTTGTAATTTTAAACTACACATTTTTGTTTATTCACTTGAAACTCGTTTTTCCTGCAGTGTTTTTATTGTATGGAAGGCTGTGGGGCTCATCATGTTGTGTGGGGCCTGTGGGGGCCATCATACTGTGGGGAAGAGGACTATGGGAACATCATACTGTTTATGACCTCACTATGTTAGCCCCAATTGCCTCTCTATGGGACATCATACTGTTTGTGGGGCTCTTTATACTGTTTGGATTGCTGTGGGGACCATCAAACTATGTATGGGGAGCTGTTTAGGCCTTGATATTACATGTAGGGTGCAGTGGGGGCCAAAATACTGTGTGTAGAGGGCTGTGGGGTCCATGATACTGTGTGTGGGGGCCATCATGCTGTGCGTAGGGGGCTGTTTGGAGCATAATACTTTGTAAAAAGGGCTGGGAAGGGCAAGATAATGTGTATACAGGGCTGTGGGGAGTCATTATACTGTGTGAGTGGTATAAAGGTAATAATCATACTGTGTGTGGGGGTTGAAAAGGCATTATACTGTGTGGGAGGCATGATATTATATGTGAAGACACAAAAGAGAATGGTAAAACCAAAAACACTCAGTTTGAAAAAATGTTTGCAGTAATCCGCAAGTGCTAGTAAAAGATGTAAATAACAGGGTATTTGGTTGATACGTTTTTTGCAAAAAATGTATACTAAGCTGCTCTACCAATCTTCACGGTATACCCATATCAGAGCAGTCCTAACTAATGTATGCAATCCCTATCTGATGTATTTAAAAACCTGATCATCTGTATATTACCTGTGTGAACAGGGTTCAGAGAGGAAAAATCCATGTGTGCATACAGGACAGAACAGCTTTTGTGCAGCTAGCCCAAGAGGAGTGGTGGAACTCCCCAGTCTTGTAGACACAAGAGAACAATCATGGAAACAGGAACACATGGGCTACTTGCACAGTGAACAAGTCTGTAAGAACATGTTCACACACCACCAAGAAACCTGAAGACACAAAAGAGAATGGTAAAACCAAAAACACTCAGTTTGAAAAAATGTTTGCAGTAATCCGCAAGTGCTAGTAAAAGATGTAAATAACAGGGTATTTGGTTGATACGTTTTTTGCAAAAAATGTATACTAAGCTGCTCTACCAATCTTCACGGTATACCCATATCAGAGCAGTCCTAACTAATGTATGCAATCCCTATCTGATGTATTTAAAAACCTGATCATCTGTATATTACCTGTGTGAACAGGGTTCAGAGAGGAAAAATCCATGTGTGCATACAGGACAGAACAGCTTTTGTGCAGCTAGCCCAAGAGGAGTGGTGGAACTCCCCAGTCTTGTAGACACAAGAGAACAATCATGGAAACAGGAACACATGGGCTACTTGCACAGTGAACAAGTCTGTAAGAACATGTTCACACACCACCAAGAAACCTGAAGACACAAAAGAGAATGGTAAAACCAAAAACACTCAGTTTGAAAAAATGTTTGCAGTAATCCGCAAGTGCTAGTAAAAGATGTAAATAACAGGGTATTTGGTTGATACGTTTTTTGCAAAAAATGTATACTAAGCTGCTCTACCAATCTTCACGGTATACCCATATCAGAGCAGTCCTAACTAATGTATGCAATCCCTATCTGATGTATTTAAAAACCTGATCATCTGTATATTACCTGTGTGAACAGGGTTCAGAGAGGAAAAATCCATGTGTGCATACAGGACAGAACAGCTTTTGTGCAGCTAGCCCAAGAGGAGTGGTGGAACTCCCCAGTCTTGTAGACACAAGAGAACAATCATGGAAACAGGAACACATGGGCTACTTGCACAGTGAACAAGTCTGTAAGAACATGTTCACACACCACCAAGAAACCTGAAGACACAAAAGAGAATGGTAAAACCAAAAACACTCAGTTTGAAAAAATGTTTGCAGTAATCCGCAAGTGCTAGTAAAAGATGTAAATAACAGGGTATTTGGTTGATACGTTTTTTGCAAAAAATGTATACTAAGCTGCTCTACCAATCTTCACGGTATACCCATATCAGAGCAGTCCTAACTAATGTATGCAATCCCTATCTGATGTATTTAAAAACCTGATCATCTGTATATTACCTGTGTGAACAGGGTTCAGAGAGGAAAAATCCATGTGTGCATACAGGACAGAACAGCTTTTGTGCAGCTAGCCCAAGAGGAGTGGTGGAACTCCCCAGTCTTGTAGACACAAGAGAACAATCATGGAAACAGGAACACATGGGCTACTTGCACAGTGAACAAGTCTGTAAGAACATGTTCACACACCACCAAGAAACCTGAAGACACAAAAGAGAATGGTAAAACCAAAAACACTCAGTTTGAAAAAATGTTTGCAGTAATCCGCAAGTGCTAGTAAAAGATGTAAATAACAGGGTATTTGGTTGATACGTTTTTTGCAAAAAATGTATACTAAGCTGCTCTACCAATCTTCACGGTATACCCATATCAGAGCAGTCCTAACTAATGTATGCAATCCCTATCTGATGTATTTAAAAACCTGATCATCTGTATATTACCTGTGTGAACAGGGTTCAGAGAGGAAAAATCCATGTGTGCATACAGGACAGAACAGCTTTTGTGCAGCTAGCCCAAGAGGAGTGGTGGAACTCCCCAGTCTTGTAGACACAAGAGAACAATCATGGAAACAGGAACACATGGGCTACTTGCACAGTGAACAAGTCTGTAAGAACATGTTCACACACCACCAAGAAACCTGAAGACACAAAAGAGAATGGTAAAACCAAAAACACTCAGTTTGAAAAAATGTTTGCAGTAATCCGCAAGTGCTAGTAAAAGATGTAAATAACAGGGTATTTGGTTGATACGTTTTTTGCAAAAAATGTATACTAAGCTGCTCTACCAATCTTCACGGTATACCCATATCAGAGCAGTCCTAACTAATGTATGCAATCCCTATCTGATGTATTTAAAAACCTGATCATCTGTATATTACCTGTGTGAACAGGGTTCAGAGAGGAAAAATCCATGTGTGCATACAGGACAGAACAGCTTTTGTGCAGCTAGCCCAAGAGGAGTGGTGGAACTCCCCAGTCTTGTAGACACAAGAGAACAATCATGGAAACAGGAACACATGGGCTACTTGCACAGTGAACAAGTCTGTAAGAACATGTTCACACACCACCAAGAAACCTGAAGACACAAAAGAGAATGGTAAAACCAAAAACACTCAGTTTGAAAAAATGTTTGCAGTAATCCGCAAGTGCTAGTAAAAGATGTAAATAACAGGGTATTTGGTTGATACGTTTTTTGCAAAAAATGTATACTAAGCTGCTCTACCAATCTTCACGGTATACCCATATCAGAGCAGTCCTAACTAATGTATGCAATCCCTATCTGATGTATTTAAAAACCTGATCATCTGTATATTACCTGTGTGAACAGGGTTCAGAGAGGAAAAATCCATGTGTGCATACAGGACAGAACAGCTTTTGTGCAGCTAGCCCAAGAGGAGTGGTGGAACTCCCCAGTCTTGTAGACACAAGAGAACAATCATGGAAACAGGAACACATGGGCTACTTGCACAGTGAACAAGTCTGTAAGAACATGTTCACACACCACCAAGAAACCTGAAGACACAAAAGAGAATGGTAAAACCAAAAACACTCAGTTTGAAAAAATGTTTGCAGTAATCCGCAAGTGCTAGTAAAAGATGTAAATAACAGGGTATTTGGTTGATACGTTTTTTGCAAAAAATGTATACTAAGCTGCTCTACCAATCTTCACGGTATACCCATATCAGAGCAGTCCTAACTAATGTATGCAATCCCTATCTGATGTATTTAAAAACCTGATCATCTGTATATTACCTGTGTGAACAGGGTTCAGAGAGGAAAAATCCATGTGTGCATACAGGACAGAACAGCTTTTGTGCAGCTAGCCCAAGAGGAGTGGTGGAACTCCCCAGTCTTGTAGACACAAGAGAACAATCATGGAAACAGGAACACATGGGCTACTTGCACAGTGAACAAGTCTGTAAGAACATGTTCACACACCACCAAGAAACCTGAAGACACAAAAGAGAATGGTAAAACCAAAAACACTCAGTTTGAAAAAATGTTTGCAGTAATCCGCAAGTGCTAGTAAAAGATGTAAATAACAGGGTATTTGGTTGATACGTTTTTTGCAAAAAATGTATACTAAGCTGCTCTACCAATCTTCACGGTATACCCATATCAGAGCAGTCCTAACTAATGTATGCAATCCCTATCTGATGTATTTAAAAACCTGATCATCTGTATATTACCTGTGTGAACAGGGTTCAGAGAGGAAAAATCCATGTGTGCATACAGGACAGAACAGCTTTTGTGCAGCTAGCCCAAGAGGAGTGGTGGAACTCCCCAGTCTTGTAGACACAAGAGAACAATCATGGAAACAGGAACACATGGGCTACTTGCACAGTGAACAAGTCTGTAAGAACATGTTCACACACCACCAAGAAACCTGAAGACACAAAAGAGAATGGTAAAACCAAAAACACTCAGTTTGAAAAAATGTTTGCAGTAATCCGCAAGTGCTAGTAAAAGATGTAAATAACAGGGTATTTGGTTGATACGTTTTTTGCAAAAAATGTATACTAAGCTGCTCTACCAATCTTCACGGTATACCCATATCAGAGCAGTCCTAACTAATGTATGCAATCCCTATCTGATGTATTTAAAAACCTGATCATCTGTATATTACCTGTGTGAACAGGGTTCAGAGAGGAAAAATCCATGTGTGCATACAGGACAGAACAGCTTTTGTGCAGCTAGCCCAAGAGGAGTGGTGGAACTCCCCAGTCTTGTAGACACAAGAGAACAATCATGGAAACAGGAACACATGGGCTACTTGCACAGTGAACAAGTCTGTAAGAACATGTTCACACACCACCAAGAAACCTGAAGACACAAAAGAGAATGGTAAAACCAAAAACACTCAGTTTGAAAAAATGTTTGCAGTAATCCGCAAGTGCTAGTAAAAGATGTAAATAACAGGGTATTTGGTTGATACGTTTTTTGCAAAAAATGTATACTAAGCTGCTCTACCAATCTTCACGGTATACCCATATCAGAGCAGTCCTAACTAATGTATGCAATCCCTATCTGATGTATTTAAAAACCTGATCATCTGTATATTACCTGTGTGAACAGGGTTCAGAGAGGAAAAATCCATGTGTGCATACAGGACAGAACAGCTTTTGTGCAGCTAGCCCAAGAGGAGTGGTGGAACTCCCCAGTCTTGTAGACACAAGAGAACAATCATGGAAACAGGAACACATGGGCTACTTGCACAGTGAACAAGTCTGTAAGAACATGTTCACACACCACCAAGAAACCTGAAGACACAAAAGAGAATGGTAAAACCAAAAACACTCAGTTTGAAAAAATGTTTGCAGTAATCCGCAAGTGCTAGTAAAAGATGTAAATAACAGGGTATTTGGTTGATACGTTTTTTGCAAAAAATGTATACTAAGCTGCTCTACCAATCTTCACGGTATACCCATATCAGAGCAGTCCTAACTAATGTATGCAATCCCTATCTGATGTATTTAAAAACCTGATCATCTGTATATTACCTGTGTGAACAGGGTTCAGAGAGGAAAAATCCATGTGTGCATACAGGACAGAACAGCTTTTGTGCAGCTAGCCCAAGAGGAGTGGTGGAACTCCCCAGTCTTGTAGACACAAGAGAACAATCATGGAAACAGGAACACATGGGCTACTTGCACAGTGAACAAGTCTGTAAGAACATGTTCACACACCACCAAGAAACCTGAAGACACAAAAGAGAATGGTAAAACCAAAAACACTCAGTTTGAAAAAATGTTTGCAGTAATCCGCAAGTGCTAGTAAAAGATGTAAATAACAGGGTATTTGGTTGATACGTTTTTTGCAAAAAATGTATACTAAGCTGCTCTACCAATCTTCACGGTATACCCATATCAGAGCAGTCCTAACTAATGTATGCAATCCCTATCTGATGTATTTAAAAACCTGATCATCTGTATATTACCTGTGTGAACAGGGTTCAGAGAGGAAAAATCCATGTGTGCATACAGGACAGAACAGCTTTTGTGCAGCTAGCCCAAGAGGAGTGGTGGAACTCCCCAGTCTTGTAGACACAAGAGAACAATCATGGAAACAGGAACACATGGGCTACTTGCACAGTGAACAAGTCTGTAAGAACATGTTCACACACCACCAAGAAACCTGTTTCCATGATATTATATGTGTAGACTGTGTAAGCCATAATAATGTGTGAGAGTGCAAGATACTGTGTGCATAGGTCTGTGGGGTCCATGATACTGTGTGGGGGGCTATGAAGTCCTTCATACTGTGTGTAAGTTGTTAGGAACACAGTATTGTGTGTGGGAGGCCTGTGGAGGCAATGAAAATATGGGAGGGGCTGTGGATGCCATGATAATGTGTGTGCTTCCCAGTGGAGACCATGATACTGTATGTGGTGGTTCTGAACGCCATCAAACTGAATGTGGAGGGCTGTGGGGGCCATGATACTGTGAGTGGAGGCTTTGTAGCCACCATAGTGTATGTGTGGGCATTGGAGGTATAATACTGTGTGTGGCAGATATCATACTGTGTGTGGGGACTTTAGGGGGAAGTCATAGAATCATAGAATGTTAGAGTTGGATGGGACCTCAAGGGTCATCATGCCCAAGCCCCTGCTCATCACAGCATTCACTAAACCATCTCAGACAGATGTCTGTCCAGCCTCTGTTTGAAGACTTCAATTGAAGGAGAACTCACCACCTCGTGGGGCTGCCTGTTCCACTTATTGATCACCCTCACTGTCAAAAAGTTTTATCTAATATCTAATCTGTATCTTCTACCTTTCAGTTTTATTCAATTGCTTCTCGTGTTTTCATGTGCAAAGGAGAATAATGATGATCCCTCTACAAGGTGACATCCCTTCAGATATTTGTAGACAGCTATTAAGTCTCATCTTAGCCATCTTTTTTGCAAACTAAATATTCCCAGATCCTTTAACCGTTCCTCGTAGGACATACTTTGCAGTCCGCTTACCATCCTAGTAGCTCTTCTCTGAACTTGCTCCAGTTTTTCAATGTCTTTTTTAAAATGTGGTGCCCAGAACTGGACACAGTATTCCAGATGAGGCCTGACCGAGGAGTAGAGGGGGATAATTACGTCACGTGATCTAGACTCAATGCTTGTCTTAATACATCCTAGAACTGTTTGCCTTTTTTGCTGCTGCATCACACCATTGTCTCGTGCATTCTGCGATCTATTAGTAAACTCAAGTCTTTTTCACACGTGCTGTTGCTTATTTCTATTACTCCCATTCTATAGATGTAATTTTGGCTTTTCTTGCCAAGATGTAGAATCTTGCATTTCTCCCTGTTAAATATAATTCTATTAGTCCCTGTCCATTTTTCAAGCTTATCTAGATCCTTCTGAATCCTTTCTCTGTCTTCTCTAGTGTTGGCTATCCCTCCAAGCATTGCTTGGACTGAAAATTTGATTAGTTTACCTTCAGTTACCTTATCTAGATCATTTATAAAAATGTTGAACAACACTGGGGCCAGGACAGAGCCTTGTTGTACCCCACTTGAAACACTTTTCCAATTGGATGAGCAACCATTCATTACCTCTTTTTGAGTACGATCACTGAGCCGGTTACAAATCCACCTAACCGTAGCCTTGTCAATCCCATACTTGGTTATTTTTTCAATAAGGATAGTATGGGATACTTCAGCAAAGCATTTGATAAAGTCAAAATAAATATACTATATCTACCGCATTTCCCTGATCCACCCAGTCAGTGATTCCATCATAGAAGGAAATTAGATTAGCCTGGCATGACTTCTTTGCCACAAACCCATGCTGGCTCTGTTTAATTTCTGTATTCTTATCCAAGTACTTACGTACATGCTGTTTAATGATTTGTTAAAATAATAGAAGTAGGGCTCACTGGCCTGTAATTTCCTGGCTTCGTATTCTTTCCTTCTTTGAAAATAGGGACAACATCTACCCTTCTCCAATTCTGTTTTCCAGGTTTTTTCAAAGATTCTGACTACTGGTTCTGCAATATCTTCTGCTAACTCTTTCAGTACCTTAGGATGTAATTAATCTAATCCAAGAGATTTAAAGTCATTTAACCCCTTTCTGACATCGGACGTACTATCCCGTCGAGGTGGGGTGGGCCCCCATGACCACGGACGGGATAGTACGTCCAGCGCGATCGGCGGCGCTCACGGGGGGAGCGCGGCCGATCACGGCCGGGTGTCAGCTGCCTATCGCAGCTGACATCCGGCACTATGTGCCAGGAGCGGTCACGGACCGCCCCCGGCACATTAACCCCTGGCATACCGCGATCAAAGATGATCGCGATGTGCCGGCGGTGCAGGGAAGCATCGCGCAGGGAGGGGGCTTCCTGCGGGCTTCCCTGAGCCCCCCGCAGCAACGCGATGTGATCGCGTTGCTGCGAGGGTCTTACCTCCCTCCCTGCTTGCTCCAGGCCCGGATCCAAGATGGCCGCGGATCCGGGTCCTGCAGGGAGGGAGGTGGCTTCACAGAGCCTGCTCAGAGCAGGCACTGTGAAGGCTGCACTGCTCTAAGTCAGATCAGTGATCTGACAGAGTGCTGTGCACACTGTCAGATCACTGATCTGTGATGTCCCCCCCTAGGACAATGTAAAAAAGTTAAAAAAAAAATTTCAAAATGTGTAAAAAAAAAATAAAAAAAAATATTCCTAAATAATGAAAAAAAAATATATATATATTATTCCCCTAAATACATTTCTTTATCTAAATAAAAAAAAACAATAAAAGTACACATATTTAGTATCGCCGCGTCCGTAACGGCCCGACCTATAAAACTGGCCCACTAGTTAACCCCTTCAGTAAACACCGTAAGAAAAAAAAAAAAAAAACGAGGCAAAAAACAACGCTTTATTATCATACAGCCGAACAAAAAGTGGAATAACACGCGATCAAAAAGACAGATATAAATAACCATGATACCGCTGAAAGCGTCATCTTGTCCCGCAAAAAACGAGCCGCCATACAGCATCATCAGCAAAAAAAAAAAAAGTTATAGTCCTGAGAATAAAGCGATGCAAAAATAATTATTTTTTCTATAAAATAGTTTTTATCGTATAAAAGCGCCAAAACATAAAAAAATGATATAAATGAGGTGTCACTGTAATCGTACTGACCCGAAGAATAAAACTGCTTTATCAATTTTACCAAACGCGGAACGGTATAAACGCCTCCCCCAAAAGAAATTCATGAATAGCTGGTTTTTGGTCATTCTGCCTCACAAAAATCGGAATAAAAAGCGATCAAAAAATGTAACGTGCCCGAAAATGTTACCAATAAAAAACGTCAACTCGTCCCGCAAAAAACAAGACCTCACATGACTCTGTGAACCAAAATATGGAAAAATTATAGCTCTCAAAATGTGGTAACGCAAAAAATATTTTTTGCAATAAAAAGCGTCTTTCAGTGTGTGACGGCTGCCAATCATAAAAATCCGCTAAAAAACCCACTATAAAAGTAAATCAAACCCCCCTTCATCACCCCCTTAGTTAGGGAAAAATAAAAAAAATGTATTTATTTCCATTTTTCCATTAGGGCTAGGGTTAGGGCTAGGGTTAGGGCTAGGGTTAGGGTTAGGGCTAGGGTTAGGGCTAGGGTTAGGGCTAGGGTTAGGGCTAGGGCTAGGGCTAAAGTTAGGGTTAGGGCTAGGGTTAGGGCTAGGGTTAAGGCTACAGTTAGGGTTGGGGCTAAAGTTACGGTTAGGGTTTAGATTACATTTACAGTTGGGAATAGGGTTGGGATTAGGGTTAGGGGTGTGTCAGGGTTAGAGGTGTGGTTAGGGTTACTGTTGGGATTAGGGTTAGGGGTGTATTTGGATTAGGGTTTCAGTTATAATTGGGGGGTTTCCACTGTTTAGGCACATCAGGGGCTCTCCAAACGCGACATGGCGTCCGATCTCAATTCCAGCCAATTCTGCGTTGAAAAAGTAAAACAGTGCTTCTTCCCTTCCGAGCTCTCCCGTGTGCCCAAACAGGGGTTTACCCCAACATATGGGGTATCAGTGTACTCAGGACAAATAGGACAACAACTTTTGGGATCCAATTTCTCCTGTTACCCTTGGGAAAATACAAAACTGGGGGCTAAAAAACAATTTTTGTGGGAAAAAAAGATTTTTTATTTTCACGGCTCTGCGTTATAAACTGTAGTGAAACACTTGGGGGTTCAAAGCTCTCACAACACATCTAGATGAGTTCCTTAGGGGGTCTAGTTTCCAAAATGGTGTCACTTGTGGGGGGTTTCTACTGTTTAGGTACATTAGGGGCTCTGCAAACGCAATGTGACACCTGCAGACCATTCCATCTAAGTCTGCATTCAAATGGCACTCCTTCCCTTCCGAACCCTCCCATGCGCCCAAACAGTGGTTCCCCCCACATATGGTGTATTATCGCACTCAGGACAAATTGGGCAACAAATTTTGGGGTCCACTTTCTCCTGTTACCCTCGGGAAAATACAAAACTGGGGGCTAAAAAATAATTTTCGTGGGAAAAATTTTTTGTTTTATTTTTACGGCTCTCCATTATAAACTTCAGTAAAGCCCTTGGTGGGTCAAAGTGCTCACGACACATGTAGATAAGTTCCTTAGGGGGGTCTACTTTCCAAAATGGTGTCACTTGTGGGGGGTTTCTACTGTTTAGGTACATTAGGGGCTCTGCAAACGCAATGTGACACCTGCAGACCATTCCATCTAAGTCTGCATTCAAATGGCACTCCTTCCCTTCCGAACCCTCCCATGCGCCCAAACAGTGGTTCCCCCCACATATGGTGTATCATCGCACTCAGGACAAATTGGGCAACAAATTTTGGGGTCCACTTTCTCCTGTTACCCTCGGGAAAATACAAAACTGGGGGCTAAAAAATAATTTTCGTGGGAAAAATTTTTTGTTTTATTTTTACGGCTCTGCATTATAAACTTCTGTGAAGCACTTGGTGGGTCAAAGTGCTCACCACACCTCTAGATAAGTTCCTTAGGGGGTCTACTTTCCAAAATGGTGTCACTTGTGGGGGTTTCAATGTTTACGCACATCAGGGGCTCTCCAAACGAAACATGGCGTCCCATGTCAATTCCAGTCAATTTTGCATTGAAAAGTCAAATGGCGCTCCTTCGCTTCCGAGCTCTGCCATGCGCCCAAACAGTGGTTTACCCCCACATGTGGGGTATTGTCGTACTCAGGAAAAATTGTACAACAATGGTTGGGGTCCATTTTCTCCTGTTACCCTTGGTAAAATAAGACAAATTGGAGCTGAATTACATTTTTTGTGAAAAAAAGTTAAATGTTCATTTTTATTTAAACATTCAAAAAATTCCTGTGAAGCACCAGAAGGGTTAATAAACTTCTTGAATATGGTTTTGAGCACCTTGAGGGGTGTAGTTTTTAGAATGGTGTCACACTTGGGTATTTTCTATCATATAGACCCCTCAAAATGACTTCAAATGAGATGTGGTCCCTAAAAAAAAATGGTGTTGTAGAAATGAGAAATTGCTTTTAACCCTTATAACTCCTTAACAAAAAAAAATTTTGGTTCCAAAATTGTGCTGATGTAAAATAGACATGTGGGAAATGTTACTTATTAAGTATTTTGTGTGACATATCTCTGTGATTTAATTGCATAAAAATTCAAAGTTGGAAAATTGCGAAATTTTCATAATTTTCGCCAAATTTCCGTTTTTTTCACAAATAAACGCAGGTACTATCAAATAATTTTTACCATTGTCATGAAGTACAATATGTCACGAGAAAACAATGTCAGAATCACTGGGATCCGTTGAAGCGTTCCAGAGTTATAACCTCACAAAGGGACAGTGGTCAGAATTGTAAAAATTGGCCCGGTCATTAACGTGCAAACCACCCTTGGGGGTAAAGGGGTTAAATTAGCTAAGTGTACCCTCACTTTTTCTCTGTTTATGGATAGTGTGGATTCTTTTATTCCTTCCATGGCACTGTGAAGATCAGTTGATGTTACAATTAACATAGTAACATAGTATTTAAGGTTGAAGGAAGACTTTAAGTCCATCTAGCCTAACATGTTGATCCAGAGGAAAGCAAAAAAAAACCTATGCGGCAAACAGTAAGCTCCACATTGAGAAAAAAAATCCTTCCCGACTCCACATACAGCAATCAGACTAGTTCCCTGGATCAACAACCTATCAAGGAATCTAATATGTATAACCTGTAACATTATATTTTTCAAGAAAAGCATCCAGTCCCTTCTTAAATTTTAGTAGTGAATCACTCATTACAACATCACACGGCAGAGAGTTCCATAGTCTCACTGCTCTTACAGTAAAGAATCCGCGTCTGTTATTATGGTTAAACCTTCTTTCCTCCAGACATAGAGGATGTCCACTTGTCTCTGTCTCAGGTCTAAGAGTTAAAAAAATCATTAGAAAGGTCTTTGTACTGTCCCCTCATATATTTATACATTGTAATAAGATCATCCCTAAGCCTTCGTTTTTCCAAACTAAATAACCCCAAGTGTAATAACCTATCTTGGTATTGCAGACCCCCCAGTCCTCTAATAACCTTGGTCGCTCTTCTCTGCACTCGCTCTAGTTCAGCTATGTCTTTCTTATACATCGGAGACCAGAGCTGTACACAGTATTCTAAGTGTGATCGCATTAGTGACATGTATAGAGGTAAAATTATGTTCTCCTCATGAGCATCTATGACTCTTTCAATGCATCCCATTATTTTATTTGTCTTTGCAGCAGCTGCCTGACACTGGCCACTAAATGTGAGTTTGTCATCCACTCATATACCTAGGTCATTTTCAGTGACAGTTTTGCCGAGTGTTTTACAATTAAGCACATAATTTTACATCTTATTTCTTCTGCCCAAGTGCATGACCTTACATTTATCTCAATTAAAGCTCATTTGCCATTTATCAACCCAAGTTTCTAGTTTACATAAATCTTCCTGCAATATTAAATTGTCCTCTTCTGTATTCATTACCCTGCAGAGTTTAGTGTCATCTGCAGATATTGAAATGCTACTCTGTATGCCCCCTACAAGATCATTAACAAATATGTTAAAAAGGAGCGGCCCAACACTGACCCCTGCAGTACCCCACTGCTAACCGCGACCCAGTCCAAATGTGCTCCATTAATAATCACCCTTTGTTTCCTATCTCTGAGCCAGCTCTTGACCCACTTTCACATATTTTCCCTTATTTTATGTGGCACCCTATCAAAAGCTTTTGAAAAGTCCATATACACCACGTTCATTGCATTTCCTTGGTCCAGTCTAGAACTTACCTCTTCATAGAAGCTTATCAGAATAGTCTGACAGGAACGGTCCCTCGTAAACCCATGTTGATATTGGGTCATGAGTTATTCTTCTTCAGATACTCCAGCATAGCATCTCTTAGAATGCCCTCCAGGAATTTACCCACAGTAGAGGTTAAGCTTACAGGCCTATAATCTCCGAGTTCAATTTTTGTCCCCTTTTTGAATATTGGCACCACATTTGCTATACACCAGTCCTGTGGTACAGACCCTGTTATTATGGAGTCTCTAAAGATTAAAAATAATGGTCTATCAATGACTGTACTTAATTCCTGCAGTACTCCGGGGTGTATCCCATCCGGGCCCGGGGATTTGTCAACTTTAGTGATTTTTAGATGCTGCCGTACTTCCTGTTGGGTTAAGCAAGTGACATTTAATGGAGAATTTTTGTTATCACTGTTCATGTTGTCCGTCATGGGATTTTCTTGTGTAAATACCGTTGAAAAAAAGTCATTTAGCATATTGGCCTTTTCCTCATCCACCATTTTACAAAAACTATTTTTAAGGGGGCCAGCAATATAATTTTTTAGTTTCTTACTATTATGTAGTTAAAGAATATTTTGGGATTATTTTTACTCTTTCTGGCAACGAGTCTTTCTGTCTCAATCTTTGCTGCCTTGATTTGCTTTTTACAGAATTTATCTAATTTTCTGTATTTATTTAATGCCTCATCACTACCTACTTGCTTTAATTCTTTAAACGCTTTCTTTTTGTCACTTATTGCGCCCCTTACAGCTTTATTTAGCCATATTGGTTTCCTCCTATTAATAGCATGTTTATTCCCATAGCGTATATACTGTGCACATGTCCTATTCAGGATGCTAATAAACGTCTCCCATTTTCTTTGTGTATTTTTATGTCTCAGGATATCGTCCCAGTTAATTGCACCAAGATCCTCTCTCATCCGTTGGAAATTTGCCCTTCTGAGGTTTAGTGTCCTTGTAACCGTTCTTCTACACATCTTTTTAAAGGATACATTAAAACTTATTATTTTGTGATCACTATTCCCCAAGTGACCCCCAACCCTTATTTTTGATATGCGGTCTGGCCTGTTGGTTAATATTAGGTCTAGCAGTGCCCCCCTTCTTGTTGGGTCCTGAACCAGTTGTGAAAGGTAATTGTCTCTCATAGTTGTTAAAAACCTATTACCTTTGCTGGAACTGCAGGTTTCTGTTCCCCAATGTATTTCAGAGTAGTTGAAGTCCCCCATAATAATGACTTCTCCTTGTGTCGCAGCTTCATATATTTGCTTAACGAGGATATTCTCCGTTGCTTCCATTATTTTTGGAGACTTATAACAAACCCCTATCAAGAATTCATTATTTTTTCCCCCTCTCCTTATCTCTACCCACATTATCATTAGATTCACATATACTATCACGCAGGATGGGTTTTAAGGATGATTTTACATATAAACACACTCACCCCCCTCGCTTATTTGTATGGTCATTTCTGAACAGACTATACCCCCGTAAGTCAACAGCCCAGTCATGGCTGTCGTCCAGATATCCCCACCATATCATAATTATGTTCCAACAAAATTAATTCTAATTCCTCCATTTTGTTGGAGAGACTTCTGGCATTAGTACACATGCACTTTATGTATCTCACTCTATTCTTTCCTATAATATTAACTGTACTAGCCCCACCCCCATGACACACTCAATTTATTTGTGCCCAGGTCACTATCTGCACTATCTTTACCTCTTATAAAATGAATTCCCTCCCTCTCAATCCCTAGTTTAAACACTCCTCCAACTTTGTAGCTTTCTTAGAGAACACAAATGTGTTCAAATAGGAATTTAAAAGTTTGGCCTTTCCAACATCATTTTTGACCACTTGACCCCTTTCATCCTGAACTGAAAAAAACCTAAAGCATCTTTGATTTTTCTTTTGACATACCCCTAAAATCCTTTTTTACTGCTTTTGGTCTCCCTTGCAAGTCTTACTTCATTACTGAAGTAACCCTTGCCCTACATTCCCTGCAAACAGCATTATATTCTTATTTAGATGTGCCCCCTCTTTCCATTTGATATACATTTCTTTTTTCATTTTTAACAAATAATTAACATCTATGTTTGTCCACCCTGCTGTCTTTAAATGCTTCTAATTCTTCCTTCTTTTCGGGATTGTTACCGATGGTGTGGTGAGAATTTCATTTAGCAAACTATCCCATTGTTCTCGGCCTTTTCTGTACTTTAGAACATCCAGCCTTTGGAACTTTCTGACCCTCTTTCTATGTCCATTAAAATCTGCCTTTCTGAAGTCCAACCTTAACTCCTGACATCCGACGTACTATCCAGTCCATGTGCTCTGGGCCCGTCTGACTATGGATGGGATAGTACGTCGTAGCCGATCAGCCGTGCACACGGGTGGTGTGTGGCCGATCGGGGCCGAGTGTCAGCTGATTAAGACTTACGTTGAAACGCATTAGTAATCGCTGCTTATAATGATAGATTATGCACAGTGTTGTATTAGTCTGGTTCTCAAAAAAATTTTTTGAGGTGTACCATATGGGAAGATATTTTTAATATATACAAATAAATGTTTAATTTTTAAAGAAACCCCTGTTTTCCAGCTGGAATTCATCTGCTTCTTTCAAATATCTGGAAAGTTAAAATCTCCCATGATCACTATGTCATACTTTTTTGAGATCAGAGACATCTGATGTAAAAAGAGTTTTAGTGCCCTTTCTGTTCTTCTCTCCTTGAAATCTTACACAAACAGTTTCTACAGAGATACCAGTCTCTGAAGCTTGGATCTCTGTGGAGATATAAGTTTTCTAAGCACACAATGCAACACCTCCTCCCCTCTTGTTAATCCTTTTTCTAATAAATAAGTTGTAGCCTTCGAGATTTGTATTCCAAGCATGTGTATTATCCCACCAAGGTTCTGTGATGCCTATGACATCATATCTCTCTTTCTCTCCGCTCTAATTCTACTTTTTGTTTCCTATGCTATGTGCATTTGTAAATATGCATTTTAATTTGTAGCTGGTTTCTCTTGCGCCTCTATTTTCATTCAGAGTTTGTTGTTTTTGTTCTTACTTTACACTTCTAATAGCAGGGCTCTCAAAAGAATTTGTTAGCTGCATATTTCCCATCCCACATTGCTCTAGTTTAAAGCTCTCCTGATGAGTGTAGCAAAGCATCTACCAAATATGTGTTTTCCTGTTTTCATAAGATGCAACCCATCTCTAGCAAGGAGTCTATCATACAGTTAATTCACTCCATGGTCAAGAAACCATACAAGAAAGTCACACTGCGTGTGGGGGAACTGAGGGGACAACATATATTTGGGGAGGCTATGGAGGCTATAGTACTCTGTGTGGGGTTTTGATATTGTGTGAATAGGTAGTGGGTAAATCATACTGTTTGTGGGTGATCTATGGGGACATCATATGGTGTGCGGCCACTTTTTTGGGAATCATACTGAGTTGGAGGCTGTGGAGGCTATTGTACTGTTATGGGGGCTGTGTTAAGTATTATACTTTGGAGATCAGTGTAAGGACATACTTCATTGGGGGCACTGTGACAGCATCATAATGTGAAGGGCACTGTGCATGCATTATACTCTGTTGGGGAGCACGGTGGCAGGATCATTCTGCATGTGGGGATACTATGAGGCCAAATTGTGTGCGCGTACTCACTGTAAGAGTATCATACGGTGCAGTGAGCAGGTGGCATTACAGTCTCTGTGGGGCAAAAAAGAGGGTACTGTAGAGCGTTAGCACTCTAAGGGACTTCAATTGGGTCAAAATTATTGTGTTTACGCCACAGTACATGTTGTTCTATTTTTCTTTTCTACGGTGCCAATATTTTTTGGGGGTGGGGTGGGGTAGAAAAAGGAAGGTTCAATAAGTACTTTTGCTATGGAGTCCCTTTGCTATGGAGTCCCATGGTTTCTTCATATGTTCCTCTCTTAAAGGGACACTGTCACCTGAATTTGGAGGGAACAATCTTCAGCCAGGAGGCGGGGTTTTGGGGTTTTTGATTCATCCTTTCCTTACCCGCTGGCTGCATTATTGGATTGAAGTTCATTCTCTGTCCTCCATAGTACATGCAATCTTGCCTTGCCCAGGCGTGTACTACGGAGGACAGAGAATGAACTTCAATCCAATATTGCAGCCAGCATGCAGCCAGCGGGTAAGGAAAGGGTGAATCAAAAACCCCAAAACCCCGCCTCCATGGCTGAAGATTGTTCCCTCCAAATTCAGGTGACAGTGTCCCTTTAAGTGTATGCCCTTCCCCTAAAGATTAATTCTCCTTTTGAGAATAAAATGCTGCCTGCTTTGTTTACTTTGATGTGACAACACAGGATGATTTCTTGGTAACTGGCTTGGTTTTTAGAATAGGGTCCATGATGACTCATGCAGATAAACAGGTCTAAGTCAAAAATTTCATTTTATGGGCTAGTTGAATAATTTTCACTAGTAATTTAATCTTAATTTTACTATTGTAATGGTAAAAGACAAATTTGAAAGACATTGAAAGAAGTGAGGAGTTATTTTTTAAAGATTGTTTTTTAAAACATTTTCACCCCTTTATTTTTTAAAATCACAGTAATTTCAAAAATGTGGAAAAAAACAATTTCCAATGATATTTTGGATAGCTGAGAAAAACGTTTTTTAATTTCTTAGGCCAAAAAATTCTGGGCTAACATAAAGCTACATTTCTTGGATCTATTTTTCTTTTTTTTTTATTATTATTATTATTATTATTATTATTGTAATCTTAAAACCATCTGGTTATTTAACTATATGTAATGAATAGCCTGTCTGGATTATTCACTGGAAAGTTACACTAGAACTTAGAATATTTACTTACACTCTCTTAGTCAGCAAAACATGAGCCAACACATGCTGTGACATCAGTGGCTGCTGCTGCAGCAATCAGTGACACAAACATTCATTTTCTCCACAGGCACAGATACTAGTAGAAATGTGTAAGTTTTCTAAGTAATTGGAGGCCAGAGTAGAAAACATGGATATAAATATACAGAGGCATGTAAAAGTTTGGGCACCCCTGGTCCAAATTACTGCTATTGTAAACAGTAAACAGTAAAGTTGAGGATGAAATTAGCTGTAAAAGGGGTAAAGGTAAAGATGACACATTTCCTTTGTATTTTAGGCAAAAATATTTTTATTGCCATTTTTTACATTTTAAAAATTACAAAAAGGAAAATGGGACGATGCAAAACTTTGGGAACCCTTGGAGATTTTCACGTTCACATAACTTTGGCCAAGGTTTCAGACTGTTATTAGCCTGTTAGGTCACATGGCCACAATCAGGAAATAGCAGCGCTTTGGACGCATCGTGTTTTTGCTGTGACCAAAACGATGCATTCAGCCACGCAGTTAAATCCAGAAGTGTTTATTGAACAATGCAAATTTACCGCATCCAATACATTCTATTGTGGAAATTTCTGTTGCGGAGACACTAGTTTCTAGACATGCTGCGGCTTGTAAACTCAGACTACGTGGGTGAGTTTATGCAGCGTCAAATAGCACAGTGGGCATGGGATTTCTATAAATCCCATCCTTAGTGCTTATATTATAGAACGCTGCATTTTGGACGCAGTGAAGGTGAGCTGCGTCCAAACACTGCTATTCCTGATCGTGTGCACATACCCTTAGGGTTATAGCTTGTTCACTATCATCGTTAGGAGAGGCCAGGTTATGGAAATTTTCCAGCTTTATGAAAACCTCACCTCCTCTAATTTTGTACAAAAATCAGCAGCCATGGGTTCTTATAAGCAGCTGCCTAGCATAATGAAAATGAAATTGGTGGACAATGGCACACAAAGCAAAATAAAGCCATAAGAACATGGCAAAGCATTTTCAAGTTGTTCTTTCTGCAAAATTTGAGTGAGAAGTGCTCATTGGATTGCTGGAGAGGCAAATCAGAACCCTGGCTTGACTGAAAATAGCCTTCAGAAAGATTTGGCAGACTCTGGAGTTGTGGTACATTGTTCTACTGTTCAGAGACAACTGTACAATTATGGCCTAATGGTAGAGTCATGAGAAGAAAACCTCTCCTGTGTCCTCACTATAAAATTCAGCATCAGAAGTATGCAAAAGAACACCTAAACAAGCCTGGTGCATTTTAGAAACAAGTCCTGTGGACCGATGAGGTTAAAATAGAACTATTTGGCTACAATGAACAAAGGTACAGTATGTGTGGAGAAAAAGGGTAAAGAATTTCAGGAAAAGAACATCTCTGTAACTAATAAGCATGGGGGTGGATCAACCATGCTTTGGGGCTGTGTTGCAGTTATTGGCACGGGGAACATTTCTCGTGTAGAGAGAAGAATGGATTCAATGAAAAGAGGATGGCTTCTACAAAGGGATAATGATCCTAAACACAAGTTAATATCTACAATGGCTTTACAATGGCCCTTACAGTCCCCTGATCTACACATAATTAAAAATGTGTGGCTAGACCTCAAAGTAGCAGTGCATGCAAGAAAACCCAGGAATCTCACATAACTGGAAGAATTTTATAAAGAATAATGGATGAAAATCCCTCAAACAAGAGTTGAAAGACTCTTGGCTGGCTGCAAAAAGAATTTACAAGCTGTGATACTTGCAAGAGGGGGTGCTACTAGGTACTAACCGTGAGGGTGCCCAAACTTTTGCATCCAACCATTTTCCTTTTATTAATTTTAACATGCAAAACAATTGCAATATATATATATATATATATTTGCCTAAAATGCAAAGTAAATGTGTCAAATTTAACTTAAGCTCTTTTAGAGATCATTTAACCTTCAACTTGCTTAGGCTACTTTCACACTTGCATTTTCTGCTGTCCGTCGTGGTACAGCAAAATGACGTATCGGCGGACGTCATGAAAATAGGGGAAAAATGTGTGTGACACATCCAGTGTAATGACGGATGCGTCGTGCATACATTTCCGGGAATTAAAATGTCCGGGACGAGAGAGAGAGAGAACTTTTTCCCGGTCTTGAAAATCCTTCCGGTGATGCTCAGAGTGGAAAAACTGGATCCGTCGCTGGATTCCTGTGTGTGACGGTCAGCGACGGATCCTGCGTCCATAGGCTCCCATTGTAGCCGACGACGGGCAGCGCAGGATGCATCGCTGACCAATTTTCCGACGTGCACAAAAAACGTTCCTATGAACGTTTTCTCTGTACGACGGACCGCTATTTTACGACGGATACAGTGCAAGACGGATGAAACTGATGGCCATCCATCACAATTCGTCGCTAATGCAAGTCAATGGGAAAATGCAGGATCCTGCATTCACAAAAAATGACGGATTGTGACGGATTAAAAAAAAACGCAAGTGTGAAAGTAGCCTTAACTGTTCACAATAACAGTAATTTTGTCCAGGGGTGCCCAAACATGCCACTGCAATTAAATTTTATTTTCTTCAAAAAGTTTTTATTTTAAACTTATTTTCCCTCTTAGCTCCCTGTCAATTCACTTGTAACTGTAGGTCTTTCTAAACAAATCCACAATATACAATAGATGAAAAATGTGGAAAAGGTTTATTCACACAAAATATAGCACAAAATTGAATGAAAGTGCCCCTCCCACTAAAAATAAATGAAACAGAAAGAGGAATTATAATATATAGGTCCATGCCTTTTTCTGCGGTTGTAGTTAGTATATGGCATGGTCTGCCCTCTCTTTTTTACATGGGCGAGCTTGGTTCCACCTATTATTGCTTTCAGTTAACAGTCAGAGATTGTGGAAGGTGAGTTTTTTGCTCCTTTCACTTGGAGTTGGTGCTGTTTGGTGGCCATTGTTTCTGTGGTTTTGTGCTTTTAGGGTGGTGTGGCCTGATGTCATGTGGTCTTGCTGTGAGGCACCAGGTCACTGGCCCTGCTGGTGAAGAGTTGCTGTGGCAGTGATTGGTGCACAACTACGCTCCTTTAAGTCTATTATAATTTAGGAACACATAGAGGTTCATACAGTCAAACAGAATGTAACTTAAACTAAGAACCTCATGATCAGTTTTGTAAATTTTTGCCTAGGGGCATTACATCAACATATGATTTTTTATATATGGTCCATGTCTTCTTTCTACAGTTCTAGCACAATATAATATATTATGTAATTAGTGAGAGATAAAAATGATTATATACAATATATGCATAACTATGCAATTCTATATACAAATCTCACTGCGTTAACATAGTCAATAAACAGTAAATATACAACATTATGTGGGAAAAGAGTAACTCCACAGAACATAATGATATCAAAAGTATAATTGTCAGTAACAATAAGGATTACGCTTAAATAGCCCTCCAAAAATGTACAAAGAAAATATTCAGTGCTGGTGTGAAAACTGCAAACAGAAAAAAAGTATAAAAAGCCGTTATGAGGGGGCATGGCTTGCCTATGGCAGAATAAGCAGCAGAGAGAGCTCCATCAGACGCTCAGCACAAACCAGAAGACAGAGAGACAAGAAAGAGGTCAACATCCACAGCAGCAACTCTAGAGGACGAAGGGGTAAACACATGCAATGGGTACACACCCACCAGTGTTACACAGTCATTGTGTATCAGTGTTACATTATATTAGGGCTAGGTTTCTCAAATACTGCCCAGAACATCTCTATGAATCTTCCAATATCGCGACTCTCAGGACTTCTATGCTCCTAAATGAGGTTTGTCCAAGTCAGGTCTCCATGTTGGAAAATTCTTTTGTTCCTGCAGAGATCAGTGATGACCCCTACAACCACATGGAAAGCTACTCAGATGCAACAGTGATGAGGAGTGCTGCAAAAGGCAAAACTCAGAGAGCTGGCCTGACGTGAGAAGGCACGATGACATGGGGCAGCGCTGAGAGTAGGCAAGCGAGTTACCATCGTGACATTCAGTGCGTCATCATGATGTGTTCAGCAACACCACGACATACTGAAACCTGGTAAAGCACAGAGAGGGTCAAAGATGCTGGGACATCGGAAGCAGGACCAGTGCACCTGGACAAGTAAGGGCCAGGGCGAGACAAGTATAATTTTTTTTAACCCTTTTACAGCCATTTAGAGTTTAACATGCTTCTCTTTCTAGTAATCTTATGGATGGGTCTGTCTTTGATAAATGCCAGACGTATGTTACTTGTCTGGCTACATTGTGCCAAGTGTAAAGTTTGGTGGAAGAAACAGAATGCTGTGGAGTTTTTAAGGGGATGACCTTTTTCTGTTTGGAGAAGGCCCTTTTCTGTTTCAGCATGACTGTGCCCCAATGCAAAAAGCAAGGTCCATAAAGACATGGTTGGGGGCAGTTTGATGTGCAAGAACTTTATTGGTCGCATGGAGTCTTGACCTCAACACCATCGAATACCTTTGAGATGAACTAGATTGGAGATTGTGAGATGGGTCCTCTTATCCAACATCAGTATCTAAATAAATGCTTTTCTGGATGAATGAGCAAAAATTCCCAACAATACACACCAAAAATCTTATAGAAAGTCTTCCCAGAAGAGCGGATGCTGTTTTAGCAGCATCCTGGGTATTAGCGCCATGTTAATGCTTATGGATGTGAAATGGAATGTTATGAAAGCTCCTCTAGGTGTAATGTTTAGATGTCCCAATATAAATACAAATGTCCATATAGCATATGAAGATTCCTGACCATTACAACTACATCATATGAGGTGGTGTGGATACTAAATAATGTAGCCCATTCTAAATAATGAGCACTAATATGCTGGCCTACCTTTTTTTAGGCAATAACCACCTCTACGTTTCTTGGAATGTGCTCCATATAATTTTGGAGATTTAGTAGATCACAAATTTTAAATCAGAAACTCTGACTTGTGGTAAAGTTGGCTGCTTATGACAGCGCCATGCATGAAGTGCCTTGTCAACAGGCTCTTCAGTATAACCTATGCTACTACAAATTATCTATAGAGATTGCAGGGCTGTCTTCTTTTCCTATACATTAGTTCACAATGGGTGTGGTTGACACCTAAACAATTTGGAGGGGATTTTCCTATGTTTTTGGTTATAGACTATAGGCTACAACTCCTCTCATAATATATTCTCTAAAACATGGTTTTACTTGCTGGAATTTAGGTCCTCAGTGGATTACCTTGACCTTTTTGGGGAAGGGTAAGCTTACACTTCAGGATATTCTCTGATGTTCCCCTCTCCTCACCCTCTCTCCCTCATACCCCTCCCCTCATTCCCCTTGTCTTATAAGTAGCTCTGTTTTTGAGTTCTCACTGCTTCTTCTTTTCTCTTTTACCATTCCTCGTCATTAATTTATTTGGGCAGGTAATGATTCAATAGTCAAGTACGAGTCATCATCTTACTGTTATATTCTAAAAACGTTGATTCAATGAATAATTAGCAATTATTTTGTGGAATATATTTTTCTCTTTTGGTCATGTTCGATTCATTACAGGAGTAACAATAGTAACTTCTGTTATGATATGCATTTGTTTTTCCTTTTCAAAACTCAATAAAGTTACATTTATGTATAAAAAAAGAATATAGGCTATACACAGCCTTTTTTGTTCACTTAAACCATATTAAAAAACAAACAAAAACAAAAGGGGCCAATGACATCACATTGAAATCTAACATTTTTTAATGTTACGATGTGTCCACTAACTAAAGCTAGAACAATAGATTAATAGTCCTGATGTGCTCTGCAATAGGCCTCATTCTAACGCAAGTTTTTCACTGATGCCAGTTGATTTGGGGAAGGTTGTAAAGCCTACATCAGTTTGAGGTTTTTTTTTGCGTATGAGAAAAACGAATGACTCACTGAAGGTAAAAAAAAACAAACAAACCATAAATACTGTCAGAAAAAAATATCGATCCAGCACACCAATAAAAATTGGTCCATTTTTACATACTTGGTTAGAACATTGTTTACCAGTAGTGACGCTTGTGTCTCATATAACCACTAGATGGCAGTATATTCCCATGCAGAAAATCAACTACGTAAAACAAGACAAACGCCTACCAGAGCAATACACATGAAAGCTAGTTTTCTGATATCACTCCTCAAATTATTTTGCCTTTTGACATAAAGGAATATACATAGCTTTTTTAGTTAACACGGTACCATGATATATTTTTCACTGTACATACAATGCTTTTAGGGAAAATGTCATGGCTGATTAGCTTCTGATTAAACTCCTCATTTAATTAATATAGCCCATTCGTGATTGGTCATTTTTTGCATACTGTAAGTTTGTCTTATTTTCCATAACTACCTGATGATACAGAATTTTTATAGTTGCATGGCTAACAAGCCTCCCAGACCTTCGCCCATGTCTTTCAGTCAATTCTAAAAATGTATTGACTTCCACAGCGAATAGCCTGTGCCTGAGCTCTTCTTAGCATCTGTAAGAAATAATAAAGCTTATTATGGCTGTCATACCTGACCTCAGGTGTAGTAAGAGTGAACAGGGAATATGTGTCCTTATGTCGGGAATTCAGAAAGCCACACAGTGCAGAATCAAATTAGTTTTATTGTGCTAACGGTTCACTGAACTTATTTATTTAATATCTTAATATCATGAAATATGTGTCAAATAATTAAGACATAATAATGCTTAGTAACGGATCTGTTAAACGGATCGCAATAACGCGATGTAAACATAGCCTTACATATCTGGTGGACATGTCCCAAGTTAGTCTGCTTTTAGTCCAAGATATGTTCTATTTTCTTGCCTATTCCTTAA
Source organism: Ranitomeya imitator (assembly GCF_032444005.1). Taxonomy (NCBI): domain Eukaryota; kingdom Metazoa; phylum Chordata; class Amphibia; order Anura; family Dendrobatidae; genus Ranitomeya; species Ranitomeya imitator. Next base: position 264,577,785 of record NC_091286.1, read on the forward strand.
CCCATTATCTACCAATGTCCTTTTTTTTGGGACGCCTAATCTTTTACTTCTAGCAACTAAGATTTTATCATTTTTATAATTAGGTTAAATTTTTTGTGTTGTGTTTGTAAAATGAATGTTTGTAAAATAGGAAATCATGTCATTGTCATTTTTAATTGAAAATTGGGACGCCCTTTTCTGAAAAATCCGTAAAATGAAAATTTTTCATTTGGCAAGTAATGGGTTAATTTCCTTATCAGTCTCCTGAAAAACCATTGGGAAGACCTGATTCATATTACAACTGCTCAACTAACTTCTGCTCAATTTAGACTGCTGTCATTTGTTTTCCTTTCTGCTCAACAGACAACTGCAATAGCCAAACTTTTAAGCACAGATGGCTAGAAACATTGATTATCCTTTGATACACTCCGTGTTGGATTTACGTCTTATAATGTATTCCACTGGTTTAATGGACAACTCTCTGGTTGACGCTATTTTTTTATTTTGTAATTAGCAAAGTCGATTAATCTAGTTAAGATCTGTAAGCATTCCCTTAAAACACAGAATAATTTGCATAGACTTGCACCAGTATTACTTTTAGAAATGCAAGTTACAATTGTGTTGTGGATTCTGTTTTTGGGCTCCCTCTGGTGGTTACAGATGGTACTGGGTGACTTGTGTTTTCTGCGGTCTCTTGTGTCCACCTGTTCTATCAGGATATGGGAGTTTCCTATTTAACCTGGCTTTCTTGTCATTTCCTCGCCGGCTATCAATGTAATCAGTGTGTCTTGTTACCTCTGCTTTCCGCTTCTGTAATCTTCAGGACAAGCTAAGTTTATGATTTTCCTGTTCCACGTTTTGCTTAATTTTTGTCTAGTCCAGCTTGCAGATATGTGATTCCTTTTTGCTGGTTGCTCTAGTGGGCTGATATTACTCCTCATGTTCCATGAGTTGGCACATGAGTTCAAGTAATTTCAGGATGGTTTTTTTGTAGGGTTTTTCGCTGACCGCGCAGTTCACTTTTGTATCCTCTGCTATCTAGCTTTAGCGGGCCTCATTTTGCTGAATCTGTTTTCATAACTACGTATGTGCTTTCCTCTCATTTCACCGTCATTACATGTGGGGGGCTGCTATTTCTGTGGGGTGTTTCTCTGGAGGCAAGAGAGGTCTGTGTTTCTTCTAATAGGGGAAGTTAGTCCTTCGGCTGGCGCGAGACGTCTAGGAATCATCGTAGGCACGTTCCCCGGCTACAGCTAGTTGTGTGTTTAGGTTCAGGATCGCGGTCAGCTCAGTTTCCATCACCCTAGAGCTTGTTTTGTTTTTTGTGCTTGTCCTTTTGTGATCCCCTGCCATTGGGATCATGACAGTATAGCCGGACCAAAAGTGGTAATCGTATTGGCTGAAGTAGGAGGAAAAGTATTCTGAGGAAGTTTTCTTTTTTTTTTCCCCTCAGAGTTTGCTGCCTAGCCTTAATTGCAGCCTGGCTGCATCTTACCTCCTCTTAATCCTTGAATGGCTCTGACCTCAGCTGTTTATCATGGACGTTCAGAGTTTGGCTTCCAGCCTGAATAATCTTGCTGCTAAGGTTCAAAATATACAAGATTTTGTTGTACATGCTCCTATGTCTGAACCTAGAATTCCTATCCCAGAGTTTTTTTCTGGAGATAGATCTAGTTTTCTGAATTTTAGGAACAATTGCAAGTTGTTTCTTTCTTTGAAATCTCGCTCCTCTGGAGACCCTGCTCAGCAAGTCAAAATTGTTATATCTTTCCTGCGGGGTGACCCTCAGAATTGGGCATTTGCATTGGCACCAGGGGATCCTGCGTTGCTCAATGTGGATGCGTTTTTTCTGGCATTGGGTTTACTCTATGAGGAACCTAACCTAGAGATTCAGGCTGAAAAAGCTTTATTGGCTCTCTCTCAGGGGCAAGATGAAGCAGAAATATATTGTCAGAAATTTCGGAAATGGTCGGTGCTTACTCAGTGGAATGAGTGCGCCCTGGCTGCAAGATTCAGAGATGGCCTTTCTGAGGCCATTAAAGATGTTATGGTGGGGTTCTCTGCGCCTACAGGTCTGAATGAGTCTATGACTATGGCTATTCAGATTGATCGGCGTTTACGGGAGCGCAAACCTGTGCACCATTTGGCGGTGTCTTCTGAACAGGCACCTGAGACAATGCAATGTGATAGAATTCAGTCCAGAAGTGAATGGCAAAACTATAGGCGGAAAAATGGGTTGTGTTTTTATTGTGGTGATTCAGCTCATGTTATATCAGCATGCTCTAAACGCACAAAAAAGGTTGATAAGTCTGTTGCCATTAGTACTTTACAGTCTAAGTTCATTCTGTCTGTGACTCTGATTTGTTCATTATCAGCCATTTCCGTCGATGCCTATGTGGATTCAGGCGCTGCCCTGAGTCTTATGGATTGGTCATTTGCTAACCGCTGTGGGTTTAGTCTGGAGCCTCTGGAAGTCCCTATTCCTTTGAAAGGAATTGACTCTACACCTTTGGCTATGAACAAACCTCAGTACTGGACACAAGTGACCATGCGTATGACTCCCGTTCATCAGGAGGTGATTCGCTTCCTGGTACTGTATAATTTACATGATGTCTTAGTGCTTGGTCTGCCATGGTTACAAACTCATAACCCAGTCTTGGACTGGAAAACGATGTCTGTGTTAAGCTGGGGATGTCAGGGGGTTCATGATGATTCACCTCCGATTTCTATCGCTTCATCTACTTCTTCTGAGGTTCCTGTATTTTTGTCTGATTATCGGGATGTTTTTGAGGAGCCTAAGCTCAATTCGCTTCCTCCTCACAGGGATTGCGATTGTGCTATAGATTTGATTCCTGGCAGTAAATTTCCTAAAGGACGTTTGTTCAATCTGTCAGTGCCAGAGCATACTGCTATGCGGGATTATGTTAAGGAGTCATTGGAAAAGGGACATATCCGTCCATCTTCGTCCCCTTTGGGAGCAGGTTTTTATTTCGTGGCCAAAAAAGATGGTTCCTTGAGGCCTTGTATAGATTACCGTCTTTTGAATAAGATTACAGTCAAATATCAGTATCCTTTGCCATTGTTGACTGATTTGTTCGCTCGCATTAAGGGGGCTAAATGGTTCACTAAGATTGATCTTCGGGGTGCGTATAATCTTGTGCGGATAAAGCAGGGTGATGAGTGGAAAACCGCATTTAATACGCCTGAGGGCCATTTTGAGTATTTGGTGATGCCTTTTGGACTTTCTAATGCTCCTTCTGTCTTCCAGTCCTTTATGCACGATATTTTCCGTGAATATCTGGATACATTTATGATTGTGTATTTGGATGATGTTTTGGTTTTTTCTGATGACTGGGAGTCCCATGTTCAGCAGGTCAGGAAGGTGTTTCAGGTCCTGCGGGCCAATTCTTTGTTTGTAAAAGGTTCAAAGTGTCTCTTTGGAGTCCAGAAGATTTCTTTTTTGGGGTATATTTTTTCCCCTTCTACTATTGAGATGGATCCCGTCAAGGTTCAGGCTATTTGTGACTGGACGCAGCCTACATCTCTTAAGAGTCTACAGAAGTTCTTGGGCATTGCTAATTTTTATCGTCGTTTCATAACTAATTTTTCTAGTGTTATTAAGCCTTTGACGGATTTGACTAAGAAGGGTGCTGATGTTGCTGATTGGTCTCCTGCGGCTGTGGAGGCCTTTCAGGAACTTAAGCGCCGGTTTTCTTCTGCTCCTGTGTTGCGTCAGCCAGATGTTTCGCTTCCTTTTCAGGTTGAGGTTGATGCTTCCGAGATTGGAGCGGGGGCGGTTTTGTCGCAGAGAAGCTCCGATTGCTCAGTGATGAAGCCATGTGCATTCTTTTCTAGAAAGTTTTCGCCCACTGAGCGGAATTATGATGTTGGTAATCGGGAGCTTTTGGCCATGAAGTGGGCATTTGAGGAGTGGCGTCATTGGCTTGAGGGTGCTAGACATCGTGTGGTGGTCTTGACTGATCACAAAAATCTGATTTACCTTGAGTCTGCCAAGCGTCTGAATCCTAGACAGGCTCGTTGGTCACTGTTTTTCTCCCGTTTCGATTTTGTGGTTTCATACCTGCCAGGTTCAAAGAATGTGAAGGCGGATGCGCTTTCTAGGAGTTTTGTGCCTGACTCCCCTGGAAATTCTGAGCCCACTGGTATCCTTAGGGATGGGGTGATTTTGTCGGCTGTCTCCCCAGACTTGCGAAGTGCTTTGCAGGAGTTTCAGGCGGATAAACCTGATCGTTGTCCGCCTGAAAGACTGTTTGTTCCGGATAATTGGAAAAGTAGAGTCATCTCCGAGGTCCATTCTTCTGCGTTGGCAGGTCATCCTGGAATATTTGGTACTAGAGACTTGGTGGCCAGGTCTTTTTGGTGGCCTTCCTTGTCGAGGGATGTGCGTTCTTTTGTGCAGTCTTGTGAAGTTTGCGCTCGGGCTAAGCCTTGCTGTTCTCGGGCCAGTGGATTGTTGTCACCTTTACCTATCCCGAAGAGGCCTTGGACGCACATTTCCATGGACTTTATTTCGGATCTCCCTGTCTCTCAAAAAATGTCCGTCATCTGGGTTGTGTGTGACCGCTTTTCTAAGATGGTTCATCTGGTACCCTTGCCTAAGTTACCTTCCTCCTCTGAGTTGGTCCCTCTGTTTTTTCAGAACGTGGTTCGTTTGCATGGGATTCCGGAGAACATCGTTTCTGACAGGGGATCCCAGTTTGTGTCTAGATTTTGGCGGATGTTCTGTGCTAAGATGGGCATTGATTTGTCCTTTTCGTCTGCATTCCATCCTCAGACGAATGGCCAGACGGAACGAACTAATCAGACCTTGGAAACTTATTTAAGGTGTTTTGTTTCTGCTGATCAAGATGACTGGGTTACCTTTTTGCCGCTTGCCGAATTTGCCCTTAATAATCGGGCTAGTTCTGCTACCTTGGTTTCTCCTTTCTTTTGTAATTCGGGGTTTCATCCTCGTTTTTCCTCTGGTCAGGTGGAGCCTTCTGATTGTCCTGGAGTGGACATGGTGGTGGATAGGTTGCATCAGATTTGGAGTCATGTGGTGGACAATTTGAAGTTGTCCCAGGAGAGGGCTAAGCAGTTTGCTAATCGCCGTCGCCGCGTGGGTCCTCGACTTCGTGTTGGGGACTTGGTGTGGTTGTCTTCTCGTTTTGTTCCTATGAAGGTCTCTTCTCCTAAGTTCAAGCCTCGGTTCATCGGTCCCTATAGGATCTTGGAAATTCTTAACCCTGTGTCGTTTCGTTTGGATCTCCCGGCATCGTTTGCTATTCATGATGTGTTCCATCGGTCGTTGTTGCGGAAGTATGAGGTACCTGTTGTTCCTTCGCTTGAACCTCCTGCTCCGGTGCTGGTGGAGGGAGAATTGGAGTATGTTGTGGAGATCTTGGATTCTCGTGTTTCCAGACGGAAACTCCAATATTTGGTCAAGTGGAAGGGTTATGGTCAGGAGGATAATTCTTGGGTGGTTGCCTCTGATGTTCATGCTGCTGATTGGTCCGTGCATTTCATAGGGCTCATCCTGGTCGCCCTGGTGGTTCTCGTGAGGGTTCGGTGACCCCTCCTCAAGGGGGGGGTATTGTTGTGGATTCTGTTTTTGGGCTCCCTCTGGTGGTTACAGATGGTACTGGGTGACTTGTGTTTTCTGCGGTCTCTGGTGTCCACCTGTTCTATCAGGATATGGGAGTTTCCTATTTAACCTGGCTTTCTTGTCATTTCCTCGCCGGCTATCAATGTAATCAGTGTGTCTTGTTACCTCTGCTTTCCGCTTCTGTAATCTTCAGGACAAGCTAAGTTTATGATTTTCCTGTTCCACGTTTTGCTTAATTTTTGTCTAGTCCAGCTTGCAGATATATGATTCCTTTTTGCTGGTTGCTCTAGTGGGCTGATATTACTCCTCATGTTCCATGAGTTGGCACATGAGTTCAAGTAATTTCAGGATGGTTTTTTTGTAGGGTTTTTCGCTGACCGCGCAGTTCACTTTTGTATCCTCTGCTATCTAGCTTTAGCGGGCCTCATTTTGCTGAATCTGTTTTCATAACTACGTATGTGCTTTCCTCTCATTTCACCGTCATTACATGTGGGGGGCTGCTATTTCTGTGGGGTGTTTCTCTGGAGGCAAGAGAGGTCTGTGTTTCTTCTAATAGGGGAAGTTAGTCCTTCGGCTGGCGCGAGACGTCTAGGAATCATCGTAGGCACATTCCCCGGCTACAGCTAGTTGTGTGTTTAGGTTCAGGATTGCGGTCAGCTCAGTTTCCATCACCCTAGAGCTTGTTTTGTTTTTTGTGCTTGTCCTTTTGTGATCCCCTGCCATTGGGATCATGACACAATTGAGTCCATCTTTTTTTTCTACTTGATTTGGAGAAACATGCTGAAAATCAAAATAATGGACTTTTTCTTGGGGAAAAAAAGAGATTTTACATCAGCTCACCAAGATAACCCCAGGAAAGTTCTGAGTGCAGTTCATGGACAAACTCCAGGCTGGCTCCTGGGTAGACACACAAAAATTAAAAAGGTCCAGCATTCATAGTGAGAAAATGAAATCTTACTAGTGATGAGCGAATATACTTGTTACTTGAGGTTTCCCGAGCACGCTCAGGGGTCCTCCGAGTATTCTTTAGTGCTCAAAGATTTAGTTTTTATCGCCGCAGCTGAAAGATTTACATCTGTTAGCCAGCATAAGTACATGTGGGGGTTGCCTAGTTGCTAGGGAATCCTCACATGTAATCAAGTTGACTAGTAGCTGTAAATCATTCAGCTGCCGCAATGAAAACTAAATCTCCGAGCACTAAAAAATACTCGGAGGTCACCCGAGCGTACTCGGGAAATCTCGAGTAACAAGTATATACGCTCATCACTAAAACTTAAATTTATTTGGGCTTAAATAAAAAGAAAAGTGAGTTAAAGCCTAAATAGTGGCACAGATAGCATGGGGCACCAGGTCTATGCGTTTTGAGCCTAGCAGGGACTTGTAATCATGACTAAGTGTCCTTGCTGGACTCAAAATGCGTAGACCCGGTGTCATTATGCTATACATACTGCTATTTGTTTTTTAACTCCCTTTTTTCATGTAAATAAAACATAAGTTTTAATTTTGTCACTGCAGATGCAGGACCATTTGGTTAAAGGGAACCTGTCACTCCCAAAATCGATGGTGAGGTAAGCTCACCATCATCAGGGGCTTATCTACAGCATTCTGTAATGCTGTAGATAAGCCGCCGATGTTACCTGAAAGAGGAGAAAAAGAGGTTAGATTATACTCACCCAGGGGCGGTCCTGCTCCGATGGGTGTCTCAGGTCCAGAACAGCGCCTCCCATCTGCATTCCATGACGTTCTCTTCTGGTCTTCACGCCGCGGTTCCGGCGCAGGCGTACTTTGTCTGCCCTGTTGAGAGCAGAGCAAAGTACTGCAGTGTGCAGGCGCCGGAAAGGTCAGAGAGGCCTGGCGCCTGCGCACTGCAGTACTTTGCTCTGCCCTCAACAGGGCAGACAAAGTACGCCTGCGCCGCGGCGTGAAGACCAGAAGAGGACGTCACGGAATGAAAATAGGAGGCGCCGGAGTGGACCTGAGACACCCATTTGACCGCACTGCAGCGGGACCGCCCCTGGGTGAGTATAATCTAACCTCTTTTTCTCCTCTTTCAGGTTACATCGGGGGCTTATCTACAGCATTACAGAATGCTGTAGATAAGCCCCTGATGACGGTGAGCTTACCTCACCATCGATTTTGGGGGTGACAGGTTCCCTTTAAGGCAGAAGATACGAAGGGCATTCATTAAAGATTTCCCCTGACCCCACTTCTATTTATCACAGGACGATGAAACTGCACGTGTAATGATCTAATTCTCTATAGGTTACATGCCAATTTGCAACTCAGAACTGATAACGGTCTTGATTTTACAGGTGCTGAAGTGGTGTGTGGTTTGATAATGGACCCAGTGGAAAACAGAGCAGTCATCAAGTTCCTTTACTTGAAAGGCCGCACACCAAAGGAGACATTCGATGAGATTAAAGGGGTTTATGGTGATGATTCCCCATCATATGATGTAATCAAGAACTGGCATTGTCAGTTCAAATGTGGTCACACTTCGGTGCAAAGAGCTCCAATTCCAGGGTGACTCCACTCTGCTATTGATGAACACACCATCCAGTAAGTGGAGGTCGCCATTTTGGAAAATCACCACCTAACCATTCACCACCTAGCAAAAAAAGGCCAAGATTAGTGTGGGGTCTGTGGAAAAAATCATCCAAGACCATCTTCACACGCATAAGGTATCTGCTCGCTGGGTTCCCCATCTGCTCGCTGGGTTCCCCGACTGCTCACACCTTTCCAAAAGCAGGAATAAGTCAAATGCTCTCAGGCTCTATTGATGATGTACCATGGAAACCAGGAGGACTCAGTTCCTTGGCACTTTTCCCACTACCCCTTCTTGTAACATTTACCCAGCTGTTTACTTCTCTTTCCTGATCTTCCCCACCACCGTATCACTGACCCCCAGCCAGCACAAGGTCAGTAAGCTCTAAACTCCTCTCCAGGTTTGCAAAGCTTCTGAGTGTTGCCAGCTGCACATTTAGATCCATTACCTGGGCTTCCAATCATGTAACTCGCTTGCATCAAGTGCAGACATTTTCACCCTCAAACGGTTGTCCAAGGAATGCATACATCTCACAAGATGCACACCTGGTGGCATTGTCCATGGTGCACATCTTCAATGGGGATAACTGTACTGATAAAAGCAGAAAAAAAATAAACTATTGAAACTAGTAAGGAAAATACCAAACTATGCTCGTGTTAAACTATGAAATTACGTTTAACTATGGACTTATCTGCAACCTCAGACTTAATGACAGCCCTCACTCCCACTCAGCAGCCCTTGCTTAGAGTGTCTGGAACTTGTAGTCCACTCAGCAGCAGAGCACAGCACTACTGAGGACTGTGTGGATCTAGTCCACAGAGACCTTATAAACTTGTGTTTATACTCAGCAGCCAATCAAAGAAGTAGGGAAATCTGAAACCAATGAGGAAGAATGGGGTGTTGCTCTGACTACCTCAAGCTTCCTCTATACACTGTGGATGAGCTGTAGTTACAGATCACAGCTATCTCTGCACTAATGAATCTGAGGGTTTAAAAACGCATATGAGCAATCAGTCAGAAAAAGAAATAGCAAGTAAGCATCACCTATCGGTAATGTCTAGATAATCTAATACAACTTCTTATATTCCATTGGGCTAACTGAGCTAACTATAAGGTAATACGCAATATCTGACTCCAATATTACTACAAGTCAAATATTGCACTGATATTCATTTTATACCTTTATATTTTATATATCCTTTTATACATAGAGTCTTGCCTAAAAACATGGATAACATCACAGAGAACTAATTTTAAATGATTGCTTTAATGCTGTCACAATCGATTTGAAATCCATATCTTGCCATGAGTCTACCAGTCATGGCTTTTTATATCCTCAAAGTGATATCATAGAGAAAGTAGTATTCATTACACTTAAACACCTGCTACTCCGTTTCTGAGTCAATCATCTCATGTAATATAACAGAGGATGAAATGACGAAGCGCTACACTGCTGCAGGAAAAAGATCTCTCTCCACAACTCAAAGCAAAGACAGCAGGCAGTTATTAGGCATTACACACATTCATTGTATAGCAGAAGTAAAGATTTACTTTAGGAAAAGTATAGCAGTGTATAACGTTGGGTTCAGACTTTGTCTATAACCAGTTCAAGGCTGGGCCATATACCCCATTTCTGACCAGGCACATTTTCAGGATTTTACATATCTGCAGTCTAAAAAGAGCTGTCAATTTTTTTTTAATTTTTTTTTTTTACATTTTGATAGTGTTTATTTTTTTGTTGTTGCTAATATCAGGTAAAATTTGTGAAAAAAAAGGAATGGCAGCTCTGTTTTGTTACTTTCCTACATTTTATGTATTTAATTTTCATTTATTTCAAATATTGATTCCACTATAAAGTTATAAAAGTCCCAGTTATAAAAGAAGTCAGGTTAAAAATAAGTATTTAAATGTTGAAATCCCCCACAAAGATTTTTTTTTATAACAGAAGGACATAAAAATCGCACCGAAATAAGAAAGCAGTGCATGGACTGGCTGGCGGATCTCCCATGCAGCGCATGACAGCTGCTCAGAAATACTTGAAGATGTCATACTTAGATTGGGAGAGCCCTCGGACAGGCCGTGCACCGAGTTCTAATCTCGGTCCGATTTATACAGCCATTGACTACGCCTTTGCTGTGGAATTCAGCCTCTCGGCTGCATAGCAGATATGACTGGGTCTCATAGTACCAAGCAGCTCCTGCTATCTTCCTACACCCAGCAAGCACATGACCGCTGTGAGGAGGAAGTGGTGTCAGCGCCTCCTATTACTGTATGCACAGAACTTGCTTAGCACTGTATATAGAGCAATCAGGAAGGTAGAGGTTGTAGTAAACCGTTACTGCTATATCTATTGGGAGTCTGGCTATGTCTGTTGTGGTGCAACTGCTCTGGATGTTTACTGTCTATGGGAGGTCCAACAGTAATTGAAAAAAAAAACAAGCAAAAAAACTACAAAATTTGCATTTGACTTATCTCCTGCTCAGATTAGAAATAGGAAATAACTAGTTGCTGCTTTACTTTATGGTCTGGACCTAAACGATGTAAAGGCAGGTTCAGAATGATCCGGACTACAAAGCAAGCAGCTGTACAACAACGCAATTTTTTTTCAGATATATTCGAATAAGACACTGACACTGCTCATAGCTAATATGCCATAAGTGTCATACACATATATTTACGCTTTCCAATTACTAAGTAAAAGTGAACATAAAGTTTATAAGCAGTTGACTGCATTTTTTAATCAAATAAAAAATGAATATATCATTTATCCTCTATTCAATTCTAAATGCAAGCAAAAAAAGCAGTAAACAAAATAGGGACTTGAACGGAAAAGTCTGAAATCGTTTTGCCAGTTACATATAACTGAAAGAATTAAATTTTCTAAACAGCCAATTTGGATTATTACCATTGCTATTCATGACTTTTGTAAAACTGAAAGATTTCAGGTATTAAACGTAAAAAGTAGTTTATAGAAGTTTTGTGCATTAACATTAAAGAAAAGCATGTGCCAACTGATGTCCGTATTTGGACTCATAGTTCAATGTTTCATATTTTGGACCCTGACTTGTTGAAGTCAATGGCTACGTTCGGGGAATGTCATAATACCATTTTTGGGGTATTCAGACTTAAGTCAAGAATACAGAAAGCGTTCACATTGTATTTTGCTGCCCATTCAACACAAATTTATGACTTAACACACAACAAGACTCAAGTAAAATCAAATACATTTTATTTCAAACAAAAATACAAAATAAACACAACATATTTATAGCAATAACAGTCATTGAGACAGTAGAGGCCAGATAAAATGCTTATATTTGAAAATTAAGAAAGACTTCTGAGATGTTTGCAAAGGTAAAAAATAATCCGTAAAGCCAATATTTTGTAAAACTATTGTGGAGATATCTACATTATCTGGAGGTATATTTCTTTGAATACATGAAGAACATACACAAAACATGTGTATACTAAGTTTGTGGATATGCCTGAAAACTATATTACAGAGCAAGTGTATTAAACTAATTCCAGAAAAAAACACTGGGAATTATAACATTGTATAAGCAAGTAATCTACATAGCCAACCGATGGTAAACGCTCAAGCAAAGTCATCAGCAAAGTGAAATTCCTACATGGCTTCTTGGTAACTAACAATGCAAAAAATACATATTATGAGCAGACCAAGGCCAGATTTATAGATAAGGTTTATAGGTAAGGCACATTCCTGTGCTCATACAGATTGTTACCCCATCAGGGTTAACAGTGGGTAAATACTATGTCTACCATTGAAAATAGAAAGAAAATAGGACATTCCCAAACTGAAAACAAGTTCTCTAACAAATATACCTGGGGGTGATTGGCTACACTGTAGTACTTTGTCATAAAAAAAAAAACTGTGGTTATCTCTAAGAAAATGGTTATAATCTAAGTAAATTTAATATAACTGTTCAAATTTCCACTAGGGACACCAACAGAGGTAACAATGATTTTGCCTCAAAACCTGCACTCTAAATCTGGCCCAACTGCAACAACACAAAACTTCTAAAGAAATGGTAAAGATATATTTAAAATCTACTTATGAGTATATTGGAAAGTACAGACTACAGTAAAGTTCCTACTGCATGACCTAGAAAAAATATTTTAAACCACTTTAAAAAAAATTACATATTTCATATCTTTTAGTGTCTAAACATGACAATTTATTGTAAAAAAAATTAAATAGTATTAATTTATTACTAAATATTCAAGAGATAACAGTGCATTAACTTTAACTTTTTTTGACATTGTAATACTTATCATTCATATTAAATTACATATGGCCGTATATACAATGAGCGCGGAATAGATTTATATATAGTGCTTCCTATGTGTCCTACTATAAACTATAGACGACAAGAACTAGCTGTAAAAGTGTAGGTTATGACCAGTATAGACATCAAGTATCTTAAGAAATAGAGAAATGCGCCATGACCCTTTATTACTGAGGACAGAAATATAATTAATACAATGTGTCACTGACAAACTATTATGAGTCTCATCAACCAATTAGATACAAGGAGAAAAATTAGGACTTAAAGCACAATTTGCTTTCAAATAATGCCCAATCATTGTGTTCCTGGAATGGAAAACTATGAAACCAAATAATAAAAATATTGAATTATTTTGGTGGGTGCCATGTTACATGCTTACTGATGCATCACCAATCAAGCTATGAAGATGCATTAGATGTCGAACACCACTACAAAAGGTGGCAAAAAGTTTTTGATACTACGTTTTACACTATGTTTTATGAAGTTATCTAAGCAACAGTCAAACATATATTCCCTTCTAAAAACAAGTTGGTACATTAGTTTATTACAACTCAAACCAGGAATGTTTTTGAAGTCCACATTAGGAAACGATATCGAAACCTGAAGCTCATTTTGTTAACAGCAAGAACATAAAACTCCTCACTTAGTGTCTTAGCTGTAGATATAAGAATAAATATTTATCTGGAGGTTGTTTTTGTGGGTTCTACATGCAGATACTTTTGGCTTTTCTGTATCTTCTCATAATATTGTGAAACAGTCTTTTTATATTACTTACTTTGGCTCAGTCAGTAATAAAAATAACTCTCCAGGCATTTCATACAACAATCTTAAGAATGTCATAATTTTTGCTGAAAGACAGGAAAGAGTAACATAGAAGGCGCCAATACATTGTGGTCATTATGTTGACTGTATTGTACAGAAAAACAAATGGGTAGCCTCAAGGGCGTCACAACTTCTACTTCCCAGCAAGCTGACATTGATCATGTATGTAAGAGTGAAGAAGCATACATCAACAGGCCACAGTCTGAATGTCTGCCATTTTTAAATTTAATATGGATGTATTGGTTGGTAAAGCTGGAAAAGAAGTAACTGGAGAGCAGGGCAATATTCTGAGGCTTTTAATAACAGATGTGGAGATGAGAAGAAAGAAGTAGCAATAACATCCCACAGAAGTTATTTGCTCATACAAATGTAATATTACTTATATTTCAGATAACATGAAACACAAATGTTGATGTGTTTCAATAGAAGTAGGCGCTTCTCTAACTGCTTAGGTCAAACCTAATGTAGATTTGACAATAGGCACACGTTGATTTTAGCCTACATCAATCATGTAGGAACTGTGGTAATCACAGCTACACAAAAAAGATATGTACACTATTATAGAGTGCTTCAATAAATGTCAAGATATACATGTGTGTGTGTGTGTGTGAGAGAGTGTGTGTGTGTGAGTGTGTGTGTGTGTGTGTGTGTGTGTGTTCAATGGCCTGTATATTTTACAAAGACAGAAGTTTACATATTTACCAGCTACGCACAAAAACTGTTTGCAAATAGGGTCAGTTATTATGAATGTCTCAGTTATCTATATCACACACATATCTATACTATGTGTTGCATAAATTAATAATACCATATCCACAAGTAATGTGGATGGTTTGTCATCAGGGTACATTCCATCATATAGGTAATGCAGATCTTACTTGTTACATTTTTGCTGAAAATACATACAAACCATGATAAAATCCAAAATAAAAAATATAAATACCCACACTGCTGTCATATGCGATCACCTATCAGCGTGCTATACAGTGCTGTACCAGTACTTCTACCTCCTCCTGGTTGCGCGGGCACTAGGGGTGCATAACCAAAAAAGTGCATTGAATCCAAAAACGAAAGAAAAAAGTAGTTAGCACTCATCCCGGGATCTGTGGAAGCGCATGTAGTGCAAAACAGCTGTCATCCTTTAGACATCATGTTCTCCCTGTCCATGTCCTAATAAAGACTTGTTACAGCAGCGGGCTTGGTGAGTGCTAACTACTTTTTTCTTTCGTTTTTGAACCATGATAAAATACCTGAGAAGTATTTCAATGTTTTACTGTGGACATTTAGAAATTATTTTATGGCAGGGGCATACAACCTGCAGCCTCGGGGTCACATACAGCCCGCAATACTCTTGTGTGGCCCTCGACTATCTGCTTAGGCTTCTTTCACGTTTCCGTTGTTTGGCCTCCGTCCAAATGCGTCGTACCATGCAAAATACGCATCCTGCAAAGTTTCCCACAGGATACGTTTTTTGCACATAGACTTGTATTAAAGACGCATCCCGATGTATGGACACACGTTCCATACATCGTGCACTGGATGCATCGGTATTTAATGGACCATCGTAGCGAAAAAACGTTCAAGGGAATGTTTTTTCGTACGTCGGATCCTGCAATTCCTACCGCGCATGTGCGGCCGGAACTCCGCCCCCTCCTCCCCAAGACTTTAGAATGGGTAGCGGATGCGTTGAAAAACTGCATCCGCTGCCCATGTTGTGCCGAATTTTCACAACGTCCATCGGAACGTCGCGCCAACGCTTAGCGACAGACCCGTACTGACGCAAGTGTGACAGAAGCCTAAGGCAGCGTTTTTGACAGCATCTGGGAGCTGCTCACTTGTATACTCCATGTTACAGAGGAGACATGGAGGATAGCACCATATGGGCAGGTACTAATAGTGCACTGTGTAGCCATCTCTGGGATCCTCAAAACGTGGCATAAGTCCTGCAGCACTGAAAAGACTAGATGAGGTGAAGAAGTGACTAGCATATTCATTGTGGTTTATGGGAGAAGGAAACACTCAATTGTTTCAGTATCTAACATAAAAGGGATTAAAACTAGTTAACTTTCTGATCAGTGGAGCTCTCCCCCCCCCACACACACACGGTACCTGCGCTGATTGGCAGAATTGGGAATTTCTATCCCCAAACGAGCACGTTGATATCGGATACAAAATGGAGTGACAGGTCAGATGCTTGACCGCCAGACCATTCATTCTCTATGGGGCTGCTGGGAAAAGCCGAGAGCAGCGGTAAGCAGCCCCATAGGGAATGAATGGAGCGGTGATTGATAATGTGTACTGCTCCTCCATTCTAATGAGGATTAAAGTGGCCCATTCGGAATAGCAGCAGATCCTAGTGGTTGGACCCCCCTTGATCAACAAGTTACCAGTAGACAACCACTTTAGCTACAATGAGATTTGGATTTGAAAGGGAAAAAGAGGTCCATTATATTTATGGGGTGTACCATGTAACATGTACATATTTGCATGCTAAAGGTTATGTATACGCCTAATGTAACATTTTACTGCAACTTTGAAAACAGTCTCATTTAAAAATCTACCTTTCTGTGTCTATAGTTCCTATAGACCCATTGTGGTGTGTTACTCCATTTAGGGTATGTGCACACATAGTATGGACCTCTGCGGATTTTTCCGCAACGGATTTTAGAAATCTGCAGGTAAAAGGCACTGTGTTTTACCTGCGGTTTTTATGCGGATTTTGTGCGGATTCCACTGTGGTTTTACACCTGCGGATTCCTATTGAGGAGCAGGTGTAAACCGCTGCGGAATCCGCACAAAGAATTGACATGCTGCGGATTGTAAACCGCTGCGTTTCCGCGCTTTTTTTCCGCAGCATGGGCACAGCGTTTTCTGTTTTCCATAGGTTTACATTGTACTGTAAACTCATGGGAAACTGCTGCGGACCCGCAGCTGCAGATCTGCTGCGGATCCGCCCCGCGATGAACTGACAGCGGGTGTAATCCTCCGCGATGTATATCCCTCCGCCGCTGACGGGAGAGAGGTCACTTAAGTTCATTCTCTTGCAGGCAACGCTATGTGAGAAAATTGCCATGCAGCATTTCCGTAAAGCGAGCCTGAACTCAGGTAACCTCTTCAGCGATGCACTGCAGGAGCCTTTGTCTCCTGTCAGTGTGTCACTGGAGGCCCTATAGAGCAGTGATATCACCCGATGTCACTGTTCTATAAGGGAGATCATCTTGGGACACTCGTCATTAATTGGACTGCGTCGGACAGGGAGTATATGGTTGGTTTATTTTTTATTTTTTCAGGCGATTGATGTCTTTGGGGAATTAGGCGTGGGTGTAAGTATGGTGAAATAAAAAATATTAATATACTTTTTTCTGGCTATGTATTTTTTTTAGCTCTTTCACTACTATAGGATTAGTAATGGATATGTGTCTTATTGACGCCTCTCCATTACTAACCAGACTTGATGTCACCTTACAATACAAAGGTGACATTAGGCCTTTATTACCTCATATGCCACCGCTACAGGGCAGTGGGAAGAGAGAGGCTAAGTGCCGGAATCGGCGCATCTTACAGATGCGCCATTTCTGGGGTGGCTAGGAGCTGGTATTTGTAGCCTGGGGGGGGGGCAATATCCATGGCCCCTCTCTAGGCTATGAACATCAGCCCGCGACTGTCTGCAAAGCCTTTCTGGCTATAAATTATAGGGGGACCCCAAGTCATTTTTAGGGGGGTTCCCTTTAATAGCCAGTAAGAGCTCAATATACAGCTGAGGGCTGATATTCACAGCCTAGGAATCTCCATGGGTATTAACCCCTTCCCAGGCTATAATCGGCCCCCTGTCACTGGCTTTCCCACTCTGGACTTGAAAATTGCGTGGGAGCCAACGCATTTTTTTTCCAATTTTTTTAAATTAAACAGATATTGCGCTTAAGGCCGAGGTCACACTTGCGAGAAACTCGCACGAGTCTCGCACCTCAATACTCAACACTGCCGCCAGCACTTGGGTTCCGGAGTGTGCGGCTGCATGTATTTCTATGCAGCTGAACACTCCGGTCCCAGTGCCGGGTATTGAGGTGTGAGACTCGTGTGAGTTTCTCGCAAGTGTGACCCTGGCCAATGCAGATTTTATGTGTGTGTGTCTTTATTTATCTCTTTATGTACAATTTTATTATGTTTATTACTAAACATCGGGCTTGGTATTATCTATCTATCGATATGTCTATCTATATATATTTCTATCTATAGATATATCTATCTATAGATAGATGGATGGATAGATATATCTATAGATATAGAAAAAGTATTAGAGCAGCACAAAAAACACAAAAGTGAAATAGAAAAATAGAGTCGGGTGCAGAGCCCCCAGGCATAGACCAAACCTCAAATGTAGAAATCCAAAAAAAGGAGGCAGCACACCATTAGCTGTGAAAAAAGCAGGAGCTACTTTTATTAGCCCATCTCAGCAACGTTTTGGTTCTGGTAGATGTGAACCTTTTTCAAGCTTGAAAAAGGTTCACATCTACCAGAAGCAAAACGTTGCTGAGATGGGCTAATAAAAGTAGCTCCTGCTTTTTTCACTACTAATGGTGTGCTGCCTCCGTTTTTTGGATTCCTATATCTATGGATAAATACATAGATAGATCTATAAATAGATACACTAGATAGATCTGTAGATAGATATATTGATAGATAGATCTATAGATAGATATACTGTATCTATAGATAGAAAGATCTAGAGATAGCTCTATCTATAGATATATCTATTTATCTATAGATCTATCTATCTATCTGTGTGTGTAAACATTATTCTTCAATGGAGTATGTAAATGGAGAGGTTGGACAAGAAATGACATCACAATTCTTTTTTTTTGTTCAATAATAGATCTTTACTAAGCTTTCAAAAACGCATACAAATCTGCATAAAAAAGAGTAAAAAAAACGCATGAAAAACACATCAAATCTGCACCTGCGTTTTCTGGCAAGTGAGGAAGAATCTGCACAGAAAATTACACAGGCAAAACATGTGCACATTCCCTTATTCCTAGCAGTGTTTGACTTCCAGTCATAGGTTGGAGCCAGAGTTGCAAACTTGACTTTTTATTATTTCTGAATAGCTTATTAAAAAATCATGGACAGACAATATTTTTTATGGACACATTAGGAAACCATAATAAATCATTACGATTATAAGTGATCTATGTCTACAGCCCATAATTCTGATGTGTAGACATCACTTGCATTCACTGTAAACTGGAAAATCATCACAATTACCATCAAAATAATCTACCGTATGTGAGTTTCTCCACCTTCAAAACAAATCACGGATGCCTTAAAGTGCTCCATTTTTACAGACTGTCCTAAAATTTCTGGATGGTTGGTAACCCAGGGTGGCACCAGCTCAGACACTGCTCTGTGTATAAAGAGTGGTGGCTGTAACTGTGCTCCCAGCACTGACTGACAGCCGGGCTGGGGGATTCAGTACACTATTGAAATGCAATAACCCCATATCTGAAGGATAATAGTGTTTTATCATGTGACAGATTCTCTTTACTACAGGATCATCCCAACACAAGGTTTGCAATATATATCAATGGAGACATAGTCGCTGTATGTACAAAATAGCAGGATATTTTTAAGCAAAATGACATGTAGAGTTGTATCGTTTTTTTATTTTTTCTTATTTCATTTTTGCAATAAAATCCAATTATCACCAAAGTGCTTATACAGCTCTGCCAACAATTAAGAGACCACTGCAAAATTTTCAGTTTGTCTGATTTTTCTCTTTTTAGGTATATTTTTGAGTACAATGTAAATAGTTCTTTTATTCTATAAACTACTGACAACATGTCTCCAAAGTTCCAAGCAATACATTTTGTATTTATTTCTGAAAATGAGAAATGGTCAAAATAACAAAAAAAATGCATTGCTTGCAGACCTCAAATAATGCAACATAAAAAGAGTTCATAATAATTTAGAAACAACAATACTAATGTTTTAACTCAGAAAGAGTTCAGAAATCAATATTTTGTGGAATAACCGTGATTTTTAATCATAGCTTTCATGCGTCTTGGCATGCTTTCCACCAGTCTTTCACACTGCTTTTGGGTGACCTTATGCCACTCCTGGTACAAAAATTTAAGCAGTTCTTCTTTGTTTGATGGCTTGTGACTATCCACCTACCTCTTGATTACATTGCAGAAGTTTTCAATGGTGTTTACTAGGGTTGAGCGACTTTTACTTTTATAGGATCGGGTCGGGTTTCACCTTGCGGTGACGTCGCGTTGACGTCGCGGCTTGTGATTTGTCGCGCGACCGCCCATGTGACCGCTCGCGCGACCAATCACAAGCCGCGACGTCACCGCAAGGTCCTGCAAGCGCTGATTCTTAGGAAGGAAGGCTGCCAGAAAGAAGCAGGGCGCGTCCGAGGGTGAGTATGTTCCTATTAGGTATATACTCACCCTCGGACGCGCCCTGCTTCTTTCCGGCACCCTTCCTTCCTAAGAATCAGCGCTTGCAGGACCTTGCGGTGACGTCGCGGCTTGTGATTGGTCGCGCGAGCGGTCACATGGGCGGTCGCGCGACCAATCACAAGCCACGACGTCACCGCAAGGTCCTGCAAGCGCTGATTCGAAGGAAGAAAGGCTGCCGGTTAGTACCAGGGCACGTCAGAGGGTAAGTATAGTGATATTTTTTATTTTAATTCTTTATTTTACGCTTAAATATGGATTCCGATACCGATTTCCGATATTGCAAACATATCGGAACTCGGGATCGGAATTCCGATACCAGATTCAGAAGATCGCCGACTTCATGGCCGACCCCACACAGGGGTCGGGTCGGGTTTCATGAAACCCGACTTTGCCAAAAGTCGGCGACTTCTGAAAAAGGCCGACCCGTTTCGCTCAACCCTAGTGTTTACGTCTGGAGATTGGGCTGCCCATGACAGGGATTTGATGTGGTGGTCCTTCATCCACACCTTGATTGACCTAGCTGTGTGGAATGGCGCATTGTCCTGCTGGAAACAATCCTGAGAGTTGGGGAACATTGCCTGAGCAGAAGGAATCAACTGTATTTCCAGGATAACCTTGTATGTGGCTTGATTCATACGTCCTTCACAAAGAACAACCTGCCCAATTCCAGCCTCGCTAAAGCATCCACAGATCATCACCGACACTCCACCAAATTTTACAGTGGGTGCAAGACAATGTGGATTGTACACCTCTCCGGGTCTCTCTCTAACCATTAGACGACCAGGTGTTGAGCAAAGCTGAAAACTAGACTCATCAGAGAAGATTACCTTACTCCAGTCTTCTATGGTCCAATCCTTATGGTCATTGGCAAATTTCAGCCTGGCTCTCTTTTGCTTCTTATTGATTAAATGCTTTTTCTAGCTTTACATGACTTGAGTCCTGCCTCTAGGAGCCTGTTACAAAATGTTCTTGCTGTGCACTTCAAGCCAACTGCCATTTGCCAGTCATCCCGGTCAGTGAAGAGTCGTTTTTGCCCTCTGCCGGTCTGTAGCTTTGTTGTCCCCAATGTCTGCTGCTTGACCTTGTTGTAATGGACTGCCATCTTAGAAATTTTAAGGATGGAGGTAACATGACGCTCACTGTGTCCCTCTACTAGTAAAACCACAATTGAGCCCTTCTTTTCTTCACTCAAGACTTTTCTTTTTAACTCCTTTGGCATGGTTAAAAGTTATTTTTTCATTCCTATTACTTTTGGAATATTACTAGCACTTGTTTTGCCATCCAGCTTATCCTATTGCAAGAGGATTGTGAAGACCACAGCAGTGTTTTTTATACTTTCCTTCGCTAAAGAAGATTTGCTTCAGGTGATCACCTAATCAGAACCACATTAAGAAGAATGAGATGTACCCTGGTTGAAATTCAACTGACACTGGAATGGAATGGCTGTCAGACATGTACAGAAGCTGATTTTTATTAAACTGTGCAGTGGTCTCTTAATTTTTGCCAGAGCTGTAGTATTTAAGGGGACTCCGCAGCTCTGTGTGCAATTCATTGGTTGTTCTCAGGTGCTGCAGCTCAGATCCCAATAAAGTGAATAGTTCGGTTAACAGCCATCTCTCCCTATTCCTCCATAAATAGGAACACTTGTCTCTGCCAAGCGCTCCCATGTTGTCTACAAGTGCGCCACTGCCAGAATAATCTGCCCCTGGCTTATTTCCCAGAAAATTAAAGGATCAGCAGCTGAACATTTAACAGAATGGATCCTTCGCTTCTCTGTCATCATCTGTAGGGGGAGATTTATGAGGCCCCTACATACATTACATGGTTGGTTGTTCCTGATGAATTTGATTGCCTTAAATCTAAATATCCATGGGGCAGAGGGCTATTAGCCAACATGATAGGGGTATGTCTGTTACAGGGTTGATCAATTTCCATCGGCAACAAGTACAATTCTAAATCCAGCTTTGGATAAAATTAACATTACTTGGAAAAGTAAAGACCCGGGTTTACAATTTAATTGCCTTATGGGGAGATCATATTAGAAAGCTACATGTGCCTTCAGCAGATGCAAAACATAAGAGGAGATCATACATTTTAAATGTGATGTGAATTGATCACTACAATTTGGGACACAAAGGAACTCTTCAGAAAACTGTCCTAGTGACTCTTATCATTCAAACATTAACGTCTGCCTCCTGGCTACCCAAGTAAGCCTTGTTTTATAAGCTATAAATTGATATCCCACTCCCCTCGTTTTCTGTGAATACAGCCTATTGACTGGACAACAAACAGCTAAAAGCTGATAGAACATTTGATTTTTGGAATGTAATTGAGATGAAAGGATGGAAAACCTCAAAGGACCTTTTACAATGTAAAAAAAAACAAAAACAATTTTTGTGGCAAGAGAACTGCCGTGCAGTCAGCTGAAAACATGTGACCCCACCTTTGAGCTCTGATCTCTCTGTCAGATATAAAACTGCCACTGTCAGCTGACGATATTGCGGTTCGAAATGGACATATGCAGGGCTCTGCAGATAGAAGAATTTCAAGATGCAAATCTCAGATAAATTCAGCCAAGAATGTAGTAAATTAGATCTACTGACATGATTTCAATCATTTAATACACTTTAAAACTGGAACAATTTTCATTAACTGACTCTTTCTGTCTAACATCTTTCAAATGAAGAGAACCTAAGTATTACAGTAAATGTCATGGAAGCATTTCCGGTAATATAATCCCCCTCCTACTCAGCATCAAAACAACTCCTGTGATTAAGGATAGCATATATTGATGGATAATCACAATCCTAAATATGTAATGTACATCAGTCAGCTGCATTACAGTGAGGGAAAATAGATCTCGCAGTAAGTCCTCAGGCCAGGTGATCACTGCATGCGATGGAAATGATTAGTGAGTGGCCTGTGATATGCAATGTGGGCAATTAACAGTCACCACCCAGCTATATCATGACATCAATATCTAGAGCTGTTACCATGTAACATTAAATACCGACATTGGTGCTTTTCCATATGGAACAATAGAGGAATGGCAAAACTAATTAAAGGGGTTTTACAAGATTAATTTTTCTTCACACTACAAAAAATGTACTTTGAGAGGTCACAATATGATATAAGAAAGTTCCTTAATTTCATACAATTTCTGTGACGCAGTTTTATAACTGCATTCAGAAGCTTATCACCCCCCCCCCCCCCACACCCTCACCAACACAATATCACCAACCATATGGAAAAGTCACTTAAAAAATACTGCTGTGGGATTACAGCAAAGGAAAGAGCAGAGGCGCGGTGATTACAGTGTCAGAGGAGGTGGCAGCACAAAAAGTCAAACGAGCGCATGTCACACTGCATACTTTACCATAGTCTAAAACAGCAGACACTCCCTTTCCTTTCAAGGCTGCGGTTATCCCGGTTGTTTGTGCACCTTTTTCTACCACAATTTTTACTTCCACTCAACTTTCCATTGATATGCTTAGATACAACACTCTGTGAACAGCCAGCTTCTTTAGCAATGACTTTTTGTGGCTTACCCTCCTTGTGGAGTATGTCAATGACTGTCTTATGGACATCTGTCAAGTCAGCAGTCTTCCCCATGATTGTGGAGCCTACTGAAACAGATTATGGGACCTTTTAAATGTTTAGGAAGACTTTGCAGGTGTTTTTTTTTGGTAATTATTCTAATTTACTGAGATAATGACGTTTGGGTTTTCATTGGCTATAAGGAATAATTATCAACATTAACAGAAATAAACACTTGAAATAGATCACTTTGTTTGTAATGACTCTATAAAATATGAGTCTCACTTTTTGTATTGAAGAACTGAAATAGATTAACTTTTTCATGATATTCTAATTTTGTGAGATGCACCTGTAAATATATATATATTTTTTTTTACTGTATATCTGTGTATCAAATAGCATACCGGTAGTTATAACCTTTTTGTCCTTTATGCCATCAGTCACACAGAGGCCAAAATTGGGCACTCCTTTGACCTAAGTCTATGTATTATAACATTAAGGACATGGTTTGCAGGTACATCTGACCATAGAAAATAAATATATATCACAAAAGAAACATGAATCCAGCCATACCAGAAACCAAAATTGAATTGTTGCCACCAAGCGTTCTGCTGTGCAACACAACGTAAAGATGCCTGGAGGGTCAGGGAATAACAGTTTGGGAATAGAAGAAACTTACTTTGGGCAATTACCGATTTCACGTTGTGTGACTAAAGCTTAATAATTAAACAGCTGAAAAAAACATTGTATATATTTCCAAATGTAATATACTGTAATAATAAAGGCTATCATTTTTATCATTGTGCTAAAAATAAGGTATGGCACTCAAAATAAAAATAATACATTTCTAAAAGTCTCTTTTCACAAGGAGAATATATATATTTTTTATACAAACAATAAAAACAAAAGGTCAAGGCTTTTATGTTGAGACAAGAAGAAAAATCTGGTGGAATGTCTGATCCTCACCAAAGTAGAATCCTGTCGGGTGAAAGGGTCATGTGGCATTAAAATGAATGAATACACTCCACCTCAGAAGAAACTGAACTTTACAACCATGCAATGTTGGTGCATTTTCCCATTCTGTTAATGTACTGCTTTCTAAATCTATCGACATATATTGAGAAAGAAACATTTCTAATTTTCTCGAAAAACTTAAGTATCTTGAAACAAATAAATATAATACATAAATATGTGTAGTAGATTTCAACCGTAGATGGGTGGAGTTCAAAGAAGCAATATTTCAAGGAGTTGTGTTGCTACTTGCCTGGAGAAAGCTTCCTATGTAAACAATTATGGGTGTAATGGCTTCACTGATCCTTAATACAATGCGATCATTATCTCCATGTGTATCATGGACATCCTGTAACTAATTTGATTCTTCAGTAGCCATCATGTATTTTCAGCATGACAAACTCTGATGCATTAAAAACTATCCATCGCTTAAACAGTGCAAACAGTAGTCATCTCCAGCAATTCGAAAAGGATCATTTAGTGTACAAATTATTGTATTAAAGTGATTGTAAGGATCATTGCCCAGCACAAAGCCACCAACAATAGAAGTATTGTTTCTCACTGATGAGCAATGATCATACATAAATATGGTAATTAGCATCAAAGAGATTGCAATATGTAAACCTTCTTATGCTGCTTTGCTTATAAAGAACTGTACTCAATGTGCACATTTTTTTGTTCTTAAAGGGGCTGGCCCTTTATTTTAACATGTAGCTCCTACTAATATATATGTATTATAGGATATGGTTATCCCCCCTCCTTCCTTAGCCAGTGCAGCCTCCCTGTCTATAAAATGGCAGCTAATGGAAGAGCATGGGACCAGATCCATTCATCAGCCTCCTCCAAGTGAAAACCTTACGCTTTGGAAAGCTATTTTTCCAATTAGAGGAGGCTGATAGAAAGGTCTGGTATTCATTTTTGAATATCTTTGTGAATACATAATAATAAACATAGCCCCATCCCACCATTACTGCTCCATTTCAATAAGGTTACCCAATAGCCATTTAACAAACATGAATGATGAAGGACTACAGGCAATTGAATGCTGAAAGAGAGCATGAAGAGCGGGCAAAGAAGAGGTCCGGGTCTACATTGCGTATGAATAAGTTAAAGATTGACTTGACTTGTACAGATAAATTGTACTACAGTTTAATTTACTCCAGCCACTCCTGAGTTGGATCTTGCATTTATATCATCTTTCCTGATGCAGGCTCATTGATATTTTTTTTTTCATATAATTCTGTTAATTAAAAAAAAATAAAAGCAAGATAGGAAATTTTGGAACAGTAAAAGTTCCTGTTCTTGACATCCATATGCAAAACTGCAATGTTCCGTGAACAGAACACAGTGCTTAGAAGGTGCATTTGTGTTTTGTTTTTACATGTACAAAACTATACACAGCTAAAAAGCTTGCGGTCTTCCTTAACACAACATAGAATTCCATTCGGCAGCCTGATAAATCCCTTTCACGCAGCTACGATATGGAATAGCTGCACAATGAATATTTCCTTAGAAAACAAAACAAGATAAGTGCTGACGTCAGGTCACATTTTCTCACCAGGGTGAATGCAACCACTAATGCAAGGAGGAGCAAGGAGATCCTGAATGATGGATGTTCTCCTATCTCTTTGCAGACATGGGGCACTGGTATAGTTCTGAAGAGCCCACATAAAAGGCATCCTAAATAAATATGCCTGTTCTTACAACTGGTGTGTCCGATGCAGGTTGTCTTCTTACAGCTCCATTCCCTAGTACCTGTGAGGCTGATGGTATTGAGAACTCTGTTGAGATGTTGTGGAGTAACCCAATGTATTCTGGGGCTGAGAAGTTCCCTGAACGTTGCTTTGGTAACCCAGACGTGAAGAGGAGTGCTTTAAATATTAAAGAGAAAAATAATGTAAGTACCATATATAAAAGGCATCAAAATGCAAATAATGAAAACAAAGTGTTAAAATCCTCATCAAGCAACTGCCCATAAATGTAAAATAAATACCTTATAAAGGGGTGTTTTACTATTATTATATTAATGACCTATCCATAAGCGAGATCACCGATAACAAGTCAGTGGGTGTCCACTATGAGAACCCCTACAAATCACTTGTTCTCACTAGCAGAAAGAAATAAAACGGCTCCATCAACTATTTAGTGGCCTCTATAGGGTACAGTAGAACATATCCCATTAAAATGAATGCGCAGATCTGCAGTATCTGGCAATGGCCACAAAACATTTGAAATAGCCGTGTTGTTCAGCTCCCCACCTGGCTACATCCAGCCACCGAAGCAGAGAAGAGGTAACTGGTGTGAGTACTGGGTGATGGACCATCACAGATCTGATATTGATCACCATAAACATTAGCTGCTGGCCAAACTATCATTTGGGAGACAGGCTAAGTGCACACGCTGCGGATTCCATTGCGGAATTTTCCGCAGCGGATTTACAAAATCCGCAGTGAAAAACCGCTGCGGTTTTTACTGCGGATTTACCACGGTTTCTTTTGCGGTTTCCTCTGCGGGTTTTTCACCTGCAGATTTCTATTGGAGCAGGGGCAAACCTGCAGCGGAATCCACAGAAAGAATTGACATGCTGCGGGGAAAAAACCGCTGCGTTTCCGCGAGTTTTTTTCCACAGCATGTGCACTGCGGATTTCATTTCCCATTGCTTTACATGGTACTGTAAATGCATGGGAAACTGCTGCGGATCCACAGCGTGTGCACATACCCTCATTTCTCCCGACTCCACCATGCACAGCAATGTCGGGATAGGCTGAATATTTCTGTTTTTTTCAATGACAGAGTCACTGCCTTTGGTAGCAGCTTATTCCTGCACCTAAACAAAAAGATCAGTCTTGAAAATCAAAAGGCCAGATCTTTCTCTTCTGAGACATCATCTGTCAAAGAAGGGTCAAGAGAACTCCATACATGTTGGATGGATGCCGATCCCACTGAAATCAGCGGGTTAGGACAACTTATATCTAATGTGTATTAAAGGGCTTGAAGGAAAGAACTGAAGCTTCATAGTATTGAAACACCCTTTAACCCCTTTACCCCCAAGGGTGGTTTGCACGTTAATGACCGGGCCAATTTTTACAATTCTGACCACTGTCCCTTTATGAGGTTATAACTCTGGAACGCTTCAATGGATCCTGGTGATTCTGACATTGTTTTCTCGTGACATATTGTACTTCATGACAATGGTAAAAATTCTTTGATAGTACCTGCGTTTATTTGTGAAAAAAACGGAAATTTGGCGAAAATTATGAAAATTTCGCAATTTTCCAACTTTGAATTTTTATGCACTTAAATCACAGAGATATGTCACACAAAATACTTAATAAGTAACATTTCCCACATGTCTACTTTACATCAGCACAATTTTGGAACCAAAATTTTTTTTTGTTAGGGAGTTATAAGGGTTAAAAGTTGACCAGCAATTTCTCATTTCTACAACACCATTTTATTTTAGGGACCACATCTCATTTGAAGTCATTTTGAGGGGTCTATATGATAGAAAATACCCAAGTGTGACACCATTCTAAAAACTACACCCCTCAAGGTGCTCAAAACCATATTCAAGAAGTTTATTAACCCTTCTGGTGCTTCACAGGAATTTTTTGAATGTTTAAATAAAAATGAACATTTAACTTTTTTTCACAAAAAATTTAATTCAGCTCCAATTTGTTTTATTTTACCAAGGGTAACAGGAGAAAATGGACCCCAAACATTGTTGTACAATTTGTCCTGAGTATGCCAATACCCCACATGTGGGGGTAAACCACTGTTTGGGCGCATGGCAGAGCTCGGAAGCGAAGGAGTGCCATTTGACTTTTCAATGCAAAATTGACTGGAATTGAGATGGGACGCCATGTTTCGTTTGGAGAATAAAGAAGGAGAACGGTGACTGGCGGCAGACAGTACCAGTGCATGGTCACAATATATATAGATAAATCAGTCTTAATATATTAAAAATAAAGGGGGACCAAGCCTGCCATGGATTTATAGTCGACCAGTTGTTGATATATTTAAATACACAGAAAAGGGGGGGGGGGAAGAAAAACTTCCACTCAACAATCGGGTCTAGAAAGTGCAAAAAATACTTTATTTGGAAGTACATAGAAGTGGTGGCAGCAGCAGAAAACCACCAATATAACAAACACCAGGCACTAGGTACCCACGCTGGCCACAATGATTAATTCACAGATGTACATATATATGTAAAGAGAAAAGTGGGGATGTCCTGACCACATACTACTCCACGTACATAAGTACAAGAAAAAGGGGAAGAGTGTAACCTCTTAGTACCATTCCCGGCTCACAGTGGAGCTACACGTATAAAGAAATAGAGATGGCAAGAAGCAGACAGAATACATCACCGTATGGTATGAGCAAGTGCTGGCCAGTGAGGGTCCCGGCGCCCGCCCCAACGCGCGTTTCGGAACACCTTCGTCAGGGGGCCCCTGATGTGGCTAAACATTGACACCCCCCACAAGTGACACCATTTTGGAAAGTAGACCCCCTAAGGAACTTATCTAGAGGTGTGGTGAGCACTTTGACCCACCAAGTGCTTCACAGAAGTTTATAATGTAGAACCGTAAAAATAAAAAAATCATATTTTTTCACAAAAATTATCTTTTTGCCCCCAATTTTTTATTTTCCCAAGGGTAAGAGAAGAAATTGGACCCCAAAAGTTGTTGTACAATTTGTCCTGAGTACGCTGATACCCCATATGTGGGGGTAAACCACTGTTTGGGCGGATGGGAGAGCTCGGAAGGGAAGGAGCGCCGTTTGACTTTTCAAAGCAAAATTGACAGGAATTGAGATGGGACGCCATGTTGCGTTTGAAGAGCCACTGATGTGCCTAAACATTGAAACCCCCCACAAATGACACCATTTTGGAAAGTAGACCCCCTAAGGAACTTATCTAGAGGTGTGGTGAGCACTTTGACCCACCAAGTGCTTCACAGAAGTTTATAATGCAGAGCCGTAAAAATAAAACAAAATTTTTTTCCCACAAAAATTATTTTTTTAGCCCCCAGTTTTGTATTTTCCTGAGGGTAACAGGAGAAATTGGACCCCAAAATTTGTTGCCCAATTTGTCCTGAGTGCGATGATACACCATATGTGGGGGGAACCACTGTTTGGGCACATGGGAGGGCTCAGAAGGGAAGGAGTGCCATTTGAATGCAGACTTAGATGGAATGGTCTGCAGGTGTCACATTGCGTTTGCAGAGCCCCTAACGTACCTAAACAGTAGAAACCCCCCACAAGTGACGCCATTTTGGAAAGTAGACCCCCTTAGGAACTTATCTAGATGTGTGCTGAGCGCTTTGACCCACCAAGGGCTTCACAGAAGTTTATAATGGAGAGCCGTAAAAATAAAACAAAAAATTTTTCCCACAAAAATTATTTTTTAGCCCCCAGTTTTGTATTTTCCCGAGGGTAACAGGAGAAATTCGACCCCACAATTTGTTGTCCAATTTGTCCTGAGTGCGCTGATACCCCATATGTGGGGGGAACCACTGTTTGGGCGCATGGGAGGGCTCAGAAGGGAAGGAGCTCCATTTGGAATGAGGACTTAGATGGAATGGTCTGCAGGTGTCACATTGCATTTGCAGAGCCCCTAATGTACCTAAACAGTAGAAACCTCCCACAAGTGACACCATTTTGGAAACTAGACCCCCTAAGGAACTCATCTAGATGTGTTGTGATAGCTTTGAACCCCCAAGTGTTTCACTACAGTTTGTAACGCAGAGCCGTGAAAATTAAAAAAAAAAATCTTTCCCCCCAAAATTATTTTTTAGCCCCCAGTTTTGTAATTTCCCGAGGGTAAGAGGAGAAATTCGACCCCAAAAGTTGTTGTCCAATTTGTCCTGAGTACGCTGATACCCCGTATGTTGGGGGAAACCACCGTTTGAGCGCATGGCAGAGCTCGGAAGGGAAGGAGCGCCATTTGGAATGCAGACTTAGATGGAATGGTCTGCAGACGTCACATTGCGTTTGCAGAACCCCTAATGTACCTAAACAGTAGAAACCCCCCACAAGTGACCCCATATTGGAAACTAGACCCCCCAGGGAACTAATCTAGATGTGTTGTGAGAACTTTGAACCCCCAAGTGCTTCACTACAGTTTATAACGCAGAGCCGTGAAAATAAAAAATCTTTTTTTTTCCCACAAAAAATATGTTTTAGCCCCGAGTTTTGTATTTTCCCAAGGGTAACAGGAGAAATTGGACCCCAAAAGTTGTTGTCCTATTTGTCCTGAGTACGCTGATACCCCATATGTTGGGGTAAACCCCTGTTTGGGAACACGGGAGAGCTCGGAAGGGAAGAAGCACTGTTTTACTTTTTCAACGCAGAATTGGCTGGAATTGAGATCGGACGCCATGTCGCATTTGGAGATCCCCTGATGTGCCTAAACAGTGGAAACCCCCCAATTATAACTGATACCCTAATCCAAACACATCCCTAACCCTAATCCCAACAGTAACCCTAACCACACCTCTAACCCTGACACACCCCTAACCCTAATCCCAACCCTATTCCCAACCGTAAATGTAATCTAAACCCTAACTGTAACTTTAGCCCCAACCCAAACTGTAGCCCTAGCCCTAACCCTAGCCCTAACCCTAACCCTAGCCCTAACCCTAGCCCTAACCCTAGCCCTAACCCTAACCCTAACCCTAGCCCTAGCCCTAACCCTAACCCTAGCCCTAACCCTAGCCCTAGCCCTAGCCCTAACCCTAGCCCTAACTCTAACCCTAGCCCTAATGGGAAAATGGAAATAAATACATTTTTTAATTTTTCCCTAACTAAGGGGGTGATGAAGGGGGGTTTGATTTACTTTTATAGCGGGTTTTTTAGCGGATTTTTATGATTGGCAGCCGTCACACACTGAAAGACGCTTTTTATTGCAAAAAATATTTTTTGCGTTACCACATTTTGAGAGCTATAATTTTTCTATATTTTGGTCCACAGAGTCATGTGAGGTCTTGTTTTTTGCGGGACGAGTTGACGTTTTTATTGGTAACATTTTCGGGCACGTGACATTTTTTGATCGCTTTTTATTCCGATTTTTGTGAGGCAGAATGACCAAAAACCAGCTATTCATGAATTTCTTTTGGGGGAGGCGTTTATACCGTTCCGCGTTTGGTAAAATTGATAAAGCAGTTTTATTCTTCGGGTCAGTACGATTACAGCGACACCTCATTTATATCATTTTTTTTATGTTTTGGCGCTTTTATACGATAAAAACTATTTTATAGAAAAAATAATTATTTTGGCATCGCTTTAATCTCATGATTATAACTTTTTTTACTTTTTTGCTGATGATGCTGTATGGCGGCTCGTTTTTTGCGGGACAAGATGACGCTTTCAGCGGTACCATGGTTATTTATATCTGTCCTTTTGATCGCGTGTTATTCCACTTTTTGTTCGGCGGTATGATAATAAAGCGTTGTTTTTTTGCCTCGTTTTTTTTTTTTTTTTTTCTTACGGTGTTTACTGAAGGGGTTAACTAGTGGGCCAGTTTTATAGGTCGGGCCGTTACGGATGCGGCGATACTAAATATGTGTACTTTTATTGTTTTTTTTTATTTAGATAAAGAAATGTATTTATGGGAATAATATTTTTTATTTTTTTTCATTATTTTGGAATATTTTTTTTTATTTTTTTTTACACATTTGAAATTTTTTTTTTTTACTTTTTTACTTTGTCCCAGGGGGGGACATCACAGATCAGTGATCTGACAGTTTGCACAGCACTCTGTCAGATCACTGATCTGACATGCAGCGCTGCAGCCTTCACAGTGCCTGCTCTGAGCAGGCTCTGTGAAGCCACCTCCCTCCCTGCAGGACCCGGATCCGCGGCCATCTTGGATCCGGGGCTGGAGGGAGCAGGGAGGGAGGTGAGACCCTCGCAGCAACGCGATCACATCGCGTTGCTGCGGGGGGCTCAGGGAAGCCCGCAGGGAGCCCCCTCCCTGCGGGAAGCTTCCCTGTACCGCCGGCACATCGCGATCATCTTTGATCGCGGTGTGCCGGGGGTTAATGTGCCGGGGGCGGTCCGTGACCTCTCCTGGCACATAGTGCCGGATGTCAGCTGCGATAGGCAGCTGACACCCGGCCGCGATCGGCGGCGCTCCCCCCGTGAGCGCCGCCGATCGCGCTGGATGTACTATCCCGTCCATGGTCATAGGGGCCCACCCCACATGGACGGGATAGTACGTCCGATGTCAGAAAGGGGTTAATAATACTAGCATTCTATTGAACTATTTAAAAGGTGTTGTCCACTTTCAGGGACAATATCTTATACGGTAACTTAAATGTATGCAATTGGGGCTAAAAAAAATCTGTTTTGCATTTGGGATTCATTTAAAATGTATCATATTTTGCCTTCTATTGCTGTTGTATTACACCGCCTATTGCTGTTGTAAGGAGATGGACATATTGCCCTGCTCCCCCTTTATGACATCAGTCCTGTGTATAATGTGATGTGTAATCTGAATAACGACCTGCATCTTGTGTACATATTGTGCCATGTGAAGTGCAAGATGTTTGCCTATGTTATAGTAATGTAAGCAATGTACAGTACAGGTTGTGATAGTATAGGATAAGCATTATAAGTGTAATAGGCTTAGTGTACAGAGATGTTTTACATTGTTAGTATTAAGCTGTAGTCTGCCCAGCCACAGGTAGCTGGCAGAGACAGGGAGAGTTGATATAGTTAATATTTGGGAGTAGCCCTGTAACATCTCTGCTGGCATCACAGCATGGCCTCACATCTCTCACACAATCTTACCCACTGCTCCAGGCCATGATGTGCTTTCTCTTTAATGCCAGCTCCATGTTCTGTGTCTCTGCTCTCTGCATGCCTCATGGCTATGTGTATAGGAGGCCGGCGCCTGAACTCTCTGGTTCTTACAGGAATCAGGCGCACCTGTCCAATCAGTTCCTGACCAATTACCAAGAGGCCTCCTGTATATAGTGCAGCTCCACCCTGTGGTCTGGGCCTGTGCAATGTGTTAGCTCAGTTAGTGTTTTGCTTCTGAGTTTGCCAGGTCTAGCTCTGTGTTGCTCCCTCTCTGGAGGATTTTCTCTGTGCATTTGCCTTTATCTTTGTCCGCCCTCCAGGAGGCAGAATATCCTGGTCCCTGTGTCTTTGTCCTTGTGTCTTGTTCCATTGCCTTGTCTGTACTTAGTCTTATCTCGGTCTCCTTGTGTGTGGCTTCCTTCCCTGCTGGGTCTTTCCTTGTGTTCTCGGTCTGCTTGCACTCCGCACTCTTGCGGCTCTGCCTGCTCTGCATCTTGGTGGCTTTGCCGCTGCTCCGCACTTCTGCGGTTCTGCTCCGTCTTGCTCTGCTCCGCTCCCGTTGCTGCAGAAACCTCTTGCTGCAGTTCCTCTCTGCAATCCTTGCGGTTCCACTTTGCTTAGCTTCTGCAGTATCTCTTGCTGCAGTTCCTCTCTGCAATCCTTGCGGTTCCACTTTGCTTAGCTTCTGCAGTATCTCTTGCTGCAGCTTCTCTCCACATTCTTTGTGGCTCTGCTCAGCTTTTGTCACTACGCTACCGCTTGCTGCTTTTCCATTCCTATCTGCAGTCTTTCACTCCTCTCCTGTGTGAACAGGTCCCTACGTGTTCCTCCAAACTATATATCCCTACCTGTTCCTTCATCTCACTCACAATTGGACTGCACTCGGGTGTCATCTGAGTGCAGCCTGATTCTAATATCTCATCAGCTAGTCCTGTGTTTCCTGCCGTCCTGTCTCCTGCCGTCCTAGTCAGTCCTGTGTCTCCTGCCGTCCTAGCAAGCCCTGTGTTCTCTGCCGTGTCTCTGCCAGCCCTGTGTTCCAAACTACATATCTGTACCTGCACGTCCAGTGTCAACAGGCCCTTACCTGTTCCTTCATATACCACATCAACCAGTCCTGTGTTCTCTGCCGTGCCACCCAATCCTGTGTTCCTGCCAGTCCTGCCCTGCCTTCCAGTCCTGTGTTCCTGCTGTCCTAGCCAGCCCTGTTTCCTGCCGTGTCTCTGCCAGCCCTGTGTTCTCTGCCGTGTCTCTGCCAGCCCTGTCTCAGCCGTGCCAGCCTACTCGTCTGTGTTCCAGCCGTGCTCTTCTGCCAGTCCTGCCTAATGCCCGCACCAATCCTGGTGTTCCTGTCTCCCAAGTGGGACCAGCAGCCACAGCCAGACACCACCCTGGAGTAGCACCTGGCAGCTGTCTGCTGCACAAGCCTGTCCTCACCATCAGAGGCTCCAGTGAAAACCCAGGCAGCTGTCATAGTCACGCCCCTTCAAGGGTAGTCTGGTTTGTGGCACAGTGGGGCCACAAAACCCCCGAGCTCACGCCCACCAGTCAGGGCGTGAGCGTAACAAGCCCACAGTGAGAGGGGATAGTGCCTGGGAAGGAACATTACTTCCTGAATAGAATGAGACGTTGAAGAGCAACCAGTGTGCAGTGCTGCCAAAGGGTGATGCACAGCTAGAAGGAGACGAGAACTGACAGAAAAGACAGAGTGGCCTTCTACCTTAAAGGGGTCCTTGGATAGGACGACAAGTCACAAGAAACCCTGAGCTTAATAAATGCTGAAGGTGTGCCCCTAAAGAGGACTGAGACTGTGGGAATAGTGAGGGTCCCAAGCGGTGGATCCAAGGAGTCCATAGTGATAGGACTTGGAGCCACCAAGCAGGTGTAGAGAAACTCGCTGAACTGTACTGTGGCAACAAGCTAGGCTGTGACGAAGTAGGGCGAAACAGTGTGCTATACTGGCCCTGGAGTTGACTACAGTGGAAGGAAACGATGTCTGAAAAGGATTCTTGCTGTGATCGAAATGTGTTTAAGACTGTGTATTCGCTATTCCTTGTACACAACCCTTACGTTTAGTAAAGTTCCCATGTTTGCACAGAAGTGTCCTTCAGTGATCTGTGGATGTCATGGTCCTGGCCAGACAATACCATCAGCTGAAGGTGGCCTGCATGGGCACAAGACCCTCACAACACCAATATCATCACCAAGACGAGACCCACACAATTGTCGTGTGAAGTGTCAGAGCGTGACGCGACAGCAACTCAGTCACGCCTACCACTCTCGGACACTTTACACTGGCTGCAGAATGAGTTAGCTGTGAATCTGTCAGTGAACTTATGATCTAATGGCAGAGTTTGTAACTTTTCTTTATCTTTTTCTGACCTACTCTTCGCTGATTTATGGTCATAGACTACATTAAAATTGAATATACGGGGAAACAGTTTGAAAAAGCCAAATGGTGCAAATGGTTTATTGAAACCCATATCAAATTATTTTAGCCCCAAATACATGTATTTAAGTAAAAAAAAAATAAAGGGCTTGTAAATCACAATCTAGTCTGTTTGAGGCTCTGTTCACAGATGGTATCACTGCATTTTTTAGAAGTAGAATGTTTAAACAAAAAAAGTAGGAGTATTTAACAGTACTGTAATTCTGCAGAAGCCACTGTGCACCACTGTCGTCATCATATGACAGTCATTTCCTACTACAACTTGATACTTAACTGAAGTGACACCCCCACTATGACATGGGGCTTGATGGAGTTTAAGGAAAGGCTATTTATTCCTTCAGGTAACAGTGGTTTAGTATTACATGAAAAACAGTTTCCATTGCTCTGCCATGTCTTCTTATCTGACAATGAGGAATGGAAAGGGTCTTTCAAAGAAGAACTTGTGAGGAATGGTGACAATGGGTCAGCTGTGGAAAGGGCACTGACTGGTATGTGCTGCTGCTTCCATTCTCTATCTTTTCATTCCTGCACAAACTAAAAATAATGACATTGTGTACAAAGGTGTATCTACTCGAGGCTGCATGTGTGTGGTTCACATCAAATGATATACTGGATGGGTTGTCAACACTACCAGCTTATAAGGGGTTACTCTGATCTGATTTATAAAATACATGATCCATTGCTGTAGAAGTATGATCAATATGTAATAATCGCATGTCTAGAAATCTATTCATGTCCGGAGCTCATGATCTAGCTCCTCCATAATAAGGTGATGCTCAGTGGGCAACATTGCAAAGTGCATATTAGGGTAAGAAGGCACCCAAACATCTGAAAGGTCCAGTGGATGGACAAATGTCTCCTCAGAAGCGGTGGCTGTCTTAAATAAAAAGCAGAAAAGTGGCGACAGACAGTGCTTCAGACAAGATGGTGCCTTCCAGACTTGCCTTTCCTTTAGGAAGCTGATCTTTTAGTCCAGACCTGGGCAAAGTGCTGCCCAAAGGAATATGTGGCCCTTTGCCTGTTCTGATGAGGGCTTTATGAAGTGGTATCCAGAACGACAAGGCCGCCCTCCACCTAGAATCTCACTTTCTCCAACATCTGCATCCTCAGGATGCCGATACAAGTGAATATAATGATGGAACGGGAATCTGTCAGCTCCCTGTTCCATAATTGAGTCTTTGCATCTGAGACCACAGCAGGTGTGATGACGTAACTACATCATTCTGCATGTGGGACTATGTGGAGACATAATACTGTGTGAGCTGGCTGTGTGGGGACAAAATACTGCGTAAGGAGGCTGTGTGGGGATGTCATTCTGCATAGGGGCTGTGTGGGGACATAACACTGTGAAAGGAGGCTGTGTGGGGATGTCATTCTGCATGGGGGCTGTGTGGGGACATAATACTTTGTAAGGGGGCTGTGTGGGGATGTCATTCTGCATGGGGGCTGTGTGGGGATATAATACTGGGTTAGGGGGCTGTGTGGGGATGTCATTCTGCATTGGGGCTGTGTGGAGACATAATACTGTTTAAGGGTGCTGTGTGGGGATGTCATTCTGTATGAGGGCTGTGTGGGGACATAATACTGTGTAAGGGGGCTGTGTGGGGATGTCATTCTGCATGGGGCAGTGTGGGGATATCATACTGTGCAAGGGGGCTGTGTGGGGATGTCATTCTGCAAGGGGGCTGTGTGTGGACATAATACTGTGTAAGGGGGCTATGTGCGGATGTCATTCTGTATGAGGGCTATGTGGGGACATAATACTATGTAAGGGGGCTGTGTAGGGATGTCATTCTGCATGGGGCTGTGTGGGGACATAATACTGTGTAAGGGGGCTGTGTGGAGATGTCATTCTGCATTGGGGCTGTGTAGGGACATAATACTGTGTAAGCGGGCAGTGTGGTGATGTCATTCTGTATGAGGGCTGTGTGGGGACATAACACTGTGTAAGGGGGCTGTGTGGGAATGTCATTCTGCATTGGGGCTGTGGAGGGACATAGTACTGTTTAAGGGGGCTGTGTGGGGATGCCATTCTGTATGAGGGCTGTGTGGGGACATAATACTGTGTAAAGGGGCTGTGTGGGGATGTCATTCTGCATTGGGGATGTGTGGAGACATAATACTGTTTAAGGGGGCTGTGTGGGGATGCCATTCTGTATGAAAGCTGTGTTGGGACATAATACTATGTAAGGGGGCTATGTGGGGATGCCATTCTTCATGGGGCTGTGTGGGGACATAATACTGTGTAAGGGGCTGTGTGGGGATATCATTCTGCATGGGACTGTGTGGGGACATAATACTGTGTAAGCGGGCTATGTGGGGATCTCATTCTGCATGGGGCTGTGTGGGGACATAATACTGTGTAAGCGGGCTGTCTGGGGATGTCATTCTGTATGGGGGCTATGTGGGGACATAATACTGTGGAAGGGGGCTGTGTGGGGACATAATACTGTGTAAGGGGGCTGTGTGCGGATGTCATTCTGCATGGGGCTGTGTGGGGACATAATACTGTGTAAGGGGGCTGTGTGGGGACATAATACTGTGTAAGGGGGCTATGTGGGGATGTCATTCTGCATGGGGCTGTGTGGGGACATAATACTGTGTAAGGGGGCTATGTGGGGATGTCATTCTGCATGGGGCTGTGTGGGGACATAATACTGTGTAAGGTGGCTGTGTGGGGATGTCATTCTGCGTGGGGGCTGTGTGGGGACATAATAGTATGTAATGGGGCTGTGTGGGGATGTCATTTTGCATGCGGACTGTGTGTGGACATAATGCTGTGTAAGGGGGCTGTGTGGGGATGTCACTCTGCATGGGGGGCTGTGTGCGGACATAATACTGTGTAAGGGGGTTCTATGGGGATGTCATTCTGCATGGAGGCTGTGTGGGGATATAATACTGTGTAAAGGGGACTGTGGGGATGTGATTCTGCATGGGGGCTGTGTGGGGACATAATACTGTGTAAGGGGGCTGTGTGGGGATGTCATTCTGCATTGGGGCTGTGTGGGGACATAATACTGTGTAAGTGCACTGTGTGGGGATGTCATTCTGCATGGTTGCTGTGTGTGGGGATATAATAGTTTGTAAGGGGGCTGTGTGGGGATGTCATTCTGCATGCGAACTGTGTAGGGACATAATACTGTGTAAGGGGGCTGTGTG
Organism: Ranitomeya imitator; assembly: GCF_032444005.1. NCBI lineage: Eukaryota > Metazoa > Chordata > Amphibia > Anura > Dendrobatidae > Ranitomeya > Ranitomeya imitator. The sequence goes on from NC_091286.1 coordinate 264,616,462, forward strand.
GGGATGTCATTCTGCATGGGGCTGTGTGGGGACATAATACTGTGTAAGGTGGCTGTGTGGGGATGTCATTCTGCGTGGGGGCTGTGTGGGGACATAATAGTATGTAATGGGGCTGTGTGGGGATGTCATTTTGCATGCGGACTGTGTGTGGACATAATACTGTGTAAGGGGGCTGTGTGCGGATGTCATTCTGTCTGAGAGCTGTGTGGGGACATAATACTGTGTAAGGAGGCTGTGTCGGGATGTCATTCTGCCTGGAGGCTGTGTGGAGACATAATACTGTGTAAGGGGGCTGTGTGGGGATGTCATTCTGTATGAGGGCTGTGTGGGGACATAATACTGTGTAAGAGGGCTATATGGGTATGTCATTCTGCATGGGGCTGTGTGGGGACATAATACTGTGTAAGGGGGCTGTGTCGGGATGTCATTCTGCATGGAGGCTGTGTGGAGACATAATACCGTATAAGGAAGCTGTGTTGGGATGTCATTCTGCATGGGGTTGTGTGGGGACATCATACTGTGCAAGGGGGCTGTGTGGGGATGTCATTCTGCATTGGGGCTGTGTGGGGATATAATACTGTGTAACGGGGCTGTGTGGGGATGTCATTCTGTATGAGGGCTGTTTGGGGACATAATACTGTGTAAGGGGGCTGTGTGGGGATGTCATTCTGCATGGGGGCTGTGTGGGGATATAATACTGGGTTAGCGGGCTGTGTGGGGATGTCATTCTGCATGTGGACTGTGTGGGGACATAATAGTGTGTAAGGGGGCTGTGTGGGGATTTAATTCTGCATGGGGCTGTGTGGGGATATAATCGTGTGTATTGAGGCTGTGTGGGGATGTCATTGTGCATGCGGACTGTGTGTGGACATAATACTGTGTAAGGGGGCTGTGTGGGGATGTCATTCTGCATGGGGGCTGTGTGTGGACATAATACTGTGTAAGGGGGCTATGTGCGGATGTCATTCTGTATAAGGGCTATGTGGGGACATAATACTATGTAAGGGGGCTGTGTCGGGATGTCATTCTGCATGGGGGCTATGTGGGGACATAATACTGTGTAAGGGGGCTGTGTAGGGATGTCATTCTTCATGGGGGCTGTGTGGGGACATAATAGTGTATATGGAGGCTGTGTGGGGATGTCATTCTGTATGGGGCTGTGTGGGGACATAATACTGTGTAAGGGGGCTATGTGGGGATGTCATTCTGCATGGGGCTGTGTGGGGACATAATACTGTGTAAGGGGGCTTTGTGGGGATGTCATTCTGCATGCGGGCTGTGTGGGGACTTAATAGTATGTAAGGGGGCTGTGTGGGGATGTCATTCTGCATGGGGGCTGTGTGGGGATATAATAGTGTGTAAGGGGGCTGTGTGGGGATGCCATTCTGCATGCGGACTGTGTGTGGACATAATACTGTGTAAGGGGGCCGTGTGGGGATGTCATTCTGCATGGGGGTTGTGTGGGGACATAATACTGTGTAAGGGGGCTGTGTAGGGATGTCACTCTGCATGGGGGCTGTGTGGGGGCATAATACTGTGTAAGGGGGCTCTATGGGGATGTCATTCTGCATGGAGGCTGTGTAGGGATATTATACTGTGTAAATGGGGCTGTGTGGGGATGTGATTCTGCATGGAGGCTGTGTTGGGACATACGGTAATACTGTGTAAGGGGACTGTGTGGGGATGTCATTCTGCATGGGGCTATGTGGGGACATAATACTGTGTAAAGGGGGCTGTGTGGGGATTTCATTCTGCATGGAGCTGTGTGGGGATATACAGTAATACTGTGTAAGGGGGCTGTATGGGTTTGTCATTTTGCATGGGGGCTGTGTGGAGACATAATACTGTGTAAGGGGGCTGTGTGGGGATGTCATTCTGCATGGAGGCTGTGTGCGGATGTGATTCTGCATGGGGGCTGTGTGGGGATCTAATACTATGTAAGGGGGCTCTGTGGGGATGATATTCTGCATGGGGGCTGTGTGGGGACATAATACTGTGTAAGGGGGCTGTGTGCGGATGTCATTCTGTATGGGGCTGGGTGGGGACATAATATTGTGTAAGGGGCTGTGTGGGGAAGTCATTCTGCATGGGGATTGTGTGGGGACATAATACTGCGTAGTGAGGCTTTTTGGGGACATCAAACCGTGTGTGAGGCTTTGTGGGGACATCATACTATTTCGGAGAACATCATACTGATGTCTATAAAGCACTGTGGAAATGAATGGCGCTATATATGAGAGTAAAATAGATTAAAGTAAATAAAATACTGTTTGAGGGGCTGGTTGGTGACATTATACTATGTGGGGACATCATATTGTATTAAGAGCTGTTGATCAAAATACAACGGTTGAATAACAGGAATAGTATGATTTACAGTTTATTACATAAAGTGACAAAAGATGACGTAGAACTTTTTTCAGCAGTCTATAATCTGTTTGCCCATGTTACTAGTTTAGATAGGTCAAATGTGGTGACAGATTCCCTTAAAGGGGCTGAGATCCCTAAACAGAAGTACGCTTGTGCTTCGCCATCTAATGGATATAGCCCTACTGCAGTAGACTCATTTATAAAGGTCCGATTTCCACCGTATGCAAAAGCTTTGGGTTGGTCATATTTTTGGTTCTTCAGTGAGGGGAAAAAAGAAGGCGTACTGATCTTTATTAAAGGGAACCTGTCACCATGTTTGGCGAATACAAGTTACGGCCACCGCCTTTCAGGGCTTATCTACAGCATTCTATAATGCTGTAAATAAGCCCCCCACCCGGACCTGCAAGAGAAAAAAAATAACTTATTATACTCACCTGGGGCGGTCTGGTCCGATGGGTGTCGCAGATCTTGGTCCGGCGCCTCACATCTTCTTGCAATGCCGCCCTCCTGCTTGCTTCATAGCTCCCTGCAATCGCACTCCGGCGCAGGCGTACTTATCTGCCCTGTTGAGGGCAGAGCAAAGTGCTGCAGTGCGTAGGCGCCGGGAAAGGTCATCCAGCAGGGAGGGTGGCATCGCAAGAAGATGGGAGGCACTGGACCAGGACCTGCGACACCCATCGGATTGGACCGCCCCCAGGTGAGTATAATAAAAGTTATTTTTACTATTTTTATTCAGCTGTTTAGCGCCGCAGCTGCACGTGTCGCAGCTGTGTGACAGTCACAACACATGCATGGAGAGCCCAACAAACAGGGGCTTGGGGAGTGAATATGAATGAATATTTTCTTTAACAGCGGCGACAGTATTAGCTGCAGCAGCCGGCTCCTGCCTCCTGTGACCCGCTCTTCTGCCGCTGCCCCCTCATCCACAGCCACAGCAGGACTAAGGTACATCTGGGACTATAAAACACACTCCCCACTTTTCTCCAAACTTTAAGAGGAAAAAGGTGAATCTTATAGTCCGAAAATATAGTAATTCACGGAACAAAATGAGTTTTCAACTAATCACATTAGGAAAACCCTGGTGCTACTTTTTCTGACTCATCTATAACAGATTTCTATTTCATAACTTCTCTAAGACTGTGGCAACACGCTGTGTATCCTGTTGATAAAATTGTCACCCATTGCTTACCATATACATAGTGTGCCAGTGTTTGCCACTCTCTCTTACTATGTTTAACTTCACTGGATAGAGCCATCACTCAGCAGTCTCATATTAACAGCAGTTCTATTTTCTGTTAATGAGAGTTAGTCAGATAAGCTGCTGAAAACATGCATTATTGATGAGGACAGCAGGAGACTTGTACTGACACCATATTGCATTTACATGTCGGCCTTAGTTGTAAGCAATTATTACAGTGAATTCAGTAAATGCATGCTATGCTCAAGGGAGCTGATGTTACCCGCTCTACCATGACAACACAGGGCAAACATCCAACAAGCAAAGCTCATGTGAAAGCTCTGCTCTGAGTTACAACTTTTATCAAATCTACAGGGCTAAAGACAAAATACCTGATTTTTTAAGCCTACCTTTTCCCAGTGAATAGAGAATTATAGTTTGTCTGCACTTAAAGCGGTTTTCCCAAGAACAAAGTACACTTTAATTAATAGAACTTGGAATAATAATTTACACAATCGGATGTGTTACAAAAAATGTTCTTGTGCTAAGATAATCTTATGTGTCCCTGCTATGTACGGTGTAATGGCCATGTCTGATCGTGAAGGAACATGGCCTTATGATACCACATCTCCTGGGCAGGGAAAGCAGCAAAAGAGCATACAGGCATTATGGCATGGCCTCACAGCTGCTACTTTCTCTGAGGCAAAAAATTTCCCTGCCATTTTAAAAACTTGATTACCATGTTTTTCACTTTATAAGACGCACATAATTATAAAACGCACCTAGATTTTAGAGAGGAAAATAAGAAAAAAACATTTTGAGCCAAATAGTGTGCAAACACTTTTAACCCCTTACCGACATTGGTAAGAACCACTGGTGAATGGGCTACTGCAAGCGCAGCATCATTGACCGGCGGTGACATCATGAAGGCCAGGCTGACCTGCAGTGACCTCAGGACCGTGGGAAAATGCCAGTGACCTGAACTCTGCCACCGGATGCAGCGCATGTGCAGAATGAAAGCTCAGTAAGCCGACAGCTTCATCTGCGCCGCATCCGCGACCGCTTTCCTACAGACATCACGTATAGGCAGGCATGGATGGAGATCTCGGCTTTCCTCCATCTGCACCTGTGCTGAGTAAGAAGCTGGACGCCGGACCCTGGAAAAAGAATGGAAGCCGCCAAATGCGGCTCGCTCGCCACCGTACCACCATCGTAAGACCACCGCTCACCGCAGTACTACCACCGCAGGACCACTACCGCACACCGCAGGACCGCCGCACCACCACCACAACACCCCAAACTCTGGGCCCGCAGCATTGACCCATCGGTAAGAACAGTGTTCAGGTTATAAGATGCACCCCTATTTTCCCCTTAATTTTGGGTATCATAAAAGTGCGTCTTATAATCCGAAAAATATGGTAACCTCACAGAAAGCAGCAGCTGCGATCCCTTGCTGTAACGTCTGTATATTCTTTTGCTTCCCCCCCTGCCCAGGAGCTGTGGTATGATCAGACTATGTTCCGCCACAGTTGGACACAGCCATTACACAAAACATAGCAGGGGCACATTTATAGGATTATCCAGGCACAGAAATTTTTTAATTTTTTTAAAGGCTGGATAACACTTGGGGGTTTACAGACAGGGACCCAAACATACAGATTTAGTGTACATTGCACAAAAAAGTGAATCAGACAAAAACTCATGAGACTTTCTAGGCAGGAATTTATATTTTATGTGCTAGCTACAATTATTCAAAGAAATCTATTTAGAGAGCATCTAAGCCTGGTCATAATAATAAATCTGTACCTGATAATCGGAAGTCATTAGGGAGGGGCCCCCAGGATTAGCAGCTGAAGGCCCTATACGTGGTTTCTTGTTTGGAGGTCCTGGGTTAAGACTGGAGTCTTGGCTGTGTTGGAGTGCTGCTGCTGTCGTTGCCCCTGCTCCTCCTGTACCATTGGTCTGACCAGTGTTTTGTTGCTGAACCTGTTGTTGTTGAGCTGCTGTCTGTTGTTGGTTAGCTGCTTGTTGCTGGTGCTGATTTTGTGCCTGTTGATTCTGAACAACAACAAAACCACATAAATACTAAGCTGAATTATACACCATTGTACACATACTTACACAGTTGCCATATGGGTATGAACAAGTAGCGAATAGAACCACAGTAATACATTAATGGTTTCCTTGTAATGCATACTGTAAGGGTACCGTCACACAGTGGCATTTTGATCGCTACGACGGCACGATCCGTGACGCTCCAGCATCGTAACAATATCGCTCCAGCGTCGTAGACTGCTGTCACACTTTGCAATGTACGACGCTGGAGCGATAATTTCATGACGTATGTGCAATGTAGAAGCCGTTGGTTACTATGCGCACATCATATACAATATCGTGCACACCTTTGTTACACCATGCGATCATGCCGCCAGAGCGGGACACTGGACGACGAAAGAAAGTTTCAAACGATCTGCTACGACGTACGATTCTCAGCGGGGTCCCTGATCGCAGGAGCGTGTCAGACACAGCGAGATCGCTGGAACGTCACGGATATATCGCTGGAACGTCACAAATCGTGCCGTCGTAGCGATCAAAATGCCACTGTGTGACGGTACCCTAAGGCAATACTTAATTGTACTTTGCGTTTATGACATTTCTACAATAAAATACAGGATATTACTGAAAAAAAGCCCAGCCCTGTACTTGCAAGAATATAGCGTTCCTGAAGGATATATTGGTTAACATACAGATACCGGAGACTAATAATACATACCTTATCAACTTTCTCTTCTGGTTCATCTTCATTTAAAAATTCACGTTTTGGATAAGGTATTTGACACCCTGCAAATACACTGAAGGAATACAGTGAATAAGGAAAAAGCAGAAAATTAAGCAATATAAGGCATATAACAGTGCTCAGCATGAGTATACCCCTTTTGAGAAGCAAGATTTTAATCAATATCCACTTAATACAAGAACAAATTCCAAATTTTTTACAAGTCAAATATTTTTTAACCCGTAACATGAAAGTAAAATCTTCAATTTTACTCAAATTAGTTGATTTAAAAATTAACACACCCCACATCAAAATCTAATACATCTAGTATTTTGTATGACGCCCAAGATTTTTAAGGACAGAACCAAGTTTTCCAAGTAAGGAATGAACAAGGTGGTGACATATTTCAATATCTATCATTTTCCATTCTTCTCTTTAAGAGCCTGGATGAGGGATAAAGACTGAGGGTTTACTGCGACAGAGAGGAGCCAGAAGACTGCACTGTCTGATTTCTCCTATTCCTGCTCTGATTAGATGCGGTTCACTATACTAAACTGTGCAGCTTTCTTTTAGCAGTGCAGCGGTTATGGTTTTTGTTTCCTGAAGAAGAAGTGGGCTAGAAAAGTGAGTAGAAAAATAAAAAAAAACTTTTTTTCCCATTATCTCTGGCACTTGATGTTTCTTCATCACCTGGAAGTGCGTATACAGACCACAAACCTTCCATTTCGTACTCACTTTTCTAGTAAACAGTGCAGGTTTATTTTAGCAGTGCTGGGGTTAATCTGCTCAGGTGAGAGGTCTTGGAAGCTTTCCGGCTGTTCACTGTTCACCACTACCATCTCCTAAATAATCTGGGCCCTGGCAAGAACTCATTGCCAGAGCTAGCTTATGCTGCATGGTTTGAGATGGTGGTTTGTGGTTGTTGTTTGAGAAGGTGTTTGGTGGATTTATCCAAAATTGTTGCGAGGTTTTGGGTGTGTGCTAATCCCCTTCTTCTCCTACTTTGGGTTTCTCCATCCTCCACTTCCCAGTGCATACCTCTGTTTGTGTGAGTAGATTTGTATGATTGGTATTTTCCTTTATCCCTGTTCCTATTACCTTGTTAGTCTGGCTGGTGTATTACGGTACACTACTACTCCCCTCTTCCCTGAGTGGAGGAGCAGCATGGACTGGGGGCAGAATCAGAAGCTAAGGCAAGGTATGTGGCCCCAGCATCTTCATCATCAAAAGTAATCTAGGGAACATGGCAAGCTAGAGCGCCCCTAGCGTTAGGGACAGTGAAGAAGCCTGTGGTATCAGGATATATGACAACAATGAGTCGTGACACTCAACTGGTCTCAAAAGAATTCCACATAGGTGTTTGATTTGATTCAGATCAGGAAACCTAATTGGTCACTGAATCACTTTCACCGTTATTCTTCAGAAATGCAACAGTTGCCTTAGATGTGGGTTTAGGAAAATTGTCATGTTGGAAAAGTGCATGTCTACTTAAGGCACAGAGTGATGGTAGCATTTTCTCTTTCAATATAGAGTAGTGCATTTGTGAAGAACATCAATGAAATATGTAGCTTCCTGTCACCAGGAACATTCATGCAGCCCCACATAAGGACACTGCCACCACCATGTTTCACTATAGGTACCATGCATTTTCTTTGTACTCCTCACTTTTGCAATGCCATGCACTTTTGAAGCAATCAGTTCCAAAAACATTTATATTGGTCTCATCATGTTTTTTTAATTCAGCATGGGCCCTGGCAAATTGAAGGTGTTCTTCTTTTGTGCATGGGCTTTTGGAGAGGCTTCCTTCATGGACGACACCCATGCATGCCATTCATTTGCAGTGTGCAATGTATAGTGTGACGGAAAACACTTGCCCCGATTTGACTTTTTTCTTCTTTAGCTAACTGCAGTGAACTTGAATTTCGATTTTCTTCAACCCTTCTCATTAGAAAACGCTCCTGTTTAGGTGTTAATTTACAAGGTCAAGCTGGACATCTTTGTGAGATGGTTGCAGTTCTATCTTTGTTCAATTTTTGTATCACTTTTGCCTCAGTATTTTGACTGACAAGTAAAGCTTTGCTGCTCTTCTTGTAGACTTCACGTTTCTTGTCTAAACAAATTATTTTCTTTCTCAAGTTTTGTGAAATTCCTCTTCCATGTAGTGCCATTGCTGACAATATGAAATGGTAAAGGGTTTTCTTTGTTAAGTAACGCCTTTTTATTGTCATGCTGGACACCTGTTTAATGAATATAATCAGATTTAACTGTGGTTGAATTCATGTTAATTAGAAATCTGTAGCCTACATTTTAGCTTTGCTCTAAAAAATTTCATTGTGGTGTAATGATTTTTGCAACATGGTCTTGAATGAATTTGTTAGGAAAATTACTTTTCTGGGTGTGCAAAACAACAAATCTGGTTTACAATCAATGGTTCACATTTGTGGGAGTATTTTATAGTATGGTATCCCATAGAAAATGTGGATTCTGAAAGGAAACTAAAGGTTTTCTGACAAATCTGTTGGGGTGTATGCTGTGCACTGTATATTTACATTATAAGAACATTAGACAACATTAAACATGGCATAAAATGAGTAAAATCACCTATTCCAATAAAACATTTTTCAACCTTCAAAAAAATCATACAGCTGCATATGAAATAACAGACATGAGGGGGAAAAAAGCAACCTTTAAATCATCTGATGTTTCAACAGCGACACTTAGGTGGCTTACTGCAGGTCTGCATTTACTTTGCTGAATCTGTGATGTGTTATACCAGCACATGACCACTCCAGCCAATTATTAGCTATACCAGTCATGTTGCACATACTGGCATCACGACTGCTGCTGAAGAACGAGTATACTGCTATGCCAAGTCACAGTTCAGCAATGAAAAATCAGACTGGCAATGGATCACTGGACAGGTGGCACCAGAGCCCCAGAGGATTAAAAGGAAAGGTTGGACTTATTTCAATAAACCATTAAATGTAATGAATTAGATAAAGGAGGTGCCAGCAGCAAAGCAGTATTAGACACCTGGCTCATATTCTACACTATATTCCACTACATATATATGGCACGTATTCCAGTCTGTCAATATTGACTCACAATCCAACAAAGATGACAGGAACAGTGATCATATAAATATACTAAATAGCGTTGGTATGAGGTTTTTATGTACACAAAAAATCTAAGGGTCCGCACGTAAAACTGTTAGTTCTCCAAAAATATTTCTTAAAGTGCCAAGCAATTGTTTCCTCCCTGCATGCACACATTACCGCAATCTAGAATATGCTCCTCTTATCTCATGCTGTACCAGCTCTCTGATATCATTTCCTATGCAGGAGCAGATTGTTTCAATGTCATCCTCAAAGTCAATGACTGGTATATACTGTGCTAGCCAAGTGACGTAGGAGTAAGTGCAGAGACTGTTGGCTCCACGGGACATGAAATGCTGGCACATGACAAAATGCGTAGGATGAACATTATATCTAACGCAACACAAGATTTAGAAAGTGTGATCTGATGGGAATAAAGTACACATACTCAGATGTGGGCAGAGGATCCTCCTGGAAGTAGAGATCCTGTAGAGCTTGCTCTGATGTGATCCTTTTTGTGGGGTCCATAGTTAGAAGTTTTTGAAGCTGTAATCAAATATTGTGTTACTTTATCATAATCCACACAAACATCATATCCATAAAACATGATAAAGGTAGGGAGACATACTGCTTTAGCTGGAATTGGCCGCTGAACACAAATGTAGTAGACATCATAATAGATTTGCCTTTTGCCTCTTTTACTTATCCTAAGGCTAGGGTCACTTAACCGATTTTCTCTCATCCAAGAAAATTGGTCTGATTATGCTAATCACATTCTGATCAGTGTGTAATCATAGTGTGATTTGGTTTTCACAGATGTAGAGAAAAAAAAAAAGTTTCTCCATCTTCTACAAACAGTGTGGCCGTGGAAATCGTACCGGACTTGGATGTCATCAGGGTTCGGTCCAATGTTTTCCAAGGACCCATAGACATGAATGGAGAAATGTGATCTAATCGGATGCAACTTATGTAGGCTGTTATTTTTTTTTGCTCGGACCGAATGAGTTTATAGAAAAAAAATTGTGTATGACTAGAAGGTAGGGTGCACTACACAAAATTCTATGGGAAATATAAAAAGAGGGTGCTGCAACATGCATAGAAAATATATCAATGTGCATGAAGAAAAAGACCTATGCATATTGAGGTGTGCGCCTTTTTATGTATAGAAAAAAATCGGACACGTGAACGTCCTCATAGAATAACATGGAGATGAGTGCTATCATGCACTTGGACCATTTTTATGGCCATGTGCACAAGCCTTAAAGATAAGGTCATCAATATCAGATTGTTTGGTGTGACACCAGGCATCACCACCGATTCACAAGTAACACACCCTTATATTAATGGGGCTTTAAAAGATAAATACAAATCAGAGATTTCCATCTCTGGTGTTGGCTGGATGTACATAATGTACAGAGAGGAACAGCATAGCTCCATACACAGTTTAGTAGTCTTTGCCTAAAACGGCAGATAAGCTTCTATTCAATTTAGGTTCATGGATGGCGCTGCATATCATGAATATCACAGCTCATGTATACAATGGAAAGGACTTCTCAGCTCAGCTGGAGATGCAGAAAATAATCTGCCAGTCCAAAAATCGTAATACAGAGCAGAAATCAGGGTCTCTATTAGGCTATGGTCACACTATCAGTATTTGGTCAGTATTTTACATCAGTATTTGTAAGCCAAAACCAGGAGTGGGTGATAGATGCAGTAGTGGCGACGTGTTTCTATTATACCTTTCCTCTGATTGTTCCTCTCCTGGTTTTGGCTTCCAAATACTGATGTAAAATACTGACCAAATACTGCTAGTGTGACCATGGCCTTACTACTTTATACTGATGGGGCAGCACAAACCTGCAGACAGATTCCTTTTAAGCAGCTGCATTTTGTTTTAGTTTCACCAAAATGGGCAAAGCTGTGACAGGCCTAGGGCGTGGTAGGGGTGTGGCGCCAAAGCTCATCTAATCCATGACGAGCTGTGGCGTTCAATACGCTAGAAAGATTTATAGCGTGAGCACACAACTTGTCAGACGCTCCCCATACAAGATTCCGGTCTTGATAAATAATGTGTGTGCATATATACAGTACAGACCAAAAGTTTGGACACACCTCATTTAAAGATTTTTCTGTATTTTCATGACTATGAAAATTGTATATTCACACTGAAGGCATCAAAACTATGAAATAACACATGTGGAATTATATACTTAACAAAAAAGTGTGAAACAACTGAAAATATGTCTTATATTCTAGGTTCTTCAAAGTAGCCACCACCAAAGTAGCAAGACTACCTCTTGAAGCTCATCAAGAGAATGCCAAGAGTGTGCAAAGCAGTCATCAAAGAAAAAAGGTGGCTACTTTGAAGAACCCACAATATAAGACATATTTTCAGTTGTTCCACCCTTTTTTGTTAAGTATATAATTCCACATGTGTTAGTTCATAGTTTTGATGCCTTCAGTGTGAATGTACAATTTTCATAGTCATGAAAATACAGAAAAATCTTTAAATGAGAAGGTGCGTCCAAACTTCTGGTCTGTACTGTATATATATATATATATATATATATATATATATATATATATATATACCGCATTTTCCGGCGTATAAGACTACCCCCCAACTTTTCCAGTTAAAATATAAAATCTTCTTAAAAGTCGGGGGTCTTCTTATATGCCATGTGTTGTCTTATAGGGCCGGTGACTAATGTGCCTTTTGGGGGGGGAGTGGTCCCGATGACAAAGAGAGGAGGCGTCTCACAGGAAAGTGTGAGTGGAGTATCCCCCTATTACCTCATTGTGGCAGCGTGGGGTCTTTGTGCTGGGGAGCAGCGGCTCATCTTTGTGCCGCGTGGGCTTTCTGTGCTGTGGGGCGGTGGCGTATCTTCGTGCAGCGTCGGGGCTCTGTGATGTGGGGCGGCGTATCTTCGTGCGGCGTCGGGGCTCCTCCGACATTTCCTCAAAGCCCGGAGGCACCGGCAGCTCCATTGCTGCGATGCGGAGGCCTCCGGGAAAATGGCCGCTGGGGGCGGCGCATGCTCAGATTCAGATCTCGTCCCCATATCTCGGGAGACAAGATCTGAATCTGAGCATGCGCCGCCCCCAGCGGCCATTTTCCCGGAGGCCACCGCATTGCAGCAGTGCAGCTGCCAGGGCCTCCTGGCTTTGAGGAAATGCCGGAGGAGCCTCGACGCTGCACGAAGATACGTCGCCGCCCCATAGCACAGAGCACCAATGGCACGAAGAGGAGCCGCCGCCGCTCACCAGCACAGAAACCCCATGCTGCAACAGTGAGGTAATAGGGGGATACTCCACTCACACTTTCCTGTGAGATGCCCCCTCTCTTCGTCATCGGGACCACTCCCCCCCAACCACCATATGCACATTGGTCTGCACCCGGCGTATAAGACGACCCCCGACTTTTAAGAAGATTTTCAGGGATTAAAAAGTCGTCTTATACGCTGGAAAATACGGTATATATATATATATATATATATATATATATCTATAATATAACGCTGGGAGCGTCACTCTGTCCGAAGCCTCGATAGACTGCGCAAGCGCAAGCGCCGGCGCAGTCTGGGCCTCACAGAGCGACGCTCCCGGGAGATCGCGGTGTGCGTTCACACTGAACGCACACCGCGATCTCCCCCGCAGAAGCAGGGACCGCCAGGAGGGTGAGTATCGGACATATTCACCTGTCCCCGTTCCATCGCTGAGCGGCGCCATCTTCCCGGTCTCCTCGGCCTGTGGCCTTCAGTTCAGAGGGCGCGATGACGCGCATGCGCGCCGGCGCCGCCCTCTGACTGAAAAGTCACAGGCCGAGGAGACCGGGAAGATGGCGCCGCTCAGCGATGGAACGGGGACAGGTGAATATAGTAAGTGCTGGGGGGCCTGAGCTGGCGGCGATACCGGCACCTGACCCCCACAGCGCGCCGGTGTCCCCGCCTGCTCAGGCCCCCCAGCACTCGGCGCCGAGCGGGTCAGAGGCAGTATGGGGACGCAGGATGGAGCAGCAGGATGGGGACGCAGGATGGGGACACGGGATGGAGCAGCAGGATGGGGACACGGGATGGAGCAGCAGGATGGGGACGCAGGATGGGGACACGGGATGGAGCAGCAGGATGGGGACACGGGATGGAGCAGCAGGATGGGGACACGGGATGGAGCAGCAGGATGGGGACGCAGGATGGAGCAGCACATAAGGATGGGGACACGGGATGGAGCAGCACATAAGGATGGGGACGCAGGATGGAGCAGCAAATAAGGATGGGGACGCGGGATGCAGCAGCACATGAAAGGATGGGGACGCGGGATGGAGCAGCACATAAGGATGGGGACGCGGGATGGAGCAGCACATAAGGATGGGGACGCGGGATGGAGCAGCACATAAGGATGGGGACGCGGGATGGAGCAGCACATAAGGATGGGGACGCGGGATGGAGCAGCACATAAGGATGGGGACGCGGGATGGAGCAGCACATAAGGATGGGGACGCGGGATGGAGCAGCACATAAGGATGGGGACGCAGGATGGAGCAGCACATAAGGATGGGGACGCAGGATGGAGCAGCACATAAGGATGGGGACGCAGGATGGAGCAGCACATAAGGATGGGGACGCAGGATGGAGCAGCACATAAGGATGGGGACGCGGGATGGAGCAGCACATAAGGATGGGGACGCAGGATGGGAGCAGCGCATGACAGGATGGGGACGCAGGATGGGAGCAGCGCATGACAGGATGGGGACGCAGGATGGAGCAGCGCATGACAGGATGGGGACGCAGGATGGAGCAGCGCATGACAGGATGGGGACGCAGGATGGGAGCAGCGCATGACAGGATGGGGACGCAGGATGGAGCAGCGCATGACAGGATGGGGACGCAGGATGGGAGCAGCGCATGACAGGATGGGGACGCAGGATGGGTGCAGCACATGACAGGAAGGGGAACGCAGGATGGAGCAGCACATACCAGGATGGAGACAATATACCAATATAAATGCTCGCCACCCGGGCGTAGAACGGGTTCAATAGCTAGTATATATATATATATATATATATATATCTGTATACAACGTGGCTCTGTGCTGTATACTATGTGACTGGGCAATATACTACGTGGCTGGGCAATATACTATGTGGCTGGGCAATATACTATGTGGCTGGGCAATACACTATGTCACTGGGCAATATACTACAATATAGGTATATTTTTGAGTAAAATGTAAATTGCTCTTTTATTCTATAAACTACTGACAACATGTCTTCGAATTTCCAAGCACTACATTTTCTATTTATTTTCAGAAAATGAGAAATGTTCAAAATAACAATTAATGCAGTGCTTACAGACCTCAAATAATGCTAAGAAAACAAGTTCATAATTATTTAGAAACAATGATTCCAATGCTTTAACTCAAGAAGAGTTCAGAAATCAATATTTTCTAGAATAACCATGATTTTTAATCACAGCTTTCATATGCCTTGGCATGCTTTCCATCAGTCTTTCACACTGCTTTTGGGTGACCTTATGCCACTCCTGGTACAAAAATTTAAGCAGTTCTTCTTTGTTTGATGGCTTGTGATTATCCATTTTCCTCTTGATTACATTCCAGAGGTTTTCAATGGGGTTCAGGTCTGGAGATTGGGCTGGCCATGACAGGGATTTGATGTGGTGGTCCTTCATCCACACATTGATTGACGTTGCTGTGTGGCATGGTGCATAGCCCTGCTGGCAAAACCAGTCCTCAGAGTTGGGAAACATTGCTTGAGCAGAAGGAATCAACTGTTTCTCCAGGATAACCTTGTATGCGTCTTGATTCATACGTCCTTCGCAAAGATGAACCTGCCCAATTCCAGCCTTGCTGAAGAATCCCCAGATCATCACCGATCCTCCACCAAATTTCACAGTGGTTGCAAGGCATTGTGGCTTGTACACCTCTCCAGGTCTCGGTCTAACCATTAGACGACCAGGTGTTGGGCAAAGCTGAACATTAGACTCATCAGAGAAGATTACCTTACTCCAGTCCTCTATGGTCCACTCCGTATGGTCTTTGGCAAACTTCAGTCTGGCTCTCCTTTGCTTCTCATTGATGAAAGGCTTTTTGCTAGCTTTACATGACTTGAGCCCTGCCTCTAGGAGTCTGTTACAAACTGTTCTTGCCGTGCACTTCACCCCAGCTGCCATTTGCCATTCCTTTTGTAGGTCACTTGATGTCATCCTGCGGTTGCTGAGTGATATTCGAATAACATGACAGTCATCCTGGTCAGTGGAGAGTCGTTTTTCGCCCTCTGCCAGTCTGTAGGTTTGTTGTCCCCAATGTCTGCTGCTTGACCTTGTTGTAATGGACTAGAAATTAGAAATTTTAAAGATGGAGGCAAAATGACGCTCACTGTGTCCCTCTGCTAGTAAAGCCAGAATTGAGCCCTTCTTTTCCTCACTCAAGGCTTTTCTTTTCAACTCGTTTGGCATGGTTAAAATTTATTTTTTCATTCCTATTACTTTTGGGATATTACTAGCACTTGATTTGCCATCCAGCTTGTCCTATTGCAAGAGGATTGGTTAACACCACAGAAGGGTTTTTAATACTTTCCTTCGTTAAATAAGATTTGGTTCAGGTGAGAAGCACATTAAGTAGAATGAGGTGTTCTCTGGTTGGAATTCAACTGACACTGGAATGGAATGGCTGCATGTAGAGAAGCTGATTTTTTATAAAACCTTGCAGTGGTCTCTTAATTTTTGCCAGAGCTGTATATATATAGTGCTGGACACTGCAGCAATTACTGACATTGCTAGTTACTCATTGAAACAGCAGTGCTAATTATGTCACAGTAAACTGCTTTTATTAATTATGAAGCCACAAAAATATTTATCAAGACCAGTTATTAAAAATATTTAAATATATTAATACCGTATATACTTGAGTATAAGCCGACCCCCCTAATTTTGCCACAAAAAACTGGGAAAACTTAATGACTCGAGTATAAGCCTAGTGTGGGAAATGCAGCAGCTACCAGTAAATGTCAAAAGTAAAAATAGATACCAATAAAAGTAAAATTAATTGAGACATCAGTAGGTTAAGTATTTTTGAATATCCATATTGAATCAGGAGCCCCATATAATGCTCCATAAAGTTTATGATGGCCCCATAAGATGCTCCATATTAAAATATGCCCCATATAATCCTGCATAAAAGTTAATAATGGCCCCATAAGATGCTCCATAGACACATTTGCCCAATATAATAATTCACAAATGTTGACTATGGCCCCATAAGTTGCTCCATAAAGATATTTACCACATATAGTGCTGCACAAACGTTGATCATGGCCCCATACAGACACTTGTCCCATATAGACACTTGCCCTATATAGTGCTGAACAAACGTTATGGCCCCATACAGACACTTGCCCCATATAGTGCTGCACAAACGTTATGGCCCCATAGAGACACTTGACCGATATAGTGCTGAATAAACGTTATGGCCCCATACAGTGCTGTACACACGTTATGGCCCCATATAGTGCTGCACAAACGTTATGGCCCCATACAGTGCTGCACAAACGTTATGGCCCCATATAGTGCTGCACAAATGTTATGGCCCAATACAGTGCTGCACAAACATTATGGCCCCATACAGTGCTGCACAAACGTTATGGCCCCATATAGTGCTGCACATACGTTATGGCCCCATGTAATGCTGCACAAACGTTATGGCCCTATATAGTGCTGCACAAATGTTATGGCCCCATACAGTGCTGCACAAACATTATGGCCCCATATAATGCTGCACAAACGTTATGGCCCTATATAGTGCTGCACAAACATTATGGCCCCATACAGTGCTGCACAAACGTTATGGCCCCATACAGTGCTGCACAAACGTTATGGCCCCATATAATGCTGCACAAACGTTATGGTCCCATATAGTGCTGCACAAACGTTATGGCCCCACAGATGCTCCATACAGACACTTGCCCCATTTGCTGTTGCTGCGATAAAAAAATAAAAAAAATCACATACTCACCTCTCCGTCGCTCAGGCCCCCGGCACTTTCAATATTCACCTGCTACTCGTTCCGGCGCCGCTCCATCTTCAGCGTCTTCTGCACTAACGTTCAGGCAGAGGGCGCGCACTAACCACGTCACCGTGCCCTCTGACCTGAGCGTCACTGCTGAAGACGGAGCGGCGCCGGAACGAGGAGCAGGTGAATATCGCGCAGCGCAGCAGTCCCCTCCCCGTTATACTCACCTCTATGGGAGGTGGAGCCGCATATTCATTACTGTAATGAGCGGTACCATGTGACCGCTCAGTACAGGAAGAAGCTGTCAGCGCCGGGGAAAAGACGTGCAGGGACCGCGCCAGGAGCAGGTGAGTATTATTAGACAGCTGCCGCTCCCCCTCCCATGCCGACCCCTGGGTATGACTCGATTATAAGCCGAGAGGGGAACTTTCAGTCCCAAAAATTGGGCTGAAAATCTCGGCTTATACTCGAGTATATACGGTAGTTATATTTAAAAAAATTTAATAACAGGTCTTAATAAATATTTTGTTGGCTTCATAATTAATAAAAATTGGATTACAAGCTCCTAATAAACTGAGCAGAACACACCATACATACTGCCATCCAGTGCACTGCGATATAATTAGCAGTGCTGTTTCAATAAGTAATTAGCATTGTCAGTAATTGCTGCAGTGTTTAGCAGGATCAATATTTATTCATGCTCTGCTCTTCAAATTTTTAAATGAAGCATTGAATAATTAATAAATGCATAATATACATCAGTAATTTCTCTTTAGAGGTTATAATATGTAAATGATGATGGGAAAAAGTAGCTGGTTTGTGGGAAATGATTGGAAATGGGATAGAGGTTTGTAAATACTAGTGAGCTTGGATTCAGATCAGGAGTATGTAAGCCCATTTTATATATGACAAGGTAAATCACGAGAAGCCGTAATGGCACTGACACAGCAATCGTTGGAAAGCAAAGTACAGAGCTGTTCTCAGCACATATTTGTTTCCTTTCTAATACAAGTCATCAATTATGAAGGCAGCAGCTTGTTTTAGTCCCAGCAATACAGCTAACAATAACGTACGGTATACTACAAGCAGCGAGGAGAACAGATTTCATAATGATTCATATGATGCTAGAAAAACATAAAAATCACATACTGTATATGCTCTACATTAACCCATTAAGCCCTAAATGGGAACCTGCAGGATTGTGCACAGTAACCTACAGACAGTGTCAGGTCGGCGCCGTTATACTGATTACAATGACACCTTGGTTGATGAAATCCGTCTTGTGGCTGTTGTATAATCTTTATTTTCAGTTCAGTTAATGATATGCCCGCTCCCCTGGGGCAGGCCTGGAAGGGGTCTTCATGTGGTGCTCTGATTACCTAATCAGAGCACCACATTCATAATGCAGACTGCTGACAGGTCACTGATCCCTCAGTGGCCTGCCTCCTAGATTGCCTAAAGAATATCTGTACATACTTAAAAAAAAAAACCTTCTGCAGATAGGTGCCAGCCGTGTCACCTACGCTGCAGAATAATCGCATGTTTCATGTCCCTATAATACAGTTTCTTCAGGTTATTCAGCTAAACAAAAATATAAAAAAATCAAATTGAATATGGTGCCCGCCGCCAACTATCAGTGTATAAAGCTGTGATCCGATAGCTGCTACTGTGTGTGCGCTGGCGGTGCCATCTTACTGGAGAAGAAAAATAAATACTTGTCCAAGATGGCGCCGCCCAAGCATGCGCAGTAGCTCTTTTTTCTACTTTTCACTTTTTTTCATTTGCCTGTACCACATACAACACTGCTACATTATTGCTGTATATTGTAAAAATGACAGTCTCCTGAACGTCAAAGGAGAAATAAAAAAAATAAGAAAACTAGGACCTACACACCTTTAGTATTAAATTAATATACCAGTGCACAAATACATTATATGGCCAATATACAAACATATACTGTACACAGACTATGCGTCATCCCACCACGATGATGAATGAATACATAAACTCCACTCTTGCTGTAAAAGTTAATAATGTTAGTAACTAGTGATGAGCGAATATACTCGTTACTCGAGATTTCTCGAGCATGCTCGGGGGTCCTCCGAGTATTTTTTAGTGCTCGGAAATTTAGTTTTTCTTGCCACAGCTGAATGATTTACATCTGTTAGTCAACATAAGTACATGTGGGGGTTGCCTGGTTGCTAGGGAATCCCCACATGTACTTATGCTGGCTAACAGATGTGTAGATAAGGATGCTGAGATGTGGAGGGAGCCATACACCCCATATGCACTACATATAATAATAAAAAATAGGACCTGCACACCTCTAGCATTAAATTAACGCTTAATAACTTATGTTTTTAATGTAAACAGCAATGGAGTTCATGCACTCATTAATCGCAGTGTGCTGATGCATTGTGTATGTTTATGCTTGTATGTTGGTCACAGAGCGTATTTGTGCACTTGTACATTATTTTAATACTAAAGCTGTGTGGGCCCCTTTTTTGTAGCACACAATGGGGGTAGGGGTAGGGGTGGATGGCCCAGAACCTAAGCACTCTTATCTACACATCCTTCCTGGACAAAGTTCCAATTGCCTTGGTTTCCTGGGGACAATCCATATTTAGGTATACGTTGAAGTGGATGAATAGCTTTTGCACGATTTGATCAAAAAATGCTACCAAAGTACCGCACCATTTATAGCAGTAGCGGAGCTCATGCATTCACTAATCAAAGTGTGCTAATGTATAAGGTATGTATATGTCACAGGAGAAATAAGACAAACATGAGATTCTTAAACAAGCCCCCAGCTGTCATAGTAACCTATCATCTCAGCGTGATCATGTCATAGGTGTGCTGAAGGGCACCTGAATGACAGTGGCATTTGAAAGGTTAATGGCAGTAATTGGCAGTAGCCCAAGTCGCAGATAGATGGCAGATAGATGGCAGATAAGCAACACAGGTGGCATCTGTCCTGTGTGGAAGGGGCTCAAATACTAAACCAGCTCCACACACCCTGTCATACTCTGTGATGTAATAGTACACCTTGGTGCATTAAGAGTTTAAAGATGAGCAACATTGCAAGTACCTTCATAATAGATCAGAAAACTCCTAAACCAGAAATATAGCCAGAGAACTGGTCCATATATTTTCCCGGACTGGCCTGACAAAGGAGATCCTGATGGACCAAAGATTCCAATTCATGTCCAAAGTGATGAGAGAGTTATGTAGGTCCCTCCAGATTAAGCAATGAGGGACATTGGTGTACCATTCACAGACAGACGGCCTGGTGGAATGGTTCATTAATAAAACCGGGCAGGCCATCCTCAAGAAAGTCGTGGAGAAGGATGGATAAGACTGGGACTGCTTACTCCCATATCTGCTGTTGTCAATTGGGTAAGTTCCACAGGTCTTTATGGGATTTTCTCCATTTGAGCTGAAGTATGGCCGGCACCTTCGAGGACTTTTGGGTATTGCAAAGGAGACCTAGGAATCAGAAGTTACACCACACTGGAGCATCATTGAACATGTGGCCCGAATGCAGGAGAACATTGCAGAGATGTGAAGACACAAGCATCAGTGGGTGTGCTCATCCCACTGAAAGCCCACACTGCTCTCCAAAGGGCAGAATACCACTCAGCCACACAGGGTGAGGGTAAAACAGTGTGGCAATAATTTACTTGATCCATCAACAGACAGTAACAAATAGAATAGTCCTAGCAAATACCCAAGATGGTGCAAATTTCATAATCTCACCCTTTCGCTGGCTCGCCGGTATTAGAACATCTGCGACTTTGGGGCTTCCAGGGCTGACTACCCCTACCAATGGCACCCCGCTTTTGGTGGGCACCCACAGAGAGCAGGTAACGACAAACTTAGAAAGCTGATAGTCCAATGAGGTACGTGACCAGGTGATCTAATTGTCCCAATCTGTCTTCTCTGGACATCTCCATGGGCCAGGTGACTGGAGGGCTCCAACCTGGTTTCTCCGAATGTCTCCATGGGGCCAGGTGACAGGAGGGACCCAATCTGACTTCTCCTAACATCTCCATTGGGCCAGTGATGGTGAATTGAGCAGATCGGTATTCCACCAACTAGGGCCGTGGTCCCTAAGCTGGCATCCAGTAGAATGCCAAATCTGTATTCCTCTTGATGGAGCCATGGTGCCCTGGCTGTTCTGTAGAATCTCCTTGCAGAAAGATATAGGTTCCCTTTTATACCCATATCTGTGGTTGAGGCCATCATCCACAAGTCAGGGGGAAGGTGGGATGGGATTATCTCTCATTGTTTAAGCATTTAAACAATCTGTATAGTTTGCCTTTCACTGTTTTACAGGTCACCAAGCTACATGGACTTATAGAATGAATAGTCAACATATTAGCAAACATCGATTGTTTAATGAGCCTGCATCCCTGTCCTCCAAAGATAGCAACACAATAACCTGTAGGACCTGATATAATAGATAAAAAGCAGCCATTCAACAATTCACAAACATTAATTCAAGATTCAACGTTCATACTCATATGAACAATAGCCTATGTCTCTTGGCCTACTGAAATTATACGTCTGGCATAATTAAGACTAAATGCTGTGTCATCACAAGAGGTAATGCAGATTGTGAGAGCGAGCCTCCTCCAGGCACAAGAGGCCCAGTCAAGGGTCTACAATCGGTCAGCAAGGCTGGAGATCGGTTTGAAGTGCAGATTCGCATGGTGAAAAGTAAATTTCTGGCCATGTGGCAAGGGCCAAAAGAATTGGTTAAAAATTTAGTGAAGTTAATTATAAGGCCCATCAGCCAGGGCAAAGAAAATCCTACCAGGTCTGCCATGTCAACCTGCTCAAGCCACAGCGAGATAGGAAGCCGGTGGCCTGGGTGCCAATCTCGAGGATGTTATGGTCGCAGAGACACTATCACCAGAAACAACAGTGCTGACAACTGCTTCAGTGAAACAGAGACCTGTTTTCAGAGTTGACAGGATGTACACAGATTGTGGAGCACGAAATTCTAACAAAACCACACATGCGGGTAAACCTTAAGCCATATCAAATCCACGAAGCCCACCGCAACATGATTTTGAAGGAGGTGAGGAGAATGTTGAGTCTGGATGTCATTGAGGAGCCAAAGAGTGGCTTGTACAGTCCCATTTGTCCCTGTACCGAAGCCAGATGGAGAATGGTGGTTTTGTAATGATTATCGTAAGCCGAATGAGGCATTCAAGTTCGATGTGTATCTGATGCCCAAGGTCGATGAGCTCGTTGAGAGACTAAGGTGAGAAGGTACATCACCACCCTTGACCTAACTAAAGGGTACTGGCAAATTCCCATGTCTCAAATGGCTGAAGAGAAGACTTCCTTATCTATACTTGACGGTTGCTTCCAATACCCCAGGATGCCTTTTGGGCTGCAAGGAGCCCCAACCACTTTCCAGAGTGCCATGGACCGGGTCCTAGCTTCTCACAAGAAATACCTTGCAGATTACCTACACAATAAGGTGATCTTAAGCCCGGACTGGGGAAGTCATCTGCAGAAGGTCCAGGCAGTACTGAATGTGCTGAACATGCGCCATGGGGAAGGTAGAGGCCAAATATACTGTCGGTAGGGGCAAAATTAAGCCGCAGGAGAACAAAGTGGAGGCGATACAAAATTGCCAGCAACAACGTTCCAAAAACAGGTTAGAGAGTTTTTGGAAATTATCTTGATATTATCGGCAGTTTATACCAAATTTCGCCAAGATAATGGCATCCCTGACCGACCTCCTTAAGGGCACAAAATCATTGATGATCAAAGTGGACTTCCGAAAAGGAGACGGCTTTCCGGTTGTAGCTAGCCCTGTGTAAACAGCCAGTCTTAGTCAAAACTAGATTTCAAAAAGTAGTTTGGGGTCCAGATGGAAGCTTCAAAAGTTGGGTTGGGAACCATGTTGTCACAGGAAATAAATGGGGAGGAACATTCAATCCTATACTCAAGTAGGAAACTCTCCTCCTGTGAAAGGATTTATGCCGCCTTGGAAAAAGAATGCTTGGCCATCAAATGGATGATTGACTCTTTGAAATACTACCTGCTAGGCTGAAAGTTCAGGTTAGTGTCAGACCATGCACCCCTGAGATGGATGAGGAAAAGGAAGGGGAAGAAAGCCATGGTGACTAGGTGGTTTTCGGCACTCCAGGACTTCAGCTTCCATGTGGAGCATAGGCCCAGGAGACTAAACAGTAATGCAAAACCCCTGTCGAGACTTCCCTGTCAAGTGTCTGAAGGTGCCAAACTTCTCAACTTGAAAGGCAAATCAGAACCCCCCCTTGACAGCAAAAGACGTTCAAAAACATTTAGCATACTCTGGAGTTGTGGTACATTGTTCTACTGTTCAGAGAGACCAGCACAAAATATGGCCTTCAGAAGAAAAGCTCTCATGCGTCCTCACCATAAATTTCAGCATCAGAAGAATGCAAAAGATCATCTAAACTAGACGACACAAAAGTGCACAGAGAGGTCAAAAATACTCTGTTGTAAAAAAGTCACAGTAAATAAGTGCTAGTCAAAAAATGAAAAAATGCAGGATATTTAGTTAATACGTTTTTTTGCAAAAAAAAGTGTGACTTTTTTAGAACAGAGTATTTTTTTAACTCTCTGTGCGCTTTTGTGTCTTCAAGTTCTTTGGTGGTGTGAACAGGTTTCTACAGACTTGTTCACTGTGCAAGTAGCCCATGTGTTTTTGGTTTTTTAATTATTCTCTTGTTTCTACAAGACTGGGGAGTCCACCACTCCTCTGTGGGTCATTTGCATTGTAGCTGTTCCATCCTGCATGTTCTACATGGATATTTTCTCTCTGAACCCTGCTCATACAGGTACTATACAGATGATCAGGTTTTTAAATACATCAGATAGGGATTATATACATTAGATAGGACTGCTCTATTATGGGTATACCTTGGCGATTGGTGGAGCAGCTTAACATACTTTTTTTTGCAAAAAAACGTATTAACTAAATACCCTGTATTTTTTCATTTTTTGACTAGCACTTGCTTATTTACTGTGACTTTTTTACAACAGAGTATTTTTTTACCTCTCTGTGCGCTTTTGTGTCTTCAAGTTCTTTGGTGGTGTGAACAGGTTTCTACAGACTTGTTCACTGTGCAATTAGCCCATGTGTTTTTGGTTAGATCATCTAAACTAGCCTGATGCATTTTGGAAACAAGTTCTGTCAACCGATGAGGTTAAAATAGAACTCTTCGGCCACAATAATCATGTATGTATGGATAAAAAAGGGCACAAAATTTCAGGAAAAGAACATCTCACCTACCATTAGGAATGGTGGTGGATCAATCAAAGTTTTGGGGTTGCAAGGGAGAGCAGGGAAGGTAAGTAGGATGTTTTATGTTTTTTTAATGTTTTTTTGAAGGGGGGCCATGCATACCAGGATAGGGATGAGGGAGCCATCCATAACAGGATGAGGATGAGGGTGCCATGCATACCAGCATAGGGATGAGGGGACCATGCATACCAGGATGGGGATGAGAAAGCCATGCACACCAGTATAGGGATGAGAGTGCCATGCATACAAATATAGGGAAGAGGGGGTCATGCATACCAGGATGGGGATGAGGAGGACATGCATACCAGTAGAGGGATGAGGAGGCCATGCATACCAGGATAGGGGTGAAGGGGCTATGCGTACCATTATAGGGATGAGGGGGCCATGCATACCAGGATAGGGATGAGGGGGCCATGCATACCAGGATAGGGATGAGGAGGCCATGCATAGCAGGATGGGAATGAAGAGGCCATGCATACCAGGATGGGGATGAGAAGACCATGCATACTAGGATAGGGACGAGGGTGCCATGCATACCAGGATGGGGATGAGAAGGCCATGCATACTAGGATAGGCATGAGGGGGCCATGCATACCAGGACAGGGATGAGGGGGCTATTCGCACCAGGATAGGGATGAGGAGGTCATACATACCAGGAGAGGGATGAGGAGGCCATGCATACCAGGATGGGGATGAGTGGGTCATGCATACAGGATAGGGATGAGGAGGCCATGCATACCAGGATAGGGATGAGGAGGCCATGCATACCAGGATAGGGATTAGGGTGCCATGCATACCAGTATAGGGATGAGGAGGCCATGCATACCAGGATAGGGATGAGTGAGCCATTCATAATAGGATAGGGGTGAGGGGGCTATGTGTACCAGTATAGGGATGAGGGGGCCATGCATACCAGGATAGGGATGAGGGGGCCATGCATATCAGGAAAGGGATGAGGGGGGCATGCATACCAGGATAGGGATAAGAAGGCCATGCATACTAGGATGGGGATGAAGAGGCCATGCATACCAGGATGGGGATGAGAAGATCATGCATACTAGGAGAGGGATGAGAGTGCCATGCATACCAGGATGGGGATGAGAAGGCTATGCATACTAGGATAGGCATATGAGGGGGCCATGCATATCAGGATAGGGATGAGGGGGCCATGCATACCAGGATAGGGATGAGGAGGCCATGCAGAGCAGGATGGGGATGAAGAGGGGTGCATACCAGGATGGGGATGAGAAGGCTATGCATACTAGGATAGGCATGAGGGGGCCATGCATACCAGGATAGGGATGAGGGGGCAATGCATACCAGGATAGGGATGAGGAGGCCAGGCATACCAGGATAGGGAAGAGGGGGCCATGCATACCACTATAGGGATGAGGAGGCCATGCATACCAGGATAGGGATGAGAGGGCCATGCATACCAGGATAGGGATGAGGAGGCCATGCATACCAGGATTGGGATGAGGGGGTCATCCATACCAGGATAGGGATGAGGAGGCAATGCATACCAGGATAGGGAAGAGGTGGCCATGCATACCAGTATAGGGATGAGGAGGCCATGCATACCAGGATAGGGATTCTTGCCTCATGTTTTCAATATCTTTTCCCTGTGTCATTTCTCATTATTACACATTACTTAATTTATCGACAACCACAATTTGACTTCTTTGCCTCTGTGGATTTGCTGTGTTGTTCTTCTCAAGATCTCATGCGGTTTAGTGTCAGGGCACTGAGTAGGGATTTTAGGGTCCAGTTTTAAGCACAGATGCACATCCTAATGCTGGACCGTGAGTGAAGAGCCCCAAGTTTCAGGAGCTTCAGACAGGACACAGACATACAATACAGTATGAATAAAGTAAGGAAGAGAGTGGGACAAACTGATGGCTGAATGCATTCTTCTAGAGCTGTTACATATCTTCATTTCTATATGGCTTGATGTTTTGCTATTTATCTCCATGCCTGATTTCTGATGAGGAGAGGGTAAATGCCTAGGTAAGGCCACATTGTCTGTGGGCCTTGTAAGAGATCCAATATCTTCTATCCAACATAATCCAGCCCTTTCACGTCACTCCATTGCTCTCTGAGAGAATCTGTACCCGTCAAATACCTCTGGCGTCCTCTCGCACCACTTTTGGCTCCCATCCCCACTGAAACGGTGGAGACCCAGATTTCAAGCTTGAATGGAGCCCAGAGATTGTGGATGACAACCCTGATTGTGCTTACCCAGCAGGTTGTCTGCAGGAAATGAAATATCAAATCTACTTACATGAGCTGCCATGAGCAAAAACAAATGTGTCCTCATAAGAACTACTGCAATGCTTCAGAGAACCTCACGTCACTCCTTGTAAAACTGACAAATATTGCCAGTATTCTGTGGACTACTTCCCAAGCTGGCTATTATCAGAATCACAGTAGTAGTAGTAGGTGAAATAATAATAATGTTAGCAAATAACTCCAGTTAGAAAAGTAGTATAGTTATTCTGATTCTAGATGTCGCTTTCCTCATGTGTAGACATTTCAGGACCGTATGTATCCATGGTTACCACCATAGATATTGTAAGTTAGCTAGTTGCTAGCGGTCATAACCATGGATATCAAAGTGCTGCAATGCCTGCACATGAGGAAAGAGACATATACTACATTTCTAATTGGAGTTATACATATTAGTCCATATAATTATTGCTGGAACACATTCAAAAATCTGATATCACCCAAGAGGCCCCCAAGAATGTTATTCAGGGCCCAGAATGTTTTAGTTCAAAAATATAAATTTTTATTGATCCATAAGAAACAACTTTATAAAAAAACATATAAAATATGACAATTTGTACATGTACCTCCAATCCAAAAGAACAACAATTGACATGTGCTTAATAATAATACCTGACATGCATATTTCTCTTTGGTTGAATACCTTATTTCAAGTCAATTTTTATATGACAATGCTATGCAGGCTCTAAGTTACTATTACTGCAAGGTGGCTGCCTTAAAAATCACTAAAGTGCCAATGTGCTTATTTATATGCCAGAATTTGGCGGCCAAAATCCACTATGGAAGTGCTAATATATATAAAGGTAAAGTAAATCGACTGTTTTTTTGGCTCAACTTCACTGGAAGGTCCCTTAGTGGTCACCTTAATAGTCCTGCACATACTCAGCTAGAATGTTACGATGGTAAGTATAAAATGTAAAAGCATATTCACCTTGCTGAAGCACACGCAATGGAAAACCCCTACGCGCGTTTCGATAGTATCTTCATCCGGGGGCGTGTACAGTGGAGGGTAAGTTGGGTCTATTTACATCCACCTCTAGCCAATCACTGCCTTACTACTAACATCCAATAGCTATTCCCGTACTGAAAATTACTCCCCACTTCCGGTGTATGACCTCCGTATCTGCAGCAAGTTTGAACATATAGTCTCACATATATCAGTGCACACATCATATTATAATTTTAACAGTTTTGTTAGCTTCTCACTTCATAATTCCTTGGGGGTTACGGGGGGTGGTGCGCATGCCCTGCGTGGTTGGGGGGTGGATCTTCCTGCTGGTGGCACGGGTCGGGCTCTTGTCCTCCCCCACTGAGTTGGGTCAGGTCATGGGTCATGCCATAGCCGCTGGTGTGTGGATCCCCGACCTCGGACTCCGTAGGGCATGCGCCAATGGAACCCATCTGTGCCCAATTTATAGGTTCACTAGTCACCTAAGGTGATATTGACCCTGTGTTCCGAGCCATAAACCTTGTATAATTATTATACGGCACAGAGTTACCTCACACTCATATAATCTCACTATTATTCACATATGTCACACAGCCACGGACCATATAGTTATATACAGATGCATCTCTCTTCTTTTTTTGTGCTCCGATAGCGATTATCTAGGGGACAAGCTCTGTTATAGCATAGCCATTATGGTATACACTTAGTCAAATACTTATACTTCTTTTTATTTTTGTATTTTTTAATTTTTATTATTTTTTGTTTATTATTTCTGTATTCCAGCAATATAACTCTATATGGTATATGGAATTAGCATATGCCTGGGGTAATGTACTCTTAGATAGCATACAAGCGGCAAGTTGTTACCTAGGCAATATAGCTTTAATATAGTGTAAAATAATTTTTCATTATTGAGTGGTGGGCTATGCGTGACATATTGAAGCATGGCAAGATGTCCTTACAATCAATACATCGCCCCTTATCTGCCACGCTTCGCTATTGCTTATTAGAGTGCAGCTTCCTTTGTTTTCCCTGACCTGGGAGTCGTGTGATGTATGTTGCTAAGCAACGTCTGTTTGAGTCCGTGATCATTATCATACGGCATTCTACTCGGCGGCACAGGATGTAGGTCATCTCCAACAGGCAAATGAGTTTTTTGACTAATAGAGCACCTTTTGTATACACAGTGGCCGTCGATCAGCGCTGTACTGTGGGAACGTAGTACAGTTTCCCCTTTTCCGCTGACTTCCGCAGTTGCGCAGTGACATATATTATGTTGCTAAGCAACACTTGTGTCTGACCAAATCACTATGCGATATATATGGTTTTTTATCTCGGTCACAACAAAGAGTGTTGTGCGGTGACAAGACACAGGTTTATCGGTAGTTACAGCACAACATTATACTTAGGAGTAGGAATATCTGCTGCAGATACGGAGGTCATACACCGGAAGTGGGGAGTAATTTTCAGTACGGGAATAGCTATTGGATGTTAGTAGTAAGGCAGTGATTGGCTAGAGGTGGATGTAAATAGACCCAACTTACCCTCCACTGTACACGCCCCCGGATGAAGATACTATCGAAACGCGCGTAGGGGTTTTCCATTGCGTGTGCTTCAGCAAGGTGAATATGCTTTTACATTTTATACTTACCATCGTAACATTCTAACTGAGTATGTGCAGGACTATTAAGGTGACCACTAAGGGACCTTCCAGTGAAGTTGAGCCAAAAAAACAGTCGATTTACTTTACCTTTATATATATTAGCACTTCCATAGTGGATTTTGGCCGCCAAATTCTGGCATATAAATAAGCACATTGGCACTTTAGTGATTTTTAAGGCAGCCACCTTGCAGTAATAGTAACTTAGAGCCTGCATAGCATTGTCATATAAAAATTGACTTGAAATAAGGTATTCAACCAAAGAGAAATATGCATGTCAGGTATTATTATTAAGCACATGTCAATTGTTGTTCTTTTGGATTGGAGGTACATGTACAAATTGTCATATTCTATATGTTTTTTTATAAAGTTGTTTCTTATGGATCAATAAAAATTTATATTTTTGAACTAAAACATTCTGGGCCCTGAATAACATTCTTGGGGGCCTCTTGGGTGATATTTCTAATTGGAGGTATTTGCTAATATTATTATTATTATACCTACTACATATTAGGATAGGATCTTGGAGATGGGAATACCCCTTTAAGGCATTCTTCAGAAAACAATTTCCTTGAATAATAATTAACATAACTCAATGCCGCTCATTATAACTTTTATAATTTATGAATATTTTTACTTACCAAAAGAAAAACTTTACTATCAGGCTTCACCTTGTGCTTTTCCATGTATTTTATTAAACTACTGTTAGCATACCTGAAAAATAAATTTGGGAAAAAATAATACGAGACAATAGAGTGGCACTAAAATATCTAGTGCGCTTAGAAAACATTTTTACAAGCTTCACTAAATATTGTTGATGGCCAAGTACAATATCTGAAGTGCCCACTGGCAGCAAAGATGTTTGTCCCAAGCTAAATGATACAATCAAAATAGGCATACTGAAGTAAGCACTTGGCATCAATTCTTTTCATCAATCAATACACTGTGAATTTTGGCAACAAAACAGTATACTGCTGGAATGATTGCATTAGAGCTCCAGCTCATTTTGCCACACACATTGACAAAATATTCTTGCAGCCCATACAAAGTACTCTAGCTACCCAGGACACTGAATACAGTTTGACTGATTAGTCAGTACACTTGTCACTTAAATGGCCGCCATGTAACACTACACTTCTAATGTAGTAGCTGCAGATGAATCTGAAGCGTCCAGTGATAGCAGTGGGAAAGCCACAGAAGCCACAATCATGATAATCAACTGATCCCCATAATGGCTTCATTGCTAAAAAAAAAAGTTGTCATAGTGAGACAATGTTTTAAACTATACTGTATCTGCAATGATGATATGCTGCCCTAATCAAGGGCAGAGGACAAATGGCAAATGTAAGAACAAATAACATAAAAATTACTGTGTGATTTACACATAATGACAAATATAAAGTTATAAGAGGGGTGTATTTACGAGGGAAGGGATTACCAGTATGCCTCTCACTCTCCTCCCCTACTTAAAGGAGTAATCCCATCCCCAAGATCCTATCTCAATATGTAGTAGGTGTAATAATGATAATATTAGCAAATACCTCCAATTAGAGATGTAGTATAGTTCTTTTGATTCGCTATGTCACTTACCCCATGTGCAGGACATTGCAGTAGCTTAGGTATCCATGGTGACGACCACTCATATCGTGACAGTCAGCTGTTGGTAATCATCACCATGGATACCTAAGCTACTACAATGCCCTGCACATGGGCTAAGCAACATAGCGAATCACTACATTTCTAATTGGAAGTATTTGCTAATATTATTATTACACCAACTAATTATTCAGATAGGATCTTGGAGATGGGAATACCCATTCATCTGTTAATAGGTTGGGTAGCACTCTTTTCTTAAATATGTCTGACTCAACACCAAGTGTATCATTCTTTATAAATGCTTAGAAGATTAACCGCACAATATTTTTGCATTACTTATTACACCAAGGCCCCCCTACAAATTAGACAGCTTTTGGATGATTTATCTTTCGCATACAGTTACTCTTTGGTCCTGGAGGTAAAATATTATTCAAGACTGCATATTATAACCGTAGCCTGCTATAAGCACCACAGCTCAGTATAATGTGAGTACTAATTTGTGGAGGGGCTTTAGATCATGTACTTTTCATATTAATAGATACCATACAAACTTTAGTATGAGTATTTTATATAGACAAATATTTCATCTGTATGTACACTATCAAGGGGTCTAACATATGAACATTGTTAATCTGGCCTTGAAGTATATTCAGAAGTTAATTCATAAAAATATAATGGGGTATAATGGGGCATTGTCTACTGTTATACCCAGCCTCCAATATGTCAAAACAAGAAGACA
Source organism: Ranitomeya imitator (assembly GCF_032444005.1). Classification (NCBI taxonomy): domain Eukaryota; kingdom Metazoa; phylum Chordata; class Amphibia; order Anura; family Dendrobatidae; genus Ranitomeya; species Ranitomeya imitator. The sequence goes on from NC_091286.1 coordinate 264,648,438, forward strand.
AGTTTCTTTGAAAAAAATAAAAATAAAATTATATAATCTTACGTGGTTCTTCTGAAGTCTTTTTGAAGAGTAGGATATTCTGGCATCTTTCTGATATCTTCCCAATCTTTATCTGAACAGACAGCAATGATTTACTATTCTACTCAGGACAATTGAGACAGTCTTTTATGGCCCCTTTAGATGGGTTGATACATGCTGTTAGACAGGTGATCAGCTATATACAAGTCGGTCAGCAGTAGCTTACCTTCATTAAAGGGAATCTGTGAGTGGGACCTTGATATGTAACCTGAGGGCAGCATGATATAGGGGCTGAGACACAGATTTCAAGAATGTGTTACTTATTATGCTGTGTGCTGTTGTTTCCTTACAATTAATGATCTATCACCAGGAGATCACTTCCTTGACTGGTGCTTGCGTGAGCCCTGGTCAGACCACGCTCCCTCTTCTGATAAGCGGCTCACTGTCAATAGACAATGTACACAGAAAGCTGTAGGGTGCGCAGGGCTAGCTTTCTGAGCTCTGCTACATGCTACATCTTAAAACTCTGATTGTGTCACATCTGCTGCACCCAGTAAGCTAAGTGATACATCACAGGAACTGGAGTCTCACTTTGTACATTAAGCTGCTCTCAGAAGAGGTAGCAAGATCCTGGTGACAGATTCCCTTTAGTATGATTGCTTTATGTGAAAGGAATATCAGCACATCACCAGTTTATATGGGGATATGTGCTCCCGAGAATGATTTTTAAGCCAACCTAAAAATCGTCACAACTAACAAATGAGCATTTGCCATGTGATTGCTGGACTGTTTAGAAAAGCTGATAGTTGGTAACGAGAGTTCTTATGAACTATCGTTCCCTGAATAACAGCTTGTCTGAAGTAATTATAGTAATTATGAGATCATATATTCAGACAGCTTATATTTAGAAAAAGTAGCTGATATAGAGAACATCATAAAATATGATAACAATATGCTGAATGCTTTCATCATGTATCTCATCATATGACCCACACAAAGGGCAATTATGGTGTTCAGGACAATCTGCCAACTGTCCAGACATCTTTAGAAGTAGAAGAACGCTTGTGGGCTGATTATCCGCTTCCACCCTTATAAGGTTTATCACATAACTGCTATGTGCTCAGTGCAGATATCCATTTGGCAGCTCCACAGATAGATAGTGCCATCCTTTACTTACTTTAAATTGTTTTTTATGCACACATTGGATATCTGTATAAACTGTTATTATTTCCATATAATAAAATACTAAAAATAAATGGGTGCCCTGTCCAACAGACAAACACAGCTGGTCATACTATGCCAAAGTCATATACCTGCAGGAAATCCCATTACACTAAATATACGATCCAGCTGGTCATGATGGAATGGGTTACTTGTCTTGATATCTTCTTGACGACAATGAAAAATAGGTTCCGATGTTAACAATTCAGCAAAAATGCAGCCAATCGCCCAGATATCTGTTAAAAGAAAAAGGTGTGTTGTCATGAATATTTCAGGTATCACGCTCGTAATGGTTGATCCACTCTATATATAAGCTATATATGTTATGCACACGAACATACATACACAGTACTGTGCAAACGTTTTATGCAGATGTGGAAAAAATGCTGTAAAGTAAAATAATCTTTTCCAGGTGGGTGAGCATGCAGTTTTTCACGAAGAAAATGCTTCAGGAAGTACCAGCATTTGATTTATTTTCTGAGCACTCTTTCAATGTTTATGACCGTTTGCATATTTTTTTATAATAGTTTTTGTGTCTTCTTTTTTACTGACATTTTCCAGCTTATTTTTTAACCTCCTTTCAATAATGAAGAAACTTCTAGAGGTTTTTGAAACAAAGATGCTGGAAAAATTATAGAAAAAAGATGCTCGGGCAGCTTCCAGGTGTCTTTGAAACCTTGCGATTGACTTATTTTTTGAAGTTCAAAGTGGAAAACAGCAGACCGGTCAGCTCCCTTATTTTAACCACTTGGCATCTTTGGAAACATGAAGCGATTAAAAGGGGCTCAAAAGACTGATGCTACGCCTTTGGCCAAGAATAAGCCTCAGTATTGGACCCAGCTGACCATGTGCATGGCTCCTGCGCACCAGGAGGATATTCGCTTTCTGGTGTTGCAAAATCTGCATGATGTGGTCGTGTTGGGGTTGCCATGGCTACAAGTCCATAACCCAGTATTAGATTGGAAAGCAATGTCTGTGTCCAGCTGGGGTTGTCAGGGGGTACATGGTGATGTTCCATTTCTGTCTATTTCATCATCCACCCCTTCTGAGGTCCCAGAGTTCTTGTCTGATTACCGGGATGTATTCGATGAGCCCAAGTCCAATGCCCTACCTCCGCATAGGGATTGTGATTGTGCTATCGAGTTGATTCCTGGTAGTAAGTTTCCTAAGGGTCGACTGTTTAATTTATCTGTACCTGAGCACGCCGCTATGCGGAGTTACGTAAAAGAATCCTTGGAGAAGGGTCATATTCGGCCGTCATCATCGCCATTGGGAGCAGGGTTCTTTTTTGTGGCCAAGAAGGATGGTTCGCTGAGACCTTGTATTGATTATCGCCTTCTAAATAAAATCACGGTCAAATTTCAGTACCCCTTGCCGCTGCTATCTGATTTGTTTGCTCGGATTAAGGGGGCTAGTTGGTTCACCAAGATAGATCTTCGTGGTGCATATAATCTTGTGCGTATTAAACGGGGCGATGAATGGAAAACTGCATTTAATACGCCCGAGGGCCATTTTGAGTACCTAGTTATGCCATTCGGACTTGCCAATGCTCCATCAGTATTTCAGTCCTTTATGCATGACATCTTCCGAGAGTACCTGGATAAATTCCTGATTGTATACTTGGATGATATTTTGGTCTTCTCGGATGATTGGGAGTCTCATGTGAAGCAGGTCAGAATGGTGTTCCAGGTCCTGCGTGCTAATTCTTTGTTTGTGAAGGGATCAAAGTGTCTCTTTGGTGTTCAGATGGTTTCATTTTTGGGGTTCATTTTTTCCCCTTCTACCATCGAGATGGACCCTGTTAAGGTCCAGGCCATTTATGATTGGACTCAGCCGACATCTCTGAAGAGTCTGCAAAAGTTCCTTGGCTTTGCTAATTTTTATCTTTGCTTCATCTGTAATTTTTCTAGTATTGCTAAACCATTGACCGATTTGACCAAGAAGGGTGCTGATGTGGTCAATTGGTCTTCTGCTGCTGTGGAAGCTTTTCAAGAGTTAAAGCGTCATTTTTCTTCTGCCCCTGTGTTGTGTCAACCAGATGTTTCGCTTCTGTTCCAGGTTGAGGTTGATGCTTCTGAAATTGGAGCGGGGGCTGTTTTGTCGCAAAGAGGTGCTGATTGCTCGGTGATGAAGCCATGCGCCTTCTTTTCCAGGAAGTTTTCGCCTGCTGAGCGAAATTATGATGTTGGCAATCGAGAGTTGCTGGCCATGAAGTGGGCATTCAAGGAGTGGCATCATTGGCTTGAAGGAGCTAAGCATCGAGTGGTGGTCTTGACTGATCACAAGAACTTGACTTATCTCGAGTCTGCCAAACGGTTGAATCCTAGACAGGCTCGTTGGTCGCTGTTTTTCTCCCGTTTTGACTTTGTGGTTTCGTACCTTCCGGGCTCTAAAAATGTGAAGGCGGATGCCCTGTCTAGGAGTTTTGTGCCCGACTCTCCGGGTTTGCCTGAGCCGGCGGGTATTCTCAAAGAGGGAGTAATTGTGTCTGCCATCTCCCCTGATTTGCGGCGGGTGCTGCAAAAATTTCAGGCTAATAAACCTGATCGTTGCCCAGCAGAGAAACTGTTTGTCCCTGATAGGTGGACGAATAAAGTTATCTCTGAGCTTCATTGTTCGGTGTTGGCTGGTCATCCTGGAATCTTTGGTACCAGAGATTTGGTGGCTAGATCCTTTTGGTGGCCGTCTCTGTCGCGGGATGTGCATTCTTTTGTGCAGTCCTGTGTGATTTGTGCTCGGGCTAAGCCCTGCTGTTCTCGTGCCAGTGGGTTGCTTTTGCCCTTGCCGGTCCCGAAGAGGCCTTGGACACATATCTCTATGGATTTTATTTCGGATCTCCCCGTCTCTCAAAAAATGTCGGTCATTTGGGTAGTTTGTGATCGCTTCTCTAAGATGATCCATTTGGTACCTTTGTCTAAATTACCTTCCTACTCTGATTTGGTGCCATTGTTCTTCCAGCATGTGGTTCGTTTACATGGCATTCCAGGGAACATCGTTTCTGATAGAGGTTCCCAGTCTGTTTCGAGGTTTTGGCGAGCATTTTGTGCTAGGATGGGCATTGATTTGACTTTTTCCTCGGCTTTCCATCCTCAGACAAATGGCCAGACTGAACGAACCAATCAGACCTTGGAAACATATCTGAGATCTTTTGTTTCTGCTGATCAGGATGATTGGGTGTCCTTTTTGCCGTTGGCTGAGTTCGCTCTTAATAATCGGGCCAGCTCGGCTACCTTGGTTTCACCGTTTTTCTGCAATTCTGGGTTCCATCCTCGTTTCTCTTCAGGGCAGGTTGAGTCTTCGGACTGTCCTGGTGTGGATACTGTGGTGGACAGGTTGCAGCGGATTTGGACTCATGTAGTGGACAATTTGACCTTGTCCCAGGAGAAGGCTCAACGTTTCGCTAATCGCAGACGCTGTGTGGGTCCCCGACTTCGTGTTGGGAATTTGGTTTGGTTGTCATCTCGTTATATTCCTATGAAGGTTTCCTCTCCTAAATTTAAGCCTCGTTTCATTGGTCCGTATAGGATTTCTGAGGTACTTAATCCTGTGTCTTTTCGTTTGACCCTTCCAGATTCTTTTTCCATCCATAACGTATTCCATATGTCATTGTTGCGGAGATACGTGGCGCCTGTGGTTCCATCTGTTGATCCTCCTGCCCCGGTTTTGGTGGAGGGGGAGTTGGAGTATATAGTGGAGAAGATTTTGGATTCTCGTGTTTCGAGACGGAAACTCCAGTATCTGGTTAAGTGGAAGGGTTATGGTCAGGAAGATAATTCCTGGGTCTTTCCCTCTGATGTCCATGCTGCCGATCTTGTTCGTGCCTTTCATATGGCTCATCCTGGTCGGCCTGGGGGCTCTGGTGAGGGTTCGGTGACCCCTCCTCAAGGGGGGGGTACTGTTGTGAATTCTGTGGCCAAGCTCCCTCCTGTGGTCACGAGTGGTAGTGCGGCTTCTGAGTTTCCTTCCTCAGGTGATGAGGTTAAGTCGTTAGGTGCTGCTCTATTTAACTCCACCTAGTGCTTTGATCCTGGCCTCCAGTCTATGTTCTAGTATTGCTCTTGCTTCCTCCTGGATCGTTCCTGTGGCCTGTCTGCTCAGCATAAGCTAAGTTCTGCTTGTGTTTCTTTTGTTGCTATATTTTCTGTACAGCTTGCTTTCTTGGTTTTGCTTGCTTGCTGGAAGCTCTGAGACGCAGAGGGAGCACCTCCGTACCGTTAGTCGGTGCGGAGGGTCTTTTTGCCCCTCTGCGTGGTTGTTTGTAGGTTTTTGTGTTGACCGCAAAGCTATCTTTCCTATCCTCGGTCTATTCAGTAAGTCGGGCCTCACTTTGCTAAATCTATTTCATTTCTGTGTTTGTATTTTCATCTTAACTCACAGTCATTATATGTGGGGGGCTGCCTTTTCCTTTGGGGAGTTTCTCGGAGGCAAGGTAGGCTTATTTTTCTATCTTCAGGACTAGCTAGTTTCTCAGGCTGTGCCGAGTTGCATAGGGAGAGTTAGGCGCAATCCACGGCTACCTCTAGTGTGGTTTTATAGGTTTAGGGATTGCGGTCAGCAGAGTTTCCACGTCTCAGAGCTCGTCCTATGTTTTGTGGTTTTTGTCAGGTCACTTGTGTGCTCTGAACTTCAAGGTCCATTGTGGTTCTGAATTACCTATTCATAACAAGAAACGCATAAAGAATTGACATGCTGCAGAAAAAAATGAACTGCAAAAACTCAAAGGAAATTATTGATCATGTGCACAACACTTCAGGATTCTCATTGCATTAGCTTGCATAAGGATTCCATAGCTTTTTTGGCCCATTTACAGAGAAAATGCATCAAAAACAAACTGTGTGCACACAATCTTAACACTTCTATTTTTGATAGCAGTCTTACTTTGCAGAATTTCTTCCACACCTGCCTAAAACATCTGCACAGTACTCTATAGTCACAACTGTACATAAATTAAATGGAAAGCCCCAGGACATACGTTGCTGTGCCTAGTGCAGGGCCTGCAGTGGGTGCGGAAAATATTCAGACCCCTTTAAATTTTTCACTCTTCCACATTAAGGTACACTCTGCACCCCATCTTGACTGAAAAAACAGAACAGGATAAATTTTTGCAAATATAATAAAAAAAAAAAAAGAAAAACTGAAATATCACAGTCATAAGCATTAAGACCCTTTTGCTCAGACACTCATATTTAAGTCACTTGCTGTCCATTTCCTTGTGATCCTCCTTGAGATGTTTCTACTCCTTCATTGGAGTCCAGCTGTGTTTAATTAAACTGATAGGACTTGATTTGGAAAGGCACACACCTAACTATGTAAGATCTCACAGCTCACAGTGCATGTCAGACCAAATGAGAATCATGAGGCCAGATGAACTGGCCAAGGAGCTCAGAGACAGAATTGTGGCATGGCACAGATCTGGCCAAGGTTACAACAAAATTTCTGCAGTACTCAAGGTTCATAAGAGCACAGTGGCCTACATAATCCTTAAGGGGAACCTGTCACCCCCTCCCCCCCCCCCCAGGCGTTTGAAACTAAAAGAGCCACCTTGTGCAGCAGTAGTGCTGCATCCTGACAAGTAGGCTCTTTTAGTTATTGGTGCTGTAAATGCAGAAATACCTGTCTTCAGTCCTGAAGGCAGGTCTTTCCCCCCCTGCTGCGCCCGGCGCCAAGAAGACTTGAGTGAAGGCTGTGAGGCGTCTGCAGCAGGGGGGGAAAGACCTGCCTGAAGACAGGTATTTCGGACAAATTACAAAACGGATTATTTCTGCATTTACAGCACCAATAACTAAAAGAGCCACTTTGTCAGAATGCAGCATTACTGCTGCACAAGGTGGCTCTTTTAGTTTCAAACGCCGGGGGGGGGGGGGGGGGGGACAGGTTCCCTTTAAATGGAAAACGTTTGGCACCACCAGAAGTCTTCCTAGACCTGTCTGTCCAGCCAAAGTAAGCAATTGTGGGAGAAAAACCATGGTGAGAGAGGTAAAGAAGAACCCAAGATCACTACAGCTGAGCTCCAGAGATGCAGTAGGGAGATGGGAGTTCCAAAAAGTCAACTATCACTGCAGCCCTCCACCAGTAAGGCCTTTATGGCAGAGTGGCCTGACAGAATCCTCTGCTCAGTGCAACACATATGAAAGCTCGCATAGAGTTTGCTAAAAAAAAACACATGAAGGACTCCCAGACTATGAGAAATAAGATTCTCTGGTCTGATGAGAGGACAATAGACCTTTTTGGTGACAATTCTAAGCAGTATGTGTGGAGAAAACCAGACACTGCTCATTACCTGCCCAATACAATCCCAACAGTGAAACATGGTGGTGGCAGCATCATGCTATGGGGGTGTTGTTCAGCTGCAGGGATAGGATGACTGGATGCCATTGAAGGAAACATGAATGCGGCCAAGTACAGCGATATCCTGGATGAAAACCTCTTCCAGAGTGCTCTAGATCTCAGACTTGGCCGAAGGTTCACCTTCCAACAAGATAATGACCCTAAGCACACAGCTAAAATAACAAAGGAGTGGCTTCAGAACAACTCTTGACTGGCCAAGCCAGTGCCCTGACATAAACCCAATGGAACATATCTGGAGAGACCTGAAAATGGCTGTCTACCAACGTTCACCATCCAACCTGATGGAACTGGAGAAGATCTGCAAGGAAGAATGGCAGAGAATCCCTAAATTCAGGTGTGAAAAACTTGTTGCATCATTCCCAAGAAGACTCATGGATGTACTAGCTCAAAAGGGTGCTTCTACTCAATACTGAGCAAAGGGTCTGAATACTTATGACCATGAGATATTTCAGTTTTGTTTTTTTTTAATAAATTAGCAAAAATTTCTACATTTCTGTTTTTTTTTTTCAATCAAGATAGGGTGCAGAGTGTACATTAATAAGAAAAAAAAATAACTTTTTTGAATTTACCAAATGGCTACAATGAAACAGAGAGTGAAAATTTTAATGGGGTATGAATACTTTCCATACCCACTGTAAAAGGGTGGTGCAACTCTCAAAGATTCAAAGAGGGTGAAGTATTTTCTTTCCAGTTACTAGCCATAAAAGTATGTAATTTGTGTATGCAAGTTATGCACTTTTTCGTGTGTGTTTGGGGGGGTGAGGTTTTTCTTTTTTTTTTTTAAGGGAATCTGCTAAGTAATTCATGCTGCCCAAGCCACAGGCAATACAAACAATGGAAATAATTCATTTCTACAAATATCTATGTTCTACTCTGAATCTCTGTATTTCAGATAAATCATAACTTGAATAGGTAGCTGGGAATGAGATGACTAAGGCTACGTTCACATTAGCATTTTGCGGGGCTGCGTCGGGCGCAGCCGCGGCAACGCATGCGTCATGCGCCCCTATATTTAACATGGGGGCGCATGGACATGCGTTGTCATGCGTTTTGTGACGCATGCGTCTTTTTTGGCGCAAGCGTCAGGGCGCAGAGGACGCAGCAAGTTGCATTTTTTGGGGGTCCAAAATCATGCCAAAAAAGGACGCATGTGTCACAAAATGATGCGTTTTGCATGCGTTCTTTTTTGCGTTGTGTCGCAGACACAGCACCGCACAACGCAAATGTGAACATAGCCTAAGTGAACCAATCACAGGGGGCAGCTCCTGAAAGCCCTCCCCTCAATGGAATATGAGGGGGGGTCGCATGATAACACAGCCCCCGGTTAATCTGTTATTTTTGGTATGTTTATTTGGAGTTTTTGTTAAAAGGGTTAATGAACCAGTGGTAAGTTGTGCTAGGCACGAGCAGGTTTTTATCTGGTTCCTTCTAGTTTTTCTTCCCGCTTTTTGTGGTTGTTTTGATTGGCTCCTGTTAAAAGTGCGGGAAGATGTGTGCTATAAATATCAGCTGTTTTTGTTATTACGTCAGTTTCCACATGTAGACTAAAGATCCCTCCCTCCCTCCCCTTTTATTTAGGTTTGTCGTGTCGTTTATTTTGTGAGAAAATCGCCCGGCTTTCGGGTGGATTTGGTAGAGTTGGATATGATTTAATTCTTTTCACGGAGTTCTAATTGTGTATTTGTTGAGTGAATAAATCTTTACTTGAAGTAACTCAAAAATAAACGCCACAGCCATTTTTATCACAAAATATATAAATTAAGGGTGCACTCTAGCTGTATTATAGGTATACAGCGGGTGCAATACCCAGTCCACTAATATATATATCCAAAGACAAAAGAAAAAGAATGGACTAAACAAGGCCTGCACAACCGCATAATATGAAAAATATATATAACATCATTTTATTAAACACCACAGAAAAAAGGCATAAAAACACTTAAAATACAACAGTGTGTACAACACCCCTATATATCCAAAAATACATGCAGCAGATAATACAGAAAAATCACACCTGTAGGCTACTATAAGTATATATATAAACCACCTACTGATAGATATAAATGTGCCCCAGAAGAATCAAAAATGGGGGGGCACAATGCGTCCTAAATGCAAAAGGTAGAGACTCTAGGAATGTAAATACACCCCCAAGATCACCTAATGGTGAGTCAATATGTCTAAAATGACACAAGAAACATGACACATGTTTCTTGTGTCATTTTAGACATATTGACTCACCATTAGGTGATCTTGGGGGTGTATTTACATTCCTAGAGTCTCTACCTTTTGCATTTAGGACGCATTGTGCCCCCCCATTTTTGATTCTTCTGGGGCACATTTATATCTATCAGTAGGTGGTTTATATATATACTTATAGTAGCCTACAGGTGTGATTTTTCTGTATTATCTGCTGCATGTATTTTTGGATATATAGGGGTGTTGTACACACTGTTGTATTTTAAGTGGTTTTATGCCTTTTTTCTGTGGTGTTTAATAAAATGATGTTATATATATTTTTCATATTATGCGGTTGTGCAGGCCTTGTTTAGTCCATTCTTTTTCTTTTGTCTTTGGACGGCCATTTTTATCCACATTTTATTGGTGTTCGTGTGTTTATTTATAAAAAGTGTGGGGCTTGTGTTACCATGCTGACTTCTCCCTTTCCGGCTCTGCTTGACAGACAGATTTGCTATAGACTGTATTTGGTGAGACCTGCCATTTGTCAATTTTAAAATCCAAGTCTCATCCAAGGCTCATCTACATGCCACAGACATTTTCTATGAGTGGAAAAACAGCATGGGGCAGTTTTCTAAATCTATAGTATGCTCATTTGTTTGCTAAAATGCAGCAAATTTCAGTATTTTTCAATGTGGCAAAGAGTTAAATACATGAGAGAAAATTTCCATCACATGTGCACAGTGGAAACATCTTGTTTGCTAATACTGATGGGTCTGATCTTCACTATAGGTCAATTCACCTTCATATTTTGGTGAAGGAATAATTTTTGTATTGCAATCAATTTCAATTTGCCATTTCCTAAAACAATTTCTCTGTTTTATGTTGATCAAGCAAAACGCACATGAAGCAGGTCAACCTTTGATAGAACTAGAATACTGCCCTCTGGCATACATAATGTTTACACACCTGTGTCATTATTCGGGGATTTGTTAACATAGGTTCAGTGGAGAAATGAAAAAATCATGTTTCCATTATACTGCAAGTAACCGGAGACTTATAGGCAGATGACAATTTGGCACATGTTATTACTGCAGCACAGGCATAACATATAGCAAACCTAACTATGACGTCATAAGACGATGACAGCCATCGCACTAAAAATAACAAATATTTCCCTATTTCAAAGCTGTAAATTTCGGTTACAGAAGAGTTTGCATTTTGTAAACTATATATTTTCATATATAACAATTTTTTTTTACAAAGTTTTATACTAGCTACATGGACAGGCGAGGTCATGACGTCATCAATAACGTCATGACATATATGTGCATTTCTAGAAATTATAGAATTAATACACAGTGCATTTTAAGACCTACTTCATCACTGAATAAACGTGTCAGGTCAATAGTCACTATCTTCATCATCAGACACTGCTTCCTCACTCATATTGTCACAATGCCCTTCTTGACATGGTCCGCATACCCGTGAACAGGTAAGTCCGTGTCTTTTGCAAGTGCACCGAAGTGTACTACAACCACGAGAACAATTGCAGTGAATTATTTTCAGAAGTGTTTCTGGCATGGGTGAAGTACAATTATCACAGGAACTAGACTGTTGTTCTGCAATTCCCATCCCCATTCAGTAGTGTCCATGGCCTCACCATTGTCCATCCAAAGCATCACTTGGAGGTAACTCCAAAGGGCATGATACTTCGTTGCAGAGGAGGTCGGTGGCAGTCGTTCAGGTGTAACAAAGATTTTGGCTGAACCAACTTTTTTGCAGAGAGTAGAATAGCTCATTGCAGATAGATTGTCTCCAGATTTGCCCCCAAACAATGCCACCATCGCTTTACACCCAGCGTCTTCAATCTCAGCTCTGTTTTTGTTAGGTGTGGAAAAGATTTTAGCACAGCTATTTAAGACCGAGTCTCCCTTCAAAACCTTGTGTAGACCGAGTTTTTTTCCTATTCCAAAAACCGCGCAAGTGGTATCGCAAACCGTGAATGCATGAAGGAACAGAAGACTGCTGCAGACATGGTTTCCCAGGAACTTCTTCATAACTTTAATGTCGTATACTGTTGCAGGACTCCCGTTATCCGAGTAGAAATAAAGCTTGTTGCCATCGCGGGTTGACACGTGATGAAGTAACAACACCAAAGGATCTGTATCTTCGCCAATGAGACTAGTACTTTTGTTGGATGACATTGACACTGCTGCCTTAGCAATCTCCACATCTGCATCCCCCTCTGATTGTATTATGTGGCAACCTCTGTCATTCATGCGCTGTGAAACGAGATTAAGAAGAGACTGTTTGTTCTCCACATTCGAAAGGAAGTCCACCTTTTTCCTGACAAATTTCGTTCCTTCAGCAATGTTCACTTTGTTACTTGTTCATTTTTTGCGCCATTGCTGATGGGTAATGTCCTTAGTGTTTGGTCCTCCAATGTAACTATCAAATATTATCGTAGCCTTACCATAGTGCTTTAGTGTGAAAGATGCATAGTCTTCAGCGATTGAACAATATGTCTTTCCTTCTGACCACTTCAGTCAATGGAGAAGAGAACCTCCGTCAAGAACATAATGTTCCACTTCTGGTACATCCATGAGTACTGCGTCATCTGAACTCTGTTCTTTTATAGCAGCCATCAGTTGTGCTTTGTTTGGTTTGCGTAAAGGTACCTTCACACTCAGCGACGCTGCAGCGATACCGACAACGATGTCGATCGCTGCAGCGTCGCTGTTTGGTCGCTGGAAAGCTGTCACACAGACAGCTCTCCATCGACCAACGATCTCGAAGTCCCCGGGTAACCAGGGTAAACATCGGGTTACTAAGCGCAGGGCTGCGCTTAGTAACCCGATGTTTACCCTGGTTACCAGCGTAAAAGTAAAAAAAACAAACACTACATACTTACCTACCGCTGTCTGTCCCCGGCGCTCTGCTTCTCTGCACTCCTCCTGCACTGGCTGTGAGCACAGCGGCCGGAAAGCAGAGCGGTGACGTCACCGCTCTGCTTTCCGGCTGACCGACGCTCACAGCCAGTGCAGGAGGAGTGCAGAGAAGCAGAGCGCCGGGGACAGACAGCGGTAGGTAAGTATGTAGTGTTTGTTTTTTTTACTTTTACGCTGGTAACCAGGGTAAACATCAGGTTACTAAGCACGGCCCTGCGCTTAGTAACCCGATGTTTACCCTGGTTACCAGTGAAGACATCGCTGTATCGGTGTCACACACGCCGATTCAGCGATGTCTGCAGGGAGTCCAGCGACGAAATGAAGTTCTGGACTTTCCTCAGCGACCAACGATCTCCCAGCAGGGGCCTGATCGTTGGTCGCTGTCACACATAACGATTTCCTTAACGATATCGTTGCTACGTCACAAAAAGCAACGATATCGTTAACAATATCGTTATGTGTGAAGGTACCTTAAGAGATGTTTTGCCTCAAAGAGGGATGGTGGGTATGGTGAAAGGTCATAGGCCATCACCTTATCAAGGGAAAGATCATCAGTTTGAGACACCACAAGAAACCTTTGGAACAAAAGAGTGGGGTCTATTGTTTTGTCCTTAGCAACATCAATAGCCTCACTGGATGCCAGGGTCTTGGCTTTCATTGACTGCTTGTACTTAACTGAAAACAGTGATTGACCCTCCATTGTTGCCACTATTTCTCTGCCAATGGTGAACAGGTTATGGACATTCACATCCTTATTTGCTTTGACACTGGTGATAATGTTGCGAAGAGACACTTCATCAGAGAAAGGTGAAAAGGTCTTGAGTTTTACTGCTTTGGCGGCCATATTCTTTGACGTCACATTTGGACCCTTTGTGGTAACCCTATCTTGGTAAACTTTTAGTATGTTTTTCCTTACATGTAATACTACCAAAAAAAACAATAAAACGCTTTCTTGGAATTTGTTCAGGGTAAAGTATTTTTTTTTCGTATTTTGACTGGACTATAAACTAATGTGGTTCGATAAGTGTGAGTATCCTATTCTAATTGGTGATATGCCCAACCACATTTAAACTCATGGTAAATAGTAGTCAGTACACAGCTGCCTTCATTTACAATGATTCTACATTTTAGAGGAGAGCCATGTCCTGATGAAGAGGTCCTGCGCTGACCTCAAAATTATATATGAAGCAAGCAGGAACCCATTATCCTCCAGTGTTGTCATATTCCAGAACTGCAACCTCCCTGGAGTGCCCAGAAGTGCAAGGTGGTCAATGCTCACAAACATGGCCGAGGTAAGGAAGGTTGAAACCCGACCACCACTGAGCTAGGCACATAAGTTGAAATATCTTTTCGTGTATTCCAGATACAGACTCAATAATGTTGAGATCAGGGCTCAAAGGAGGGGTCATATCATCACTTCCAGAACTCCTTTTTCTTCTTTATGCTGAAAATAGTTCTTAGTTACATTGGCTACATGTTTGAGGTATTTGTCCTGTTGCAGAATAATTTTGGAGCCAATCAGACGTTTCCGTGATGGTATTGGCATGATACATAAGTATCTGACTATATTTCGCAGCATTGAGGACACCATTAATATAGACCAAATCTCCAACTCCATTTTCTGAAATGCAGCCCAAAGTTACAAGGAAGCTTTTCTATGCTACCCTGTTGCCTGGAGACACTATACTGCTCTCCAGCCCTTAGGTGAACAAACTGCTTTTTGTTATAAGCCAAATATTTCATATTTTGACTCATCATCCTAGAGCACCTGAGTTTTTTGGCCCCAATTCCAATATTTTCGCGTACACTTGAATCACTTGGCATTGTTCAATGCTGATGGTATGGCTTTTTTATGGCAGTTCTTCTATGAAGACCACTTTTTACCAAGCTTCTCCGAACAGTAAAATCGGTGTGGCTAGTTCCTGCCAGGTCTGAGCTAATGGCACTGTTGGACATTTTCAAATTTTGAGGGAAAATAAGCATGATATATCCTCCATCTGCTGTACAAAGCTTCCTTGGCCAACCAAAGCATCTTCAGCCATTAACGTTACCCATTTCTTGTTGTTTCCTCAATGTTGAGAAATACATGCAGATACATATCTATAACACCATCTGGGAGGCGTCTGATGGGCTCCAAATTTATTTTGCCAAAGGACAACAAAACCCAATCATTCATCAAATGTCATTAAAAATTACAGTATCTCCACTGTAAAAAAGAACAAGGAAACGATGATATGTCCTTCTCAGAGCCCTGATCTCAACATCGCATCTTATTGCGTTTTTGTCTCTTTTTGGCATGCCATGTTTTAAATAAAGAAGTTTTGTTTTTCATAATTCCTGGTATTTGGCTTTGAGAAAACTCTATTGATACAGTTATGTGTATATTGCATTATTTTTAGCAGGTTTCCAAACCTAGTGCAATTCTATTACGCAAATCCTTACATAAAACTCTGAGTACGCACGATAAAATGACATGTGGATTTCATGAAGATCCCGCAGGTCAGTTTACATTGCATTAAAAAAACTCAGTGGACATTAGATTTTTATAAATCCCATCCACTGTGCTGAAACTTTTGCTGAGTTTTTGGCGCAGCTAAAGTACACAGCGTCAAAAACTCACCAAAAACTTATTGCGGAGATTTAAGTGTCCATAAGAGTGTTTTATTAGTTTTATAAAGAACATTAGGCTAGGAGGTAAGCAAATTATTTGAGGAATCTCAGGAATAACAATGCCTGGATTCCGAGAGATTCCTTTGGCCTTAATCTTTCAAAATCACAAATCTAATTCATTTAAACATTTAAAGTCACAGTAAAATAAATAATAATAATAAAAAAACTACACAAAAGTTCCTGTGTTTAACAATTCGCTTGTCACGCAAGAATTTCATCCACTCATTCCTAACATAATAGCTGGAGTCAGGCTCAGCATCAACTAAATGATGGGAAGAAAACACCAAGGTCAACAAAGGAAAGACCAGATAAGCGTGATACTTGTAGGTTCTCAAGATGCTAAGAACACATAAAATGCCAATGACCATATATATAATGCTATGGATCTTTAGCAGGTATGTAAATATTAATATTATTTTAATATTATTAAAATAATATCAATTGTACAGGACAGCTTTTTTGGATAGTGGTAGAATCCAAGTGAAAAAAATCAATGTAATGTTCAGCAATGATGCTATTATAAAGAGCTACTCCACAATCTCTAAGCTTTTCAAATCATTTTTTTTCTGAAGAAATATAAGGCTATATAGACATTGTTAAGATAAAAAGTAAGACCATGCAGGGGGTCTACTACCGCTACACTGAACAATACTGAGAATTGAGATGTAATCATCACTCCGCAATAGTTCTACACATGTGAATGTCAATCAACAAAGGTGCAGTTATTTGAAGATCAGGCCAGGCAGCCAGATGCTACTGACTCG